>NC_045701.1:46885129-47528467 GCF_009834535.1 Camelus ferus
GAGGCCAACAGCTTGAGTGCAGATTGTGTCAAAAAAGAGAAAAGTCATTTATGTTTTGAAAATTACAGCCTAAGCAACTGTAAAAATTGAGTTGTCATTAACTGATATAGGAAATAATACTATGTTTGAGATGTCAATTAAACACTGAAATGGGCATGTCAAGTAAAACATGGCTCTGAGATTCTGGGATTCAGGAGAGAAGTCCAGGCTAGAAATATGTATTTTTAGAAACATCAGCGTATTGACAATCACCAAGGGAATGAGTATAGATAGGAAAGAGTAGAGATCCAAAAACTGACCTTCTGCACTGTTTAGATGTTGAAGAGATAAAGGAGGATATGAAAAGAAAAGGAAGTATATATGGCAGATGGAATTAAAACTGAATGAGTATGAAGTTTTAGTAGATAGGTAAAGAAGATGTTTAAAAGAAGAGAGAGTGAACAGCTCTGTCAAATGCCACCAGATCATAAAGGATGATGTGGAATGAGAATTGCATATTTGAATAAGCAAAATGGAGGTCACCGCTGACTTTGATGAGAGAAGTTTCGGAGGAGAGGTAAAATTGAATGTATGATTTTAATGAATGCAAGAAAAAGTGAGAAGGGGGAATTGGAGACAGTGGATATAGACAATTATTTTGACCAAATTAATAGGTAAAGTTTAAAGGTTATCAATGTATCTATTCTCTTCCAAAATAATATAAGAACTTTAAAGTCTGTTAAACATTTAACCAATCACTCCTTCCACCTTCTACACTCTACTTTCTTAATATTTAATTATTTAATACAATATTATAGATTTTATACCCACTAGTTAATTATATTTATTTTATTTGCTAATTTTCTTCATGTTGCCTCTTGCTTTGTATTTCATCTTCTAGATTTCAATTGCCTATTTACTTAAAATACATTTAAAAGTAATTTTCAGGAAAATTAAAAATGAAATTTTTATTAGAAAATCATATATAATTTAACTTGGTGTAGAATTCTAAGTTGACAATTGTTTTTCTTGGTTATTTGACAATGCTATTTCACTAACTTCTTGCGTTTACTATTACTGTTTTGAAGTCATCTGTCATTCGACTTGCCTATATTAATTTCTATTTACCTTAGGAGCTCAGCAGATTTATTATGGTGCTTAGGTGTAGACTTCATAACATGAGTTCAGTTTTGCCATCTGAGGATTCTTATTCTTCAATCCTGAAAATTATTACCCATTGTCCTTAAAATATTGCCTATTTAGTATACATATACATATGTATACTAATTTTGTAACTTTTTTATTGCTGGTTCTCCTCAAGTTTAATTTTTTTTTTCCAATTTTACTTGGATCTTTTTTAAAAATTTGTCATCTGCTTTTTCAGGGTGTCTTATTGTTTCATTCTGGCTTCTCTTCCTTCTTTTATCTCACTGATTTTCATTTTATTTATGTTATGGTCTCTCTGTTGGTTAAGATATAGTCTAAGCTGCTTTTACAAAGAAACTCAAAATTATAGTTTTTCAGATAGCATAAATCTGCATTTATTTTCCACCTAATAGGTCAGACAGGGAATGTAGGCAGCTCTATCCATAAGGTTTTCAGAGGCACAGCTTCCTTCCTCTTATTTTTCTTCCATTGACTGGGACGTTAGTCCTGGCACCATGTCCAACATGGTCAATGCTGACTAATCAGCACTGTTGTTCTGGCTTATGGGAAGAGATAAGAAGGTTCTGGATAATAAGTAAACTCCTTAAGTGATATGAAGGTGCATAAAGCCACCCATTCAAACGTTGGTCACATGGCCAGTAGCTATTTTCTCATCTAAAACTCATTTTGTGTGTGTGTGTGTGTGTTTCATCAGCAAGAAGAGGGAAGAAAGAATGGAAGGGGAGATAATTGGCAGAGCTATAATCTGAGCAGCGTTCAATTATTTCAAGTTTCAGTGTTTTTTGTTTTTCTTTTTTCTGGGTCAGTTTAATCTGCAGGTGTATCATTTCCTTATGTGACAATTATTTTTATTGTGGACTCATTTTAACAACATGTTTCTCCTTCTGTGGAAGCCTCTGGCATATCCTGTTCTTAAGTGTCTCTGAGGGTGGTAAGCTTTTGTTATTACTCAGGGTTTCTGAGAAGTGTAACTATTACTCTAAACTTGCAGATTTAGGGTGCTGGTTCCTTAGGAGGGTTTTGTTTCCTTCCCTGAGTACCAGGAAGGGGAAAGATTGTTGCTTTCCTGGACCAGTAAGTACAGCTTTTCTATCCTGTTATGAAGTAGATAAGATACAACTTATTTTATAAATGGGGATAATTATGCTTGGATAAGAGGTGGAAACTTATACCTGACCTGGGAAAACCACTATATATGGTCACCTTGAGGCCCTCTTAAAGCACCAGATCTGTAAAGATTCTCAGTTCTCACTCTCTGCTGCACACATAACCAGACATTTCGAAAATGTATTTGAATGGCAGAGGTGGCCCTGAGGTCAGCAGCGATGTGGCCCTGGGGAGGGAGGGACTAGAGGTCTTGAGGTGGCTTATATGCGATGTCTAGGACTAGTGTCATGTAGTCTGGTTTTAAGAAGCTAGATGTCAGAATTGGACTCTGGGGAGTGCTCTGAGGGATACTTTCTCCACATAAATTCCGTGCTTCCTGGAATCCACACTTATATTATTCTAGTACCATATTATGTGCATCAGATCATAAAACACTTCTCTATATTTTCTAGTTGAGACTCCCAGGGCTTTTAATATCTCCAGCATATATTTTTTCCATTTTCCATAAGACTTAAAAGCAATATAAGCACTAAAAATATCCACCAAAAAGGCTCTGCAAAAAGTAGAAGATGAAGACTCTGATGAAGAGAGTGACCAAAAGGAGGTAAGTGAGCAGGAAGAGGAGGTTAAGGATGTGGTCAGAGATAAGACGAGAAGAAGTAGTGCAGTATTTTCTGTAGGAAATACCCTGAAGATGGGCCTAGCTGTTAGGAGGAAGTGAGAAAACGAATTCCAAGGAAGTCAAGTGACTGCCTGCAGATCCCATGTGTCATATTTCCCTGATTCCAAGACACAGTTAATGTAGGATAAACCATTGATTTAATAACAGCTTCTTGAAGAGAAAAGAAGCCACCATATTAGATCTACATAGCAAGTATAAAATGCCCAGGGTTTCACAAATGCCACAATGTGAGAAGCAAAGTTAAAAATGCATTCTACAAAGATGAACTCAGCCTGATTGGGGAAAAAATTACGGAAGAAAAGCTAATGGTGAAATTGGGAGGCACATTGGGTCTTCTCATTGGAGAGGATAAAAAGCAGAAACAGAGATAGTGATGTAGCTTACCCTAAAAAGAAAGTGTTTGAAAAAATGCATTTGTAGCATATAATTTTCCAAAGTCAGAAAATAATTTATTTTAACTAAAAAAGAAAAAGTTTAAAGAGAGAAAACCCTACGATTCAGGGATATTGAAATGTAACTGCAGTGCCTGCATATGAACTATTTTAAAACAATGCAGCTTTATTCATTCTAGATATATACATTTACTGTTTAATGAAATAAAATAATGCATGTAATGACTTCAGCACATGGACCAACAAAAATTCTACATAGAAAAATGATTTTAGCACTTGCTCCAGTGCAAGGTAACATAAAGAATTCCAATTCCTTTGGGAAAATACACAAGAAGAGATCTGATGCATGTTCAGGCCTAAAGATACAAAATCTGCTGAATTATACTTCTGAGCTGTTGTTGGACAATGCCAGATGCTTTCTGTGTTCTGTTTGATATATACATCTTGGTATAATATATTGCTCAGAATTTTTGAAAATTAGAAAAAATTTAAAAGAGCTTCTGCCCATGTCTTCCAAGTATGAGCTAGAAAGGTAAATTTTTGTTTCAACTTATGTTAATTTGGCTTTAGAAGCCTTTTTTCCCCTTTAGACTTATATGGTTTCACTTCTATTGTTCTGGTCAAGTAAAAGGGTCACCCTGACTCTGTGCAGAATAGCTCATTCTGTGGCCCATGTAGATGTTGCTGACATACGTATTTTCTTCCAAACATTTTATTTATAAGAGAACATGATAAAAAAGCACTATATTCTCCAATGAAAAATAATCAATGTTATTTTAAAATTTATCTTCAGGTGTGAAAATACATGTTCATTTGTTATAAATTAGATATTGCACTTTGAAATTTTGTGGGAAATATTTTTCTTGTAATCTCTTTTAAATAAGAATAATTCCAGATAAAGTGTGATCATAACTTATTGTCTTTCTAAAAGAAACAGCAATATAAAACATATACATAGACAGTTTCCATTCCATTTCCCCTTAGACCTTGTTCCATTGTTACACAGACTTTATATTTTCTCATTTTCTCCCCAAGGATATTTGGTTCACTAATGGGATTCCCAGTGTTCCATGTACCATGCACCACAATACAGGCCACCTCCTGTGTCTTCTGTGCTCCCAATACCTTGGACAATTGAAGTCACTGAGCCTAGAGAGGGCAATGGAGTTAAACGGCACTGGGAAGTGTGGGTGTGAGTGTGGGTGTGGGTGTGTGGAGGCAGTATCTATGTGTACATGGTGTGGGTTTGTGGTAATGTGCATGTATGTAAGAGACAGATGATCAATGTTGAGATTCAGTGAGTGCTTTCTTAATGCTGGAGGAAGTTGAGTGTTTCTAAGTCACTACTTGCAGGGGAAGGGTATATAGGTCAGTGGTAGAGTGCGTATTTATCATGCATGAGGTCCTGAGTTCAATCCTCAGTGCCTCCATTAAAATAAATAAATAGATAGACCTAATTACCTTCCCACCCTACTCCAAAAAATCCTCATCAAAGTCACTACTTGGACACAGAGCTGTGCAGCTGAGACGTGGTTCATTGGCACTACTGACTGAATGTAAGCATATTTGACCTTACTGATTTAACCTAGGATTATGTTTGAGTGGCAGATAATAGTGAGGACAGGTATGTAGCATCGGAGAAGGAATATGTAGAAGAGAGGAACGTAAGAGACAGGTTATTTTAAAAGATACCAGCTCTATGAGACAATGTGAGTGACAAGGAATTGTAAGTCAGAGGTGATCAGGTTATGACAAACTGCAGAGGAAAAGCAGTCTGCAGATGTCAGAAAGGGGAGTACGTTTGTGTGGCAGCACCAGTGGGAAGCAGACGATAAACAAAATGAGGTGAGAACAGAAAATAGGAATGTTCATAGTAGAAGCAGAAAACAGGGACTAGTAGGAGAATCAAAACTTAGGAAATTAATTTTTATTATCATGACTTTCCAGGTTAAAAACAAATACAAACCAAAAAAAACTGATTTTTTTTAATAATAAGAGTAATTGATTTAAATGGTCTGGAGAACTTTAATGAATCATAATTTTAGAAGTACAAAGTACACAAGGACAAAATAATCTCCTGTATTTTACTATGTCTATTTATTTCCAATCACCCTGAATGATGGGAAGTCATGATGGAAGCCAGAAAAACAGAATTCCTTCCTAGTATTTATACACAAAGTTGTAACATTTGATTTTGGAAAACAGCATTCTACCTTAGCTTGTCTGTGTGAAACAAATTTGATGCATTATTTTACTGCCTAGGAAATTGACTTCTATAAAAGCTTGGTACCCTTTCTCAGTGCTTCTCAAAATGGTTTCTTTATATCCACTCTAGCTCAACACACATGCTCATGCAACCCTCATGTGTGTGTTCTTTTCTCTGTTCCCCATTTTACCTTCCACTGCTCGAGACCACGGACTGTATCTTACTCACCATTACATCCTTGGATCCTAAAAATTAATGAATGAAAGAGGAGAGAAATCCCCTCAAGGAACTGAAGGTTTTTACCTTGGACTGTGAGATAGACTTACCCAGAGGGTCCTCACCTCACATTAGATTTCCTGAATACAAAATCACTGTTCCTGGACACAAAATCACTGTTCCTGGACGCCTATGCAAATCTTCTATTAACTGTTGGCTCTGAGCGTTGTTTACTCCTTTGGATATATTCTCTGTTCACAAGCACACATGAATATGGACATATTTCCCTTTTCATAATCTCAGAAATTGTATTATAACAATATTTATTCTGTAATCTTCCAAGACTTAAAACAAACCTGTTTACAATAAAAAAATAAGCAGAGCTGAATGAATCTAATCATATTAGTGAGACATAAACTCCCTGTTCTTCCCCATGATTTTTCATGTAGATAAAGGTGATTTCATGTAAATATATGCCAATGATTTTTAACTTTGAGGCACTATGGTACATTACACATTTTTACATTCAACAAATTATTTTTAACAGCATATTATGTTCCAGGCAATCTTCTAGGAAGTTTGGATATACAGCAGTAAAAAGGATAAGTTGCTCCTCAAAGAGAAAACAGAATAATAGGCATTTAGCAGACTACTTTATTTTTTGTTTAAATCGAGAGATACTGTTTATGTCCTGTAATAACAGACTGCAACACTTATTTTCTCTCTCTCTCTCTCTCTCTCTCTCTCTATATATATATATATATATATATATACACAATAAAATAAAAATGTTTTCCACAATTTTTCTTTTGCAAGTAACATAATACTTTAACAGAATTCTGAGAGAACAAGTTCATGACTTTAAAATGTAAAATAGGTGCAGCTGAAGAGGTTTGGAGGTGCCCAAGAGACAGGATGCTAGGTCACTGCACTTCTACCGGGGAACCAATGAAAACATCAAGACCTTTTTCATTATATGGTATAATATCTCACCTTGAACCACTGCAAATTATAGATCGCTGAAAATTAAGATCACAATTACAGATCCCTAAGAAAGAAGAAAAGGCAAAATTAAAATAATTTGGTCATAGCTATAAATTTTGCAGGGTAATTTTCATTACAGTATCCTAAAGTAATATTACTAAAGCAAATCACTACTAAAAACATCTTTGGTGTCTCCAAATCGATTTTGGCTCAATTTTAAATTTATATGCGGTGCAGTGACTGCACGATGGATTTCCTTGTGCTGTGTGGTGGAGCCACTGCCCAGGCTGTGCGTTAAATCACGCACCAATCAATTGCATATGGATGCCACCACTTTTCTCCATTTTATCAGCTTCCTGCTTGGTGTTACCTCTCTAAGCTTATTCTGGAATGTGTTAGAGTCAGTAAGATGGCACAAGGAGTTTATTTTCTTATTTAAAGAAAATATGTCCCTTTTAAATAGGCATATCCTAATAAAAGTATCATTTGACTTTAGGACTTTTTTTTCCTTTCACTCTTTTTTCTTTCTTTCTCTCTCTCTTCTTTCGTTCTTCTCTCTCTCTTTTCCTTTTGTTTTCTTCCCTCTTTTTTTCTTTTCTTATTAGCATTTTTAATATCATACTGATTGATTACTATCATTCTTTCTTGACTTTAATCTCACTTAGGGTTTAGGTGGAGGACTATGAAAAGAACTCAATCCGCTATTGGTTTTGAAAATGAAGGGAAAGTTCTCCAAGCCAAACAATGCCAGCAAGTCTCCAGAAACCTGAAACGGCAAGGAAACAAATTCTCCTCTGCAGCCTCTAGAAATGTCAACACCTTGATTTTAGACCCATGAAACCTGTTTTGGGTCTCTAACCTACAAAACTGTAAGGTAATAATTTTGTTGTTGTTTTAAATCACCAAGTCTGTGTTACACTGTTATGGCAAAAATAGAAAACAAATACGTCAAAAAGAAAAGAAAAATGAGAGGAATATTGAAAATTTCCTGCCTTCACTATCAAATTTAATTTGATTTATAAAAATAAGAAAAGTAATATTACATGTGTGCAAATATTATGGAGCAAATTTATAAATTCTTCTCAAAAATAGTCACCTGTATGTAAAAGCCTGACTTAACACTGAATCACTCAAATCTCCCCTCCGGACCCTCAACTAGGATGTTTACATTAAATGTGTGTTCCTAGCTAACACAGAGAAAAATGGTCTCCCGCAAATAAAAGGCTTGGCACCTGTGTATCCTGAAAGGTTAATTCCCCCAAAGCTGAGGTCGTTTATAATGGAGCACGGGCGAGAGTCCAGCCTGACTCAGCTCACCAGGGTCAGCGTCATGACTGACCCGCATCCAGTCTGCGGGCAACCCTGGGGAGCCATGTTATTGCTCAACTGTCAAGTGCAGAGAGCTGAGCAATATCCTGTAAATGCCATGTAATGAGGAGATTTTGTTCTAGAGGGTAGCTATTACATGGACAAGAACTACAGACAGCCTGTGTTTATATGGGAGGTCAAATACTCAGCAAGTAAAGCTTTTTGTTACCACTTTTCTAAGCATAAAAGAAAAGTGAAACACTCTGCACTTCCCCACAATCTGTTTTCTTGCCTGTCAGGTTTCTGCCTGACATACAGCCTAGTGATTCAAGTTAAACTACATCCAGGTGCTAATACTGGCAGAGGGCTCAAGGTAATAAAGAAAGTTCTACCTGGAGCAGAGCCGCTGGGCAGCAGATGGAGGGTGATTCTGTGCAGATCCTGGCACACATTCCTTTATATACAACATAGCATGTCCCATAGGTATGAGCCAGAAGTGTGAGAAATATTTGTTTAGCTCTGATTGCATTCATCCATAAACTGATGCTTAAGAAGAAGAAAAAAATCTCTGCAGAAGGATTAAAAAAAGGACTGCAGTATAATTCTATCATATACATGATGGGATATTTATAATGTACTGTACACAGTTACCCTCTTATTTCATTTTTATATGAAAAAAAGATTATCATGTACCTCACCAAAATCCATCCTGTGTTTCTCTTTAATCAAAGTTGTTGCCAGACAGAGGTGCATCCTTAAGAACGGCCAAGGGCCACTTGATGTGAAGAGGTCTCACTCTGTTGATCCTCTCCAGTAAGACAATGTTGAACTACTTTCTCAAAAATAGAGAGAAAGCCCATAGAAATGTTTTTCTTAGCAAAGGAGGACATAGAAGCTTTCCTCTCCTGGAGAAATCTAATATTGTTAATCCTCCTTGCATAAGAACACAAATACTTTATTCCTTGAAGAGAATACTCAAGAATGGTTTAAGCTTAAGTATTCATTCTATATCATTGACGAGCCCCCGTAAATGGGCCTTGAAGGCCAATTCCAGTTACATGCGAGGAAGGACTAACCTTGCAGACTGTTAACTCAGCAGCCTTCCTAAGTGGCCCCAGGTGTTCACCAATCTTTGCACTCTTCACATCAAAGCTTGCGTCAACATAACAGTTACTACTCTGTACCAGTGGGGGCAATTTCTTCTTATTTCAAAATTTCCTTTTAGGTGACTAGGGAATGAGAAATCTGTTGACACTCTCACCAGGAACATACATAATAGAAGGTGCTAAGCCTGGGACTGCAATTTAGAAATACCTTATTTAGTGAGGCAGGGTTAGCTTTCAAGATACAGTGGCATTAAATGTCTATTTGTTATCATTATTTACTAGTGCAATTAAATAAACGTGAAATTGCTAAAAAATAAAATATATTTAACATCATACCACAAATCCCATCACTAGTGATGTAATGCAGAAAGTAACTCACAACATGAGAGAAAATATTTCATAAGAAATTGATATTTAATTAATGTCATAACCAAAGGCTAGAATATCTTTTTAAGCACATGTGTAAGTGATGATTCCTTTTAGTGTGTATATATTTTTTATTATTCATTGTTAGTAAGAAACACTATTGCATTTCAGTTTATTTTTTAATCTATACAAGTTAGGTTTAGCTAAATTTGGAACAAGAAAAAATAAAACCTAATTATTTAGACTTAAAGTGATACATTCAACAATAGATAAAGACAGACATTTAGATTGCTAAGGAAAATGATGCAGTGGAATTATTTTGTTTCTTTTTGTCTGGAGAGACTGTGCATGAAATAAAAATTGGGATAAGGCCTAACAAATAAATATTTTTAAGCAGTATTAGGTTCACAGCAAAATTGAGAGGAAGGCAAATATTTTGACAGTAATGATGAATATATGAAAAAACAAATAAAAAAACACAATAATGCCTTCCCAACTCTGGCTTCCTATATGTCAGAAGATTAAACTAGTTGGACTCATTGATAAGTGATTTTTGGAACACAAAAAAACAGGTTTATTTTCAAAATCTGAAAAAAAAAAACCTGAGTCACTATATTAATTTACAAAGGATTTAATATAGACTGTTAGAAAGTTATAGTGTATATATGTATATGGTGGATTTATTTTCTCTGTCATACAAACATCCAGAAGAAACATGGTTAGTTTCTACGTTTAGTGCTTACATTTAGTACAGAAGAACTGGAGTCACCACAGAGACACTCTCCAGACAGAAGACTGAACCAGGAGACTTTTCATGACCAAACTGGCAAGGGGCAAGAGGTAGCACTTTTTACAAATTCTTCATTAACAGCTGAAATTCTGGGGGCCTTTCTTGGATTTCTAATCTCCTACCCTGCACCACCTACTCGAGATCCAAAAGATGGAGAATGGACTTTCAACCAATCTGGGTATGTCAGTATAGAACTCTATACTAACTAAGTGTCAGAAAATTAAGAAGTATTTGCACTCCAAGGGCAGAGGAGCAAGCAGTTATGCTATTTGTGCTTCTTTTTTGTATACATATATATTTTTTATTGAAGTATAGTCAGTTTACAATGTATCAATTTCTGGTGTGCAGCGTACTGCTTCAGTCATACATGAACATACATATATTCGTTTTCATATTATTTTTCACCATAAGTTACTATAAGATGTTGAATATAGTTCCCTGTGCTATACAGTAAGAACCTGTTTATCTATTTTATGTACAGTAGTTAGTATCTGCAAATCTCAAACTCCCAATTTATCTCTTCCCACCCCCTTCCCCTCTGGTAACCATAAGTTTGTTTTCTATGTCTGCGAGTCTGTTTCTGTTTTGTAAATAAGTTTGTTTGTCTTTTTTTTTTTTCAGATTCTACATATAAGTGATATCATATTGTATTTTTCCTTCTCTTTTTGTTTTACTTCACTTAGAATGACAATCATTCATTCCTTTCTGGAGGGCTCCGGCATGAGTCCAGCCAGAGGACTGTCTAGCATGTCACTCATCATCTTTTCATTTCTTTTTAAAAATATTCTTTCCCCCTTTCATTTTCATAACAGGCAGAATGTTTAGAGAAATTTTATGAAAGACTCTTAGCTAAAAAGTTATTCATGCTTTTTTTTTTTTTTTTTTTGGTCATTTTACTACTTTGGAGATAGGGGACAAGGGTCTCTGTCAATGACAGGAAAGACATATTTGGAATGTTTTAAAAAATGTAAAAAGATCTTTCTGTCTAATCAGCCAGCTCAGGAGGTCTAAGAGGGACTGCATGGTTTGCAGGGTAGGGGAGACTACCTGACAAGAGGAGAAAGGAAAATTGACATTTGGAGAAAACCCGATCTGGAAAAGAAATAGAAAAGACATCACATCCTCACGTCCTGTCCTACCTCTCCGTGGCGGTTAGTTTTATGTGTCAGCTTGACTAGGCTGAAGAACACCCAGATAGCTGGTAACATATTATTTCTGGGTTTGTCTGTGAGAATGTCTCTGGAAGAGATTAACATTTAAATCAGTAGCCTGAGTAAAGAAGATTGCCTTTCCCTTTGTAAGTGGGCATCATCCCATCCACAGAGGGCCTGAATAAAACAAGGTGGAGGAAGGGCAAATTCACTGACTCTGCTTGAGCTGAGACATCAATTTTTTCCCACCCTTGGGCATTGACACTCCTAGTCCTCAAACCTTCTGACTCAGACTAATACCACTGGTGCCCCATTCTAGGGCGTTTAGACTCCGATTTTTACCTTTGGCTTCTCTGTTTCTTAGGCCTTCGGACTCAGGCTGGATTACACCACTGGCTTTCTTGGTTCTCCAGCTTGCCGGCAGCAGATGGTGAGACTTCTTGGCCTTTATAATTGAATGAGCCAATTCATATTTGTAACACCCACTTCCACAAGTTATTTGGTTGAAGAAGAATGACAAAGCAATGAGACAGGTAAATTGACATCTTTCTATATTGTCACTGATGGCAATTAGAAGATGGATTCCAGCCATAGGAAAGATCAAAGATTTCTTCCTCTTAGTTAAAATGCATCTTCCCTCTTTTTCCCTTCAATACTGTGTTTCTTCAAAATGAATACAAGCCTCAATTTATTAAAGTCTTAGAGACATAAATTAATATAAACATGTTAAACTCAGCTGAAAGATGTAGCTTGAACTATTTTAGAATGCAGTGTTGTGGTGGGAATCTTGGAGAGAAGTGCAGGGATTGAAGGTGCTGTGAGTAATGCTCTACCATGCTCCCAATACTCTTTTTAAGCAGAGGACTCTTCCTTAATGTAACAAGACTTAGATCCATCCATTCACCCAGCGCACAGGAGGAAAAATTAAATGACTTATGCAATTGGTGAGGTTAGAAGAAAGGAAGGGCATATATTGACCAGACACTTTCTCATTAACTCTCAGTAGTGAGTTACCCAAATGGAATATGAGTCTGCTTTTCTCCTCCAGGTGTAGGATTTGTTCTTAAAAAGAGATGCCTGTAGCAGCCTAATCCTGCTAGAAATGCCAGTCATAAACCTAAAACTCAGTACTAGGAAAACCATTAACCAATATCTACTTTGTCTTTAATATACATAGGGTGTCATTATATTTCAAGTAGTTTAGCATTTGGATACAGAAGTGTAGTGCTATTAACTGAGCCCCTTTTACCCCAAAATGTAGTGTATGCTGAAATATATAGGCAGTGGGCTATGGAGGGGCACAGTGAACATTACAGAAAGATAATTGTTGAGATGAGGGTACCTGTGTGGTGCCCAGAGCTTTTTTTATCCTGGTAGAGCATTTTAAATCTGCTGTTTGTAGGTGCCTATTCCAAGCCATGAGACTGTTTTTCACAACTGGATAAATGTATGGTTATTACAACTTGGCGTGTACATGTTGGCCTGGGCAAAAGATATGAAGCCTTAGGCTTCTTAATGTTTTATCTCGTCAGATCACTGCAGCTTATTGATGCCTTATTTTCCCAAGTGAGTGGCTATTTCTTTGGGTCATCAACAGTTTCTTAATACTATTAAGTTTCATGTGTCAGACCCTAAATAAATGGTCACAGGCCTTAGTAATCACAAGAGACCTACAGTTTTCAACAGAGGCAAAAGCATGAGAGATGTTTGAATGTGGCTAGGGGTTGACTCAATCCAATTGAAAGTGCAAGTATAAACTCAACAAGTGCCAACCACAAGAGGCTTGGCAAGTCAATGCCATCTAGGCAGGCCTCAGCTAAGGGATGGGATTTAACATGCTCAAATAGCTTCATGATGCAGACTACCGGTTTCTGACCATAAATTAATTACGCAATTACAGCTTTTCCTGTTTCAATTATAGGGAACAGAATCTTCCATGTATAAGCCTTTCCTATATTAGGAGCTAAAAAAAATTTGCTCCTTTAAAACTTCTAAGGCACCTAAGTTCTGAGCATACCATGGAGTACTTAAGAAGTCTCAGCTTTAAATAGTTAACATCATGCCTTGTTAAACATTTACAGATTGCTTGTCCCCAAAATCCTGAAAAAGGAGAATACAGCTGGAGGAATCCAATGATGTTTTTAAAGAAACAGAAAAATCCATCCTAAAATTCACATGTTATCTCTAGAGATACTGAATAGCCAAAACAATCTTGAGAAAGAATAACAACTTGAGTTGTTTCCACCTTTTGGTTATTATGAATAAAGCTGCTATAAACATGGATGTACAAGTACCTGTTTGAATTTCTGCTTTCATTTTTTTGTGTATATACCCAGAAGCAGAATTGCTGGGTTATATAGTAATTCTATGTTTAATTTTTTGAGAATCCATGATACTGTTTTCCATAGAAACTGCACCATTTTACAATTGCACCAGCAATACACAGAATTCATTTTTCTCCACATTCTTGCCAGATCTTGTTTTTTTTTTTTTTTCCATTTTCTTGATAATGCCATCCTAGTGGGTATGATGTGGTATTTTACTGCAGTTTTGACTTGTATTTCACTAATGCTTAGTGATGTTGAGCATCTCATGTATTTATTGGCTATATTCTTTGGGCAAAAATCTACTTGAGGCCTTTGCCAATTTACTAATTGATTTGTTTGCATTTCCGTTGTTAAGTTTTAAGAGTTCTTTATATATTCCGAGTAACAATTCCTTTTCAGATGTACGATTTGCAAATATTTTCTCCCATTCTATAGATGGCTTTTTCACTCTGTTGATAGTGTGCTTTGATGCACAAAAGTTTTCAGTTGTGATGAAGTCCAATTTATCTATTTTTTTCTTTTGTTGCCTGTCCCTTTGGTGTCTTACCTAAGAAACTACTGTCAAGCCCAATGTCATGAAGCTTTCCCCCTATTTCTTCTAAGAGTTTTATGGTTATAGCTCTTAAGTTTAGGTATTTGATCTATTTTGAGTTGTCATATACTGTGTTAGGAAAGGGTCTGACTGCATTCCTTTGCATGTGGATGTCCAATTCTCCCAACACCATATTTTAAAAAGACTGTCCTTTCCCCACTGAATAATTTGACACACTTGTCAAAAATCATTTGTCCATATACACAAGCTTTGATTTCTAGAATTTCTATGTACTCCATTGGGCTCTATGTTTTTATTCTAGCACCACACTGTTTTGACAAATGTTTCTTTGTAACAAGTTTTGGCAACTTGCCAGACTCTCACCTGGAAAAAAATCTGAAAGTAGGAAAGTGGAGAGGGCAGTCTTCAATAACAATGCAAAAAAAAAAAAAAAAAAAAAAGGCAGTTTCGGTACGAAGTATAACTTTAATGTGGATGCCATCTTGAAGTACTAAATGCTAGGAAAAATAGATGTCAAGTAGGTAATAACCAAAGCCAGTATAAAAGGGACCTCTGAAGAGATCAGTTACAGGAGGCAATGCTCAGGGGACCCTCGTTGAAAAGTTTTCATTTAGATGCCTCTAATAAAGGAAAGAATTCAAATGCAAGAAAAAATTATTAACAGCACAGACTAACTAAAACAGCCTTTCCCTGTGGAAGTTTTATCCCTTCCATTTTTTATCCTTGGAGTATGAGTTGCAGAAGCAAGGCAAGGAGGTAGAGCAATGAGCTTGAAAATAATCAACTCCTGCCTTCTTACTGGTATTCTGTTCCCTGCCTGGAGGAAGTAGAGAAACACAGTTAGATGTGATATTAAAGACTGATTTAGATTGTGTGAAATATTTTAATGCCTGAAAGTGGCTGTAAAGCTGTAGAATCTTTCCAAGATGTGGGTAAAATGGGTTATTAATGTTAGCAAAAAGAAATCCAACAAAATATTTGAGGGAGTTGAAGGGTTGGTATGTTTTCCATCAATACAATACCACGCCCAACCCAATTATTAAACCATAACCTAGGCTATATATTTATATTATTTGAAATACATGTACACATTTTTACAATAGAGGAAGTGCCAGTATAAACTCTTTATGATATTTCCTTTGTTTCTTTGGCTACATAATCTGTGTTTTGTTTGTTTTGTTTTGGGAATGTATGTGCATGTGTTTCACCATCTGTAAGATATACAGATGTATTTTAGTTCTTTTAAAAGTTATTTTCATATTATAAATCATATAATTAAACTACTTTGCACACTACTTCCTCCCACCTTCCCTCTCCCGCTTTGTCTCAATGTTTTTGTTATTATATAACAACATAGCATTATCTTGTACTGTCATTGTTTATAATTTTCCCCTTATGTACCGTAATTCTTGCAATGGCAATGGTTTTCCATGTTTAAATGGAGTCATTACTCAGCAGCAGCTATTGCATGACAGGTTTCTATATTTCTGGATTCTTGATTTCACTGAATCTATTTCATCTTCAAGTCATACTTTCCCAGAGTATCTGTGGTGCTATGTTCCCTGAGCTCTTGTATTGTTTGTGAACGTCTTTGCTCTGTATCTATGCATGAATGACAGTTTGCTTGTGTTTTGCTTGTGTTTAACATTTGATTCACCCTTTGCATAAATAAGTTAGAATTCAGCTGCCATTACATTACTGTAGATTGGAATTGACTGTTGCTGTTGAGATGTATGAGCCAAACTTGGTTTTCCTCTTACGTGTTTTTCTGCCTTAAAGCGTGGTTGATTCTTTCTTCCTGTTTAGAATTTAGTATTTTTTGCCCCTGACCAGTGCCAAGGTCTTGGGTGCCCAAGGTCTTCAGATGGGAGGAAGTCTTCCTGTTGTTAGCAGTGACAGCATCGGGGTCCTGGGAAGCCTCTGGAGTAGGAGTGGAGGTCAGGGAGGGATAGGAGAAGACAGAGGAAAGAGCTACTCTTGCTATTGTGATGGCCTTCGGGTAGGGGCTGTTCCTTCTGGCACTATTCCTACCCACAGGGTCACAGAATCCAGTAATCTGTGCATTAGCTCCAATAACTGCTATCATAGCATCCTCAAAGCCACAGACCACCCAGAGGGATGGCAGTGCCCTGAAGTCCACAGCTAGTCTTTTCCTGCTCCTGCTAGTGACTCTTCTACCTCAATTATCTCTACTATTAACAGATTTAAGCCAAGAAACATCACTTTCCCATCTCATCTTTCAAAACCAATGCAAATGACACTTGGAAGTCCGCTGTGGGAAAGTTAAAAATAAACCTTTATCAAACCTAGTAATTCCCATTACTTATATTAGGGGCAAAGAAAATGTTGAAAACCCCAAATTTGACTGGTTTTAAGAGTATATGAAGTACTTGTCTAGGTAGTGCATGCCAATATTTAATCTTTTGGAGTTTCGTGTGCAGAAGAGAATAGAGAAATATACAGAAATAAGATATGAGACTATTAAATGTGGCTAAAGAAATACAGAGTCAGAGAACTCTACTTTAAAAATAAGAAGATTCTACCTTGATGAAAAAAAAAGGGATTTTGATAGAAAAAGAGAAATAGAATAGGGGATGGAGATTCAGTTTTCTTTTTGTTCATTGAATCTATATGGCTATAAAACAATTTAGTAAAAAAAACTGTAATAAAAAACACTTTCATGATTCTCTTTTATACATTGGAAACTCTTCAGGTGTTACTGTAAATCTGTGTTATTTGAGTAGAACTAATTTAATACTGGTACACTCTTAAAAATGTTTTACGTTGTTATGTTCTCACTGTTATCTATACTCTGGGCTTTGGATTTGACTTTTTATTTGACTTTCTATGTTGTAATTGACATGTGCTAGGTTAATAATGGATTGCAACCTATTCCAAATTCAAGTATAATGAGTGAGTCTTGCTTACACACTTATAAAATCAAAGGTTAGATATTTCCCACCACACACTGACCTCAACTAAATCTTAAAATGCTTGTTATTTCTGCATCTGTTCAATAACTTTTCAATTTAAAAAATTATCTGTTTTGAAGGTATATCTGACAAATCTTGAAAGTAAGAGAAAAGTATTTGAAGGAGTCAAAAATATTGTGACTCAGGTATTTGGGAAGTGAAGACAAGAAACTCAAATACAGTAAGTTCACACATACAAAAAACCTGTTATTTCTACTTTTTAAATTCATGAATCACAATGACCACATTTAAGACACTTTCTGCACCTGTCAATAGTTTTAGTTAGAACTTGGTCTTAAGGCTGAAAATAGGCTTAACCTGGAAAGTAAATCTTTTCCAATTTCCTTGATGCACAGACACGTTTTTTTAGACATAGACAGCCCATGATTTGTTTGGTTTAAACGGTCACATGCTGATGCTTAGATACTTTAGAATCCAGTTTGGCCTAGGAGTCTTAAGAGCCAAAGTAAGTTTTTATCATCTTTAGAAACTTCACCAAGGACAACCAGCTCCAAGAGATCTCAAACTACTATGTGTGTGAATGAATGCTGTTTTTCCCTTCATATCAGAACACTGTACATCTGTTTTGGATTATACTTTGTTTTTGTATATTTATGCTTTAATTTGAAGGAGTTTCTCATGTTATGGAATTGATTTGCACTGAGGAAAAAAAACTAAAAAAGAACAACAACAACAAAAAAAACGAAAAGCAAAAATTCAGTACACTCAACCAGGATATATGTCTGTGTGTACCACTGTGCGTTAATTTTCCTTGGAACATGGTATTTACTACCACTATGCTGCTTCATGTCTTTAGTTAGGTAAAGTTTTCTTTGTTATATTTTTAATAGATTTCTGTTCCATTTTACTGTTAGTTTTTTTTTTTTTCCCCCAAGAAAGCTCTCTGTATATATTCTGGATCTTTTTTCTCTTCCACATATAGAGCACATTTGTTTCTTTGCGTGGCTTTCACCAGCCTGTTCTTCATGGCATTGACGTCCTTTTAGTTCTCGCTGTTTTTAATGTATGTCTCACTTTTGTGGAAGTTTAGTTTTTTTATTCTGTTAGCTTTGATCATCACTCATCTTCTGCTGTGTCAGAGGCAATAGAGGCAAGTGACTAACGAACACGGATTGTGGAGCCATACTGCCTGGGATCCATTTCTAACTCTGCTGTATAATCTTGGTCAATTAATTTACTTCTTTTTAACTCAGCTTCCTTATCTGAAAATTGAGAATTACAATAATGCTATCCACCTTTTTAACTAAGGTATTGCTGTGAGGATTAAATGAGCACTTAGTAGAGTACCTGACAGGAGAGGATTGGAGCACTTAGTAACCGAATACATAGTAAGCAGTATATAAATGTTACTTATCTCTCCTTTGAATATTCTCCTTTCTTTTATGGCTGTGTTAAAAAGTTTCTTTTTTGCTTATTTATTTAAAACAAGAGAGTTTTAAACATGCCTACTCTTTTCCCTTAAAAATTATAGTTAGCTATGAGCTAAGCATCAGCAAATAAATTATACTAGAAAGCTGTACTAAAAGTCAGGTGAATACTGTCCCATTTCTGGAGAGTAAATCAATGAATTTCTCAAAGATCTTTGTGGTGGCACATTTACTTCTGAAATGTAGCTGAAACTGAGCCTTATGTCTTCTTGATTCATTTGCAGCAAATTGGGAATCAGGTTGGAGTAGGGGATAAGGATAAGGGCCCACAGAATCTTAGGAACTTCTTCTGCCACTTTCTGCATTTGAATGTCGATCCTGTGAAGACAGTTCTTGTTTTTCCCAGGGATGATTGAATTGTCAAACATTATCAGTCATGCATTCAGTATCTATTTAACAAGTATCTATTGAATGCCTACTATGTACCATACATTGTGCTAGGTGCTGATAATACAACAAAGAAATGAGGGAATATTTCCAAAATGCTGAAAGAAAACATTTGCCAACCAAGAATACTATATCCTTGTGCTATACAGAAGAAGTTTGTTTTTTATCTATTTTTATATATAGTGGCTAACATTTGCAAACCTCAAACTCACAAATTTATAGGGACCTATATTCAGTATCTTGTAATAACCTTTAATGAAAAAGAATATGAAAACAGATATATGTATATATATGCATGACTGGGACATTATGCTGTACACCAGAAATTGATACATTGTAACAGACTATACTTCAGTAAAAAAATATAAAATTTTTTTTAAAAAGTAAAAAGTAAAACCCTTCCCTGAAAGCTATCAGGACATTCAGGTCTTTGGAACAACAACAAAAAACAAACAGACAAAAAAAACCCCCAAAACCCCAAAAAACTATATCCAACAAAACTGTCCTTCAGAAATGAAGGTGCAATAAAGACATTCCCAGATAGACATAAGCTAAAGGAGCTCATCACCACTAGACCAATCACAGGAAATGTTAAAAGAAGTTCTTCTAGTTGAAATGAGAGGATGTTAAGTAACACTATGAAGACATATAAAAATATAAACCTTACTACTAAAGGTAAACATATGGTCAAATTCAAAATGCCCTAATACTGTCATGGTACTGAGTAAATCACTTTTATCTCTAGTGTAAAAGTTAAAAATCAATAATATTAAAAATAAATACAGGTTAATGAATGTACAATATAATAAGAGATAAAGAATGAAGTCAATAGCATGAAATGTTGAGAGAGAAGTAAAAGTGCAGAGTTTTGTATTCAATTGCATGTAAGTTATCATTTTAAAATAGACTAATATATATGTATGTATGATGTTTTATGTTAACTTCATGGTAACATCAAAGAAAACTATAATAGTTAAACAAAAGATATAGACAATATTAAAGTACATCACTATAAAAATAAATGACAAAGGAAGGCAGTAAAAGAAGAAAAAGCAGAAAAAAAATTTTAGAAGTCAGAAAACAACACAATGTCAATAGAAAGCCCTTACCTATCAATAATTACTTTACATGTAAATGAAATTAAATTATCCAATCAAAAGACACAAAGTGGCTAAATGGACCAAAAAAAAAAAAAAAAAACCAAAAAAACTCAAACCCCAAAATACAACAAACAACAACAACAACAACAACAACAAAAAACAAGATCCAACAAAAGACTCATTTAACTTTAAGTACAGATAGGTTGAGAGTGAAAGGATGGGAAAAAAAAACTCCATGCAAGTGTTAACCAAGTTAGGAGTGGCTACACTTTTATTTGATAAAACAGACTTTCAGTAAAAATCAGTCACAAGAGACAAAGTCACTGTACAGTGATAAAGAAGTCAGTTTATCAAGAGAATGTAAAGATCGTAAATATACACCTAAATATTTAAATCAAATATTAATAGACTTGAAGGGAGAAATAGCAATACAATTAATTGTAGAGGAGTTAATTACTGTAAAACACTGTAGAGAAAATGTCCTAATAGGCACATAAACAACATTCCATTTAATAAAATTGGAATTCGTATACTTCTCAAGTGCACATGGAACATTCTCCAGGATATATAATATATTAGGTCACAAAACAAATCATAAAAAATTTAAGAAGGCTGTAATCATACCAAATATCTTTTCTTACCACAATGGTATGAAATTAGGAATCAATAACAGTAGGAAAACTGAGAAAATAAAAAATAAGTAAGTGAAACCTCGTTAAACTAAAAATGTTTCTGCACAGCACAGGAAACAGTCAACAAAATGAAAAGGCAACCTATGGAATGGGAGAAAATATTTGAAGACCTTATATCTGACAGAGTTAATATATGAAATATATAAGGAACTCAAAAGCTCAATAGCAAAAAATAAAAACAGCCCAATAATCCAATTAAAAAATTGGCAAAGGACCTGAATAGACATTATTTTTTCCAAAGAAGACATACAAATGGCTATCAGGTACATGAAAAGATGTTCAACATCACTAATTATCAGAGAAATACAAATCAAAGCCACAACGAGCTATCACCCCACACCTGTTAGGATGGTGAGTATCAAAAAGACAAGAGATAACAAGTGTTGGCAAGGGTGCTGAGAGAAAGGAACCCTCTTACACTGTTAGTGAAATGTAAATTGGATGGATAAAGAAAACGTGTTACATATCAACAGGATGTTATTCAGCCTTAAAAAGAGAAGTAACTCCTGCCATTTGTTGCAAAGTGGATGAACTTGGAGGAAATTAATGCTAAGTGAAATAAGACAGAGAAAGATAAATACTGTATGGTATCACTTATATGTGCAATGTAAAAAAATTAAAAAGTCAAACTCACAAAAGCAGAGAGGAGAATGGTAGTTGCCAGGTCTGAGGATCTAATGTATGGCATGGTGACTATACTTAATAATACAGTGTTATGTACTTGAAAGTTGCTAGGAGTAAATCTTAATTGGTCTCATTACATACATATTTGCTACATCTGTTTCAAATGTATTCTTGCCTTTAGCCTGTTGTAGCGAAAATGGAGTCAGGCTCCCTCCCCGGACATCAGGTGCTCAATGACTCAGCTGTAATATCCCGCATGCGCAGTACCCATGTAGTGTTATATAAGCAGGACTTGCACCACGCAAGCGCATTGGTTAGCTCCTGCCACTATTGGCTAGATGCCGGCTTTTTTTGCCCGGTTATATAAGGCAGACCGGACGTCCCGCAGCTGCCGCCGCCATTAAAGCCTCAGTACTCCTCCGTAGTAAAGGCGTGTAGGAGATACCTCCGCTGCTCCAGTGTTCTTCAGTCTGCTGGAATCCGTGGACCTGCCAGGCCTTGAGCGCCGGCAGTACACCTGCCTTCTATTTTTTTTTTTTTTTTTTTTTTGATATCTGAATGGATGTAATAGGTAAAATGAACTGCTATAAATAAGCCTTTAGTAAGGTGGTGATAATGTGTTGGGGGAGAGGAAGCATACTACAGTTGTTTTATTAGCTCTTTTTTAGTGAAACTGTGTCCCTGGACTGTGAACTTGACAAGAGCTTTTCAGTACTCCCTCACGCTTAGGTGGGACCAGATGGCTAGAGTGGGCTGGATTTGGCTTTTTTCCCTTCTTTGTGGAAGGCTAGAGCCTCCTAGAATTGGTTGTTTCTCTTCCTTCAGGTCAGTTAGGCTCTGATAAAACCTCACTGCGTCAGGGTTAAAATACTTTCTCCTGAGGGCATACCTTGTTAAGAACAACGTGCACTAGCAAATTTCAAAATGGTTCCTTTTTGTCGTCGTCCTGGAATCATGAGGGAATTTTTCACCACTAATCCTTTTGATAACCTGGTAAAACTGCCAGAGGTACAACTCACGGATGGATGGGTCCCCCCCTGCTGTGGCTTGGCCCGCCCTGAGTTTTTAATTCTGAGAGTTGTCCACACAGAGTCTCAAAAAATTCATCAGTTGCAGTTCAGGTTTTTCTACCCCAGCACTGGTTTCCATAAATGTTTCAACTGTGAATATCTGCTTGGGTAAGTTAGAATTCTCTCCGTATTCACCCAACAGTCTCTCCAGTTTGGAGCGGTGTATTTTGCTTACTTTTCTTAGGAGGCAAGTTGTTGATAGTTTAGCTTTTTACTTGTTAGGACAGAGTGACAATTTCCAAGCTTATTACATGCCTTACTAGAAACCATGAGCCCTATTTTTTAGCTTTTGAGGTGCTTCTATGGTATGTTACTTCGTTTTTGGTAATCATAAATGTTACAGTAGTTAAGGGGTTCTCACTGGAAAAAAAAGCGTGACTATCTTTCAAACAGTGTTTTTTCTTTAAATTTTTAAGTATCAAGAGAGCACATCTTATGTAAAAATCTCTCTTCTCTCCACAGCCTCTGATATCAAGGCAATGCTTTGATTTTGGCCAGGCTAATAATCTTCATGCAATTTTTGCTCAACCTCCTTCCACAGTGACTATTTATAATCCCTCCATAACAGCAAAGCATATCTACCAAACCCTTCTTACCAGCAGATAACTATTCTGTTACCTTGAACATTTCCTTGAAAGTGTTCTAACATTGTAAATCTTACACTTTAATATCCAGCATGACACCCTTTATTTCTTCACAACAAGTCCAGTACTATCACTTGCAATCTTTTATCAGTTATGGGTCAAAACCATTAGCCCAAAGACACAATTTACAGTAAGAATGAGGCATGGTGATATAAAGAACACAGGTTTTAGAACAGATTGAAATAAGTTTAGTGTAGAAGAACACTGCAATCAATTTTACATACTTGTATTTGTAAATGACAAATACGAACAAATGAAGCATTAAGCAGAATTCAGTTTTAATAAGTGTATTTTACTATCTTCCTACTTCAGGTGGAGGTGGAGTGTTTTCCAATTACACTTACTTCAATGGGACACTCTTCAGAGAATACCCTGGAAACCTCCTCTCATAGCACAGGTATGGGCTCTAAATTCCTCAGGCTCTGATCCTGATCCTCAGTTTTGTGATTTTGGTAAGTTACTAAATTCTGTTTTCCTAAATTTCCTCATCTGGGGGTCAAAATTTGGGCGAGGGGGTTAAAAATGTTTATGATGATTGAATATGGCAAAGTAAAGATGGTGTGATGTATTTTAGGCAAAGATCAGGAAAATGAAGAATGAATTAAAAATACTAAGAAGTGGTATGTAGAGTTGGAATTCAGACACAGAGGGCAGCATTGTGGAATGAAGTAGCAGGTCAAACTGATGTTTGAGATTGTAATTAACTTTATAATCTACATTTTTAAAGTAATATGTTCTTTGTGGGAGCAAAGACAGGCCATTGAAGTTTTTTTTTTTTTTTTTTTTGAAAGATCATATGAAATATTTCAGTTCAGGAAGATTTTTATAACCGAATTCTGAAGGATGAATTTAAAAGCAAGAATGTGGGCAGGGAAACCAGTTGAAAGACTAGGGATGCTGGAATGCTTTTTTTGTTTTATATAAGATTTCATTAATAATATATTCAGTAACTAAATAGGAGTATATTATTGCTACTCATAAAAACAAATAGTAACTTAAATACCACTTCTCTTAATATTAATTTTATTAATTTCTCTTAAAATTAATAAAATATCACTTAAAATATCACATCTCTTAATTTTATTAATTTCTCTTAAAATTAAGCCACTTAATATTTCATTTTCTGCAGCAAGTACAACAAAGCATATTTACATAGCTGGTGCAGCCCTTCATAATTTGCTCCAATTTAGCTTCATGTAATTAATTGTAGTTTTCCTTCTGCAACCTTTATATTTAACCACCTTGTTCTACTTACAATCCTTAAGTCACCATAAAGTCCTCCCTTGCTTATGTTGTCACATGAGCCTAAAGTTAATCTGTTCTTCTTTTTCATTTTTAAAGTCTATAAACTCCAACTTAACTGTTAGCTCTTTCCTGGCTTTCTTGTCTCTCCCATTTCTCATTTTTTAAAATTTCTTTTATTTTTGTGTTTTTTTACTCATACGTATCACCCCTCTCCCCAGTTTAATGGTTAATTTCCTTCATATAACACCTATCACAGTGTGACATGCAATCATTGTCACTTTTGTTTTACTAACATATTAGAGTCTGTACTTCGGGGCTTTAAGGTGGCATCGATCTGTAATTCAAAGGGTTATTAGAGTAGTTTACTTATTCAACCTTGTTGTTTCAGGACATGTCAGTACTGACTCTTTCAGTTTGTGTTTCTACGTTTCTATGGTCTCATTTAACTCCTTGGGATTTGTTTTTTAATTAAAAAGAAATAATTCAAAGAAGATTAATACATATGTATGACTTCTTCCATGAGGTCCAAATGGTTATTGGGTAATCATATAATTAAGCATTTGAAAATATGTGGAATAAATATAGTATACTGTGTTAAAGAAGCCTGAAAAGGCTGAAGCATTATTGTCTTCACATATACCCATAAATCACTGCCTGCTCAGTCAGTTGGTGTCCTCCCCTCTCAGCCCTTAGAGCACTGTTTATTAACAACCCCCATTATTTTCTAAAACTTGCAAACCCTAACACATTGTAGTGCTTGCTTGGTGGGAAGTTGATCTGCTCAGCAGAAATCTTAACATCCTGCAAAATCCCTAAATGTTAAGCTATTGTTACTGACATTTAACTGTAAAAAGTTGGTTGAATCTCGAACCACAAAGATGGTATATATTAGACTATATACTGTTTGTGACAGTATTCTATTAACTCCAGTGGAGGACAGGGACAGAATCAGAGGTGAGATGAGAGAGACAGAGACACACATACAGAGAAAGAGAGAAGAAGAGAAAAAAATAGAAAAAGTTTAGAATGCTAGGTTTATGACATGTCCAGCATAACTAGATTCAGAGGGTGCAAACTATAAATTTGGGGGGTTGTCTTTTGTCCACATGGATGGAAATGTAAGACTGTGGACAAAGTTGCAACTTCAACAAACAGCACTGACGAAGCAGAGATTGCTTTTTGGAGCTATTATAAGGAGCCTTAGTAGGCATCCCAGTAGGACCCCAAGCTCACAGACATTAATGTCCAGACATTTCATCGTTTGTTGCTCTAAATTAGACAAACAGCCTACAATCAGAAGTGGAACTACTCTTAACTGCAAACTGTTGTGCATAAAAAGACTTCGTCCTTGGGAAGCATTGGTTGACATGCATTCCTTCCTGAAGCCTTAGTTCCAATTCTGTCTGCTCTTGAAGATCTTTGTCAGTATCCAACAATCTTTAAACTGTCTCTGTTCGATTTATTTTGCACTTAGGTTTATACATTATGCCCTAATGAAAGACCTAAGAAATTTTACCTTGTTTCCCTAAGCAATGGACACTATGGTTTTATTATCAATTAAAGGGCTCTTTCTTAGAACACCCTTAACTAAAGACTTAGGGCATCAATATCAAACTAAACTTCTATAAGCCCTACAATGGGCCAAATTTAGTGCATGCGTAAGGCAATCAAATGATTTTACCCAATTAAAAAGTAAATGTAAGATTGTAAGTTAAAAAGTATTTCATGTATATCGTTATGTAAAATATTTATACTTCTTGGTGTTTTGATTAGATGGATGGTGAAGTTCCTGGCAGTATTACCCAACAATTCATTGAATCGCAGACATTCTGTGTTATAGATTAAAAGCAGGTACATAAGTTTTGACCATTACCAGACAAAAGTAGGACTAATATAATCCAATTCACTTAGAGTAAATTAATTAACCAAACTGTTTATTGAGTGCTACTTCAGCAAATGTTTATTGAACGCCTAATCAGACACTGCGTGTTGTAGTGAAATGGTAAATGAGACGCTTTTATGTTCATTTCTTAATGATGATCATCCCAAATCAGTGTGGATGTAGGCTCAAATAGTGCCAACAGAAAGAGGTCCAAAATATTCCTTAAATACATCTCTGGGTTTTTGAAGCCTCTTAAGTCCTGTGTCATAAAATATGGCTAGATTTTAATTGGATTTTTTAAATTTTTGAAGCCTACTAACTTATTACCGTATGTATTGATGTTGAATGTACTTTATTAGTTTTTCCTTTGGACATAGTATATCTTTTCCATCTGAAGATATGTCATCTTATATTTGGAAAGTTTTACTAAATTATATTTATAATTATTTTTACTTCATTATTATTTTATTTCATTTTATTATTTTTACTTCATATTTATAATTATTATTTTTACTTCATTTGGAGAGGCCAGTTACGTATATACTAGATTTTATTTGCTTTTGTCTATAATTATCCCATTAAGCGTTTTCATGCTTACTTTTTCTCATATCATTTTACTTTATTTTTAAAGTTTTTATTCTCCCTGGAATTAATTTCCAGTGATTACAGAAGTATCATGACTGCTTTCTGTGTTTCCAAATTTTTCTCTGATTTTTAAAAGTTTTTTTCCCCCACTGTTTTGACTTGTCACTTCATACATCTCTTACTGTTACCTCAATATTTCCTCCTTGTTGGGTATTTGTACTTTGTACTCTAGCCCCATACAGGCCAATACATTATTGCTCTTTATTTTAAAGTTTTAGTGATGCCTTTTTTCAGGCATCCTGTGTCGGCAGTATTTTTCTGCTAAGTATTCTTTTCTGGGGAGGGTTTTTCCCTGTTCCAGCCTACCCACCCACCCTTTCTTTCTTCCTCCTTCCTTTCCTCCCTCTCTGTCTTTCTCCTTTCTAGTATATTAGTATAGATCTTATCCTGACTCCTTTTTAGATTATTTATATTCTTTGCAATAGTTGACTATTTTTGAGGACTGGCTGTTCGTAAGAGAATTCTATGTGTGTGTTTAAGGGATGTGTATGTGTGTTAAGAAGGGGGCTGTTTTTCAAGTTAGATAACATTGATAAGCATTGTTCTTATGCCCAGGAGTTTTGTCGTGTAAGCCTACAGAATGCATTTAGCTCTCACTCCCCTCAACCTGGACCCAGTTACCTGAATTATATAGCTGTGGGGCTGTTCGAAATTCAGTCTTTTTTCCTCAACTGCAGGGAAAGATTTGCCCTATGAACTGTATATGGATTTAATTTAGGTCCACCTCTGCTTCATCTTAGGCAGGAATAGTATTCAGAAAATCTCCTAGAGACAATAGCCGCATCTGTTGCAAACATAGGATGTGCCCTCACTTTTGACGGTGGTACTATTCCA
Organism: Camelus ferus; assembly: GCF_009834535.1. Lineage (NCBI taxonomy): Eukaryota > Metazoa > Chordata > Mammalia > Artiodactyla > Camelidae > Camelus > Camelus ferus. The sequence continues at coordinate 46,913,007 of NC_045701.1, forward strand.
GCCTTTTCCTACAATCCTAGTCCAGAAATCCTCTCTGCTTCCACCTCATTTTGTCTTGTTTTATCTCCTCTGTTCTGGCAGCTCTGCTGCTGCATTTGTGTCTTGTGATTTTTAGTTCTCTTCATTTTCACTGAAGATTGTGCTTGTAGTTTTTATTCTCCTATGTAAAATAATACCTCCCTCTGTCTATAATAGCATGGAACATGTAATAAAAAATGCTGTCAAATCCTGATGCAAAAACTGTGGTTTCAAAACATATTTATGTTTTATACTGTGAATTTTTTTAGCTAGGCAAAAGTTTTTCTTAAAATTATATCTTAAAATACACTAATACTAAAAAAAATTAATAAATAAAATACACTACTAACATTCTATATAAAATAGCAGTAATCAGGGCTCCTAATTATGTCTCTTACAATCTCTAAGTACATGCAAAATTTTTATATACTTTACCAAGAAAAATGACCTCATAATGCTGCTTTATATTCGTATGTCTCATTCCCCTCCAGATTATGAAGCTCTTTTGTTAAAAACATTTTGTACATTTATATGCCTCAACAGAGAGCCAGGCACATATTTGGCATGTAAAACATACTTGTAAATTAAAGCCGTATAAATGAATGTTAAAAAGTTAAAAGCTATTTTAACAAAATATTTGAGATGGGGGCCATTGATATATTCAGAGCCACTATTCTATGAAACCAATATGAATAGATAACACAGTATATAATATTTATCACAGAAAGTGTCTAAATGATCATTATTCTCAGACTGTTTAAGGTTAAAGCACTATAGTTTTATAATGTTTAACCTCATATCTAAAAATTATTTTCCAAATCCCTATCTAGGTGACATTTCTCATACATACTAATCTCGGCTCCATTGTTCAGTGACACGGTGGACATCAGGGCTTGGACTGTACTTTTAAAAGTAAAGATACAACAAAGCAAAATGAATATGCATACATATATATAATACAGGTTGTTGCAAACTTTGTTGGCTTTCCAAGATAGCTAAATTTAGATTTTAGTAAATGTTCTGGAAATCTTAATAGATGCTGACTGAATCATTTGGACAATCTTTATTTTTTAATATATATTAAACTAATTTTGCTTATAATTCAATATGGGATTAAAATTTAACATTTTCCAGTTTATCTAATGTATCTCTCCTCCCTCCAATCTTTCCTATATATTTTCTTTATTTGAAAGTTACTTTTCACAATATACAAGCATAAGTATGATCTATTCAATAAAAATACAATAATCCATAAAATACATATATGTAATTTATCAGTCAGCTGTTTGCCAAACTAACAGCTCTGCCCTGAATTTTGAAGCTTGTTGCACTGAGTAGATAAGTTCCAATGTCCCACATTTATAAAAGAAGTAGGGTCCAGGTGTCCAGAGTGCCACCCAACAGGCAGACCCACATCTGACCTTCCCAATATGTTGATCTGATGACTTCTAACTCATCGTAAGACCTGTTTGTAGCCAGCATTGTTTCTTTCCCAAATGCCTTTATTTGTCTCAGACCAAAGGAGATCACAACTTGATTTTTTGTGACATTATCTCTGATTCCTAAGTGACTAGCCTTCCACACAGATTGAAAGCAGCTGCTGAAAAAAAGCAATCACTTTTGAAAATTAAAACAACCAATAAAACTTTTGAATAAGTAATGCATGCACATGGTATAACATTTAAAAGAGAATAAATTTTCTTCCTTATATTTTTCCCTTGATATATCAAACACTTAAAGTGTAACACATTTTCTTCCTATGTGTACTTGTAGAGATATTCTGTATTTACAGACATATAATGCTTGTATTCTTTCTTTTACAAAATGGTCTTAAAACATACGTATTATTTTAGACCTTGCTTTTCTGCTGTTACATATTACTACTCTGTACCTGTACATGTTGTAGAGTTTGGAAATATGGGAGTAGAGGGAGTGTCCCTTGGTGCATTACTCAACCAGTGGAATTGTCCTTCATAAAATCAAAAAACGAAGGTGTTGGATCTTTGTACTTCAGTGTCAGTCATGGGAGGAGGGAACATGTAACTTTCCTGACAAAGCAACTTCAATTAGCCAAGTCCAATCACCCCTCCATTGTAAAAGAAGGGCTGCCGTTAGCTGTGAACAACTACACTTACAGCAACTGGAGGATGGGTGCGCTGACCCACTAACAGGACAGAGTGGAGCATTGCATTACTATACATGTTTTCCTTTAATATTATATTTGATAGTTTTGCTCAGTGCTTGCTTCATTTGTAAGTCACTAAAGGGCAATCCAACCATATATCATGGTGGGGGAAATACATAAGATAGACATGAATCCAAGAAGAGACTACAAGGGTACCTCAAATTAGGCCTTCAACAAAACCAGTGTAATACACCAAGATCTCATGAATTACATGTATAAAGTTCACGTAAAAACATAACTTTAACCTAGCATCTGAGCCGAGCCCTCCATGCCCTCTACAGAACATGTGTTCTGCATAGTAGAGGGCAGGGGACAAGTTCTCAATCAACAAAATAAGGACAAAAAACGATGAAACCTAAGACCATTGAAGGCAGAGGAAAAGGGTCTGAACTATGTAAGCCAGGGAGTTCATAGTGTTGACAATGAAGATGAAAACAGGAGTAGGAATCTGTTGGAGAGACAAGTGAAAATGTGTTCAAGAATTTTTTGAGGAAATGAGAGAGGGTGATGAACAGGATGGATAGGTTGCTTTTTTTTTTATTTTAAGCTAGCTGGAATAGTGTTAGACAAAAGGAGATTTTCTTTTTAAATGGACTTATGAAAGAGTTTATGCTCAGAAGACAAGAAGCTTAATGTAAAATGTGGATGGACCAGGCAGAGAGATTAAGGGAGATGAAGCTGGAGATGTGTGTTAGAGTCAGATTGTGAAGTCACCATAAAATAGCTATAGTTCTTTCATGATCAAAACAGTCAGAAACTTTATTTCAAATTGGAGACTTGTATTGATTAAAATGTGGTGATCTCCACAGTTTAGGTTTTGTTTTACTAGGCTGGGAATTTCATTCATATGTTAATATCTTGGGCTACTTCAAATTCCATAGTTCATATAATGCATCCAAGAAGATAATTTGTACGTCCACATAACACAACTGTGCTGTTGAGACCATATTTTTAAAATATTGTGTTAATATTTGCTATTTAAAGATAAAACAAGATTTTATTAGACATTATTGCTAAGAACCAAGATAAAATATATTTTTAAATCAAAGTGACAGATACTGACTTTTTAACCTATTATTTAAAAATGATAGACATTTATTTTCATTTACATGTTAAAAGGTTACTTATAAATTTTAAACTTTAAAATAATTCTACACTAACAAATGTATTATTCCTTTAGACATACCTTAGTGAATGATGAAAAATTTAGTCAAAAGATTGTTGAATCATTTTCATGCAACATATTTTAAATCTCATCTTGCTTTATGGGTAGAATTTAAAGACTCTGATCACTCTTACTTACCAAAACATTTTATGAGGTTTTTAGAATACTACCGTTTTCCTCAAGTTTCCTTTTGCCTTTACTGAATCCCTTTGTTTAATTACCTTTGCTTATTCCCACTTACCTCCTCAAGCTTTTATTTCTAGTGCCTCCAGGTTTCCAATCTTGAGTCTCTTCTCTTCTGTCATTTAATCTCTTGATGATTTCATCAAATCTTAAGGCATTACATCACTGGTGAATCCCAAAATCACATTTCCCTTGACCTTCCCTACGAACCTTAAACTCATATTTAAGTGACCACTCAATATCTCCTCACCATTTTCATCTTAAATTCCAATTGCATCCAAACCCCAGTTGCATCTCTAATTCACCATTTTCAGAACTGTGTTCTAATCTCGGCCCCATGCCTGCATTTTCCAACATCTCTCCATATTAATTCATGATTGTTCCATTTTTCTGATTGCTCAGGTCAAATTGTGAAGGCATCTAAAACACTTTTCTTCACTTATTTTTGACTTCCAGTCCTTCAACAGTATTTTATTGACTAAACATTTAAAATAGAACTAGACTCTTATCTCTTCTTGCTGCCTCCACTACCACCATCTCAAATCACAGTCCTCTCTCACCTGGGATATTGCAAATTCTTTTAAATCCTGATGCAGCTCTTGGTCTTCTTCTGTTGATTTTTCATCTTAGCTGCCGGAGATACCCTGTTAAAAAGCTGGAGGTTTTACCATTTCCAAGGTTTCTAGTATCACTCAAAATAAAACATAAAGTCTTGACAGCCTGTAAGGCCCTACATGATCTGCAATCCCACTACCTCACTAAGGTTATCTTCCGACACTCTCCCGTCATTTCCTAGTCCCATCACGTTGGTTTCCTTGCTGTATTTCACTGCTGGCTCAGAGCATTTGCATTTGTTACCCCTGATGCTGAAGTTCCCTTTTCCCAGGTAACTGCATGACACATTTTCTTGTATCGTTTATGCCTCAAGCATTAACTTTTTACTGGTAAATTGCCCTCCTCCTTCACTATCTATTCTTTTCTGCTTTATTTTGCTTTATAGAAAACTGAAGATCTAATATACTATGTATTTTTACACTATTTTTTTTTTGTCTATCTCCCTCTCTGCAATAAGATCCATGAACACAGAGGAGTTTTTTCTTTTTTCTATTTTTGTATCTTTGCTTCTAGAACAATACATGGAATTTATTAGTGTTTACTAAAATTTATTCAGTAAGTGAATAATTTGTTATAGTGCATTAGTTCTAAAGTGAGTAATTATGCATTGTAGAACATCAAATGCATCTATATATGCCATGAAATGAACAAAGTGGAGCTCAAAGTTGTTGCACAAGTATATTCATCAGGGCATTATTCATAATATTCAGCATTTAAAGAAACATAATTTTAAGTAGTTAAATGATCTTTATAATGAAGTACAATAAAAGTATTAACATCATACCAAATTTATAAATAGCAAGAAAACATGGGAAAGTCCTTCAGTTTCTCACATGTATGTGTTTAACTGAACTACTATCCCTATGCTCTACTTATGAATATGTTAGTGCCTTAATTGTACTTCATCATAGACATGAACATACATGTACACACATATATATTTCTATTTATATATGTTTATACATATATATTTATACAGAGAGAGGAACAAAGGAAGGAGAGTGGAAGGGGAAGGTCCCTCTAGTATGCATAGTAATGTTAAAAGTAATAAAAAAATAGATAAATAACTTAAAGATATTTTACAGTTTGCCTTCAATTTTTCTTTACATTAAACAAGTATATATATTAGAAAACATGGGGTTGTTTCTTCACGTGTTTAGTCTGTAAATAAACTTGGAAGACCATGCTACAAATTGACTTTAAGAGCAAATAATTTCATTTAGCAAGGTTTACCCAGTTAGAATAAAATGTTTGCAGATAATTTGAATATGTGTCAGGTTTTTGTAGCTTACCATAAGCAGTTATAGTCTTTGCTTTCCTTACTTTCTCAAGTATGTCACACACTTATTTTTGGTACACTTAGGGCAGTTTTATGGGAAATAATGAATTTCCCTACAGACAGGTTAGATCACAGACTAGTTTTCTAGCATCATAGTGAAAATACTCTCTCAATTTTTAATCACGTACATAGTGAGGAAAAATAATTGAGGCCAAAATTAGAAACACATAAAGATACTGCCAAAGAATCCAAAGAATTGACTTTAAAATATGCAAAAATGCTTTTCTCCCAAATGTTTTTTAGAAGTCTTAAAAATCTGTTTCTACTAAAAGATATTTTATTATTTATATACCTGTCTTCAGGCAGATTTATCATACAGTCTGCAAGTATTGCGTGACCTTTTAGTTTCTCCAGTAAATACTGAGATCAAAAGCATCATTCAGATCCTTGGCAACATCAAGAGTTTCTGCATTAACATGTCTTTTTGCCCTTTAGTATCGTCACTTATTTTTGCCAGGTTATTTCCTTCTCATATATATTTAAAGTATTGTATGCTGTTTTGTTTCTGACTCACTTTCACATACTTTCTCTTTTCATTTTTTATACTTCTGAGGGTTTTTTTCTGTTGTCTTTGTTGAAGTTTTGGGGTTTTTTCTTTTTTTTATTTTACATTTTAACTTTAGATAAATATTTCACCATTATACAACAATTCAAAGACAATTTTTCCTCCACAAGGAATGAAAAAAATCTATACACCTCTAGAAAAGAAGTACTATTTTAAAGGGAAAGATAGAGAAAAAAATTTCCCCAAAAGGAGTTCAAGTTGGTTTAAATACATCCTCCTCCTCATTAACTTTTATTACACCCTGGGAGCCTATGATCTCATATAATTCCCGTTAACCAAGATGATGATCTAAAGGTGACAGGCCAGAAAACCTGCAGGAAGTCATGAAGAATACGACTGGGTAATCTCACCTTCATGTAGTAAATGGTAAGTTTATAAGGGAATCCAAATACGAAGGGAAATGATTTCATTAGCAGTTGAAGAGTGGGTCAACATAAAGGTCTGAAATCCAATTTCTTCTAATTTTGTAAAATAAATCACTCTAAAATCTCTTTGGAATATTGAGACTGAAAATTATGGTCCACTGCCACCAAGTCAGAATTTCCATAAACAAAGTCAAAGGAAGAGTTTAACACTATGTAATGTTTTATTTTATGATCTGGAGAATTTCATTTTCCTTCAGTTATTTTTAATAACTTTGGCCTATTTAAAATGAGTTATTCTACCCTTTTATATAAACTAAACCATGAAAATTTTTATTGTGAATGTCATATGTGAACAGGTAAACACAGAAGCATAAGACCATTTATGAGTTAAGTGACGTATCCAATCTTTAAACTGTTTATCATATGCCAAGAAAGTTCAGAAATGTGTGTATCTAAAAATTTTTTTCTTATATCTAACAAAATAGTGTTTAAAGATGCAATACCAAAAAAGGATAACAGAAAAGATAATATTGAAGGGGAAAAAAAGAGAAACTAAATAACAATCTAAATCCAATCAATTTTAAAAATGGATTTGTGGAATTCAGTGATATTACTATTACCTTCCTAAAAATGCTGCCTGCTGTTTCAGAATCTATTTAGATATCTCTCATATTACATATTTCTCAAGTGGCATTAATTCAAATAAGTGATTATCCATGTTTTGTTGGTTGGTACTCCACTTTATGAAGTCTCATCTTTTAGTAATTTTGATCACTGCCCTCCTTTCGCTGGGCACTGAGAGAAGGAAATACAGACTCTGCATTTTATTGTGCTTCGCTTTCGTACACTTAGCAGATGGTGTATTTGTGGCAAGCCGTGTTGAGTAAGTCTATTGACACTATTTTTCCAACAACATTTGGTCACTTCTTGTCTCTGTGTCCCATTTTGGTAATTCTTGAATATTTCAAACTTGGGATTCATTACTATTATATTTATTAAGGTGACCCCTGATCAGTGAATGATCTTTGATGTTACTATTATAACCTGCTGAATGCTCAGATGGTAAGTTAGCACATTTTAGCAATAAAGTATTTTTTATTGGAATATAGCCAATTTACAATGTTGTCTTAGTCTCTAATGTACAGCATAGTGATTTAGCTATACACACACATAGATATATCTTTTTTCATATTCTTTTCATTACAAGTTACTGTAACATACTGAATATAGTTCCCTGTGCTATACAGTAGGATCTTGTTTATTTTGTGTATATTATCTGTAAATCTCAAACTCCCAATTTATCCCTCCCTCCCTCCACTTTCCCCCCATAACCTTAAGTTTATTTTCTATGTCTAGTCTCTAATTTGTAAATAAGTTCATTTGTGTCCTTTTTTTTTTTTTTTTTTCAGATTCCACGTATAAGTGATATATGGTATTTGCCTTTCTCTTTCTGGCTTACTTCACTTAGCATGGTAATCTCTAGGTCCATCCATGTTGTTGCAAATGGAATTTTATTTTTTTATGGCTGAGTAGTAGTTCATTGTGTGTATGTGTGTATATATATATATATATACATATACATATATATATAATATTCTTTATACAATCATCTGTCAGTGGACATTTTGGTTGTTTCCATGTCTTGGCTATTGTAAATAATGCTGCTATGAACATTGGGGTGCATGTATCTTTTTTGAGTTGGTTTTTCTCTGCATGTATGCCCAGGAGCAGGATTGCTGGATCATACAGTAAGTCTATGCTTGATTTTTTTAAGGAACTTCCCTACTGTTTTCCATAGTGGTTGCACCGAATTACATTCTCACCAACAGTGTAGGAGGGTTCCCTTTTTTCTACACCCTCTCTAGCATTTATCATTTGTGAACTTTTTAATAATGGCCATTCTGGCCAGTATGTGGTGATACCTCATTGTAGTTTTGATTTGCATTTCTCTGATAATTAGCAATATTGGGCATCTTTCATGTGCCTATTGGCCATCTGTATGTCCTCACAATAAAGTATTTTCAATTAAGGCATGTACATTATTTTTTCAGACATCATGCTATTGCACACTTAACTGACTACAATAGTAATGTAAGCACAACTTTTATATGCACTGGGAACCAGAAATCCATGTGACTTGCTTTATTGCAATATTCACTTTATTGTGGTGATCTGGAATAAACCCAAATATCTCCAAGGTATGCCTGTAGTCAGTAAGGAGCCTGCCTGCTATCAAGAAACTAGCAGTCTTTTTGTGGGAGATGATACCAAAACATGAATTACAACAATGCATAGAATAGAGAGATATGGGAGTCAGAGATAAACACTTTTGGACTTCAGTGAAGAAAGAAATTACTTCCTCTTAAAAACTTAAGTCACGGCATTCTTTTTGCATGACCAAAGAGAAAATATAAAACATCATAATCAAAACTTGTTTGCTATATCATGGTATTTTAGTGTACTTTGTGGACTTGTTCTGTATTATATAGCCTTTAAAGATTCAGTACAGTTTTGTTCAGTTGAATGACTAAATTGAAAATAACAGTAAGGAGAGAACTCAGTGAGGGAGATTGAGGTACAAACTTCCAGTTACAAAATAGGTGAGTCTTGGATATGAACTATATAGTGTGGGGAATATAGTTAATACTATGTAATATCTTCATATGGTGACCAATTGTAACTAGACTTATTGTGGTGATAATTTTTAAATATATAGAAATATAAAATGATAGCATTATAAAACAGGAACTAACAGTGTTTTAGGTCAGTTATTCTTCAAAACCAAATAAATACACTAACTCAGGAAAAGAGGTTAGATTTGTGGGGGTGATGCAGGAAAACAGATGTGGGGCGTGAGGAGGGCCGTGTCCCAGGTCTCAGTTGAGCCCCTGGGAATTGCCCCACCAAGTGTGGGTCCTTGGCTTCGCACAGGAAAGAATTCAAGAGCGAGCCACACTTGAGTGAAGGTAGATTTATTCAGAGATACAATGAAAGGCAAGAGAAAGGCCACAAGGTGTGGCGGTTGAGTGCTCAGATTAAAAGTAGGTACACACTCCATAGACAGAGTGCTGGCTGTAATGGAGAGAGAGGGAGAGGCTGCAGCCGCAAGGCGCAGTCTTGCCAGTTATTATGGCCTTGGTAGCTTCATATGCTAATAAGTGGAAGAAACAGTCTAAGTAGCTTGGGGCAGGGGCTGGAATTCCCAGGAAGTTGGCCATTTCCCACTCTGACCTTTTGTGGCTAGTCTTGGGGGACTGCCGTGGTGCCTGTGGGCACGTTATTCACCATGCTTAGATTACAATGGGCATATAATGAAGTTCAAGATCTGCTAGAAGTTAAATCTCTTATCTTGAGCCTCAAGCCTTCTGGGGGTTGAATCTTTACCATTTTGATGTTAATTGCTGTAGCATTCCTTGAAGGGCTGTGCCCTGCCCCTTTCCTGTCTCAGGGGCAGGGAGAGGTGGTGAGGGATGAAGGCAGTAGAAGGTACAAACTTCCAGGTATAAGGTAAATTATTTCTAGGGATATAATGTGCAACCTGATAAATACAGTTAACATTGCTGTATGTTATACATTAAAGTTGTTAAAAGAGTAAATCCTAAGAGCTCATCACAAGGAAAAAATTTTTTCTATAGATTTCCTTAATTTTGAATCTGTGAGATGATGAACTTACTGCCATAATCATTTCATAAAGTGTATAAGTCAAATCATTATGCTGTACACCTTAAACTTATATAGAGCTGTATGTTCATTATGTCAATAAAACTGGAAGAAGAAAAAACAATAAGGTTACTATTAGATAATAACTTAAATATGAAATACCCCTGTAAATATAGTTTACATAATTCACTGTGTATTTAAAGGTTGTTTTTTTAAATTAGCTTGATTAACAATCATAATATGTTTAAGAAGAATTCTGCCAGTTGTATACAAAAATATAGGTTCAAATACATTATGTTATATTATTTTTAATGTTAATTTTAATCAAATTTTATAGTATTTAAACTTTTCAATAATTTAGCCTTTAAATTGAGATATAATTGACATACAATATCATACTTTCAAGAGTAGAACACACCATTCAATATTTCTGCATGCTGTGAAATGATCACCATAATAAGGCTAGTTAATACTCATTGCCACACATGATTAAAAAAATTTTTTTCATAATGACAACTTTTAAGCTGTGCTCTCTTAGCAACTTTCAAATATACAGTATGGTATTATTAACTATAGTCATCATGCTATACATTACAGCCACAGAACTTATGTATTTTAGAACTGTAATTTTGTACATTTTGACCATTTTCACCCATTTTGTGAACCCCTGCCTCTTACAACGGTTAATCTGTTCTCTGTATCTTTGAGTTTGGTTTTGGGTTTTTTTTTTTTTCCTGTCTTGTTTTGTTATTTTAGATTCCACATGTAAGTGAAATCATTTGTCTTTCTTTGACTTATTTCACTTCGCATAATGCCCTCAAGGTCCATCCATGTTGTCACAAATAGAACAAATTCCTTCTTTTTCAGAGCTGAATAATATTCCATTGTATTCATATACCATATTTTCTTTATCCATTTAAGCATCAGTGGGCACTCAGTTTGCTTCCATATCTTGGCTATTGTAAAAATGCTGCAGTTAACATGGGGGTGCATATATCTGTTCAAATTAGTATTTTATTTCCTTTCTGTAAATACAGAGGTGGAATTGCTGGATCATATGGTAGCCCTATTTTTAATTTTTTTGAGAAATCTACATTCTGTTTTCTATGCTTGGCTACACCAATTTACATTCCCATTAATAGTACGCAAAGGTTCTCTGTCATCCTTATCTTCATCGACACTTGTTATTTCTAATCATTTTGATAAGAGCCATTCTGAGAGGTGTGAGGTGATTGATGATACCTCATTGTGGTTTTGATTTTTTTTTTCCTGATTAGTGATGTTGAGCACCTTTTCATGTACCTGTTGGCCATCTGTATATCTTCTTTGGAAAAGTGTCTATTCAGACCCTCTGCCCAGTTACTAATCAATTGTGGGGGTTTTTTTTGGAGGTGTGCTGATTGATGGTTTTTCTTCGGTGCAGAAGTTTTTTAGTTTGATGTAGTCCCACTGAATGTTTTTGCTTTTGCTTTTGATGTCAAATCCCCCCCCTCCCCAAATCACCAAAACTGATGTCAGGGAGCTTACTACCTATACTTTCTTCCAGAAGGTATATGGTTTCCAGTCTTATGTTCAATTCTTGAATCCATTTTGAGTTAATTTTTGTATATGTTCGAAGATGGTGATCCCATTTCATTCTTCTGCATCTAGCTGTCCAGTTTCTCCAAAACCATTTATTGAGGAGACTGTCCTTTCCCCATTGTATATTCTTGGCTCCTTTGCCAAGAATATACAATGATATATAAATTGATATAATTAATTGATATAATTAGTACTTGTATTTATTTCTGTGCATTCTGTTCTGTTCTGCTGATCTGTGCGTCTGTTTTTAAGCCAATAGCATATGATTTTGCTTACTATAACCTTGTAATATAGTTTGAAATCAGTGAATATGATACTTTTAGCTACTACTTTGTCAAGATTACCTTGGCCATTTGGGATATTTTGTGGTTCCATAAAAGTTTTTGGATTATTTGTTCTATTTCAGTGAAAAATGCCATTGAAATTTTGATAGGGATTGCATTGAATCTGTAGATTGCTTTGGGTAGTATGGATGTTTTAAAAATATTAATTATTCCAATCTATGAAAATGGAGTATCTATTTATTTGTGTCTTTAATTTATTTCATCAGTCTCTCATAGTTTTCAGAGTATAGATATTTCACTTCTTGGTTAAGTTTATTCCTTGGTTAAGTATTTTTGACACAATTGGAAGTAGAACTGTTTTCTTAATTTCTTTCTGACAGTTAATTATTAATGTATAAAAGTGCAACAGATTTTTGTATATTGATTTTGTGTCCTGCCACTTTCTGAATATATTTATTAATTCTAGCAGTTTTCTGATTGAGTTTTTAAGGTTTTCTTTTTGTAATATTATATCAGTCTGCAAACAGACATTTTTACTTCTTCCTTTCCAATTTGGATACCTTTTATTTCTTTCTCTTGCCTAATTGCTCTGGTTATGACCTCCAATACTGTGTTGAATAAAAGTGGCAAGAGTGGGCAGCCTTATCTTGTTCTTGATCTTAAAAGAAAAGCTTTCATCTTTTCACCATTTAGTATGATGTTAGCTGTGGGTCTGTCATACATGGACTTTTATTATGTTGAGGTATGTTACTTCTATATACACTTTGTTGAAAGTTTTCATCATAAATGAATATTGAAATTTTTAAAATGCTTTTTATTCTGCTATTGAGGTAATCATACAAAAATATTCATTCTGTTAATATGGTATATCATCCTGGTTGATTTGCAGATGTTGAACGATCTTTACATCCCAGGAATAACTTTCACTTGATGATGGTTTATGATTACTTTTAATGTATCGTTGAATTCAGTTTGCTAATACTGTGTTGAAGATTTTTCATCTATGTTCAATGAGGGTATTGGCCTATCAATTTTCTTTTCTTGTACTGTCATCTGGTTTTAGTATCCCAGTAATCCTGACCTTGTAAAATGAGTTTGGCAGTGTCCCTCCTCCTCTGTTTTTTGGAAAACTTTGAGAAGGTTTGGTATTATTTTTTCTTAAAATGTTTGGTGGAATTCACCAGTGAAACCATGTGATCCTGAATTTTGGTTTTTTGGAAAGTGTTTGTTTCTTTTTGTTTGTTTTAATTGAAGGTTAATCAATTTACAGTGTTGTGTTAGTTTCCAGTGTGCAGCATAGAGACACAGGTAAGCATATAAAATGTTCATTGTAGTCTCCAATGATCATTTGTACTTCTGTGGTAGTTGTAACATCTTTTTCATATCTGATTTTGAGTCCTTATTCTTTCTTTCATGATGATTCTAGCTAAAAGTTTATCTATTTTGTTTATAATTTCAAAAAGTAACTCTTAGTTTCATTGTTTTTTTTTCTACTATCTTTTTAGTTTCTATTTTATTTATTTCCACTCTGATTTTTATTACTTCTCTTCTCTCAATTTTGGACTTTGTTCTTCTTTTCTAATTCCTTGAATTTTCGAATTAGGCTGTTTAAGTTATTTCTTAATGTTAACTTTTTTTTCTAACTTTTTTGTTGCACATTGCTTACTTACTGGTTGAGACTAAACCACTGTGGCCAATGGACTATGTGTGTATTCTGGAATTATATTTTTCCAGAATCTCTTTCTGTTTTCAGTTAGAATTGACCTAAAGAGGAATTTACATGAAAGTTGAAAGACAAAATTGAACAGTGGTCATTTCTCTGTAAAGATCATTGCAGTCACATAAAGTGACAGACAAATGCAAAGACAGGTACATTTCATCCTTGGCCTTACTCTTCTCTTCTGTTCTCTGTGTACTTTCTTTCTGCCTACTGTGGATCCTGTTGAATAATTGCCACTGGCCCACAAGTAAACTGTTAGCTGTAGACAGACAGAGGCAAAAATCTATACAGGGGCACTAGCTTCCTATAGACTTCCTCATCAGCATCACACTTTGAAATATGGACATGCTTGACATCTCAAAATGACCACTTGGCCAGACCTTTGATTCCCCAACTCTTTTGTGAATCTTCACTTCCCCATTTCATTTCACAAGTCTATGAATTGTAATCCCCAGAATAAGTACCTTGTCCCATAATACAGTAATTTTGCTCTCCTGAACAAACCCCAAATGATAAACAGATAACAATGTTCTACAACAAATATTTGCATTGCCACGTGTTTTAATAACTGGAGAAAGTTACTGCTATAAAATGCACTAAAAAACAGGTTACTGAATGTTCCATTTAAGATATTTAATTTTTAAGTGGACAATATGGGGAAAGTGATGAGATTTTTTTAAATTAATGAAAATAGAATTATCAATAGTGACTAAACCATAAGTTCCAAACTCTTTTCACTTTCTAAAAACATAATTAAATATAGATTTGAAGTTACTACAAATTAAATGTTAGTGAAAATTTTCTTGAATAGAATACAACAAAATACAGACTTAAAAAATTGACATTTTTCTATAATAGATTTATCTTGAGGTAACATGCTTTAAGATATCAGTCAGAGAAATGTCCTTATTCAACTTCTCATCTTGTACCCCATAGTGCTTTACTTAAATAATCATTAAGAATTGTCATCTAACATAACAAGATACCCTGAACAATAAAATATTAGATTGATCCTGTCTAGAATGGAAAGAAAAATATATAAGAAATTCCTGAAAATAATCTTTTGATTTTTATATTTATTTAAACTAAAATATGAAGTTTAATATCAGTCTACAAATTATATCATGTTGTATCATTCTTCACGTACGATTCCCTTAATTTTAATAATAGAATTTTTCTAGTGGTTTAGGGGTAATTTGATACTATTTGACTATGTGGAAAAGAAAGCATAATGGCCTGGGATATCTTCCATCTCTACCTGGAGATAGCCAAAGAGATGAGTGACATTGATAAAGCCCAAGAGAATGAGTGCTCTCCCTCCAACCTCCTTATATGCACTCTCATAACATTTAGTAGTGTAAAGATATTAGGGAGTCCTTACCTTAAAACTGTTTTTAGCAAGATATTTTTAGGCTGACCAAATTAATTAATGTAAATAAACTTGGAGTTTATGCTCTGATACATGCTGAGTGAAGAGTGGACGTTATCCACACATTCCTTTTCCATGTGTGTGACTCACAGATAAACTAAGAAGTGATAAAGCAACTTCAGAGGTCAGTGTTCAGCACACACTGTTAGGCACTCATCTGTTACTTTGAGACCAAGATACATCCCAGAACAGAGAAAGAGCAGTGCGGAAGCTGTGTATGACAGAAGGGGAGTCTGCTCAGAGAGACAGGCCATGCTTGTGTCTGTCTTGCTTGTAGATTTTGAATTACTTGTAATGTTTGTTAAAATCTATAATTTGTGTGAGCCTGCTTTGATGATTCAATAATTTCTATATGCATATATTCAGTAGTTTAAACTCAAAAAGTAATGAGGCGTAAAAAATAATAAGGCATAAATGAGGTAGTTACTTCTAGCAGATATCCAAAGTTTTTGGAAATGAAGCCCTCTTTGGATTTCTTGTGTTAAGAATATCTGTTAAAGACTTAGGGTAACATTACATTGAAAACACTGAAGGGCATAGTATATGTATGATTTTCTGGAACTTGAATCAGTGCTTAAGGTCAAGCCATTTGTTTACAATCCAGGGTTTGAATTGTATCTGTTACGAAATTTTCTGCTCCATTTTCTTTATTAACATCAACATATTTTGAGGTGGTTTTTTTTTTTTTTACCATTTTTTTAACTTTGCCTCTTTATTTTCATCTTTATCTCAGTATTTTTTGTCTTTATCATCCTTTTACTTATGTGGAAGCTGTAGATTCAATTTCTCATCTGTAAGAATTTCTCCTTAATTCCTGCCTCTCTGTTCTCTCTCAGATTATGTATAAATATTTTTATTTTAATTTATAATGTATATGTAATATATAATTTCATAAGATGTATAACTATATATACACATATACATATATATGTATATATTTTGAGCTGTTTCAGGGGGAACTGGAGACATTCATTGTGCCTCTTTGCTCCTAACTACTTTATTATGATTTTCTTAAGAACAAGGATGCTCTCTTCTATGAAAATAGTGCAAATATCAAAATTAGGATGTTTAATAGAGTTCACAATTCATATTTAATGTTGTCATTTGTACTAATAATGTTCTATTAACTTTTTCCAAGTCCAGGATCCAATCCAGGATCACAAATTACCTTTAGTTTTCATGTCTCTTTCATGTAATTTAATCTGGAACAATTACTAAGATTTTCTTTGTCTCAACATTTTTGTAAAGTTTACAAGCCAGTTATCCTGTAGACTTTTGTTCAGTTTGAGTTTGTAAAATGATTCCTTATAATTAGATTCAGTGTACAAATTTTCAGTAGAAATATCACAGGTGTAATGTTATGTCCTGTTCAGTGTATCATGTCAGGAGCCAGAATGTTGGTTTGCTCTAATATTAATGATCTTAACTTTCATCACTGAGTTATGAGTCAGTCTATCAAGTTTGTTTATTTTAAAGTTACTATTTTCCTCTTTGTAATGAGTAAACAATTTGCAATAAGACACTCTGAGATTAGGTAAATATCTACATCCTCATCAAACTTAATTACTGCTTTAAGCAACCATTGATTGATTTCCTGACTTCACTCTTCCTTCAACATTTATTAGTTGACATAGTCAACACTCATGGAAGAGCTTTCCTTTCTTCCTCATTTAGCACCCGTTCATTCACTTATTTAAATCATGAATTTATATTTTCAGTAAGTTATTGTCATTATATATTTAATGTTCAAATTGGTATGCTTGAGTTGTCTTCAGATTTTTACCTCTAAATGCACCTTAAATGGGTCAAATAAAATCTGTAATCAGTATGCCTATCCTCACTCATAACTTTGATAAGAATCCTGTTTTCCTTTAACTAGACATTATGCTCCCCAAACATATTATTCATGTTTAGAGTTTTAGCCTATCCTGTCTATAAACACATGACATTATTAGTATTACTAAACAATGATTTACTAAAATGATATACTAATATTTTGGCTGACTTTTATTTCTTGTGTTCCATAATTTCGCTCTGGGTTCTGTTTTCTTTAACAATGAAATTCATTCTTTAAAATTTCACTTAGGGACTGAAGGTGTTAGGATCTTAGTCTTCTCTTTTTTCCTTACCCAGGATATATGATTTGCTTGATTATAAAATTTAGAATGATAGATGTTCTTACTCACCATTTTAAACTATTACTCTATGGTTCTGTAATCTTTGATCTTGGTAAGAATTTCTGTGTCAATCAAAATGCCATTTTTTGTAGGAAATTTGTCCTTTAATCTCTGGAAGTTTTCAAGATTTTATAAATCTTGATGCTCTAGAGATTTAAGTATCACTTGATTAAATTTTGTGTTAAATTATTATGTCCATTATTATGTTCAAGTTGCTCTGTATTGAGTTTCTTTTAAATTTTAAGCTATAAATGCACCTTAAATGGATCAAATGAAATCTACAATTAATTAGAATGCCTAGCCTCACTCTTAATGTTTATACTTACAGCTTTGTAATCAGGTCTTTTATCTCTTGTGTTTTCTCAGTTTTAGGAAATTCTCAACAAGTATGTCTTTCAAACACTAATTTTGCTTCACTCTCTCACTTCCTTCTACTGCATTTTCCTTAGATTACGGTGTTGATTCTCCAGCTATCTTCTATTTCTCTTCACTGTTATTGACGTGTTTTAAAAATCCCTTTGTTTCTACTTTTTGAATCATTTACATATCCTTTTAATTTTCCAAGCTGCTTCATCTTTCAAAAAATCTTACTATTTATTTTTTGTTTTTGTTGCTGTTGTGATGAGAACATAGAGCTAAGTTAAATTTTAAGGGCACAACACAGTATTTTAAAATTTCTTTTCAACTTTATTGAGAAATAATTGACAAATGTGTATGTTTAAAGTATATAACATGATTTGATATACATTGTGAAATTATTACAAAGATCAAGATAATTAACATATCCATCACCTCACCTAATTAACTCTTGTGTGTTACAGAGGTGGGGTAAGAATACTTAAGATACACTCCTAGCAACTTTCAAGTACACAACACTGTATTATTAACTATAGCTACCATGTATTACATTAGATCCTCGGTACATATTCATCTTACAACTGAAAGTTTGTGCTCTTTGACCTACATCTCCCCATTTCTCCCTCCCCACAACTCCTGGCAACCATCATTCTATTCTGTCTATATATAAATGCTGGCTTTTTTCCCCCCTGTTAAAATTACAAATAAGTAATACCACACAGAATTTACCTTTCTCTTTCTGGCTTATTTCACACAGCAGAATGCCTTCCTGCTTTATCCATGGCTGTCATAAATGACAGAATTTCCTATTTTTCTGGTTGAATAAAATTCCATTTTATATATATATTTTTGTGTATATTATATAATATAAAGATATTTATGTACAATATATATAAATGTGAGTATATATGTACATGTACACATACATACACTTGAATTCATACACATAAATACCAACATTCTCTTTATTCATTCATTCACTGACGACATTTGGACTGTCTTCATGCCTTGGCTACTGTAAATAATGCTGCAGTGAACATTGGGATACAGATTTATCTTTGAGATAGTGATTTTCTTTCTTTCAGATAGATACCCAGATGTGAGATTGCTGGATTGCATATTAGTTCTATTTTTAATTATTTAAGGTACAGTCATTATGAAAAACAGTTGGTGGTTCCAAAATAGGGCACTGTGAACTACAGGCATTGTGCCGTGCAGCAGATCCCTGGAACGTACTTATCTTGCATGGCTGAGACTTCATACTCACAGAACAGCAGCTGCCTGTCTCCCTCTTGTATCTGGTTGATTTTATCCTGTTTCACTTTTATATCAATGACTGTATTTAAAGTTTTTCATATCTACTTGAATATTATTTTTCACTTTTTATTTAACTGGTTTGGTGATTTCTTTTGCATTTTTATTTGTGAACATAGTAAAATAATTATTTTGAGTTTATCTGAAAATTCCTCTTCTGAATTTTGGATTTTGCTAGCTAACCTTCTTAGTATTAGATTTTGTCATGTATCTTGGAGTTTTTATTTCTAAGCTCATTTTGAATAGGATCTCTCTCTCTCTCTCTCTCTCTCTCTCTCTCTCTCTCTCTCTCTCTGCCTTCCTTCATTCTTTCCATCCTTCTTTCATTTCTTTCCTTCCCTTTTCCTTCCTTTCTTCCACCCATCCATCGCCTTTCTCCCCTTTCTCTTTTCATCTCTCCCTGATTACTTGTCTTGTAGCTACCTCAGTAGGCTCATATAATCCTCCAAAAGCATATCTCATAGTGCTTCTGAGTGACTGCCAGATGTTTGGAATATGGCAGATCCAAAAGCATGTGAACTCAGGTCCTAGCAGCAAGTCTGTGTCTTTTGTCTCCCACCTCCCTACTCCTCTCAGCCTTACTCCACAGTGGCTTTGGATCGCATCTCACCCAAACCCCTGGCTTCAGTCTCTAAAGATGGCTCTGAAGCTCAGTTTCAGAACTGAGGAACTCAGATGAGTTCTTTTGGCCCCTCCATATAGCCACCTCTTTCATGATCTTGAACCCCACATAATGTACTCTCAGCCATGCCCACTATTTTGTGAAGCAGTTCTGTTTCTGGTGCATGAAGAGGTTTTCTCTGAGCTATATTGTCTTTTAATTTTTGTCTTTTAGTCTATATGTCTACAGTAGGAAGTTTTTTTTTTTTAATTGAGGACAAGAATTCACTTGTACCATTTTGATCTATAAGTCTTTATTTGGTCTTCACAAGACTCCTTTCAGTTAGTTATTATAAATTGTATGGTAGAAAAATTGAAGTCCAGAAATTGTAAATCACTAAGTATTAAGTGGTGGATCTAGAATTTGAACTGAGATAATTCAAATTCAAAAACTGTTTTCTTCCTAGTCTACCAAACTTGCCCTCTCAGAAACTAAACAAATGCATTTTTATTTCTTTTCTGCAAATGACGAGTGTAGGGTAGGTATTTGATGTTAAAACTGTTTTTTTTCCTAAATACTTCTTTTAAGTCTCCAATTATTACATACCCACTTTTTAAATCCTGGGGAGCACAAGGAAAGTTCCTGCTGAAGAGTTCAAACATTTCACACGCAACCTCAAGTGCTGTCACAACAGTACGGTCCATGGGGAGAAATACAGCAAAATCTGATTCACATTTTAGCACCAAAGTCGTATAGCAAGTCAAAAGGCTAGGAACCACGGGGATATTCTTCTTTTCTTTGACAAGCATAGCCAGATGCTAGAATGATAACAAATATATATAAAATTTAAAAAATAAAACCATACTCATTAATTTATTTTTCCATTTAACTGTTCAATAATTTCATTTTAATTAACTTGGATACAACTTGTTTGCTCAATATTGTACAATAATAGTTCTCTTAAATTTTACTGCCTTATGGCTCTACATATATTCACATAAAACTAACATCAGAAATCACTGATACAACTTATTGCATAAACATTTCTTCTCTAGGGAAAAAAATCTACAACAAACAGGTTAATTTATTCCACGTAAGGGAAGAGAAATTAGTAAACTTATTTGTAAATTTAATTTTCCCGTAACACCCTTTTTATAAAAAAATCGTGTACTTAAACAAAATATTAATATATCTTTAAAACAGATGTGTCTTCCTTCAATAAAAGCTGTAAGCAAAAACACTGAGGAAAAATCATTATCAATATTATAAATAATATATGTAATTTTTCAGAGCACCTTCTTGTAAGATTTTCTACTTTTTTTTTTTTTTCCAGTTTGAAAATGCTGCTGCCCTGGAGACATTATTGATTTTCCCAAATGTCTCTTGCATTCAGTATTTACTTCTAGGAAAAGATACTATAAAAATGAGTAGGAAAAAATTTTTTGTGCAGATACTCTTTTCTAGTCATTTCTTTCCCAGGATCCCAAAGAGTGAACAGTGATTTTTCTCATGGTGTGTGTATTTTATATAAAATATGCATTTTGTCCTTTATGTCTCTCCTTTCTTGTTAATAAAGATTATGTACTATGTTATCTTTGTACTCTGTATACAGTCAATAAATGTTATGATGATAGCTGCTGATATAATGATGGTATAAATATTCATGCCCTGCAAACCTTTAAAAAGAATTTTTCCCCATGAATTAATTTTAGCTCTAATTGTTTTAACTCATGGTTTACATGTACAAATCTATTTTAAAATATTATTCTTATTGATTGAAGAAATTTCAAGAGATATTTAGTGTGTGTGTGTATATATAATATATATATAAAATATATATATACATATTTATGTTACAACCTATCTTTTAAATCCCCTGTCATTATTTGAACTTAGGGGAATTTGTCTAAATATTTTACTCAGACACTGTATATATGACTGGCTAAGGAGATAAGTTTTTATTTTAGTAAGACCACGATTCAAGTTTAGTATCAATTATTGCCCATTACTTTTATAGCTTTGGCCATTTGATATTTCTAAGCTGCAATTTTCTCATCTGATGGGAGAACAATAATCTTAAGGGTTTGGGTTTTGTTTGTGTGTGTGTGTGTGCCAAATAGGGTAATAGTTTAGTAGTAAAAATGGTGTTAGTTGTCTGTCTTGTTTGCTGCTGTCAGGCTATAATGTAAGACTAAGCCTCGGTTCTGCAGTCAGATTGTCTGGTTTCAAATCTCAGATCTTAACGCCATGTAACCCTGAGCAAGTTACAGTGATTGATGACTGTCAGCCTGAGTTTGATTTTCTGGAGCAGATGACCCATTGTCAACATGGGGCAGATAATAACAGCCCCTGCTCATGGTGTTTTTGAGAGTAAGATGAGACAGTGGTTTAAAATATTCAGAAATAGCACTTATTACAACAGCATGTAACAGCTGCTGTCATACAGTAGGTGTTGATTAAATACTGTTTGCATAAATGAATAAAAGCTGACATTTATTTTTGTTTAATTTTACATTTTAAATGTGTGTATATATGTCTAATTTATATCATGTTTATCATTTAAATTTCTTTTAGGCATAACAATTAAGTTCTTCCCATTTCAGCAATGGAAAATTAAAGTAAAATAATAAGTCTGAGAAGATTCCCTAAATCTATAATTTCAGACAGAACAGAAGTCTCACACTAGCCCTGCTCTCCAGGCCTATGCTCATTCTGTCCTCTGTTCATGTTCATCTTAGTAACTGTATCACTTGACTGTTTCCATATTGGTACCAGCTAACTCTCTGTTTCAGCTCTGTTATGCAACTGTATGATTTACTTAGAAATATTTTGGCTCATGATATAGCTCTATTTGCTATTGTTTGAATTGCCTAGATGTTTAAAAAGAAACAAACTTCAAATGGCTTAAAAATAAGTGTATGATTCCCATAGTACATTAATTCATTGACTCAGGTATGTCATCATGGGGCCATGTTCTTTTCATTTCTGTGCTCTGCCATCCTCAGTGTGTCATCTTTGATCCTATAGTAACTCCTCTCTTAACAAGGTAACTGTAGAAGTTCTAGGAACAAAATGAAAGTAGATTATTTATGAAGTGTATGTATATGTGTGTGTGTGTGTATACTTTTTTTTTGCAGAGTATTTTGTTCAAAATTCCCCCATTATTTCCTATCCCAAGCATTTCTCCTTTCACATATTTTTAACAGGATCTAAATTATTTATCGACCCCCAAACCAGTCACTTCCAAAAGGAATGGATGGCTTGCAGATTTCAGGATCTAACAAGTCTGAGGGAAAAGGATGGACTCCTTTAACCATCAGGGCTCTGCTCACATGAAGGATGGGAAGGAAGGGCTATTGGCTGAACCACTGATAGTATTGAACTTGAGATGCCAACTGGATTTTCTGGACTTCTACATATATATATAATGAAAGGCAGGTCTTTTCACTCAGCCTCAAGCAGTGGCTCTTTAGTTAGCTTCAGAGAAACCGTAGGCCTCAGAGGAGCACAATATAAAAACCGCTGGAATAAATACCCATAAATGCCCATTTTGGCTTTGAATCTTGGGAAAATGGAAAGAAAAAGAGAAAAAGAAAGAAGGAAAGTTGGAGAGCTGCATTAGTTTCTTGGGGCTGCTGTAACAAATCGCCACGAACTTTGTGGCTTAAAACAAGAGAAATCTATCCTCACACTTCTGGACTCCAGAAGTCCAAAATCTGTCACTGACCTAAATCAAGTCAGCAGGCCAGCTCCCTCTGGAAGCCCTAGGAGAGAGCATGCCCCTTGCTTCGTCCAGCTCCTACGCCCTTACCTTCTCTGGGTGACAGTCCTCCTCTGCCTCTTTCCAGTAAGGACACATTGGATTCCACTTAGAGCCCATCTAGATAAACTCCTGTCAGGATCCTTAATTTAATCCCATCTGCAAAGACCCTTTTTCCTTTTAAAGTAACATTTACAAGTTCCAGGAATTAGGACCTAATACCTTTAGGTGACCTTTAATCAACTTACTACCAGGATATAGAATAGGACACACATTAAACAGTCCTGAAAAATATAGAAATTTTTTTTGAACGCAAGAAAAAAAAATTATAATACTGGTATAAACAATTGCAAGGCTTCCCTATTTATTGATATCTTAGAGAAAACAACTTGTGCTTTAGATGAATTTTCAATTTTATGCTATTGAATTTTAGTGGAAAAGGTTGGATGGGAAAGTATCAAAAAATAAATTCTTCTGGTGTACAAAAAGTAAAACACATAGTTTATTTTATTAGTCTACATTTACGAAAAATTATTCAATAATGTACATGTTGAACAAGTATGTGTAAATATAAATATATATAAAATAACAAGAAAATTTGGATCAAAACTCAACTTTATTTGGTCTCCTACAGTTGCTTCAAATATATTTACTGCTGTAAACACCCCTGCCCTTTAGTGTAGCCTAGAAGCTTCCCTGAAAATTCACACGTGTTAAAAAGCCCTTTTAGTAATGAACAAGTAAAAATATGTATCAAGCCAATAATTACAACATCCCCTCACATGTATGCCTACAACTTGATGTTATAAATAGAATTTTCTCTTCTTTTTCTTTACTATGCTCTTATATGTGCTATGTCTAAAGTGGAAAAGGGATTACGACAGCTTTAGTTTTTTTTTATTGACCATTATTTAGTGGTTTACAATGTGTCAATTTCTGGTGTACAGCATAATGTTTCAGTCATACATATGCATACATATATTTGTTTTCATATTCTTTTTCATTATAGGTTACTACAAGATACTGAATATAGCTATCTGTCCTATACAAAAGAAATTTGTTTATCTATTTTATATATATAGTGGTTAATATTTGCAAATCTCAAACTCCCTGTTTATCCCTTCCCACCGTCTTTCCCCCTGGTTAACCGTAAGTTTGTTTACTGTGTCCATGAATCTGTTTCTGTGTTGCAGATGAGTTCATCAGGGTCTTCTTTTTCCTTTGTAGATACCACATATGAGTGATATCATATGGTATTTTTCTTTCTCTTTCTGGCTTACTTAGAATGACGACCTCCTGTTCTGCAATAGGTTTAGTTTCTATTCCTCCTCTTTCCCTACACAACTGTCCTGCACTCACTAGAGCTATGTTGCTCTCAGCCAGGCTCTGAGTGGATGGAGAGGAAAAGGAGGTCAGAGGTAGGACAGTGATCCTTAGGCTGGGTGCCCAGAGGGCTCTGGATCTAATGGGGGGTTAAAGCTGAAGTCTCCAAATTGCCTGGACAGGATCGTGCTAATTTATTCTTGAGCATGTTGGAGCTTTCCAGCAGTTCCTTTCTGGACTGTCTCTCCAGCAGTTTCCTTGTTAGGAATGCCTGCATCTTTATTCTAAGATGTAGTTTCTTTCCCTTTGTCACCTACTGGGTGTTTGGTAAGACAAATCTAGCCTCTTTTTGCTGAGATTCATTTAGCCCTGTTGAAAATGGTCCAGGGTAACCCCACCTTGGGTAAAAGATCCAATGGAAACATTCAGCAATCCAACAAACTCTGAAAGTTATCTGGGCTGTGTTGCTGAATCAGTGAGCCCTATAACATTCCATCTACACCCTAGAATTCCTGAGGGAACAAGTGAGGGGTTGGAATTCAGACTTCTATCCATAATTCCAGTATAGCTTTTTAAGATGTGGCCTTAGGCATGAGTCCTTGGTCTAGACTGTTGTGGATATATTTACATATTCTGATTTTTCCAAGCTCTGATCAGTAAGGTAATAGCCTCATAGTACTCTTTTACAAAATCTCCTGTTCTCAAATTTTGATCTCTTCTTCTTGGGGGAGGTGCTAGAACTCAAAAGTTGTGGATCATTTTCTCTGAAAAGCTCCATATGCATATTGGTCTCACAATCATTTTGGTAGCTAATTCTGTCTCACTGACATTTCAATAGAAATTGAGGAAGAATGAATCCTTTTTAATGTCCTGTTAGATTTAGAATACAGGAAACTAGCATATTTTTCTATGTAATGGGAATTGTTGGGAGTGCTATACTTAAATGAGCAGTATACATGCAAATTGAAAAAAAAAAAAGATTTCTTAGGGTTTTATATTTTACTTTTGTAAAGGAGTATCATATTCAGATTAAACAAAGACAGGCACCATCACGTCAGAGTTACTCCACAGAGAGGAAATTAAAGCCTGAGCATTCCAAGTAAAAGGAACATTATAGCTTTTCAAACACCTAATTTCTCTCAGTGGTGTGGGAGACATAATGACAGGTAGCACTTCTGCAACTTAAGTGGCTCTTGTAAATCATCTGCTTTTAAACAGCATAAACTGCTTTGCAGTTTTTAATTTTTCAATCTTCGAGGAGGTATGAGAGTAGAGCAATCATGTACGTAAGATCATCATACTTTTTTTAGTCTTTCAAGGCAACAGTTTGTGACTCTAATAGTACAGGGTTGCATTTCATGTTTTTGCATTCTTAGATATTTTCTCTGGTTAGGCAAAAATGTGTAGAATTATTTTTTCTTATAATAATATATACCATTGGGCCATGTAATTTAAATAGGGTATGATCTGTTTGCCTTTAAAAAGAAAATGATATGTGTAAGAGAAAATAACACCAGGTATTAAAATTAAAGTCAGTGATTTTTAATATATGTTATTGCCTATATGGCAGAACCTCCAACATTTTAGATGTAATTTCCCTGTGGTACCACTGACTAATCTAGGAAAATGAGATTGAAGATCTCTGATACAAAAGAGGCTATCTTAATGAGTGAGTGACAATGACAATACATTTGCATAATAAGTCTTCCTCATACTGTAGATTTTACCCTGGCTAAATTTAGAGATCTTGATTTTGATGATAATTTAATTTCTGTGACAACTGTTTTTACCTAATTTGTGTTTTTGGAATGGAGAAATGATAACCAGTTTCTTTCCTTTAGATCTTCAGATACATTTTTTGTTCTATGTATTTTTAAATGGCCCCAAAACAAAATAAACTGCTTTAATACAAAGTATATAAAAGAAAAATATTTTAAAATCAGGCAACACATTAGACAACAAACCCACTTTCTATAAAAAGGAAGGATAGGATGATCTTAGAAGAGTTCTAGTGAGAAGCAGTTATTATCTATGTTTATTCAACAAATAATCAGTAGCTACTGTATGTCAAGCACAATTCTTGGTACTGAGAATAGATGAGAGAATCCAACAGGAAACACGTTTCCTAAATTCACTCAGCTTAAAAACCAAAGAGACATGATAACTGTGACCGTTTTCCCCCACCCACATAAGTAAGTATACAGTGGCAAATTATGATATATTCTGTGAAAAAAAGACTGAGTAAAAATGAAAGATCTGATTTATATTGGAGTATAAGATGAGTTTTTCTCTAAGAAAACCTAAATGATAGTAGAGTGTGACCAGGTGAAGATTTGATAGACAGTCTTTCCAGCAGTAGGATAAACTTATGCACATCCTGGAAACAGGAAGAAGTTTGGCATATTCTAAGAAACGTGAGTAGGGAAACAGTCTATATAGAGATTTTCAAGGGAATCAAGTATTAAATCTTGAACATCTTACTTTTGTGATGAGTACATGCATCTGGAACCTGGAAAAGAATGAAGGTGAGTGATAAAAGTCTCAGAATCAATAACATGAAAGATTTGGCAATTTAAGAGTGGGTGGAATCGCCAGGAGCTAACAGAACGAGAGGAGAATGGGTCCCTGAGGAACTCCACCATGCAGATTCCAGAAAGATTGAGTGCCCCAAGCTATGAAATTGTTTTTGTTGTTTTGTTTTTGTTTATGTAAGTGGTATCATGCATTTGTTTTTGCTATCAAAAGTTTTTGTCTTTGAACTTGTAGAAACAGAGAAAAGAATGGTGGTAACCAGAGGCTAAGGGGTGGGAGGATTAGGGAGACTTCAGTCAAAGTGTATAAACTTGCAGTAAAAAGATGAATAAAGTCTGGAGATCTAATACATAGCATAGTGATTATAGTCAACAATACTGTGTTATATACAGTGGACCTTTGGACAATATGGGTTTGAACTGCATGGGTCCACTTACACAGAGATTTTTTTTTTTTCACTAAATCCGTGCACAGTACTACATGATCTACAGCTGGTTGAATTCAAGGGTGTTGAACCATGGCTACAGGTTGTTGACTGTAAAGTTACAGGCAGATTTTCAGCTGTGCAGAGGGTTGGCGTCCCTAACCCCCACATTATTCAAGGGTCAGGTATACTTCAAAGTTGCTAAGAGACTAGATCATAAATGTTCTTACCACAAAATGAAATATTAATTATGAGACTTGATGGTGGTGTTAGCTAAAGCTATAGTGGAAATCATATTGAAATATATATTGTAGCAAATCAATACATTGCACACCTTAAACTTACACAATGTTATATGACAATTAAAAAAAAGGACTATGAGGGTGCAAGATTTTGCCTGCCTTACAGGCTAAAAATTTAACCTGAAAGAATTTAATACTGATAGAAGACATGAGACTCTGACTCTATAAACAAAGTCTATAAAACTATACTTTATTACCCATGTCTCAGCAAATACCATGAGTGTCAGCATATCTGCAACAGTTCTCCTTAGCCCCAAGTCCTGTAGGTCAGTGAGAGTGGGCCCAGATTGATGGCCACATATGCACCAGGCTGGGTTACAGTTCAGAAACCCTGAGAGTAGGAAACCTGAATCTTTTATGAACGGTAAAGTCTTCCTGCCTTTTGCTTTGGAGGGAAACATTACCTTTATTATACTGGACAATATGCATATTTCGGATGAAAACATCCTGATCTTTCAAGGCTGTTTGCTATACACAAATCCTTGTAAAGGTAGAATAAAACAGAGGATAATTAGCACCTCACACAAGATGTAAAAACACAAGAGACCCAGGAAGAATTATCTCTCGACAGTGAGGAGACTGCAAAGAACACTTGGGAGAAGCAAGAATAAAAACAAGCATAGAAGCCAAGAAGAGAGCGTTGCCAGGAGGAAAAAGCAGTCTGAGAAAACAGCTCAGTTAATGACTGAAGCATCCATTATATTTAGCAACATGAAAGTCATTTAAGTGATCCAGTTAATATTTTTGATAGCACAACAGATAATGAGTGACAACTTGAGCAAAAAAAGAAGGTTTTCATACTTTCTCTCCTTTTTTGGGGGGAAGCAGTCTTGGTTACACGTGCTGTCTTGATGTAATGATTAATAGCATCCCCAGTGACTTTCAGAAGTGTCCTGGTTTGGAGATAAACTATATTTGGTTAATAGAAGACTCCATCAAAGTAAAACGAGAGCATAGTATCTAGGGCCAAGGATGACACAAACATGGGCTGCCCCAAGGTCTTTCAGTAGGAGGATCTTACGGACATTTGCTGGAAGAGTACTGATCAGTGATAGGTTTTAGTTTTTGCGTCTCCCTATTTAAGTATTTAAATCCCATTTAAAGATTTATAAGTACTTCACTTTGGTTTATCTGACTATGCACTTATTTTAATCAGCCCTAGCCAGGAGATATCAGAAGGATAAAATATATTTTTACTCGAGGAATCTTAATGAGCCAGCAGCTGTCTCACTTGATGTTTCCTACATTGATCATAAAAAGAGTGCAATTTAGGTGGCACTTTTACCCTTAGGAGTAAAAGCCAGTTTAGACTGGGTGGAAATGTGACTGGAAAAAGGAAAATGGGAACTGTGTATCTGGACAATTCCTACAAACTATTCGGCTGTGAAAGGGGACAGGTGAGTGTACTGGCCATAGATCAGGGTGTCAATTGAAGATTTCAAGGACTAATGTAGATGGGTAGGGGTTGAAGATACAGGAGAGTCTATAACAAGTCATGTAACTTCTCTGGGATGTCGTCAGTGGTGAGGATCCAGAGCACACATGGAGTGATTCATTCTGGACAGGAAGAAGGCATCTCATCCATTGTAACCAGAGACAGAAAGAACACAACACAGCTATAGATATCAGTGAGTGTTGAGATTTGATGTCAGAAAGATAAGATAGCTCTCAGCTGATGGCATTTACTTTTTATGTGAACTATAAAATAATAAAATAAGTATGCTGAGAATTGGGTGAGGGACAGCTTTAGGGTAAAAGAGAACACATGAAGTTGTTTCGGAAATTAGAAAAATGAAGACAAAAAAACCTGAGTCTGTATCAGTGTTCATAAATATATAGTGTTATCAACTTGCCAGTTATGAGATTCATAGTGATGAACATATGGTAACTTTAAATCTGGAGAGTAAAAATATTTCTAGAAGAAATAGTAGAATTATAAAAGTGCTTTTGTTCTTTCCACATTTCATGTCTCATATATTATTCATAAATGGCAACATTTGGGTAGCTTTACTATCTTCTAGTAGGAAGGAGCATTTTGCTCTGAAACCAAAAGGTACCAAGGGAAAACTCGGAAGGGAAGGAAACAAGATTCTGCTTACAGGGATCACGTGGGCCTGGTTAAGAGCTATCACTTAACAAACATTGGCTGAATGGGATAAATAATGAATGAGTAAATGAGTGGCATAGTGACCAGAACAGACTATAAGTTTAATTAAAAAAAAATCTCAGGATGTAGAATATTTATTTGGCCAGACTACCCATTGACACTATTTCTCAAAAACCTGAGCACAGTGTTAGGTGCAGGATACAGATTTATTCTCAGTGTCTTCATGCAGTAGTTACCCCCTTCTCCTCAGGCAGTAGTAGTTTTTCATGGGTTGAGGGTAAAGGGGAATCCTGTCAGTTAAATTGCTATCATGGGTCTCTTCATTTTTCTTCTCATGGGACATGAGATGTAAGTTGTAGGAATTAACCATATTGTCTTTAATCTGGTTGAATCATCTGTGACGCATATTTCTTGTTACCCTTTAAACACTTCCCTCTTTGTATTACCAAACTGTCCACTTCCCCAAGAATATGACTTTGTTAAGAAATGATTAGATTATGGTAGAGTTCCCACTCAGGTCTTTGACTGGTTGTATAAGAATGAATTTAAAACTTCATACCTCTTTATTAAGTGTTCATCAATATTCAGTTGATGTTTTTGCCATGAAACTTACCTGATGCATATAAGAAATGTAAGCTCATCTATTATCATAATCTGACTATACATCAAAACTGTGGTAATACTTTGCTACAAAGAGATTATTTGCCCTTCTCTGGACCCTAATATAACCACAGTTCATATCTTAAATCAAAATGAAGAGCAACAGATATCTAAAATACTTATTCTGTGGCTGTGGAGTTTTCTACTTCTGGTTTTAGTGGCATATAGATACATTTTATTCTTTATTTCTTCATAGAGTTACAGTTAATGCAGTTATTGAAACATTTTATATTTCAGTGTAGCATTTGATATTGCTATAATTCCTGCTTGTGCTGTCTTTTTATCGTTACTTACTCTCCTTTGGACTGAGGTGTGGGTTTTGTCTTTTTGTCTACGTGTTTTAATTTTAATACTTCCTTTCTATGGACTTGTCATGAATACTCCATATTGATATTTTAATTTTTACACTAAGGATTATACTATACACCTCCAAATTAAAGTCTAATATAAATTATTATTTTTATACCTTTCTAAACAGCACAGAGACATTAGAACATTTTAACTGACTTCAATTCTTTCCCAATTTATATGCCATCTTTGGTGTATGTTTGAGTCAGGTATATACGCCCCCTCACCAGCCATTATTGGTATTTTTCCTATGTCATTTGTATGTATATTTGCCTGTATATTTATCTTTCAGGTTTTTTTCTTTAGAATTATTTTGCCATTTTTCTTAGACCTAAGGAAAACCAATCAGCATGCCCTTTAATGTGGATCTTCTTCTAAACAACACAGACTCATTAGAAACATTCTAAAAACAAAGCAGCTGTTGAGAAAGGACCTCAGATATTACAAACAAGAATATAGTGCCCAGAACTTTAAAAAATGACCTTTCATTAGTTACTTCAGATTCCAATTTCTCAGAGGCCAATATGCTATTCCAGTTCTGTCTTAAGCATAATTAAAGTTATGTATTATTAGACATGAAATAAAATCACTATTCTAGATACATATTATGATTTTCAAATGTCCTGAGTTTCTCTTGTCTTTTAAAGTCACTTTGATATGTATGACAAAATTCAAATTTGCCTTAAATATATGGGTTTTTTAAAAAATTATGTCAAATTAAAAATATATTAAAATGAACAATTTCCAATGTAGTTATGTTTACTTTAACATTGCTCAGTTATAGCTCCATCAATAAAACATCCCTCTGGATCAAAGCTCCTCAGCCCCTATATTATTGCAAATATGAGCCACATAATTTTTTTGATGTAGGGAACCGTCCTGTGCATTTTAGGATATGAAGCAACATCTATGACTTCTACCCATTAGATTTCAGTAGTACTTCATCACCACTCCCCCGCCCCACCAGTACCAATCCAAAAGGTACCCATACAGTGCCAAATATCTCCAAGATTACAAGATATTCCCCTGAGAATACTGACAATCAATGCTTTACATGTAAGATTACAAAATAGAAGTATTAGTACTATGTAAGTGTCAGTAAAGCTTTTTTTTTTACACTTCTCAAAAAGTGAGAATCTGAATGACTCTAGTGTCAGGATATCAAATCCTCTTGCAAGACAATTGGTTTCAAATTTGTTATTTCAGCAAAATGGAAAGGAAATTCTAAACAATTTGTCAGTCAGTGATCATTCACAGTAATTTTTATTGATTTTGGCTTGTGATTATAAAGTCCTATAAATTCAAAGGATGAGTTTAAATTATTTCCAGTTCTATATCTGCACGTGCAGGTTTTCTTAACACTCACATCTGTAAATTTGAAAAAAGTTTTATAATTGATTAAATGAGAATAATTAAATGAGAGTAATTTATTATCCTCATTTTAGCAATAAGTACTTTAATTTATTCAAATACATGAGTCACTTGAAGAAAACTAGCTCCATAAGCTTTATCAGACACATTTCTAATAAAATGAGACCCTTAATTCTTAGTATAATTAATATTAGAAATATGTTTATTATGAGCTACTTTGCTCTAATAATAATTATAAAAATAAGTCATTTTGAAATAATTGTTTGAATGCTTGGCATTATGACCACAGGAAAGAATAAAAATACATTTAAATTTACATAAAATTTTTTTTAAGAGTTTTATGATAGTGAAATCAATAAGACTTCAAGAATAAACATGTATTTCTTTAAAATTCTGTAGGAGAGAAGGAATGAAACTAGGTGTTCAAGGGAAAAAGTAAAGTTTCTGGCCATCAAAAAAGACTTAGTTCATAAAATTATTTGGGTACTTTAGGGAAATTAATCATTTGAAGGAATATTGAAAGATGCGACTGTACATTCTAGATGCACTGTTAGGGTGATTGTAAGATATTATGATAAGGAATTATGAAGAACAAAATATCAGAGTAACTGATAACAAATTATGAAAAACGCTATTAGCATAAGGTTGAAACTACTGATGCAAATTGAATATCTGCTGA
This sequence comes from Camelus ferus, assembly GCF_009834535.1. NCBI lineage: Eukaryota > Metazoa > Chordata > Mammalia > Artiodactyla > Camelidae > Camelus > Camelus ferus. The sequence continues at coordinate 46,946,071 of NC_045701.1, forward strand.
CTATTTAGTAAAAGTGGGAGATATATAATAATTGTAACTTTAACTTCATGTAAACAGAACAGAAAATCTACTAAACTCTTGAGTTATTTGTTGGCCCTACATAAATTCAGGGTATTCATGGTGGTCAAAAGCAAAAACAAAACTAAAAATTCTTAGCTAATTCTATATTTTTAAATTGGTATGTTCCTTTAGGGATTGATTTATTTTCTTGAACAAGATCAGATGTTTAAATACAATTAAAGATCTTTAAAGTAGACATGATACTTTGTTTATACTATCCATAATTATAGTATGCCAAAAAAGTAAAGACTTTGCAACTATTTCAAATTACGATAAAAATTAGTTATCAATGTAAAAATGTGTTAAGAAGAGGATTGTATTCTTTTAGGGGTTATAAAAGCAAAACTGGTTTGAAAATTCTTTATTGTAGGCCAACAGGCATACAAATTCTGCATAAAAATAATGTTTTTTCAGAAAAACTTTAATAGTAATGAAAACAAAATTGAAACATTTAGAAAAAAATTAGAGGCAGATTGTATAATTGGTCCAATTATTTCAAGTAATGGAAAATGACTTTATTGATGTAACTATTTGATTGATATGACTACTTTTATTGATAACTGATGAATAGAATTTTTTATTTTAAATAGCTGAAAGCTTGTTCCAAAAAAGATCATTATATACATTGAAGTGAGAATCAGGTGATATGGAAGAAAACACGTAGGAATTAGACATACTAGAGATGGTTCAAAATCTAATTTACTATATTCTACCTATTTGATCTTAAGCATTGACTAACCTCTTTAAATCTCAGTTTATTATATTTATAGTAAGAATAAGAGTATTCTATTTGTTTTGAGAACTTTAAAAAGATTAACATTCTTGTCCTTTTATAGTAATCTTAATTTTTTCTTGAAATTAGCATATTTACTAACAATCTTATTTCTTTCAACATTTTAAAAAATCAATAAATTGGGGCAATAAACCATCTTCTTGATATTTTTATAAGTAATTTTGATGAAGGCGACCTCTTCATACATAACTTTTCTGAATTAGAATTAATCTAATTCATGATTACAAATCCCCTGAAACTTTACAACTGTCAACTGTCGACAGTTGCCCTAAGTATGTTTCTAGGAAGTCTACAAGTTTCTAAATCTCACACTTTTCAATCATCATTCTTACCAAGAGACTATTGATAAAATATCATGCAACGTGTCTTGAAAGCTACTAGAGCTGTAAGAATGCTATCTGGTAATGTTCTTATAAAATGGTGAGACTATTTTCTCTGACAACCTGCCAATTACAACCCTGGAGAAGAATGAACAAAATCTAACATAGACCTATTAGTTATATTTCTTTAAAGCTGTTATGCAAATAATTCAAGAAATATTCAGGTAAACTACAAATAAGCAAACAAACAAAAAAAAGCAAACAAAAAAAATCAGCCACTTGAAACCATCCAATAAATCAGTTTTAAATTTAGACAGTTGGTCTTTTGTGTTTACCAATCTGAATTAATAACTGATTATTTCCTGATAACCATCTAATTGCAAACCACTCTTTTTTTCCCATGTGTGTTAAGAACTACTACTATTGCAACTATAAATCATAAATTTTAGACAATCATTACATTATGAATCATATGATTCAATACATGTGTGCCTCTTTATAGCTTTCAAAGATATGTCATCTGATGCAATCACCCTAACATCACTGTGAATTTATTAAAATACTCTAATATATAGCTGAAAAACTATGTAACTTGTAGCTAAGACTCTAAATTATGCCTTCTGATTTCAGTATAGTTTATGAATAAGTATAAAATCAAAATTTTTATAAAACAGCATATAAAGAAGAAAGAAGAAACTTTTCAGGAACAATCAAATTAGCTCATGTGTTTTCAGAATAGTACAAGATCAGCAAACTTGATTCCTTTGCAGTTCATGGAAATCTGATTTGTCCATGTTTTGGTATTCACCATATATTGAAGGCAAATCTTTCAGAAGTATAAGGGTAACCACTATAATAACAGTCTAGCATAAGGCAAGGACTAAAACTAACTCAAAATGTCTGTTTAATCCAGTGTGTCCCTTCTTAAGGTATGAAATCTGAACTCCACTTTCAATTTCTACACCAAACCAGACATGGATTATTGTATTGGATAGGTGTAATAATATGAAGAATACTTTTGTAATCCTCTCTCATAACATCCTCATTGTTCCAGAATTTTAAATAAGCATGTTGTAATGAAGATCAGTGTCTTCTCTATATTACTTTAAGATGTCACAAAAATTTTATTGGTGTAAACTAATCAGTGGTAATACAATAAAAATTCTGTATTTGGTTCTCTTTGATTCCTTTAAGAAAACTGTCACGTCAAAAATATTACTAAGTTTAACCATTGAATAGCATTTCCATTATACTATGTAAATTAGCCATTCTTCTTAAAGATTTTCTAATCATTGGAAGATTTTGACCTGTCTTCAATAAGTAAGAATAATGAAAGCTCAGATAAAAGTATATAAGTGATAGTAGAACAATTGGATTAGATTCCAATTTCTTTGAGAATTAAATTAGAATTCTTATTACTAGTGATGAGAAACATCCATAATAAAATACTCACTCAAAATTGGAATTTGAAAAATTCATCTGCTGCATCTATGAAAGTAAAAGAAGAAAGAAAAAAGATATGCTAAATGAACTCTATGTCCAACTCAATACAATGCAGAGAAATACTGTTTTAAATCAGTCAGATTAGGAAATATGTAATATTTTAAGTTACCCCTAAAGTCATAAAACTGCAAGGACCCCTAGATGTATTTTAACATGATTCATTTTTTTAAATGATTATTCACTGTACTAAAATCTTCCTATTTAAATTATCCATTATGATTTCCAGGCAACTGACTGAAACTCTTTGCTTTAAATTTTATAAAGAAAGCATAAAAAATAAAAATAGGAGGAGAGATCTGAAGATGATGATAACATTTAATTTCAAATTGACCTAAGATAATCAGTCTTTCATGTTTACTCACTTGTATTAATAATTGCTTTTCCCAAATAATGGTCTGAGCAGACTAGTATTCTCGTTCTAAAACTCTAAATGTGAAATATTTTTTTCCCAATAGTTTTTATGACAACACTAGAACACTAATGAAAGTGCCACAAAACTGAAATAAGCAAGTACCTTTCTTTTGTTTCTTGTCCTCACACATAGAAATCTTGTGTTTCTACAATCATAGTTGACTACTGAAATGAAACGCTGCAGTCCAACCGCCAGGTACAACATGGTTTCTTGCATCATGGACAGAGTCTTCAGAAAAATTTAAGTATTTTAACATATTACAAAGGGTCTATCTCCAGCATTGTCATTGTCATATTTATGATTGTAATTCTCCATCATTATCATAATGTGGAACATTCTTCACTATTGTGGCACATACTACATTAAACTTGAATGTGGTACTTGTTTGATAGTCCTTTTTTTCTGTCAATTTATAATGAGGGATTCACATTAAATCATAATGTTCTTGTAAATCATAATTTAGGCTTGACTTGAGTGAATTGTCACTCTGGTACTTTTCGAGCATATTTGTGTAATGCAAACAGTTTCCTTTACTACTTTCTATAATAAGGGCAAATTTTACAAGCAGTGAACTGAAAGTGCTAGGCGGTCAGAATTACTGTTTACTGAGTGACCCTCATCTTTATGTTCCAGACAAGTGGTAGGTTTGTACTTTCTCACCCTCATCCTTTCTTTCTTTTTTTTGGGAAGGGGGTCAGGGCCACAACCTTGCTTTGGCAAATGAAATGCAAGCCAAAATGACTTAACAGGCATTATTGTCTAGAACTAAGTCAAATTTATATGTAAATACGTGCACATTTTATCTTGCCAACTATACTACCAAGGCCTTGAGAGCATGGTTAGTGGTAGACTTTACTTTCTAAAGAATTTAACATCTTTCTTGCACTTTGTGTGCTCAGTAGTCATTAGATTACTGATTTTTCAGTAGCAGTTTTAGCAAAATTCTTCAGTATTGTGGAAAATGTTTTATTTGGGCCAGATGGTTTTGAGAAGAGTTAATAATTACAACTTTTTTCTGCAACAAGAGCATAATAGCAGTAACACACATAACACACATAAACACACACATTTTATTTAGTCAAAATAACAAAACACTATTTAAATATAAAGCCAGCATAAATTTTTCACATTTCCCTCATCATTCTTTTGGTATTTTTAGCACTATTTTTTCTTTCTCCTGTATTTGGATTCCAAAGGAATTTTAATAAACTACATTATAAATCATATTCCCTCTTGGTCACATGAAAGGGTATATCACTTTATATTGCATCCCTTTTGCATGGATTTTATTAGGATTAATTGGTTGGCGTTTCCATTGGGATCTCCTCAGTTGCTTAACGGGTTCCGTTTTCCTAGGCCTCAGCCATTTTATCCCTGATTCTATTACATGATGAAATAATGCCTGCTGGCAGCAGTAAGATGTCCTGTAGTATTTCTGTTTCTGATACCGTACATTATAGGTTTAGTACCAACCATAAATAATTTGTTAGATGTGAAACTAGAAGATACATTTTGACTTGAGATTTACAAGTGCTGAAACTAGTTCAGCTTACTTAAATTTTATTGCTATTTTTTAATTTGTAGATGTTAACTGGTGCTAATTCTCCAGTTTATGTTATTCAGAGCTATGCTAACTTTTGAGAGCATAGTTTTCTGGGATTATATAAAATATCCGACATTCAGAAAACAACTATAGTTTTTTTCTAATTTTATTTTATTTCTGTGAGGGAAACTCCGCCATAAATTATGTTGTTATTAAAAATCATTCTGTGAATTAAATTACGTATTTGTGTTTGTAATATACTTAGTGTTGAAAATCCCTTTTCTTCCAATTCTTATTTCTAAATAATGGCGATTTGTTTAATATACAGTTTGGGTCCTTTTGTTCATCCTAAATAATTGGAAGACACAGGCAAGTAAATGTACCAGGTGTTCAGGAGCATTAACTTTAAAGTCACTGGCTACCAAACCAGCATGATAGTAAGGAAAGTAGAAATTACCTGATTTATTCCACGGAATTATTACTGCCTTTGGTTTTGAATTAAAATATTGGAAAAAAGGTTTTTGTTGTTTAAACTATTACCTCTGTAATGAAACTGTTTTAGTCATAATTTTTTATAGGCATTTTCAGCAGTTTTTCTGAAGCAACCTTGTGTATAAAAAAGCAAAGAAATTATTCCTGATGTACATCAATTAAAATCAATTTATTTAGCTTTAACCTTAATATGGTGGTTGTATTTTGAAAGGAATAATATGAATATGTGTAGTATTCAGAAAAAAATATATTTTATTGGTGATCAAGGGTTAACATTTATATCAAGTACATAAAGTAAATGTCTGTCTCTTCAACAGATAATTTTGGAGTAAAAATACAAAACACTGAGACTTCATTTTAATTGTTAATCTGAGGGTTGTTCAAACTCCATATGGTAATCATGTTTTCTCTTACTTAGTTTGACAATGATAATCTGTTAACATCTTCCTCATAGAGTAGAAAGTATTTACCAGAAATGTTCATTACATGTGTTAACAGGAATACAACATTTGGCACATCTGCTATCCTCAGTGAGCTTAACTAAAATCAGAAAGTGACTACATATTTTTGAACAGCTAACTGTAGTTTAAATAGCAGTAATGATGTGATTTGTGAAAAGCCTCATAGAATCTGATGAGTATAAACCAACAAAATTAGTTCATCAAAATCTCGGTTGAAAATACAGCTTCTATTGATCCAGTTTTTTCACTCCTAGCTTAGGCGATAGATTTTCAAAGTTGTATGCAAATAAATATAAATAAGCATGTTCATTATACCAATGTTCATACTAGAAAATTTTTAAAAATTACTATCCATCAATATTTTTTAGGGCTGCAGTAACGAAATACCACATACTTGGGGGGCTTAAACAGCAGAAATTTATTTTCTCACAGTTCTAGAAACTGAACGTTTAAAATCAGAATTTTGGCAGGATTTCTTTTCCTGAGGACTCTCTCCTTGGCTTGCAGATAGCTGTCTTCTGGCTGTGTCCTCACATGGCCTTTTCTCTGTGTGTGTTTCCTTGGCATCGCTTCCTCCTCTTATAAGGATACCAGCTAACAGATTAAGGTACAACCACCATGATCTTCTTTCACCTTAATTATCTCTTTAAAGGCTCCATCTCCAAATATAGTCACACTGTGAGCAAGAGCTTCAATATATGAATTTGAGAGGGACACAGTTTAGTCAATAACAACCAAAGAAATGGATAAAAAATGTTTGGTCTAGTTACACAATAAAATATTCAATAGCACTGAAACTAAAGTTATCAGTCAGCTTAACCTACATTTATGCTGTGATAACAAATGACCCCAGTGGCTTACAACAGAGTTTATTACTCTCCACACTGCGTCATAGGTTAGCTTCTGTTCTGTTTTCCAACCTTTGCACTCTGGAAATAAACTGACAGAGCTATCCCTATGTGGTTTATCAAGATTTTCATGAAAAGGAGAAAAAAATCACAAAGACGTACCACTGACACTCATCACTTCCCTCCACATTTCATCATCTAAAACAAATCTTACGGCCATTTCTGACATCAACAGGACACACATAATTCTCTCGCTGGAGAAGTAGAAAATACGTTATAGTCTACCACAAAAAGAAGAATTTCATTTTTTAGGTATCAGTATAGATTAATCTTACATGAACAAGTGATAAAAAGGAAGCTGAAGATAGATGCAGTAAAATATAGCACTAGCATAAAATACAACTGAATACTTTGAAGATATTTAATATCATATTAAAGGCATGCAGGAGAAATAATAAGTACAAACTGGGGATGCTGGTTACTTCTGAAGAGAGAGCACGAAGATGTGTTTGGGAAAGTGGACACACAGGTACATGTTATATTATTCTATCTTCATGTTTGAAAAGATTCAATTAAAACTTTGTATAAAAGACCAGAAATAGTTGTTATGAGGATAATGAGATCTCTGCTGGATTTTCTTACACATATTGGTAGTTTATTATTTTTGATATGGAATTAAATCTGATGGAAAAAAGAGTACATGATATATTTTCTGGTTGAAAACTTCTGATATGTAAACTTTTTTTGCTGTATTTATGTATGTGTGTTTCCTAGACTATGTACAGCTTTAAGGAGTTATAGAGCATACTCACTTTTACATGAACTGTGCCTAGAATAGTAAGCATATTATCAGAAATAATAGTTTCCTAAAGTTTGAGTTCTTCCTTTTTAGTGTATTTCAAGTTTTCTAAAACATTCCAGAATTACTTTTTAAAAAGAGAAAAAAGTAAAATTCCATTTAATTTTTTTCTTATGCTGCCAAAGTAATCAGTGTGTTTATCAATGTTTAATTTCTTGACCTCCTCATCACCAATGACCTTCTCCTCAATTTTAACTTCATTTACTAGCTCTAATCAATAAATCTTGTATACTGTCATTTCTCTGTATTTAAATATATTACAAGTCAAACATACCACTTCTGATCACAGCCTCCTCAATTTTTCACAAATACCCCGCTTTGGAGCTTTGACATGTGGACGTGACAAAGTGACAGAAGGGCCAGAAAGTTTAAGATATTGTCCAGAGAGCTAATAAATGATGAACTATATCAAATACTATAGATAATTTACCTAGTACAGTTGCCTCTCCAGTTCTTACTAACAAAATCTCTTTTAGTTGGAAACAGCACCGGAAGATAAATCAGGATGGGGGTGGGGGAAAGCGTGCCTCTGGGTATCTTTTTCTTTCTTTTTGACAATAGGAATACCCTTTTGCTGTCCTTTTTCTCCCTTCTTGTATGAGATTTTAGTGAGAAGACAGTGTTAGGCCTGCAGAATACATCTTCTGACCATGAAAGAAATAACAAAAGACTTGTACAAAAACCAGCTTGGAGCCCTGATATTGTTGCTATACTGGAGGAACTTGTCTTTGCCTCCAGACTTTTGTTATATGAGGAAAATTAATATATTATAACCCATTCGAAGTCATACATGTGTTTTAGCCAAAATTAATCTTGGTGTCAGAATCAAAGCTAATTAAGTAGGGACATTTCAAAGGAAATAGACATGGTACACAGATTGGAAGCACATAGACTGGAAGGTGAGAATTAGAGAAAACTCTGAGAGCTAGGTTCACAAAATGCAACCAATTGATTCTAGAATTAATGTATAAATTAATGAAAGACTACTAACTTCAAACAGACCAGAAATATTTCCCAAAATTTCTACTGAATTTTTCTATTCAATTCAGTCTTGGTTTTCCATAGTGAGATCTCTACTCTCCTCAAACGTACGTGTTTGGCTACTTCTGACTCCTTGTTTTCATTAGAAGACATTTCTCCCTTTACAAAGAGAAGCTCTTCAATGAGGACTTTCTGAACATCTACACATCAGTCTTAGAACCTGAGTTTCATCTTCTCCTTCCCGACGTCCCTCTTACAATCCAGAGCCTCCTTCTTCTCATTTAAAAATAACTCTTTGACTGTTTCCTGAGGTGCTGTTCTTTCCCTCCTCATCCAGAATCAGATTTTTATTTATCCTTTATATCTCTTTCCTATTGCCATTTAAAAAAAAAAATTCTAAACTCTTTCATAACATATCTGACCAACTCTTTGTCTTTTTTTTCTTTTTGGTTTTCTACATTTTGCTTATATTTATAGTTCTTTTTATATTCACATATGTTAGATACTTGTATCTTGAGAAATTTTAGACATATCTATAATAAAAACTTTTTCTCACCCTGTCCCATGTATTTGCACGATTGTTTTAAAAATTACATATAGTTGATTTACAATATTGTATTAGTTTTAAGTATACAGCAAAGTGTTTCAGTTGTGTATTTTTTCAGATTATTTTCCATTATAAATTTTTACAAGATACTGAATGTAGTTCACCATGTTATACAGTAATTCCTTGTTGCTATCTATTCTATGTATAGTATTTTGTACCCATTAATCTCATGCTTCTAATTTATACCTCTTCCGTTTCTTTCACTCTTGTAATCGTAAGTTTGTTTTCTAGGTCTGCGAGTCTCTTGATTTTGTATATAGTCATTTGTATTACTTTTTAGATTTCACATATAAGTGATATCATATAAATCTGTCTTTCTCTGTATGACTTAAATTAGTATGATATTCTCTAGGTCCACACGTGTTGCTGCAAATAGCAGTAATTCATTATTCTTATGGCTGAGTAATATTCCTTTGTATATATACCATATCTTTTTAAACTAATTGTCTGTTTATGGGCACTTGGGTTGTTTCCATTTCTTGGCTATTTCAGTAGTGCTGTTATAAACACTGGGATGCATGTATCTTTTCAAATTAGAGTTTTTATCTTTTCTGGATATATGCCCGGTAGTGGGATTGCTGGATCACATGTAGCTCTACTTTCAGTTTTTTGAGGAACCTTCATACAGTTTTCCATAGTGGCTGCAACAAACTGCACTCCCACCAACGGTGTAGGAGAGTTCCCTTTTCTCCACACCCTCTCTAGCATTTATTATTTGTAGAGTTTTTGATGATAGCTATTCTGACTAGTGTGAGGTGATACCTCATTGTGATGTTGATTTGCAAATCTCTAATAGTTAACAATGTTGAGCATGTTTTCATGTGCCTGTTAGCCATCTATAGGTCCTCTTTGGAGAAGTGTCTATTTAGATCTTCTGTCAACATTTGTTTGGTTTCTTTATTTGTTTGTATTGAGTTGTATGAGCTGTTCGTATATTTTGGATATTAACCACTTGTCAGTAGCATCCTTTGTAAATATTTTCTCCCACTCAGTAGGTTTTCTTTATGTTGTGCTCTGGTTTCCTTGGCTTTTCAGTTTGATTAGGTCCCATTTTTCTGCTTTTTTGTTTTTTCTTTTGTTTCTTAATTTCTTTTGCATTGGGAGACTGATCTAAGAAAATATAGCTATGATTTGTGTCCAAGAGTATTTTGCCTGTATTATCTGTTAAGAGTTTTATGGTGTTATATTTTGTGTTTAAAGTATTTTGAGTTTCTTTTTGTATGTGGTGTGAGGGAGTGTTTTAATTTTTGTGATTTACACTTAGCCTTCCAGCTTTCCCAGCACTGCTTTCCAAAAAGACTGTCTTTTCTCCATTGTGTATTTTTGTCTCCTTTTTCATATTTCATAATTGACTGCAGTTGTGTAAGTTTATTACTGGGCTCTCTATTCTGTTCCATTGGTCTATATGCTCATTTTTGTGCCAATTCTATGCTGTTTCAATTACTATAGCATTGCAGTATTGTCTAAAGTCCGGAAGGTCTGTGCCTCCAGCTTTGTTCTTTTTCCTCAGGATTACCTTGGCAATTCTGGGTCTTCTGTGGTTTAACGTAAATTTTAGGATTAGTTATTCTAGTTTTAGGAAAAACATCATGCATATTTTGATACAGATTGCATTAGATCTGTAGATTGCTTTGGGTACTTTGGTCATTTTAACAATATTAATTCTTCCAATCTAAAGCATGGGATATGTTCTCATTTCTTTGAATCATCTTCAGTTTCCTTCATCAATGTCTATAGTTTTCAAAGTAAAGTTCTTTCACCTCCTTGGTTAAGTAGATTCCTATTTCTTTCTAACATCCCATTGTTAATATAAAGAAATGCCATGGATTTCTTATATTAATCTTGTATTCTACAGCCTCGTTGAATTCATTCATTAGTGCTAATAGTTTTTGTGTGAAGATTTTAGCGTTATCTATATAGAATATCTTGTCATCTGCAAATAATGGCAATTTTACCTGTTCTCTTCCAATTTGGATGTATTTTACTCATTTCCTTGTCTGACTGCTGTGGCTAGGGCTTGTAATACTGTGTTGTATAGAAGTGGTGAGAGTGGGCATCCTTGCCTTGTTCATGAATTTAGCAGGAGGGCTTTCACCTCTTCCCCACTGAGTATTATGTTGACTATGGGTTTTTCAAAAATGGCTTTTATTGTGTGGAGATAAGTTCCTTCTGTACCCCCTTTGGGGAGGGTTTTTATCATGAATGGCTGTTGAATTTTATCAAATGCTTTTTCTGTGTCTATTGAGAAGATTTTTTTTTGTCTTTTCTTTTGTTAATGTGGCATATCGCATTGAATGATTTGTGTATGTTGAACCATACTTATGACTTTGGAATGAATTCCACTTGATCATGTTATATGACCCTTTTTATATATTGTTGGATTTAGTTTGCTAATACTTTGTTGAGAATTTCTTTATCTGTATTCATCAAAAATATTGGCCTGGAATTTTCTTCTTTTGGTAGTGTCTTTGTCTGGTTTTGGTGTCAGGGTGATGGTGGCTTCATAGAATGACTTTGTGAGTGTTCCTTCCTCTTCAGTCTTTAAGAATAGTTTGAGAAGATAGGTATAGGTTTTTCTTTGTATGTTTAGTAGAATTACCTAGTGAAGCTGTCTTGTCCTGGACTTTTGTTTGTGGGGAGTTGTTTTGTTTTTTAGCTACAGATTCTATTTCACTTTTAATGATCAGTCTGTTCATATTATCTGTTTCTTCTTCACTCAGTTTTGGCAGGCTGTATATTTCTAGAGAATAGTCCATTTCTCCAAGGTTGTCCAATTTGTTCATAATATTCTGTTCTGATTTTTTTTTTTTTTTTTGGATTTTTGTTGTATTGGTTAGTATTTGTTCTTTTTGATGTATTATCTTATTTATTTGAATCCTCTCTCTTTTCCTCTTGGTGCACCTGGCTAGAAATTTGTCTATTAATTTTTTCAAAAAATTAGCTTTTGGTTTTACTGATCTTTCCTATTTTCTTTTCTGGTCTCTTACTTGTTTCCTCTCTGATTTGTATCATTTATTTTCTTCTACTGACTTTGGATTTGTTCTTCTAGTTCTTCTGGTGTTAAGTTAGGTTTTTTATTTTTCATATCTTTCTTATTCCTTGAGGAAGGTGTGTGTCACTATAAACTTCCCTCTTAGAACTGCTTTTGCTATATTCCATAGTTTTTGTAAGATTGTGTTTTCATTATCATTTGTCTTGAGGTATTTTCTGATTTCTTCTTTAATTTCATTATTGACCCACTGATTTTTTTTTTTTTTTTTTTTTTTTGGTAGCATGTTGCTTAGTCTCCATGTGTTGGTCATTTCCCCTACACCCCCCACTTCATGGTTAACTTCTAGTTTTATACCATTGTGATTAGCAAAGATGCTTGAAATTATTTCTACCCTCTTAAATTTATTCAAGCTTATTTTGTGACCTAGTAGGTTGTCTATATTGGAGAATATTCCATGCCCACTTGAAAAGAATGTGTATTCTGCTATTTTTGCATATAGTGTACTATGCATATGAATTAAATCTAACTGTTCTCTTGTGTCATTTAGGGCCTCTGTTGCCATACTGAATTTCTGTCTGGAAGATCTGTCCATTGATGTCAGTGGGGTGTTAAAGTATCCTACTATAGTTTTAGTCCTGTCAAATTCTCCTTTTATGTCTGTTAGTATTTGTTTTATATATGTAGGTGCTCCTATATTGGGGGCATATATGTTAATGAGTGTAATATCCTCTTCTTGTATTGATCTCTTAAATTATATAAAGTCCTTCTTTGTCTGCCTTTATGGACTTTATTTTAAGCTCTATTTTGTTTGATATGGGTGTTGCTGCCCCTCTTTCTTGTTTCCATTTGCATGAAATATTTTTTTCCCATCCCCTCATTTTGTCTGTGTGTCTTTCACACTGAAGTGAGTCTCTTGTACGCATTTTATTGCAGTTTTTGTTTTTTATTCAATCTGCCACTTTTTAAATACCTTTTTATTGAAGCATTTATTCCAGTGACAAAGTAATTATTAATAGGTTCATACTTATTGTCACTTCAAACCTTGGTCTCCAGTTGATTTTGTAGTTCTTTGTTCATTTTTTCTTATTTTTGGGTTTTCCTTTTGTGGTTTGATTATTTTCTTTTGTATTACGCTTGAGTTCCTTTCTGTTTGATTTTTTGTAAATCTGCTGTATGATTTTAATTTGTAATTACCCTGATTTTCAAGTATGTTGACTCATAACTATATCAGTGTTCTTTAAACAGTCATATAAGTTCAAATACATTTTTACACTCCCCTCTTCCACATTTTGTGATTTTGGTGTCCTATTTTATATCTTCATGTTTCTGCTTATTATAGTTATAATATCTTTTACAAAAAAAATGTTTGATTGTTGTTTAATCTGTATACTGGTACATTTAAATGAGCTTTAGTACTTTTATGTATTTGCCTTTCCTGTTATGATTTTCCCTTTCCTATGGATTCTTGCTGCTTTTCTGTTTAGAGAAGACCTCTCAATATTTCTTTTAGGGTGGGTTTAGTATTGCTGTACTTTTAAAATTTTTGTCTGAGAAATTCTTTATCTCTCCTTCTGTTCTAAGTGATAATCTTGCTGGACAGAGTATTCTAGATCACAGGTTTTTCCCTTTCAAGATTTGAATATATCATATCATTCCCTCTGGCCTGCAAAATTTCTGCAGAGAAATCAACTGATAGCCATATGGGGGTTCCCTTGTAACTGACTCTGTTTTTATCTTGCTGCCTTTAAAATCCTCTCTTTATCTTTCACTTTTTTCATTTTAATTGCAATAGGTCTTGTTGTGGGTCTTTTGGGGTTCATCTTGTTTGAAACTCTTTGCTTCCTATAACTGGATATCTATTTCCTTCTTTGGGTTTGAAAAGTTTTCAGCTGTACTTTATTCTAATAGATTTTTGATGCCCTTCTCTCTCCCTTTCTGAACACTGTAGTATGTATAGGTTGGCATGCTTTATATTATCCCATAGATCTCATATGTTGCTTTTTTTTTTTTTTAATTTGTATTTCTGGCTACTGTTCTGATTGGGTGATTTCCATTATTCTATCTTCCAGTCACTTATTTTTTGTTTGGTATTATTTAGTCTGGTACTCATTGCTTCTGTATTGGTTTTTATCTTGTCAGTTGAGCTGTCTAATTTTAATTGGTTCATCATTGTAGTTTCTAGTTCCTTGTTATAGTGATCTGCATTTCTATTGATAGTCTAATTCCTTTATCATTTTTATTACCTCTTTTTTGTATACAAGGCCTAGTAGACTGGTGAGGTCTGTTTTATTATGTTCTTCCAGGGGATTTCTCTTGTTCTTTTAACTGAGAGTAGTTCCTCTGTTTTGTACTTTACTTACATTTCTCACTCTATGATTTGAGGAGAGACAATTATCTACTGTGGTCTTGAAGGGCTGTTTTATGTAGACGTGTCCCTGTGTAGACTGTATGAGTCCAGCATTTTGGTGTGAGGGCTCATTTTTTGGTATGGATGCCAGCCATGTCTTTTTCTCATAGTATGCTGGTCATTATCTCCTTGATATGTGGTGTGATTGCTGTTGTGGTGTCCAGAACCTTCACTGGATGTTGGGCAGGGCCTCTTCTTTGCTCCATTGCTGTCACAGCCCTGTCTGGTGAAGGATCTGCTCTCTTGTTGGAATATCAGCCCTGAGGGTCAGGTTCAGTCAGGTTCCATTGTCCTTGAGTGTACGCCCTGCTCCAATGGAGATCACCCCTGGTTGTGTGGTCACAACCAGGCCACACATGCTAGTGTCCATGTTTTTGATGAAAAGTCGCTTTTCTCTGTTGTATTCATCCCAGACCTAGTGCTAGATTGTGGTGTGGAGTAGGCTGGTCCTTGGGGTCGGAGTGCTGTGATTGCAGGAATCAAGGGGGTTGTGCTGCTGCCTGGCACCTGGGCTGCCTCTGTGGCAGACCTCTCTCAAGACCTGTCTGCCCCACATCCAAGATCAGGTGTGGGGTGGATGAAACTTGGGCGCTTCTGTCTGGAAGTGAACCATTATGTACTCCTCTTCAGGGCCTGCTGCCTGAGATGTGCGTTTCTGTGCTGCCACTCATTTTGTGTACTGACAAAGTCCGTAGCAGCTGGACCTGCTCCTGATGTGTGAGCTTTGACAGTGACCTCTGCAGCCAGCCACCTCACTGTATGAGTGCTGACAGTGGGCTCCATGATTTGGTTCAGACCATACCTCAGGTTCTCCAGGCTGTCTCCACCCAGCTAGACTGAGTTCTTTCCCAGGGCCTGTCTGCCTGAAATTCAGCATTTAGTCGCTGAGTATATTTGTAGACCTCCCTGGGACATGCTTCAGATTGGAAGGTGCAGCAAGGCAGCAACCGCCAGCTCTTGTCTCTCTCTGCCCTGACTGATAGCAAGCCAGCGTGCACAAATTCCCCATGATTAGGGTCTAGGCTTCTCCATCCCCTCTATCTGACCCAGCAGATTTCCTAGCAGGCAGAGGGGCTCCTCAGGACGAGGGTCGGCCCCTGTGAACCTTCTCTCCATTACACATCCCTCCATGGTGCACTAGTCCTGTTCTGATGCATTTTTCTCCCCATCCTACCTGGTTTCATGAATATTTTTCTTTCATCTTTGGTTGTATAGGAGATCTTCTGCCAGTTTCCAGTTATTTTTTGTGAGAATTGTTCCACATGTAAGTGTATTTTTGAGGTGTTTGTGGGGAGAGGTAGGATCAACATCCTCTCACTTGGCCATTTTGATCCCCCTCCTGGCATGCTCTTAATTATGTCTTTTGATAATGTGAAAAATTAATTTAATGTAATCAAATTAATAACTTTCCTTTAGAGTTAGTATTTTTGTTTGTTTTAAAAAACATTTTTTTCTACTCAAGGTTCATGAAGCCGTTTCAGTTTTTTTTCCCCTAATTGAACCATTCACATTTAGAAATATAATTAATTGGTATGAATTATATTAGTATGTTTTAAAGAAAAGGTTAAAATTTATTTTTTATATGAAAATAAATTTGACTTATACTATTTATAAAAAGACCATAATTTCTTGACTGTATCTTGGTGTCATTTTGCCATATATCAAGGGACATAAGTGTTTCTCTAAATGCTATATTCTGTCTCATTTGTGTATTTGTTTAATCTTTTTGCAAATATCTCACTATTCGATTTACTTTTATAAGAAGTACACATATCTGGTAGCTGAAATCCTTCAAGTATTATTTTTCAACATTATCTTGAAAATTTTCATCTGTTTACATTTCCAAATTAATGTTACAGTCTGCTTGTTAGTTTCCATGAAACAACAAAAGAATTGGAAAAAAAACATGTTACTACTCTTTTCAATCCATGGATACATTCAAAGAGAGTTAATCTTTCAGCCAGTGAACATGGTATATTTTTCCATTTACTTAGAACTTTTAAAATTACAGCTTTCACTGAAAGGTTTGACACATATCCTAGGTAATATACTCTTAGGCTTCTAATGATTCTAATGCTACTCTGATTGGAAAAAAAAATCTGCTTGTGTTTGTAGTATATAGAAAATTTGTTTTTGCATATTTAATTTGTAGTAAGGACTACTGTAAATATTCCTTACACATCTTCATAGACTGTATATAGATTTTTTTGGATGTTCTAAGTACACATTACTGCCATCTGTGATTAATGACAATTATATGTGTTCTTTTCCATTCTGTATGCATTTTATTTATTCTTTTCATCTAATGATGGCTTAGATAGGGCCACCATTACAATGTTGAACAGAAGGGCATCTTTTTCCATTTTCTCTTTCAGAGGAAAGCTTACGGTGTTTCACCATTAAGTATGATGGGTGTTTTGTAAAAACTCATTTTCAGATTTAAAAAGTCAATTCTAATTCTAACTTGTTAAGATTTATTTTTATCAGAAACTTCCTAATTTTGTCAGATTCTTTTTCTACATTTATCTGTGTGATCATAAAATATTTTGTTCTTCTATTAATGTCATAACTTACATTGATGAACCTACAAATACAGAAACGTCTCTCTCATTACTGGCATAAGCTCCTTTGCTGTTTTCCTTTTATTGTCCATGGCTAGATTCAGTCTGCTAATACCTTCTTTAAAATGTTTGCATCTTTTTTTATGGGAGGTTTTGTCTGCAGTTTTAGTGTTTTGCAATGTTCTTGACAGATTTTGGTGTAGAAATTTTATATAGCAAGTTGGGAAATGTTTCCTTATATCTATTCTTTGAAAGAGTTTGTGTAAGATGCTTTTATTGCTTCCTAATTATTTAGAAAAATTTACTTCTCAAGACAAGTGGACTTGGAAATCTGGGGGTATAATTTTGAATATGGAATTAAACTTTCATTTTGTCCTAGATTCAAGCATAGAAAACAAAACTTTGAAATTTAAAATGTAATTTTTAATACTTCCAAGTTTCCTACTCTTGATTATGTACCAAATTTAACTAAATTCTTATAATAGTATCCTATTAACACAATAATGAAAGAAATGCTAATACACTCAAAATGAACCTATATGGTTTTCATACATGAGCATTATTATAATATGGTAGATTACTTTTAAAAATATTATTAAGAATAACATTCTAATTTATATTTTATTAAAGAGTAACAAACCAGTGTGGAACAGAAAAATAAGAGTATATTCTGCAGAATATATATAATTAATTATTCTGAGATTTTAGTATATTCTTGATCTAGCAGTCAGTTAAAAAGCTATCAAATTAAATATATTTTCATATTTTAATAACACATCCATGTTTTTATCTAAAATTCTAGTTTTTACCTTTACAACATCTTAAAGTGTAGAAATGTCCTGTATTAACTGTTCTTTTAAAGAAGTCATTTAATTTTGGCTGAGTTGAATATTTCAAAATTTTAACTGGGAAAAATATTGTTTTTCCTAAATAATAACTACAGTAGTTTCAAATATATTTTTATCTGTATGTAACCTAAGAACTAGTCATAGAGGATTTTTTTGAGACTCTAAAACAGAAGAAAATAACAAAGGAAAATATTATGCCATATGTGCACAAGTTTACACATTTGTTCTGAAATAAATTGATCCTACCATGAAATCATAGCAAAATTAATATACACTTTTGTTAATTGATTTCTTTATTGCAGAAGGGGAAATGACTACTTTCTCTATATGATTATAAAGATAATGTGGTATATAAAGGATAATACAAGAGAAAAATTTCAACTCAGCTGGAAATATACACTGTCAGGAAAGTTTAGATATTACTGACTTCTAAGATGGGTTAGTTGTACTGGGAGTTTCTCTAAAACATTTCCAACCTGACTGAAAATGAACCAATATTTACTGATGAAAGATTACTTACATCAGTACAACTTTGAAAGAGGCAGACAAACTCTGAACTTGGTCTCTTACTACGTGAAAGAAACTCCCATCAGTGTACAGTCTGTGGAATGAAGAACAAAACAGCATTACCCTTGACTTGCAATTGATTTTAGTTGTTAGAAGATACTAAACTAATCAATAACAGTAATAATGGCAGGAACTAGGGTTTTCATATTTGGAAGTTCACTAAAAATATTATCTGTATTCAAAGCAACGTGAAGGGTAACATGCATGAGCTGAGCTCTCTGCTGAAAAATGCCTCTCCAAATAGCTACAGTTTTGTGCAAGTAAATATATGTCCAAAGCAGTGGATGATATGCAGAATCTTCCAACTTAGTGTAATAGTATAGAGTAGAGTTAAGATCAAAACTCTGGGTATCAGTCAGGCTGCTTTTGGCTGCAAATATAGAAGAGCCAATTATAATGGATAAAATAAACAAGTATATTTGCTCACACAACTGGATCCCAGAGCTACAACTGATTCAATGTAGTTAAATCCATTGGATCTAGTCTGTATCTCTGCAATTTCCCTGACTATGGATTCATTTGTCTTCATTCCTAAGGTAGCCTCCCTCGTGAGACCAAAATAACAATGGAATGTCAAAGCTTCACAGTCACATAGCACAAAATCAACAGAATGAGAAATTATATCTTCTGGTGGTTTATTTTAGGAAATAGAAAATTTCTTTATCTTTAGCCCCCAGCAAACCTCTATTTCATCTTTCTGTCTTGGAGGCAGCCATTTGCCAATCTTAGAGCCAAAGGGATTTTTGTAGTTAATTGGTTTAGGGATTACCATTGGATTTTATCAGGCTCATGCCTGGACCTGTAAATGAAGGAAGCTTTTATTTCTATAAAAGAAATATAGTAACCTGAAAAAAAGTATTGGAGTACTCTCAAAAGTAGAAATAAAGAATTTCATATGTTGACAAAAATCTCACTAAATCCTATTTTTCAGATATACTGAGACAATTTTAAAAAGCACTCAAAAGGCAAGTATAACCTTTACCTCTATGAGAAATTAAAAAAAGCCAAGGTCCAGGTTAAATCTACTCAGTCCATTCACACATTAATTCTGTAATGAGATCTTCTAGTCACTGAGATTGTATTCTAATTAGGGATAAAAACAAGTTAATAATTAAATGGACACGATAACTACTTAATGCTAAAGATCAATGAAGGAAATAAATAGGGACATATGATAGAGAATAGTATGTAGAAAGTCATAGCACTTTTTGTAGAATGACCAGAGAAAGATTCCTCAAGGAGACAACATTTAAGCTTAAATATGAATGTTGAAAAAGGGGTAAAGAGCAATGGAATAGAGAAGGTTGTTTTGAGAAAGAGGAAACAGAAATGGTAAAGTCCTGGGACACACACACAAAAACACATTCTGTCCCATGGAATCAGGACTCACTCTCTTCTATTGAGGGTAAAAGTGGGGTAGAGAAGACTTACAATAATGAAACATGAAATAGTAAGTATGTAAAGTTGATCAGTGCTTTAGACAAAAACAAGCTGAGAAGGGTTGAATAAGATGGGAATGATGGGGACAGGGAAAGTGTGGGAATGTTAGGGTGCTCAGGAAAGAGCTTCAAAGAAAAGGTGAAATTTGGACAAACACCAGAATAAAGTTAAAAAAAAAAAAAACCATTCATAGATCTCGGGGGAAAGTGATTTAGGCAGAGGGAAATACAAATACAAAGATACAAGGTGAGAGTTTGCCTGACCTTTTTGATAAAAACAAATAAAGCCATGTAGCTAAAGCAAAGTGAGCAAGTTGGGAGAGCAGAAGGAGCTAAAGCATTGTAGACGTTGTAGGTTTTGGTGAAAACTTTGACTTTTACTCTAAGATCAAAGCCATCGGAGGATGAGTTGCATAAGAGGAATGATGGTCCACATGATCAGACAGATTTAAAAGATCACTCGGCTGCTGTGTGGTGAATTAGAATATACAGGGGCAGAGGCAAAACAGGGGGCCTTGTTAGGATGCTACTGAGAAATCTAAGTGGGAGATAATTGTAGATTGGGACAAAACAGTTAACTGTGGAGGTGTTAGGAAATGACTGAATTCTGGAAATGAGTTAAAGCAAAAATGGAAAGGATTTGGTGATGGATTAGACATAGGTTTGAGAAAAAGGTATCTAGTCTACTAGGGAAAAAATAACGATTACCAGATTTCTTAGGGAAATATCTATTCCCAAGTATATTTAAATACAAATACAGTAAATTGCTTCATGTTATAATTCTTTGTCTTTTTCAACAAATTTTATCATATTTACCAAAGAGAAGCTCAAAGTGGTGAGCCTAATTTTACCTCTGGAAATAAGCTGTTTTGTATTAAGTAAACAATGAACATTTACACCAGCATTATTTTTATAAGTGTTAATTTTTTCCAAAGTAGCATGCTTATTTGTAAGAGTTTTGTAAGGATGCATAATTACCAAATAAACTACAAAGAAATGAGCTAAGAAAACAATGGAAAAACTTTTAGATGATCTCAAAATATTGACAAAGACCATATACTAAAAATAAATAGGTTGAAAGGGCTTTTTAGTTTATCTTTTTGTTGATGTACATGGGAAAAAATGCTTACACCATAAGCAAGCAATTGATGAATTTTCACTTACTAAATACAACCTTGTAACTCATACTATTCAGAAAAGAAATATAAAATAAGTAATATCTTAGAAACCATTTTATTGCCTCTAAATTGCTGTCCCATTTGGTAACCACCATCCTGACATATAAAATATAAATTGGTTTAAAATTTTGCATGTAAATGATTTTTTTTAATATGCACTCTTGTGTCTGGTTTCATTAGCTCTACATAACATTTGAAAGATTCATCTATACTGATGGGTAGAATTGTCAATCTCAACAGTGTATATTGTGGTAGATTGTGTTTCCAAAGATGGCCAGAGCAGTATATCGCAGCCCACATAGTCTTCTGTAAAGAAGCCTTTCCACTTCAAAGGATGATGTCTTAATTACCCTCCCTTTGAATCGTGGTGACCTTAATCACTTGCTTGTAGTCAGTACAGTGTGACTTAAAGGATAATGTGTGACTTGTGACTTCTAAGGCTAAGGCAGAAGAAACTTTTACATTGGTTTCTTTAAACACTAGCTCTTTGAATACTCCTTATAAGACTCTACCTTCTTAGAATGAAGCAGAAATCCTGAGAGAAATGTAAGACACATGCAGATGTTCTAGCTGAGGACAGTTTTCTAGTAATCCCAATCAGGCATTAAACATGTGAGTGAAGAAGCCTTCAGAAATGTTTGATTCCCCAATGTTGAGTCACCCTAGTCACTGGAGTCTTTCCAGTTGAGGACCTAGATGACACAGAACAGAGAAAATCCATCCCCACTGTATCTATTCCAATGCTTGATTACAGTATTTGTGATCATTTTTGTTATTTTAGTCTTCTAAATTTGGAATGCTTTTGTATATAGGAGTAGACAGTTGGAACATGTAGTATCAATTCTTTGAATGTTTCATAATTTATTAAGTTAACTGTGGATGAGAATTTGGACTGTGTCCAGTTTGTGGCTCTTATGAAAGTGCTTCTGTGAACATTATGGAGTCTGCTGTTGAACCTGTGTATATGTGTATTTGTGTTGGGTGTATAAACACGGATAGAATTAATAGGGTATTCATTTATTTGGATTAGGAGATGGAACCAAATAATTTTCTAAAGTGTATGTAACAGTGTATTCCTACAAGCAGTATATGAGTTCTGATTATTCAAAATCCTTGTCCACACATCATTTTTAAAATCATTTTTAAATTTTAGTCAACCTACTGGGTATAGGGTGGTATCCCATTTGGTTTTCAATTGCATTTTTCTGTTGTCTTATGTTGTGAGCAATTTTACATATGCTAATTGGCCATTTGGATTTTCACTTTTCAAAAGTTAGCCTTTAACTCCTATTCCAATTGAGTTTTCTTTCTCATTATATTTAAAATTTATTTATATATTCTGGATATGTGTATTAAATACAGCTTCTTCTACTCTGTGAATTGCCCTGTCACTCTCTTAATGATGACTTGAAAGAATAAGAGATAATAACATCAATATAGTCCGTTTTATCTTTTTTCTTTTAAAGCTTTTTGTACATGATTTTAAAAATTTATACTTAAACCAAAGTCATAAAGTTATTCTCCTCTAAAAAAGTTTATTGTTCTACCTGTCAAATTTAGGTTTTCAATACAAATGGAATTTTTATGTTCAATGTGAGTTAGAAGTTCTGTGCAAGTAAGAGATAGAAAATAAGAGCTCTGCATTGCTTATTGATAATCATTTAAATAGACCATCATTTCCTAATGCACTATTTTGCTTCCTTTGACATAAATCACTTTTATATTTCAAAACGCCATCATTGCTCACCAGTACTTTTCCAATGGCCTCTTTATCAGTCAGTCTGGGCTCACTGCTCTCAAATTATTCCTGAAAACTAGAAATATGACAATGTCAGTCTTCTACTTAGCAGGCCTTTATGTTTTTCAATGCCTGAAACAGTACTTCCAGTACAAACCTTAAAAATGCAAATTTTGTGGGTTATCAAATGCAACAAGTAAGATGGGGAGAAGAGATGATGGTAGCACAGTACTCAGCAATCTGCATTTTTAAAAAGAAGTGCAAGCAAAAACCTGCACCTGAAAGTTTATAGAAGCTTTATTCATAATTGCCAAAACTTGAAAGCAACCAAGCTGTCCATCAGTAGGTGAATGGATAAACAAACAGTGGTACATCCAGACAATGGTATATTATACAGCACTAAAGAAATAAGCTATCAAGCCATGAAAAGACACGGATAAATCTTAGACACGTATTACTATATGAAAGAAGTCAATCTGAAAAGGCTGTAGACTGTATGATTCTAACTATGTGACATTCGTGAAAAGCAAAACTATGGAGACAGTAAAAAAGAATCAATGATTGCCATGGGTTGTGGGAGAGGTGAACAGGAAGAGCACAAAGGATTTTGAGGGGAACCATTTTAGTTCCACATACACATGCCATGTTATTTAATCCATCAGTGTCTTTGCATATATGGTATTATCAATGTGGAACATAACACCACCATCCTAAAAAGGCCTAGTTAACCCCTGCTACATTTCAAAATCCAGCCAGTCATTAACTTTACTGTTCTGCTTCCACTGATATGTTCTGTAAACTCTTAAGTTCCTGCATAAAAATAAGATGTCACTCTCACTTCTTCAGTACTCTTGTAACTTGAAAATACTTCAATTATTTCATGTGTCTGTCTTTCCTATTAAAAAAATCCCCTGCTGCCAGAGCTATGCACAATATCTGACATATAATATATGTAACATTTTTAACTAGAGCTTATATCACATCAGTGTTTTTATGAAAGTATATTTTCAAAATTAATTATTTAGGGGGAATAGGACATTGGTTTAAGTTTGTATTTTAAAATTATAAACAAATTATCTAAGAGATCATGGTCTATATCTATAATCTATATATTATGGTCACATCTAACGCTCAGCCTACAATTAAAATAATTAATTTTATTTCTTACTAGGAAAAAAGCCACATTGCTTAGGATTAACTTCTACCTGCCAGACTTCTTTACAAACAGACCTGTTTTGCTTCTGGTAGTTTGTTCTCTAAAACTGAACAGTAATTAACAGAAGAGCAACACCTGTTTTAGGATCTAGTCTTGATGAGAAGCTGCCTTCTTTAATCTTGACAGTCTCATTCCTTTTCTTGTAAAGAGTTTATTCACCTGTACTTAATAGAAGTTAGAAAAATCCTTTAAAACTAAGACTATACAGTTCTTTTTGAAGAGATTATCTTAGAAAATATTCTTAAGTTGTTTATGGCTGACTGGTAAAACAAATAAATGAGGTTTTCTTTCAAACTTTGTATGTGCACAAGTTTATACACTTTAATAACTTCAGCCAAGTGGAAGAAGTATGAAGCAGGGCATATCAGTGATTTTATAATGTAATCAGATTCCAATTCATTATGTTATTAGAACATTCCACGAGCTTCTGCAGTTTGGATTTGAGCACCTTGAGGAATAGGAATTGATGAGTGTGCTTATGCTACATTCCTTGTATAGCCCATGGCAATGTTGAACACGTAGCTATTGCTTAATAAATTCTTTTTTTTAATTTTGAAAAAAAATTTAATATATTCTGATTTATCTTTTGTATATCTTTATTGAAGTGTAGTAAGTTTACAATGTTGTGTTAACTTCCAGTGTACAGCACAATGGTTCAGTCATATAGAAACATACATATATTCATTTTCATATTCTTTTTCACCATAGGTTACAAGATACTGAATATGGTTTCCTGTGCTATACAGTATAAATTTGTTATTTGTCTATTTTATATATAGTAGTTAGTATCTGCAAGTCTCGAACTCCCAATTTATCTCTTCCCACTACTCGTCCCGCCTTGGTAACCATAAGTCTGTATTCTATGTCTGTGAATTTTTCTATTCTGTATATATAACTTCACTTTTTTTTTTTTTTTTTAGATTCCACATATGAGTGATATCATCTGGTATTTTTCTTTCTCTTTCTGGCTTACTTCACTTAGAATGACATTCTCTAGGGTCATTGATGTTACTGCAAATGGCATTATTTTATTCTTTTTATGGCTGAGTAGTATTCCATTATATAAATGTATCACAGCTTCTTTATCCAGTCGTCTATCAATGGACATTTAGGTTGTTTCTATTACTTGGCTATAGTAAAAGTACTTTATTAGTGGGTATTAGTTACTGTGCCAACTGGACAAACTAAACTTACAGAACACCAGTGAGGTTAATAGAGACATGTGGCAAGGGACAATGTGAGTTACAGCACAGATTGCAAATTGACTCTAAGAGTCCTGGCTTACTCCAGCAATCATTCCAATTCATGTATAATTTAATTCTAACTCTTACTAACATCCAGTCAAGGGGGAAACAAATGAATATCTGTCAAACACTAAACTTGTTATGGACTTTTCAACATATATTATTTAGTATTTTTATAGGAATATGTAGTATAGTATATGTGCTTTTCACAGATGTATAAGCTGGGGGAGAGGATCAATGAAATTGTAATATGCTTAATATTAGTAGTAAAAAGTAGTGTAAACAGGACTAAATGCCAGCCTGACTTGAAAGTAAACACTTAACATGCCTCACTTCACTACTTTGATCCCACTGATGTGATAGTGGTTCTACAGTAATTTAAATACTAAAGCTGAACAGGTTTGTCTGCTGGCCCAGCAGTCCCACTTCTACGTTATATACAACACAGAAGTAGGTACATATATTCACCAAACACATGTATATATATTCATGACAGCATAATTTGCAATATGAAGAAGCTAGACATAATGTAGATTGTCCAACAATACAATGATCAATAGATTGTCTTATTATTCATCCAGTGGAATATAATACAATGCAAAAAGTTGAATTATTGGCACTTGCAACCAAATGAATGAATTGGACAAACCAGATGATAGTCAAGCCATTCAAAAATAAAAAGTAGAGTATGATCTCATTCTTATGAAGTCCAAAATAGGCTAAACTAAGCTATAGGGTAGTGAGTGGACTGCAGTAGGATGCTCGGTTCTGAATGCTAGTTCTGTGCTATTTATTGACCCAGATTATGGTTACACGAATGTGTTCACTTTGTGGAAATTTACCATATACAATGTGCGCACTTTTCTGTATGTATGCAGAATACTTAAATAAAATTTAGCGCCCTTCCCCTAAAATGGGTAAATACAATAAACAAATACAAGGAGCAGGATATTATATGGAGGAGAATATATTTCTTCTGATTTTATCATTTTAATATATGCTTGGAAACAAAATGACAAAGTAAAGTAAGTATATAAGTAATTTATATAACATCTGGTTAAGAATTTGTAACAAAATAATGTTTAAATAATAGCTCAAGACTGCTATTGCCTGAATTCTAAATGTAAATCAAGTTTTGTGGGAGCTCCTTACTCTATTAAATATCCCAAAGAATGTTAGTGATTAGAGATGACATATCTTATTTTTACCTCCATTCAGATCTCCTACTTCCTTTGAATTAACTAAAATGTTAGATGTTTTTGCTGTTACTCCCTAAAACAAAGATAACAGGGAAAACAGCATAGATCTTTGATTTTCCACCAGATAAAAAGAAATGAAGAATCTAAGTATCTGTGTATTTAACACACTTTACTGAAGAATAGCAATATGAAAAGATGGGGTGGAGCTTAAATTTAGCCTTCCTTGTTTCTAAAAAAAAAAAAAGAAAAACAAACTGACATTTTTGCCAACTGAGTCCTTGGCCTTTAAATTGGGAAAGGAAGGGAGGGTGGGAAAGGGAGAGGGAAGTGAAAGGAGGTTGAGAGGGAGAGAAAGAAAGAAATTGAAAGAGAGAGAACCGTTTGATTTCTCTATGCAGAGCATCTCCGTTCTCTCCCCGATTCGAGGTCCAGTATAATGTCCTCTGTACAAAGAACTCTATCCTATAAAGTAGTTCTTTGCCCCCCATGAGAATAGCTGTAACTGATATGTTTGCACATTATCCCCTAAAGGGTGATCATCTATTCAGGATCTTACCTACTTTTTTTTGTTTCTATTCCACTAATGACTATAAGTGAAAGGAGACAATAGGAAAACAATTTTTCTATGAATATAAATGACATATCAACATTAGAAGGCAGAAGAAGCTGTTACCCATTTTAATTTAAAAAAAGAAAAATTTTCCCATTTGTATTTTTATTAACAGAATACAGCAAATTCAACATTAATTTTGAATGGTATAGGCCATAGTGAGCAAATTCATTATTTTAGCATTATGGTAAAGTGAATAAAATGACTGAGTACTACATGCTCAAAAGCTATTATTAAAATATTATCTTACAGAGAAAAATATTTTCAATTATTTTGAAAAAATTATATTCATTCATATACTCCTAAGGCATTATTTATAATTGCATATTGGCTTACTCATAATTTCTCACCAATAATAGGAGAGAAGAAAACCACAATTATGATCCCATTTTTAAGTATCTAATCATTATTCAAATGTAGTTCTTAACTCTGTTCTATGGATAATATTTCATTATGAGAAAATGTATGACATAAATGAAACATTTCTATGTATTTAGTATTTGGAATTAAGCAAATTCTCATACAAGAGAATTAAGCTACTTGGATTTAGCTATACATTTTGAATTCTCTAGCACTTGTAATATTTGTGTGTGGGAGAGGGAAGAGGGTATAATTCAACATAATTTTTAAAATGCAAAATGGATTCACATGTTATAAAAATAAACAACTATATGAAGGTGACTACATATGTACTTAATTTATCAAAACCTAATGATTAACAGTACTTTGAGTAAGTTGTTTCTTAACAAAAAGATCTTAGAAAACTTTGACACCACTGCTATATTCTCAACTGATTTTGAAAAAGTATCATTTATTATAATCCTATCTTGTTTTTTTTAACTGCACACATAATTATCATTGTTTAATACAGTTGGCATTTGTTAAGACTTACTCTCAGATTTACCAGTTCATTCTTGCTCCATTTCTTGTGGATTCCTATGAATCAATTGAAATGATAGATGTTTTTACTGTTACAACCTGAAACAAAGATAACATGGAAAACAGCATAGATTTTTGATTTTCCCCCATGTAAAAAGAAATCAAGTATCTAAGTGTCTGTGTATTTAACACACTTTACTGAAGAATAGCAATATTGAAAGATGGGGTGTGAAGCCTAAATTTAGCATTCCTTGTTTCTAAAAAATATCTCTTGACATTTTTGCCAACTGAGTCCTTGGCTTTTAAAGGACTCCACAGGCATCCCTTATGTGATCACTTTCCTCCTGCCTAAAGGAGATCCTTTCAAATATTCTTTGATAATGCCAAGCTCTGTGTAGGTCTGAAAACATCTTTAGGAGTATAGATTTCTAGGTTGAATGTTTTTATTTCTCAGTATCCTGGCTTCCATTGTTGCTGTTTAAAAGTGAGCTATTGGTCTTAATTTCACTCCTTGAAGATTTTTTTAATTTCCGTTAGACTGCTTTTAAATTTTCTCTTTGATTTTTTATTGTTTAGTTTCACTGCATCATGTTTAAATGTATCTTTTTTTTTTCTACTTATCTGGCTTGGGATTCATTAGGCTTCTTGAATCTGTGGCTTTTGTCCCTCAATTCTGAAAAATTCTCACCCATTATCTCTTCAATATTGCCTTTAACACATTCTTTCTATTCTCCATTTACTACAATTGGGCTTTCTCACTTATTAGCCATATTGCATAACTGCTTTTAAACATTTCCAGTCTTTGTCACTATCTGTTATATGCTGGATAATTTTGTTGCTCTATTTTCCAGGTCCTTTGTTGTATTACAAACTACATTTAATTAGCTTGTAAATACACTTACTCAGTTTTACTTTTAGATTACTTCACATTTAATTTATTCAATTTCTATTTCCTTTTCCCCCCAATTGCGAGGTCACGATGTATAGTGTCAATCTTCTATAGAGGTTTTAAAGACTAAAAAAATATTAAAGTAAGCAAGCTGTCTATTTTTTGTGTCTGATAGATATGATATTTAAGGCTTGAAAGTTTTTTGTTTATTATCTGTTTTTAAAAGTGATTTTTCATTGTGCTTTTTCCTCGAGTGCTTTTTTTTTATTCTAAGTTTCAAGTTTTCCTTAAATTTATTGGACTACTCTGAGTCCTAGGATGAAGTTTTGTTTCTCTATAAAGAGAAGCATCTTTCATTTGGTTTGAGCATTTTGATTTCTGTTTAGCAGGGTAGTTTGTCTGAATTAATTAATATGGCATAATATGGAAAATGAAAGTCTTCATGCATTAGCTACTAAAAATTTTAAACATAAATAAAATTTTATCTAAAAATGTACATTGCCTTCAGTTTATCCTTTAGCTAATATGCAAGTGTTAAAGCTTATTTATTTTCTTCAGGGCATAATAGAAAGACGTGTTCGTAGCTTTTCATTATTTTCTCTTACTCTTTTTAATTTGTTTCCTATTTTTGTTTAGGACAGACATTTCATGTTCCCCTTATCTGAGCACATATTGTATCTTTTGAAAATTTTTAGTTTTTTAAAGAGCTTTATTGAAATATAAATGAGATTTTTTTTTTTTACAAACTGAACATACTTAATGTATACACTTTTGAGTTTTGAGATATTATAGATATGTTTATTGCCTTGACTGGGTGTCTGAAAATTTTTATTTATATTCACATTTTATACTTACTTTTGCCATTGCTCGGGAGCTAAGTTAGTCCACTGTGGGTCTCTGTAAAAAAAAAAAAAGTTCTAAGGCGAAACCACAAATATCTATTTAATTTCTAGGGCAACTGAAACATTTGGCTTTTGTAGTAAAGGTTAAAAATAAAAACAACAATGTGAGGCAGCATAACTACATGAATAAATGAAGAAAATGGTTTTATAATAAATAATGCCTCCCTTTTAATTTATAAAGCTAAATGCTGACACTAGAAGAAAGAGATGCAGATTTAGTTGGAATTTTTATCACAATTTTGAACATTTTCTAACCAGTTTAATGGATTTAAATGTTTATAGCAGTATCTCTTTATAATGTTTAATTTCACTTTAAAAACTCATAAATACATCATTAGAACTGAACCATATATCACTAGTATCTCTTGGGAAAGTCATACACGAAGTGAATGGAGGAAAAAATGAAGATAATTTTGAAATATTTTTTTCCTTCTATGCTAAGCAGGTGAAGCAAAGGAGGATGTAAAGGAAGAGTAGTGAAGGCATCTAGTCCTTAATATATGGTCAGAAAAATAACATCTCCATTGATAAAATCTTTAGAGAAAGTCTAAGGTAGTATGTTGGCAAAATCTCCATCATTAAGGAGGGGGTGTGAAATTATAGAAAGATTTCTGCTACTTGTCTGCTTGGTGATCCTAGACACATTAACTGGTTCAACCTCAGTTTCTTCCTGTGTAAGAGGGAGTGATAATACTGACTTCTTCAAACTACTAGAAGTATGTAAAGTAATATATGTAAAGTACTACACACATATCAGGGATTGGAGAATGGGTACCTTCTGTTATTAATGTTGATTTTCTTGTGATTAAGTTGATCCTCCTGTGTTTCGTGTGTGCGTATCTCACAGTTAAATCGTATTAATTCCATTCTCTTTCACTCATTTAAACAATTATTTACCTAGTAGGTACAGTATGTTGTGCATGGTGCTAGTCACTCTAGAGCAGGCAGGAGCCTACAGGGTCAGTGCAAGAATGCATACAAGAAACACACTTGCTCTGGAGACTGAGTAAATAACATCTTCCACATTTAAGTATTGTTTTCCAATGTGTGTAATAATAATTCAAGTAGACATTTTTTAAAAGGTTTTTTATGTATCCTTTTTTTAAAAAGATCACTAGAGATGAATCCTTGCTAGCTGAGGAAGAGTTGTGTGCACGTGTATTTAAATGCGTGTATGTTCAGATGAGCAAAGAACAGAACAAGCACAGGGAAGAAAGTTGGTTAGTATCTATTAACAACTATTGATTGAGCACTTCCTCTGAACCAGGCACAAAACTAAGTGCTACTCCAAGTTAGGATTATAGACATTTGACAGGTAGACATGGTGTGTGTGTGGTTCTCTGATAGGAGGAAGAGAAGAAGTGTGGTCCAACTCCTATCTTTAGCTTCCCCCAGTGTTTCCTCAGATAGTTCAGTCAGCCCAGAGCATTGTGTGTCCACCCTGGCCAAAGTCCAAGATATGTCCCAGCAAGCATTTGTATCCCAGAAACTCTGCTCTGCTGAAGAAGAATCACCTGACCTCATAGCCTGCTTATCAGAGGGAGGTGAAAACTCAAAAAAGGACCTGATTTTTATACATCAAACAGTGAATGTGTTCAGTTGATTTTGAAAATGTTTGCTAGTAAAGCTTCTGTCTGTAAGTACTAAGATAGGCATTTTTGTAATATTTGCAAATCAGTGTCTTATGTTTCAAGGGGTTCCAATTTGCTAGAATATATTTTATAAACTATTCTGTAACCTTACCCACTGAGACTTAAGGAAACTATATGGGCAAAGATTTTTCCCTGACTCATTACTCCCACAAATCATACCTAATCTTTGGTCCTCAACTCCACTCAGTTTCCAATGTCTTCTAACAATTTTTAAACTCTTTTATTGAAAAACCTAAATTGTGAGAATAAGTCACAATTTTGGCTGATTTATTGCCATTAAACTTAATACGTATTGAGTTAATGTAGATTTAGTTATGTGAAAATCCATAACTTTATTTGAAAGATACAATATAGCTTCTCCCAAATTCCTTATTTTTATATGACTATTCAGAAGAGAATATTGTCCAAATTGAGACATGTAATACATCTATCAGTTTTGTCTAGAGTTTTTGGAAAAAAGCAGGCAGATATATTCTATGAAGAAGTATAACAGAATTAATATATTCAGCTTTTTTTTTTTTTACTACATTTCCATCTCTCTCTGAAAAGAAAAAAATCTGTTCTTCATTCTCAACCCCTTCCCATTAAATCTCTATGCTATCTCTTTTTAATTTTATAGAAGGGATTAAAATTAACCGTGGTAATATCAATTATAATTCAGATGGATTCATACAAAAAGTGTATTTAATAAAATTTCACATTTCTAAAACATTGTGAAAATAGATTTTTACTGATAATTTCTATTTGTCAGGTAATATGGAAAAAAGCTAGTGATCTATCAGGTAATTCTAAAATTAATAAACATTTTTAATATTAGGTGTTTTAACCCAACTTTTTTTTTTCCTCTCCTTTTTATTCTCTTTTCTTATGATTTGATGACTAGAGAAATTCCTTTAATATTTGTTGTAAAGCTAGTTTGGTGGTGCTGAATTCTTTTAACTTTTGTTTATCTGTGAAGCTTCTGATTTCTCCAGTAAATCTGAATGAGAGCCTTGCTGGATAGAGTATTTTTGGTTGTAAATTTTTCCCTTTCATCACTTTAAATGTATCACGCCACTCCCTCCTGGCCTGTAGAGTTTTTGCTGGAGAATCAGCTGATAACCATATGGGGGTTCCCTTGTATGTTATTTGTTGCTTTTCTCTTGCTAACTTTAATATTTTCTCCTTAAGCTTAATTTTTATCAATTCGATTACTGTGTGCGTTGGTGTATTCCTCTTTGGGTTGATCCTGTGTGGAATTCTCTACACTTCCTGGACTTGGATGACTGTTTCCTTTCCAAAGTTGGGGAAGTTTTCAGTTATTATCTCTCCAAAAAATTTCTCAGGTCCTTTCTCTCTCTCTTGTCTTTCTGGGACCCCTGTAATGTGAATATCAGTGTGCTTCATGTTGTCCCAGAGTTCTCTTTACCCTCATTTCTTTTTATTCTTCCTTTTGTTCTGAAGTAGTGATTTCTACTTGTCTGTCTTCTAGCTCATTAATCTGTTCTTCTGCCTCATTTAGTATATATACTTGGTTCCTTCTAGGTGTTACTCATTTCAGTGATTTTCTTCAACTCTGGGTATTTATATTTTCCAGCTCTTTGCTAAAAACTTCACTCTGTGTGTCTGTATTCCTCTTGAGTTCTCTGAACATCTTTACCATCATTACTTTAAACTCTCTCTCAGATAAATTGCCTATCTCCTCATCACTTATTTCTTCTTCTGGGATTTTATTTTATGCCTTGGCTTGAGAGGTAATCCTCTGCCACCTCATATTGTCTGTCTTTCTTTTTGTATTTTTTGGTAGTTAACGTTTGTCGACCTTGGAGAAGTAGCCCTCTGTGGGAGACATCATATGTGTCCCAGCAGTACACTTCTCTCTTGTCACCCAAGGGCCAGGGTCCAGCCAGTCCAGGGTAGAGTCTGGCCTGTGTTTGTGGATTCCTTCCACAGGCTTTGGGATTGTTGTTTTCTTATTTCTGGTATCTGCCCCCTGGTGGTTGAGGCTAGACTAGAGGCTTATGCAGGTTTCCTGGCAGAAGGAGCCAGTGCCTGCCCACTGCTGGGTGAAGTTTGGCCCTGGACTTCTGGTGGGTAGGGCCATGTCTAGAGGCCTTTGTGGCTTAGGAAGTCTGCTGATGGGTGGGGCTGTGTTCCCACCCAGTATGTTGTTTGGCCTGAGGCTTCCCTATAGGCTGTTGGGTGGGGCTAGGTCTTGGTGTTAATAATCTGATCAAGATGTCAGCCTCTAGGAAATCTCATGTAGATGAATACTCCCAGAATGTGCGCCACCAACTTTTATGTTCCCTGGGTGAACTGCAGCCATCCCCTATGTCCCCAGGAGACCTTCCAAAACCAGCAGGCAGATCTGGCCGAGGTTCCTATGAAGTCACTGCCTCTGCCCTTGGACCTGGCACACGCAAGATTCTATGTATGCTTCCCAAGAGAATGAAGTCTGTTTCCTCCACTCCCATGGGGCTCCTGGAGCTAAGCCCTGTTGGCCTTCAAAACCAGATGTCCTGGGGTCTCCTCCTCTTCCCAGTGCCAGAACCCTAGGCTAGGAAGCCTAACGTGAGGCTTAGAACTCTCACTCCTGTGGGAAGGCCTCTGCAACTTAATCATTCTTCAGCTTTTGGGTTGTAGTTTCTTTATGAATCATTTCCTAAGGATTAATGAATAGTGCATGAAATATTTAAGCTATAGGGAAATGCCTCAGAAACTTTAAAAAAAAAAAAAGGATAAGCCTTTCTTGATAAAACTAGGAAAACAAGGACAGACAATCTACTCATCAAAGAGGAAAGTAGGTTCTTAAAGTCCAATCAGAAAACAATTAGATATAAAGGAAGTTGTAATCAACTGTATTAATAAATCAAAAAATAGTGTTAAAGATGGTCAACTGAGATACCTAGAAAAGAGTGATGAGAGAGCAGCAGTTCAACACTATTTATTCAGTTTATCCCCTGTCTAGTTTGAGGGATGCTAGTATTGTGAACACTCTATTCTTCTAGGAGGTCATGTGTATTATAAGACACAAAGGATTCATCACACCTGTGATAATCTCTTGCTCAAATATGGTCAGCAAAACAACACTCTGATTTTTTATTCCTTTTCTTAGGTTTTATGATTTTAGAAAAGAAGTACACTGGATTGAGGGGAGAAGAATTTTAGTAACTGTAAAGGAATGATCTAGTGAACAATTTGTATATTGACCATGTAGTCTAATTTATTTAAAGTCAGCCCACCTCTGTTGGCATGCAGGTGAAGCTAAGAAGCTTGAGTTTTTGCACATCCATTGTAAGAAGAGAACTCCGAGACACATGACTTGCCCTAGAGGCCAGCCAATTCACTCTCTATAACTAGAGCATATATATGTTATAGGCTCTAGAGTATCTTTTTATTTGTGGTAACTCTGTATGCCAAAAATGTGAAATACGTGGGGATTCTGGAGGGGGTAAGAACTAGAACAGTGTTAGGAAGCTCCTATCAGTCACTGACAAACCTATTGAAACTCACTCTTTGCAGCTGAGAAGGGCAGGAATAAAAAATAAATCCCAAGGTATTTATATTTGAGAGTGGGGATTGAATTTCAGAAACTCTTCTATTCAGGGTAAATAGAATGAATCAAATAACAATGCAAAACAATAATACAAGAGATGTCTGAAAGCAATAGATGGTCAGATACCAATTACTGTCATGGGAAGTATATTGTGAGACTTCAGCAGAGTGTTAGATCACATTCTGTGGTTATCAAAAGCAGCAGGCAAGGGTAATATAAATTGGGTTTTAGAGAGGCAAAGCAGGGAATTTGTTGGACTGGGACAAGATACAAGTTGATATTCCATCAGGATGTAGAAGATAGATTCTGATTTGTTTCCAAACAGTGCAAATTATGATCTGTGCTAAGAGATTCACTCCCAAGTGGGACACAATGGCAGTAAATTGTCCTCCTTCCTTTGTGTATCAATTCTATGACTGTGAGAGATCTTGCAGAAAGTCCTCTTCTGTGAAGTCCAGTTCTCCAAAATATTTCAAATCCTCCTTTATTTGGAAAGGATACATCTTAACATCAGCTATGGGCTACTATCTCTTGTATACCTCATGTCACCCTAACTGCTAATAAAAATATGCTCGATTATCTAAATATACTAACCTGCCCTAATTTTTTAAGTATTCTCAAGTGATTCTAAGTTTTGTTTGTTTTGTTTTAATGGGGAATCTATGTTCTTATTCATTCTCTAAACATTGAAGATGGATGAGTTTTTATAGCTTTTTAATTGCAGTAAGAGCACTTAACGTGAGATGAGCACTTAAAAATTTGTTTTGAGAGTACAATACAGTATTCTTAGCTATAGGCATGATGTTGTATAGCAGACCTCAGGAACTTACTCATCTTGCAAAACTGAAACTATCCACCGAACAGCAGTTTCATTTTCCCCTGCCCTCAGCCTCTGGGAACTATCCTACTCCCTGTTTTTGTTTTTGTTTTTATAAATTTGACTATTTTGAATATTGCATATAAGTGGAATCATACAATATGTGTTCTGTACCTGACTTTAAAAATAGTCAGGAAAAGCACTACAGTATTTGATGAGCTGGGCCTCTGAGTGAGCCATAACTTTTTGGTGGGTATCTTTCTCCACAGCAAAGGAATACACCTCCAGACCCAGTAAAAAAGCGTAACATTTTAACCAGCGTCTTTAATTCTTTCTATTCCGACTGTTATCCTTTATTATGTTCAGAATTGTCACTGAACTGGTCAGGCTTCCTTTTTATATGGCTAGAAACATGGTGTCTGTGTTTTGGCTACAATAAGCGAGTAGCTAAGCACAACGTGTTTCTTGTTTTATTTTGTTTTTTCACTTTTGTGTATTTCGAATAGGAGGAGGTAAGAAGAAGAATAGCCAGTGGCTTATGTTCATGTCTCCGTGTCCTGTGCTGAGAGATACTCCTGCACTCTTCGATTCCCTAAAGTCTTAGCTGATATTATTTGTGATAGGAGGTGACTCTGCCAACACTATTTCTTAACATTGCTTGTTTATTTCACTAACGTGAAAAAAGATCCATAAACATACAAAAACGAACTTTGAAGTCCTGAGATGCTAGATCTATTAAAATACTCTTTCTTAGTATTGAAATGTAACTTTCCAAGGTGATTTATTTATGTATTCCCATATGGCTTATGGTAAATTATATTGTTAATTTAACAGTCAACCTTAAAACTAACAGAAAGGAACATTTCTCTGTGATCTAATTGGCACAGTAAGTACATTTAGAGTCCTTTGCTTAGATATAGCATTGCCTCTTCGCCAACGGCATTAACCATGGAGCAGAATATTTCAGCACCTTGAGTGACACTGTGTAATCTCTCTCTGCTTTGGCTATATGTTAAGAGACTAAAAAATTGAGAAAAAAAAGAAAAAGTTTAAAAGTTGGCAGCCCCTGGCAATATTCGTTAAAGAGCACGGCTCATCTTGGAACTCCAGTCAGCATTCACACAACAGGGCTCCATCACTTTCCCAGCAAATGTGACACCTCCAGGCATTCTTTGAATTCCCATTGCCAGCCAAAGCAGAGCACCAAAGGCCAGAAAGAGTAAGAAAAATTGATCTTCTGTCAGCAACCTAAATGACCCCATAATGTTTCCCTACTTGAAAATTGTTAGTAAGCTGTGAAAAGGCTTGGGAAAAGGAAATTTGGTAGAGACATCTTTCCTGAGATCTTTCCAAGATGTTCACTATTCATCAAATATCTTAGAGAAATGTGTACCTTGGATACTTAGGGAGAATTATAAGGAATAGAATACTTCATGTTTGCAATATAAGAGGTATTATGCTAAGTACCTTAAGTGGCTAATTCTGTTTAATTTTTAAAACAACACTTTGAAGTAGGTACCATTATTTCATTCATTTTACAAGTGATGAAACTGAGGTGAAATGAAATTAAATAACTTGCTCAAGACTACATTACTAGTAGAGGATAGAAGTGGGGCTGAAACCAAGGGGTCCAATGCCAAATCTTGCTTACCTAAATACTATAATGCATTGCCTCAAAACAACACCAAAATACAATCCAAACCCCTGTCTCTCCTATGCCAATAGGAGGCTACTCCTTTCCTTTCAATATTCCCTACAGTGAATATTTCTGAAAAACCTAAATAAGAGCTGATAAAGGTTAGTCCATTTGACAACAAAACAACTGACTAATTACATGAAATCCCTTTGCTTAAGAATATCATTTAATCTTTGGTACTCTCTGTAATCACATAATTTATTTCCCACAAACATTTTTTCTAATTATCCCTTTTCATTGTCCTTCACAAATATAATGAGGCTTTTATTATTATTACTGTATTTCCCCTCAAACAGAGAATCCTTGAAATTACTTAAGCTCTGTCTATATTTTAGAGACAGAATAGGTTCATTAAGCAAATCTTGCACATTTGCTGAGTATAACATTTGATGCCATGCCATAGATGAGGTAAGTAAGGCATCCATTTGCTCTGCCAGAGGCTTCATTAATTCTTGTAAAAAGTGGCAGCAGTTCAATAACACAGGGAGACATTCTAAAGTTCTACCAGGAGATAAATATAAATACTGGATTGAATTGTTATGCTCAACCAAATGGATTAGAACTGAAAAAAATATTTATGACACCACACCTTGGGCCAGGCTTTTTAAGGAAACATGCAGACATAAAATATATCTATGGAATAATTATTTTCTCATTTGTTTCCATGTTTCATTTCAGATATCTTTTAAAATAATAGTCAATACAATTAACTCATTGTTTGAATTGGATTTTACATGTGTACTTTACTAGAATCACTTTTATTATGCAAATCATTTTCTTCAAAAAAAAAAAAAAGAAAAAAATCAATGATTTAGCCCGACTCCCTTTACAAACCTGTTTTAAATTTACCAAGGATTTGTAATTCAAAAGAACAAGTATTTAGGTCACTGTTAGGCACATTAACAGCAGCATAATCTTGCCACCAAGTGGTAGATTCTGAATTGCATTGCAACTGTTGTTGTAATTTCATAAGTGTGTATTTTATACCATCTTTAATATTTGCTAAAAAAATCATCAAACCCATCATGAAAGTGAAAATGAATAATAATATATCCTTTTCCAAAACTGTTCATATTTGAGGTGTTTATGATAAAAGGACTTGATATTTGTGCTCCCCAGTTTGCTGGATTCATTGGAATTCCATCAAGTTTTAAAGTATTCAAGTTAAACAGAAGGTACTCTAAGAGCTTTTTAAGGACTTTGAATTTTAAGGCATAGTATCATCCTTTAATTTCTGTTAAAGGATTGAATTCTGCCCTCCCAAAAAACATATCGAAGTCTTAACCCCCTTGTACCTCAGAATGTGACCTTATTTGGAAAAGGAGTCATAGCAGATCAAATTAGTTAAAACGAGGCCATATTGGAATAGAGTGATCCCCAAATCTAATATAACTGGTGTCCTTGTAAGAAGAGGGGAATTTGGACCTGGACATTCACAGAGGGAAGACAATGTGAAAACACACAGGGAGAAAATGTCCATGTGAAAATGGAGGCAGAGATTAGGTTGATAAACTTGCAGCCGAGGAACAGCAAGGATGGCTAGTTTCAGAAAGCCCTAACGACAGCACAATTTTAGACTTCTAACCTCCCAACATGTAAGAGGACAAATTTATGTTATTTTAAGCCATCCAGTTGGGTACCTTGTTTTATCAGCCTCAGAAAAGTCCTGTAATTTGCCTTTCAAATTTAAAATATGTAGGCTAGTAACTAGTTAGAAACTGATGCTGAGAAGGCAAAGATTTATAGAATACTTAGTCTTAACTGAGCTTCTCAAACAAGAAACACCTTTATTGAATTCTTAGTTCCTAAACTGTTACCTAGGGATAAAGATCAATATAGTTTCAGAGAAGTGAATGTCAGGGTGGAACTGAACAAACAACAAAAACAACAGAACAACTGGGATGACCATCTGTGTTGGCTAATTTGCTTTATCCAAAGGAAAACCAAACTTCTCATGTCTTTATTCCAAGAGGTAGTTGTGCAAATTGAAGTTAGACTCTTACCCTCCCACAGAGACTGAGAGATAGGGATGCTATTTTCCTTGAGAAGTATATTTCTAAGGTTCTCGGGTCTCTGAGAAATAGAGTTTGTAAACTGGGAAGAGGCTTTTAAAATGATTCATAGCTCCAAGAGGCAGAGAAGAAAAAATTGCAAGTACGTGTTTTCTAAATAAATGGTTTAAAAAAAAAAAAAGGAAAGAGAGACATCTGTGGTTAGACCTGGTTGAGAGGGAAATCAGGGGCTTAGAGGCACAAAAGTCTTTGTCAAGTCTAGTTATACTGAGGGGAAGGGGAAAGCCTTCTTGGTCATGTCAGAGAGGAAGAAATTTTCCTCTCCATATAGGTTCTTCTGGTTGATTAAGAATTAAAATAACATGAGACAGATTAATAGAAAATCACACAGAAGTTTAACAACATGTACATATGGGAGAGACTTAGAAAAACTGAGTAAAAACTGAAACCCTTACCTTGAATACTATATCCACCTAAAGACAAAAGAGAACGTTGGAGGTAGTAGTTTGGGACATCAAAAGGGAGGAAGGCAATTGAGATGGAGCTAGAAAAACAAATGTTTGATAAATAAGTTTTTGCTGGGCCCTACCTAGACATTGGGACACAGGAATTTTAACAAACAGACTTTGCTAGGTTCCTTCTGTCTACAGACCTTGTTCATAGGACAGTTACCTATGGCAATAGCTCCCTTCCTGGAATAGGTCCTCTGGCTACATTCTTTAGGCAGTTAGGGAAAGGTCAAAAGTTCTTCCTGAGTCTTTTAGGCCTTGATTATTTTTACCTTCAAATAATTTGCATGCCAAAGACATTTTGAGGTGGCAAGTTTTGCTCCCTTACAGTCCCTCCTGCAGTTAGTTCTTTTCAAACCTGATGGAAACTGTAAGTGTTCTCAAGGTCTCCATGTTTACATAATCTTTCCCTTTTAAACTGTTGATGAAAAATTAATCAGTCGATCTAAGAAAGAAATGGAAAATTTTATCTGAGCCAAATTTGAGGATTATAACCCAGGAAGAGCATCTCAGAAAGCTCTGAGGACTTTTCTGCCCATTAGAAATCAAGGCACAGTTATATAAGTTTTTTAAGACAGAGGGCTGTACATGTACGTATAATTGACAGTTGACACAATCCACGTCTAAGCCTCCTCCTGGTGGGTCATGTGATCCCTTATAAAATCAAGAAGAAATGTTATCTTTTAAGGAGTTGTCCTTTTGATGCTAGGAGAATGTTGCTATTTATGGTTGAGCAGGTATTCCTGCCATTGGGGGATATTTGTTTGATGCATGATGAAGATACACAGTGCACAGTGAGGGGAGAGAGGAGGCCAAACGGCAGAGAATTTTTTATGTTTCAGTTTTTCTTATCTTGCCATAAAATATGAATTTTATTTCAGAAAACTGTCCCCAGATTCTGTACCATTGGTTAAGCTCTCTTTCATGCTCTGGCCTGAACCATGATAATAGCCTCTTTATTGATCTCTTTTTCTCTATCAACCTTCTCATCACTAACTATTTTAGAATTTAGAGCTGTTTCTGTCATTTGACTGCTTAAAGTCTGTCACTGATTTGTCATTGTCGAAAGTACAGAATCCAAACTTTGAGGAACTTCATTAACTTTGGAGTTTTTGTCCCTATTCCCTGCAAGACAAATGCCATCATCTGTGTAAGAGGAAAGCAACCTGATGGAGACTTACTTGATAGAGTATTGCGTTCTTATAGTCAAATCCCTGCAGATAACTAGCTTTATGACATTGAGCAAGTTTTATAATCTCTGGTAACAAACCACACAATCAATCAATCAAAGTTAAATTAGAGAAGGGACCTCCTGCTCTCCAATCCCACAGTTTATTTTGGCAAAGAGAATTGGTAGCCGAAGTGTTTCCTTCTTTGATACTTTAGTTAAATATGTCCCTTGAAAATACAGGAGGGCATAGTGCTAGGGAGATTATTTATACAATAATTTTAGGGACTTTACTTTCTTTGTTCTTTAAAAAAATTGTTTTGCTTATTTTGGGGAGGAGGTAGTTAAATTTCTTTCTTTCTCTGTTTATTTTAATGAAGGTTTTTGGGGTTGAACCAGGACCTCCTGTATGCTAAGCACGCACTCTACCACTCAACTATACCCTCCCTCTACTTTCTTTATTCTTAAAAGGTTTCTGAAGAAGAAAAAAAATATTCACAAGGCTGTTCCCTCAAGCAGTTTTATTGGGTTCTAATTACCTAGGTCATTAAAGGTATTATTTTTACTATTGCCTATGGGTATTTTTGGGAGATTTCTTGATAAAAGAATGGAAGAAAGAATAAAGTTCACAACAGTCACTTGCTAAGACACCTACTCTGGAAAGATTCTAAGATTTGGGGGTAAATTTACTTTAAACTTTTTAGCATCAATTTAGCACAGCATTTCTCAAGAGATTATTTTAAAATATGATGGCACAACAAATTTTTGACCTTATGAAGATCGTGCAAAGAGAGAAAATAATACTGAAAACTAACTTTGTGGTCACATTACAGAAAAGAAAATAAAATCAGAATTATACATATCTTAGAAGCTCAATTTTCCATCCCAATTAAAATAGGATTTCAAATTCAGATTATATAAGCAGTGCATATGTTTCCCATATTGTGACTATATAAGAACACCGTCAACGAATTTTTAAATGTTTGCCAATTGCAAATTTTTTAAAGAAGTACATATAATTGTTTAACTTTAACAACCAGGAAAATAACAATTATTCTTCACATAATGAAGCAAATAGTTTTCACATAATGATAGTTTTAACAGTATCTCCAGGCCCCATTAATGCCCCTGATATTAGAGCAATTTTGAATCAAATATTAAATTTTCACTGTGATTTTAGAATAGCCAGGAGGTTTTGTTTGTCTGTTTGCTTTGGTTTTACTTTTTGGGGGACATTTTTATTTTCTTACTATAGCCTGCTTCAGGTTAGTAATGTTTGCTTCAGGTTAGTAATGTTTATAGAAGGCACCTTCCACAAAATATATGGTTTCTTGTATGTGTATTATAAAGATATGATATAGTGGTTAAACAGTTTGTGGCAGCATGGAAATATAACTACAATAACTATATTCTGATTTACCATGTGATAATGTGTCCTCTAAGAATACAAAATACAGATAAAAATATTTTACATGCAGAAAGCATATTATGCAAAATATTCCCATATTTTCCCATTTGACAGGTTTTCATTAGTTGGATAGAACTGAAAACTATACTGGACAATTAAGAGACTTGATGAAAATTATATAGAAAATTAAGGTCACTGTCTTTTTTCATATTTGGCTAAGTGATTATTGATATAAACATCAACTTCCTAAATCAATTTGAGGTGATAAATATACAACCTAAAGGTAATATACAAGCGAGACCTATTTAAGTTAGTATATGAATTACATGTTGTAAAGCCTCATTAATTTGCTGCAAGTGGACTGCACATTCAGCTTCGAATACTCAAGCG
The DNA here is from genome assembly GCF_009834535.1 of Camelus ferus. NCBI lineage: Eukaryota > Metazoa > Chordata > Mammalia > Artiodactyla > Camelidae > Camelus > Camelus ferus. The sequence continues at coordinate 46,988,806 of NC_045701.1, forward strand.
TAATAGAAACAGGGGAACATGATCAATTGTAGATAACCCATTTCTCAGCAGAAGCAACACTTTTCCTACAACAGATCCCAGAGGGAAATTTCACTTTTAAGAAATTTTAGTAATCTAGTGAAAGATGCACTAAACAGTACTCTTCAAGTAACGAAACAACAAATTTTATACAGTTCTTTATGACAGTAAAAGTAGAAACAAGAACTTAAATAGCATTTTTATGTGCCAAGCACTGTCTCAAGCTCTTTATATATTTTCATTCATTTAATTCTATGGTAATTGTATGGAATAACTACTATGAATAGTCTCATTTAACAGATGAGGAACAAAAAATCAGAGAGGTTAAGTAACTTTCCCAGGATCACACAGTTGGTAAATGGTGAAACTGAAATAAGTCAGGAGCTCCAAATTTGTTGTTCTCACTACTACATCAACTACTTCCTGACAGTGACATAAAGCTGAAGCTCTGTTACTGAATGGAAGAAACACCATTTATCAGGAGCTAACAATAATTAAGTCATTCAATTAATTAAACATTTTATTTTAAGTACTTATCTTTGCCAGGGACTGAATCGATCCTAGAGATACAATTAGGAACAGCTAGCTCAAGGGCCCATTAGTACACATAGGGCCTCTGCAAGAATTTTAAAAAGAACCTGATAATTAATTGCAAAACTGTATGCCATCTGGTGGGAAATTGACAGAGAAAATGGTTTAGTTAAGAGTGAAACATAGACCCTAACAAAAGCTCCATCCTTTGGGCACCTTTGTTCAGTATACAACCTGCAAAATCCTGCCTAATGACCTTGAGGTAGACATAGGCATTGCCCTCACTATGCTCTAGTTTAATGAAAAATAAAATACTTAAAAGAGCAAAAACATAAAGTGTAATAATAAGTATAATCGGGGAAGACCTGTGCTATGTGAGTTACGGTGTAAGAACACATGCCTAATGTACTGAAACTTGGGCTGAGTCTTGAAAAAAAGTTAAATACAGGAGTAGGGTTATAGGGAAAAAAATCATCAATGTTGAGAATTTCAGAAAATGAAAAAAAATCAAGATGGTAAGCTAAAAGTAGTGGGAAGGGAGATGAGAAAAGATAACTGATTAACTATTTTAAAGAGAATGGAACCTCACTGATGTTTAAACCTACAGTTGATTCATCTTTACAGTGCCACTCTAAAATATTGGCATCTTATAAAATATTATACTACCCCCAAACACATTAGTGAGGCAATATGCAAAAATACAAACCAAGACCAAAACAAAACCATAAAGAGGCTATCTGAGGTGAATATCATAATCTCACCATATTAAAACATCATTTAAGCACACTCAAAAGTGGTAATTTTTAATAATGTTAAAATAGCTGAAAGAAAATGCTTAATGAAGTTCATTGTGGATTATAGTATCACAAGAGTTGATCCCCTTTAATGAAATTATTAATGCACACTGAGGTTAGAAGCCAGAGGATAATCTGATGTCCTTATCTTCTCTCATGGAAGGGCATGTCCCTATGTTGGGTAGATTTCATTTTGTGTTGTCATGATAGATAGTTGATTTTTAAGTGTGGACAGTGAATCAGAGGACAGAATTTGTGTCTAATGATTTCCTCAAAAATAAACTTAACACTTAGACAAAGTTTTTTTTTTCCAGTAAGCATAAAACATAATAAAATGTATATGGCCTTTATTATGTTGAGGTATGTTTCCTACCCACTTTGTTGAGAATTTTTTTTATCATAAATGAATGTTGAATTTTGTCATAAAATATTTTTTCTGCATTTATTGAGATGACCACATGAATATCCTTCTTTTAATGTAGTATATAACACATTGATTTGTGGATGTTGAACCATCGTTGAATCTCTGGACTAAATCCCAATTGATGATATATATGTGATCACTTCTAATGTATTGTTGAATTCAGTTTGCTAATATTTTGTTGGAGATTTTTGCATCTGTGTTGATCAAGGATATTGAACTATAATTATCTTTTCTTGTGCCATCCTTCTCTGGTTTTAGTATTTGAGTAATACTGGCCTTGTAAAATGAGTTTGGAAGTGTTCCCTCCTCCTTTATTTTTTGGAAGAGTTTGAGAAAGATTGGTATTAATTTTTCTTAAAATGTTTGGTAGATTTCACCAGTGAAGCCATCTGGTCTGTGTGTGTGTGTTTTTTTTTAATTGACTCAATCTCTTTACTAGTTATCAGTCTGCTCAGATTTTCTATTTGATCATGATTTGGTCTCTGTAGGTTGTATGTTTCTAGGAATTTATCCGTTTTTTTCTACGTTGTCCACAATGTGTTGGCATATAACTGTTGATAGTATTTTCTTATAGTTGTATTTCTGTGATATCAGTTGTAACTTCTCCCCTTTTATTTCTAATTTTTATTTGGCCCCTCTCTTTGTCTTTATGAGTCTAATGAATTATCAGCTCTATCTTTTCAAAGAACAAGCTCTTAGTTTCATTGATCTTTTCAGTTGTATTTTTAGTCTTCATTTATTTATCCTTTAATCTTAATTTCACTCTTTCTATTAACTTTGGACTTTGTTCTTCTTTTTCTGGTTCCTAGAGGTATAAAGTTAGATTCTTTATTTGAAGCTTTTCTTGTTTTTTGAAGGTAGACATATATTGCTATGGACTTCCCTTTTAGAATTATTTCCATAAATTTTGGTATGTTACATTTCCATTTTCTTTTATCTCTTCATTTCCTAAATTTCTCTTTTAATTTTTTCTTTGATGCACTGATTGTTCAGGAGCATGTTATTTAATCTCCAAATATTTCTGAATTTTCCAGTTTTCATTGTGTAATTTATTTCTAGTTTTATACCATTGTGGTCAGAAAAGATGTTTGACATGAGATGCTTGTGGTTGGCCATATATAACAGCTAACATCATACTCAATGGTGAAAAACTGAAAGCTTTCCCTCTAAGATCAGGAATAAGGCGAGGATGCTTATTCTTGCTACTTTTATTCAACATAGTATTGGGAGTCCTAGCCAGAGCAATAAGGCAAAAAAAAAAAAAAAAAAGAAAAAGCATCTAGATTAGAAAGGAAGATATAAAACTGCCTCTATTTGCAGATAACATAATATTATATATAGAAGACACTAAAGACTCTACCAAAAACTATTAGGACTAAAAAAGCAAGTTCAATAAAGTTGCAGGATACAAAATCAATACCCAAAATTCTGTTACATTTCTCTGCACTAATAGCAAACTATCAGAAAGAGAAATAAAGAAAACAATCCTATTTACAATTACATCGCAAATAATAAAATACCTGGAAATAAATTAAAGAGGTGAAAGACCTACATATTGAAAACTGAAAGACATTAATAATTAAAGAAGACACAAATAAACTGAAAGATACTCTGTACTTACAGATTGGAAAAATTAATATTATTAAAATGTCCATACTACCCAAGACAATCTACAGATTCCTCAGTTTTTTTCTGGACTGCAGTTCCAGAAAAGAAAAAGTTTTCTTACCTAATTTTGGTGTAAATTCCACTTTAACATCTACTTGTCTATCTAAGGTCTACATTTTTTAAAAATGCATAGATCAAAACAGGGGAAGGAAAGAAACTAAACTGATTAACTGTTCACTCATATGCCAAAATGTTTTTATTGGAAATGGAGAACTGTTACACTAAGTATTCCAGGAGGAAGGTCCCTTGATTTGACAACACAGACCTGATTCTGATTTATGGCTTTGCAACTCAATTGGCTAGCTGTGTGGCCTCTAGAAAGTTACTGAAGCTTATTCAACCTTAGTTTGACATTTGTGGACATAGAATGAGACTCAATTTTAAAAAATGTATTAACGATTATATAATATAACATTTAAAGTGCCTAGCACTGAGCCTAACAGAGAGAAGACACTTCAGAGATGATAGATATTACTAAATATTTCAAATTTCCTCTAATTCACTTTCCACTATTTCACACCACATTACCTTAGTAGCTCACAGGGCAGAACTGTTTTGTAGCTATGGCAAAATCTTCTGACATAGCTCTTTGCAAAAGAATTAGTAAGTCTGCAAATTTACCTTGCCATCCTGTTAAGCATTGAACCACTAAGTATCTTCAGGCTAGTTCTTTGAATTGGACAGTTACTCCTTATATGAGGTGTCAGTGACCAACTCACTCTCAGCAGGGCCAAACACATTCTTGCCTACATTGTTAATTATATACAGCAAAACCAATAAATTAATTCTACCTATAAATTTGGGTGCATCCCTTTTACCTTGAGGTCTCCCCAAATCTACTAACTTTCCTAATTTACCAGCAAGGACTTGGCAAGTCAAAGAATAGGCCACAGGCCACTTTCCTAGAAGGGCTTTGTAGGCATTGCTTCCACATATGAAGTGCAAACTTTAGTGGCAGGCTTGTCATTCCATAATAGATGAAGTCTATTCTCAAGTATGAAACTGTAGGAATGGCTGTGTTTGTACAATCAGTTTGTCTAATTATCTCCCAGTACAAGGGAGGAACATTTGTTATTGAACACATGTAAATAACTATACAGCCATTAAAATAAAGAGACTAGGTAGAAGTACTTATTTCTCAATCCTAAGGGTTTGGCAAGAACAAGATACCATTTTCTAAGTATTTTGTTATGATCTGTAAAACCCTAATCTATTAAAATGAGAGTTAGATATAGAGCAATAAGAACGGGAAAAGCCTTCCTTATAGGTCTATTAGATAATAAAATGTTTAAAAAAATAATATATTTTTAAAGACATAGTTTTTTCTCATAAATTTACTCAACCCTACATAATTCTCATTCTGTCAGATCAGGCAACTTATTACTCTGATAATAGCTTATTTAAAATTATAGCAGAAGTAATACAATTGGAAGGTTTTTTTAAACTGTTTAAGAAGTGAGGAAATTCTGTCATATGTTTATTATTTTTTAAAAAATAATTACAGGCAAGACAAATTCAGCACAAAAGCATGTAAAGTTATTCTAGTGATAAGAAAGTTTTCAGACCTAGGCAGATTATATTACCTTTCCTTAAGAGCAGACTGCATAATCCAAAACCAGTTTGTCATTTGAACAAAGAGAAAACAAAATTCTAGTCGTGAGTAATACAAAAAATGGCAGCAAAGAGCTCATAAGAATTTTTTAATAATTCAATATAAACAGAGTCAACACTGTCAACATTTTAGTGTTTCATTGTTTCTTTTTAGACTCATTATTTGCAGGTATTTAAACCAAGAGATACCGAGTTCACTTTCCCTCAGATCTTCTACCACTTTCTGCATTTCTGCAAACTGATGTTTTAATATCTTCCTTCACTTTCTGGTACAGCCACACATTTTCACTTTAAGAAAATAGTCTCTTTATCTCTCTCTCTCTCTTTTTTTTTTTTTGATAATCAGAAACTACAGTCCTGATTAAAACACACACACAATCGTCAATGCACATTTGAATTTCTTTAATATCACTGGTTCTATTATAGTCTCAATCATCCATATCAATTTTAATTGTAACTGAAACAATTATTTTTCTTAAAGACATACAGAAAATAGGGAGAAGGGTAATTATGTTTGTTACACAGAAAACCAGAGTAGCTCACAAGTATGAAGTCTGTTTCTTTCCAGTCACAAATACCTGTTGACATGTCTGAAAGTGGTAACATATACAGCATAGATCCTATATTAGTTTTCTGTTGCTGCACAGTGAATCACTACCATCTTTCCAGCTTAAAATAATGCTAATTTTTTATCTCAGCCTTCATGATTCAGGGGTCCTGGCTTGACTTAACTGAGTTCTGGACTCAGTCTCACCAGACTGAAATCAAAGTATCTGGTTGGCCAGTACTATAATATTAACTGAAGTTGGGGCCTTATTCAAAATCCATGCCAGCTGTTAGTAGAATTAAGTTCCTTGTGACTGTAGGAATTGAGTTCCATTTTCTTTCTGGCTGTTACTAGGGGTCACTCTCAGGTCTTTGCCACAAGACTTTCACACATGTTACCTTACATTTTCAAAGCCAAATGAAGAATCTCCACTCTGCTCTTCTGTTGTTAAATTGTAATTTTTCTGTGCGACTGAGGGCTGGGACTCCCTATTCTGCTATCTTGCTGATGTGGGAAGTTGAAGGACTTTTTATTAACTAGGCTTTCTATGGAAAAATAAACAAATCCTTACAAGTTTTAAATATGCGCTTTTATTATATTTTGCACAAAATTTCAGAATTAGTGATTGTATTAGCAGCTTCTGTGAGAAGGCATTTTTCTGAAAAGTCTAGTATATTTAAAGCATTAGAAGTTTTGCTTCTTTCTGTATACCCAAATTTTCATTGTTATGAGCACTTTTGTCAGATTTACAAATGCATTTATTCTTTATTAGCCAATCAGGATAGGAATTTCTTTAAAGTTAAGAAACTTTATAATTTAACGTGTTGTATCTTAGGAAAAGATTCCGTGTTAATATTAACATAAGAAGAAATGAGGGCTCTTTTCTTTTATAGATAAAATGCCTAAGAACACAAAGAGCTTTGCAACTTCACTTCTATAACTTTGTCCATAAATGAAATAAGATACAGGCACAGAAAGCTTTGAAAACAATTCCTGTGGGATTAAATGAACCACAAAAAAAAACAACAAAAAAACAAAAAACAAAAAACAAAAACCTTTGAAGTAGGCAAACCACTAAGAAATAGTAGTTTCTTACCCTAATAAAAATATATACATACATCAGTCTTTCTTCAATTATAAGACATGCAGCCTACTTTCTCTCGCACTTAGTGATTCCAACCCTTCCCTCAAGTCGTGAAATTCCTTAAAATAAACACTGACAGACATCTGAAAGTTCATTATTTGATTTCACCATTTTAAGCTTTCACAGATTTTCACATTGAAACAGCAGCATTCCAGATAGTGTGTCCGTTGGAAAGCTAAAAAGACAGGTGTTGAACCAGAACCAGATGTACACGGCTCTAACTCTGGAAGAAAAGAAAGTCCACCATGAACTCCAAGACCAAATCAGAGTAGATATTTTGTACACTTACTTGAAAGATAATAAATGTAATCATGAGGAATTGTTACCAAGTCCGAACTCGTTCTGCTCACCGCACAATGCCACACAACCGGCCAATAAATCGGGAGACGAGGTGTTGGGGCAAGGAATAGTGACTTTATTCAGAAAGTCGGCAGACCGAGGGGATGGCAGACTAATGTCTTGGAGAACCATTTTCCCCCCAGTCAGAATATAGGCTCCTTTTATACAGAAAAGGGGAGGAGGTGTGATTGGTTGTTGCAAACTTCTTGGTATAGGAATTCTTTGTTCCTGCAGCTGTCCATGTGGGCCAGCTCGTGGTGCTCCTGCAAAACCTCCAATAAAACAAATGTTATTCTCTATTCTGCAACTTGCTGTCTTTAGGTCAGTGCAGAGCTAGCAACACTAAGCCTAGAAAACAGGGCACAGTGGTCAAAGCCAAAGGAACAGATCTAATATAGAGTCATATTTGTTCTATTACAGAATTAACCATATTGTAATCAGTTATCAGTCATAACTTACAGGTTTTTTAATTTTCCAATTTTTGAGAGAAAGACATCTTAGCTCATTAAACATTAACATATGGGAGAGCTCTGAAAATAAGGCCATTCTACCACAACTCATCAAAAAGTCACTGCTTAGTAAGGCCAGAGGTTTCAAAGTTGCACTCGTGACTTTCTTGATCCATGAGCTATTTCTTAATCCAATGAGAGTAGCATTTCAATGGGACTTCAATAAGAGTTGGTTATAATTCTCAAAATGTTCAAAACATGATGCTAGAACAAGTAAAATTCATATGTCAAAATATCAGCAGGATGCAAGGCTAGTTCAAAGAGGATTTGAGGACTGACATTGTATATAGTCAGTGAAGAAAAGGAAGTGTGGTGAGTTCAGTAAGTTACAAACAACTGATTTTTGATAACCTTTTGGGGATACCCTCTTTACTGGACAAAAAACAATCATGCTTTATCAGTTTTATAGAATTACAAACTATAAAAGCCTAACTAATTGTCCAAAGTTTCATTCCTTCAAAGAGTGAGGCAGCCTCACTCACTCCAGTGGCCTTGTTAGAAAATGCAGTAGCATAGTCTTCAAAGATTATGTACATGGTGATTTTTTACCTTATATTCAAATTTGGATAATTTTTATTAATATATACAAGTGGCTATTTTCCTTTTTACTATAACAATCATACACACATACACACACACACTATTTATGTAGGATAAAAATATAGTAAGAACCCGTTAATTCACAACCCAAGTTAGATATCAGGAAATGGCAAAATAATTATGTTTTTGAATCCTGTTTATGCAAATCATTGATTCCAGCTGTGTCTCTTCTCACCCAGATGAAAATACTTGCCAGAACGTTGCATTTATTTTTTTGTGGTTATAGTTTTTGTTCAAATCTACACGTGCCCAACAACATACTGTTCAGTTTTGTATGATTTGCTCTTTATGTTTAGTGGTATCATATTATTTTCTTCTCTGACTGAATAGGAAAAGTATTTATTTTGATACATGCTATATTTTATTATAATGTTTACCATATGAACATGTTGTAATTTAATTATCCATTTCCCTTTTGATGGAAACAAATTTTTTTTTTCCTATTGTAAACAGTTGCTTGGGCATATTGGAGATACGTTACCTGGTGCATTTATCTATTGAGTATATATTCAAGGAGTACAGGTCATAGGTTGTTTAACCTTCCCAGTTTTACAAGATAACATCAAAATGGTGGTCAAAATGATTGGACATTTTTTCATCAACAAGGTGAGCATTTCAGCATTGTTTTTATTTATTCCACATCCTCACATGATATTCTTGCTTTATAGCATATATAGAAGAAAATGTATTAAAATATCAACAGCCTTTAACCAGTGACCACCAGGAAATCACCTATAGTAGTAAAAGGCCTTGAGTTTGTTACTTGGTGCAATAAGATAGAACACGTATATCATTGGGAACTGTGAAGTGTCTTAGGAAGAGAATGCTAGAAAAATCCTGTTATAGTAGTTAGGCTTTGTTTGGATAATTTGGGGAAGGTACTAAAGAAGCAGGGGCTCATTCTAGATTGAGTGCTGTCAGCAAGTGGGACAACTGCATGACTGGGCATCTCAATAAATCTTTTCTGTAAAAAGGGAGACCAAAAAGATGATAAAGCTGTAATTGAAGTCTTAGAATGAGGGATATTTGGTATTTTGGGAATTGTCTAGTGACCTTGTTTTTGTCGCATTATATCATGGTCTATGAGTAATGTCATCTGATTCAGATATCCTGTCACATTGTTCATGTTCAGTAGTAGAACAGAATAATTTAGCTGTAAGCATTAAATCAGTTTGTAATAACATCAAGGCTTAGCTATGAGCATTACATTAGGTCCTGGACATCAGGGGCTGCTTTTTTTTTTCTTTTTTTCTGTTTTCAACAAAAATATCACCAACCCTGGGAAGAGAGAAATGGAAGTACACAGCTGTGAGGTTCTTAAATGAAACATAAGCTAGTATAATATCACTTAAAGGTAAAGTGTGATAATTTAAAGATGTATATAAATTTTAGAGCAACCATTGAAAGAACACAACTAATGAGCCAACAGTGGAGATAAAATGGCATTGTAAAAGAGTACTCAATTTTTTAAAATAAGGTAGAAAAAGAAGAAAAATGGAACAAGAACAGATGGTAAACACAGAAAGCAAAGAGCAAAATGGTAGATTTAAACCTACCAATATCAATAATCAATATAAAGTAAATGAGCTAAATGCTCAGGTTGAGAGACAGAACTTATCATAATGGATATAATAAAAAATAAGGCCCAACTCTGCTTCTTGCATGAAAACTATACTGAATACACAAAAAGAAAAATTAAAAGTAAAATAGTGGAAAAGATATACCATGCTATATTCTTTAAAAAAAAAAATAGGGTTGGTTTTCCTAATATCAGTGTAGATTTCAGAGCAAAGAGAGTACTTGCATGATGACAAGAGGGTCAATTCATCAAGAAAAAAAAAAAAAAAAAAACCCGAAATAAAACCCCCACAATTCTAGATGTTTCTGCACCTAATAACAAATATTCAGACTATTTAAGCACAAATTGATAACTCTCAAAGGATAAATAGACAAATCCACAGTAGTACTTGTAGATTTCAAAATCCCTCCCTCAAGAATAGAGAGAAAAAATAGAAAAAACAGTAAGGATTGAAAATATTGAGCAACTCTATTAAACAAGTTAATCAAATTGGCATTTATAGAACTTCACCCAATAATAGCAGAATGCACATTCTTCACCAGTGCACATAGAATATTTATCAAGAACATTCACCATTTTCTTTGCCTTAAAACAAAGCTCAATAAATTCATAGGGATTCAAGTACTATCAAGGAACTTCTATGACCATGAAGGAACTAAATTAAAAATCAGTAACTGAAAGATGTCTGGAAAATCCCCAAGTATTTGGACATTAAATAGCATACCTCTAAATAACATATTGGTCAAAGGAGAAATCAAAACAGACTTTAGAACTGTTTTGAAAGTTGTAAAAATGAGGGTGGGAAGGCATAAACTGGGAGTTTGACATTTGCAGATCCTAATATATATAAAATAAACAAGTTCATACTGTATAGCACAGGGAACTATATTCAATATCTTGTAGTAACTTGTGGTGAACAAGAATGTGAAAATAAATATATGTATGTTCATATATGACTGAAGCACTGTTCTGTCCACCAGAAATTGACACAACACTGTAAACTGACTATACCTTGATCAATATATATATATATATCCAAAAAAAGAAACTTGTGAAAATGAGAACACAACATACTTAATTTATTGAATGTAGCTAAATTTAAAGGAAATTGTATTCCAGTAAATATATAAATTAGAATAAAGGTTTCAAATCAATGTATGCAGATACTACCTTAAGAAACTAGAGAAATAAGAGCAGATGAGCCACAAAGTAAACAAATAAAAGGAAATAATAAAGATAAAAGTAGAAATCAATAATACAGAAAACAACCACAAAAAGCTCAATGAAAACTAAAGTTGGTTCTTTTCAAAAAATTAGTAAAACCAATTAACCTTTGTCCAAATTTAGGTGAATGAGAGAGAAAGAATACACAAATTAAAAATATCAGGAAGGAGTGATGCCACTTAGAACATCAAAAGTACAAACTACTTACAGATAATTCAGGCAAAAAAAAATCCAAGAAATATGCACTGAAAACTACAAAACATCAGTTAAATTACAAAAATGTAAATAAATAGATATACAATGTTTATGCATCAAGAAAATGAAATATATTTATTATTTCAATTCTTCCTAAACTTACGTTTAGATTCAACACAATCCTAATCAAAGTCCCAGCAGGTATTTTGTAGAAATCAATCAACTGAAATTCATGTTGAAATGCAAAGACCTACAGTAACTGGGATTATTAAGTTCATGTGTCACTTTGAATGGGCCACAGGGTTCCCAGCTATTTTGTCAAACATTACTCAGGGTGTTTCTGTGAGGGTGTTTTTGAATGAGACAAACATTTAAATTGTTAGATCAAACGTAACAGATTGCTCTCCCTGCTGTGGGTAGGCCTCATCCAGTCAGTTGAAGAACTGACTAGAACAAAATGACTGACCTTCCCCTAAGAGAGAAGTCTCCTGCCTGACGGCCTTACAGCCAGGATATTGCTATTTTTTTCCTTGCCTTAAGACTTGAACTGAAACATTGGTGCTTTCTAGATATCAAGACTGCCAACCTTTTAGTCTCTAGCTTTCTGACTCAACATGCAAATTTTGGGACTTGTCAGGATATGCGCGCGTGCGCGCACACACATACTCTCTCACACACACACACACACACGTACACATACATCCTGTCCATTCTGTTTATCTGAAGAAATTTAACTAAATACAGTAGTCAAAAGAGCTTTCATAAAATAGAAAAGTTGGAAGATGTGTTACAAAGTTAGTATAATCAACAGCCTATGGTACTGGCATAAAGATAGAAAACTAGACTGGTATAGACTTCAAAACTGGACCCCATAGTTCAGAATACAGAGTTCACACCTAGATCCATACATATAGGGTCAGTTGATATTTGTCAAAAGTGCAAATACATTTCAGTGGACCGAGAATAATCTTTTCAAGAAATGGTGCTTACACACGATTATAAAACTTCTAGAAGAATACATAATAGGAATTTTTGGTAACTTTCCTTAGGCAAAAATTTTCTTTTATGGCACAAAAATCACAATCACAAAAAGAATGGATAAATTTTTCTTCATGACTATTAAGAGCTTTTGCTAAAAGATACTGTTAAGAATATGAAAAGCAAACTATAGAGTGGGAGAGAATATTTGCAAGTAACAAGTCTGATAAAATACTTATATTCAGAATATATGAAGACTGCTCAAAATTTCAACTGTAAGAAAACAAAAAAATTAATTTTTTAAATAAACAAAATTTAGTCAGATACTTTACCAAACAAGATATACAGATGTCAAATAAGCACAGGAAATATTTATTCAAAATCAGTCATTAGGAAATGTTTGATTATACCACAATGAGGTTCCCTTGTATACTGTTGATGAAAAATTAATCAGTTGTTCTTAGAAATAGAAAATTTTATTTGAGCCAAGTTAGGGATTATAACACAGAAACAGCCTCTCAGAAAGCTGAGAGTGGTTCTGCCAGTTACAGGCCCAGGAACAGTTATATAGGCTTTTGAGACAGACAGCTGTACATTAAGTGATGTACTATTGACAATTTACACAATTCAGGTCTGCACATACAAAACGTCATCATGGCCCCTTATAAGATTAAGCAGGAAGATTATTTCCTAAGGAGCTGTCTTGTTGATGCTAGGAGAATGGAGCTCTTCATGGTTGAGCATGTATTGCCGCCGATTCAGAGCTTTGGTCCATGCATGATGCAAATACACAGTGCACAGTAGAGGGGAGAGAGGAGGCCAAAGGGCAGAGGGGAACTATGTTTAAATTCTTCTTGACTTGCCTGAGAATATAAATTTTTATTTCATCAATACCTACTAAAATGGTTTAAATTGTAATGAACAACAACATCAAAAATACAAAGTGCAAGTGAGGATGTTGAGCAACCAGAATGCTTGTACAACTAAAAGGGTACAACCATGCTAGGGTAAGGGGTAAGGTAACAGTTTGGAGTGTCATAAAAGATAAACCTATGATAACCACATGACTCTGGCATGGTATTCCTAGTTGTTTACTCAAGAGAAGTGAAAGAATGTGTCCACACAAAGAATGCTAATCAAAATTTCAGAGAATTTATTTGTAATAATTCAGAATTATAAACAGTAGAAGAATTTTCAAGTTGTGAATTGATAAATCAAATGTGCTGTATACTTACAACAGAATACTACCTAGACATGAAATGCTGTAAAAATTGGTGCATATAGCAACATGAATCAATTTCAAAATAGTTAAGCTGAGTAAAAGAAGCAAGACCGAAAAAAAAAAAGAAAAATAAAGATGGCATACTGATGATTCTACTCATATAACAGTCTTAGAAATGTAAATTAATCTACAGTGACAAAAGGTAGACTGTGGGTGAGGACTGGTGTGGGGAATTTGAGGTGGGAGGACATAGAGGTGAAAAGTGACAGGATGGATAGAGGAATTACAAAGGGGCATAAGGAAACTTTGAAAAGTGATGTATAGCTTCATTATCTTGATTGTGGTGATGATTTCATATATATTCATACATCAGACTTGCCAAATATTGCCCATTAAATATGTACATATTAAATCTATTTCAACAAAGCCATCTAAATAATTTGCATTTCTTATATGACAAATGAAGAGCATTGTACATACCTAATGGAATAAAGCATCATTTATGTGTGTATTATTAGCCTTAGGCTTTTCCAGTTCTCTGAAATACCAGCTTTGTCATTTGACTTTGTCTGGCTTTGTCCTTTGTCTGGCTCTAGGAACCAAGTTTTCCTTTTAGAACTATAATGCACCCAATTCTTTTTTTCCCAGCTTTATTGAGGTATAATTGACAAACAAAATTGTAAATATTCACCACGTACAGTTGATGATTTGATATACATATGCATTGTGAAATGATTACCACATCAAGTTAATTAACGCATGCATTATCTCAGATAGTTACCTTTTGTGTCTGTGTGGTGAGAATGAACCAAATTCTGATTTGCTGTGCTAGGCTTTTGCCTTGGGGATGGGGGGTTGAGTCGGGGGTTGGAGGGGCAACACCATCTTTTTTTTTTTTTTTTTTTTTTTGACTTTTTTTTAATTGAAGTAGTCAGTATACAATGCGTCAGTTTTGGTATATAGCAAAATGTTTCAGTCATTTTATATATATATATATATATATATATATATATACACACACACACATATTCATTTTAATATTATTTTTTCATTATAGGTTACTATAAGATATTGAATATAGTTCCATGTCTTATACAGAAGAAATTTGTTTATCTATTTTATATATCGTAGTTAATGTTTACAAGTCTCGAACTCTAAATTTATCTCTTCCTAGCCCCTTTCCCCTGGGTAGCCAAAAGTTTGTTTATTATGTGAGTCTGTTTCTGTTTTGTAGATAAGTTCATTAGTGTCTTCTTTTTTCTTTTTTTAGATTCCACATGTGAGTGGTATCATATGGTATTTTTCTTTCTCTTTCTGGCTTACTTCACTTAGAATGACATTCTCCAGGTCCATTCATACTGCTACAGATGGCATTATTCTATTACTTTTTATTGCTGAGTAGTATTCCATTGTATAAATATACAACAACTTCTTTATCTGGTCATCTGTTGATGGACATTTAGGTTGTTTCCATGTCTTGGATATTGTATATACTGCTGCTGTGAATATTGGGGTGCATGTATATTTTTAAATTAGTTTCCTCTAGATATATGCCCAGGAGTGGGATTGCTGGATCATATGATAAATCTATTTTTAGATTTTTAAGGAATCTCTATACTGTTTTTCATAACAGGTGTACCAAACTACACTCAACCAACAGTGTTAGGAGGGTTCCCTTTTCTCCACAATCTCTCCAACATTTATCATTTGTGGGCTTTTCAATGATGGCCATTCTGACTGGTGTAGGTTCATACCTCATTATAGTTTTGATTTGCATTTCTTTGATAATTAGTGATATTGAGCATTTTTTCATGTGCCTATTGGTCATTTGTCTTCATTGGAGAATTGCTTGTTTAGGTCTTCTGCCCATTTTTGGATTGGGTTCGTTTTTTTGTTAAGTTGTATGAGATGCTTATATAGTCTGGAAATGAAGCTTTTGTCAGTCGCATCATTTGCAAATATTTTCTCCCATTTTGTAGGTTGTCTTTTTGTTTTGCTTATAGTTTCCTTTGCTGTGCAAAAACTTACAAGTTTAATTAGGTCCCATTTGTTAATTTCTGCTTTTATTTCTGTTGCCTGGGTAGACTGCTCTAGGAGAACATTGCTAAGATTTATGTCAAAAAATGTTTTGCCTATGTTTCTTCTAGGAAGTTTATAGCGTATTGTCTTATATTTAAGTCTTTAAGCCATTTTGAATTTATTTTTGTGTATAGAGTGAGGGAGTGTTCTAACTTCATTGGTTTACATGTGGCTGTCTAGTTTTCCCAGCACCACTTGCTGAACAGACTGTCTTTTTTCCATTGTATATTCTTGCCTCCTTTGTCAAGGACTGACTGTAAGCCTGTGGGTTTATTGCTGGGCTCTCTATTCCATTGATCCATATGTCTGGTTTTCTGCCAGTATCATGCTATTTTTATTACTATGGCTCTGTAGTATTGTCTAAAGTCTGAGAGAGTTATTCTTCCAGCTTCATTACTTTTTTTTCTTCAGTATTGCTTTGGCAGTTCTGGGTCTTTTGTGTTTCCATAGACATTTCAGGGTTATTTGTTCAAGTTCTGTGAAAAATGCCCTGGGCAATTTGATAGGGATTGCATTAAATCTGTAGGTTGCTTTGGAGAGTATGGCCATTTTAGCAATATTAACTCTTCCAATCCAAGAACATGGGATACCTTTCCATTTCTTTAAGTCATCTTCAATTTCCTTAATCAATGTTTTGTAGTTCTTCATGTATAAATCTTTCACTTCCTTGATCAGATTGGTTCCTAAGTATTTTATTTTTGGTGGTGTGATTTTAAGAGGTTGTTTCTTTACTTTTTCTGATATTTCATTGTTAGTGTAAAGAAATGCCACTTATTTCTGTATGTTAATCTTGTATCCTGCTACCTTGCTGAATTATTTTATCAGCTCTAGTAGTTTTTGTGTGGAGCCTTTAGGGTTTTTTCTGTATATAGTATCATGTCATCCACATATAGTGACAGTTTTACCTCTTCTTTTCCATTTTGGATCCCTTTTACTTTCTTTCTTTCTTTTTCTTTTTTTTTTTTTTTTGTCTGCTTGCTATGGCTAGGACTTCCAATACTATGTTTAATAGAGGTGATGAGAGTAGGCATCCTTGTCTTTTTCCAGATTTTAGCAGAAGGCTTTCAACTTTTCACTGTTGAGTGTTATGCTGGCTGTGGGTTTGTCATAAACAGCTTTTACTTATGGTGAGATATATTCCCTCTATTCTCACTTTGGTAAGAGTTTTTATCATAAATGAGTGTTGAATTTTATCAAATGCTTTGTCTTTTGGAGCATTTAGTCCATTGTTATGTCCATTCATTCATGGTTTTAACTTACCTTTTAGTTTCTAGAATGAGATATATTGTTTTGTTTTAGGGGTTTTATATGCTTGCTTCTCTTAGATGTCTCTTATAAATTCTTAAAAGCTGGGTAATATATTTGTAGTCTATTTGTTGCAGTTTATCCAACTCCTGAATGTTTTGCTTTTCATAATATCTAGAATGCTACACTATCATAAACAGATGTCCTAGACAGATCTGAGTGTGTGTGTGTAACACTCAAGACTCATACGTGTTTATGTGGTTCTGCTGGAACCCTGGAAGAACAGGAGAGAGATCATTGGCATAGTCTATAAGTTTATAAAAATACCACATGTATAATTGCAAATTTTTTCATACAGGAAATGATTTTCAAATTGATAATAGGGAAGGTTATGCTTAGAAATATTTTTATATTTCTTTTTCTGTGAAAGATGGGAACCCACAGAAGTTGGTATGGATGAAAGGGTAAAACTAAGAGCAGAATTATTCTATATCATAAAGTGAGGTGAGAGAGAGAAAGGGAGTGGGAGAGGGAGATTGAAAGAGAGATTGAGAAAGATTAAGAGGTTAAGACAGGCATATTGTGAAAGAGCAGATATCCAGAAAAAGAGAGGAGAATCTAAATCATAAGGCTGTGATACATTCTGAATCTCAGGCTGAAGATTTAGCTCTGCCATACTCTAGATGTAAATTTGGGGAAATTACACATAAAATATGAAATTCAGTTTTCTTTCTGTAAATTGGCAACATTTATTGTGCTTAATACATAATTTTGTTGTGGTGAATTAAATGAGGGCAGTGGCTTTCAAATGTATTGCCCATGCCCTACTTAAGAGGTACATTTTATCAAGAACAGAGATGCAAGTCCACATGCACAAGGACACACAAGAGAAACAGACATAATTCAAAATAGAAACAAAATTTACACAGAGAATATTTAATCCTTCTGAAAGTGACACACTAAGAAATACATATTCTTTTCCACACTGTTCTGTTAGAAAATGTTATGTGAGACACCAAGATAATTCCATGGTACATGACAGGTTATAAAAGACAGTTTTAAAAGCGTAGGGTATTTATCACAGTACCTGATATATTCCAAGAAAAATTTTACAAAGTTTTATGTCTTAACCATTGTATTACATTTTATTTTTTAATCTTTTTTACTTTTATTTATTTTTTTAATGGAAGTTCAGTTGATTTACAATAGTATATAAATTTCAGGTGCATAATACAGTAGTTCAGTATTTTTATAGGTTATACTCCATTTAAAGTTTTACAAAATAATGGCTATATTTCCTTGTGCTGTTCAATATATCCTTGTTACTTATTTATTTGATACATAGTAGTTTGTATCTCTTAACCCCCAACCCTTCTGTTGCCCCTTCCCCATTCCCTCTCCCTAGTACTACCCACAAATTTGTTCTCTATATCTGTGAGTCTATTTCTGTATTATTAAATATATTTGGATATTTTTAAAATTCCACATGTAAGTGATAACATAGAGGATTTACCTTTCTCTGACTTACAGCTCTAAACACAATAACCTCTACATCCACCCATGTTGTTGAAAGTGGCAGAATTTCATTCTTTCTAATGTCTGAGTAACATTCTATGAATACATATACCACTTCTTCTTTATCCATTCATCTATTAGTGGAAAGTTAAGGTGGCATCCATATCTTGACCTTTGTAAATAATACTGTGAACATTGGGACACATGTATCTTTTTGAATTAGTTTTTTTTTTTCTTCTTCAGATATATAACCAGGAGTAGAACTGCTGGATCATACAGTCATTTTATTTTTAGTTTTTGATTAACCTCCATACTATTATCCATAGTGGCTAAACCAATTTGCATTCCCATTAACAGTGTACTATGGCTCCCTTTTCACTACATCCTTGCTTACATTTCTTATTTTGAGTCTTTTTTTTTTTTTTTAATGATAGCCATCTTGACAGGTAAGCTGATAACTCATTTGCATTTCTCTCATGATTAGTGATGTTGAACATCTTTTTCTATGCTTTTTGGCCATCTGTATGTCTTCTTTTAAAAAATGTCTATTTAGGTCTTCTGCACATTTTTAATTGGGTTGTTTTTTTTTTTGATACTGAGTTGTATGAGCTGTTTATATATTTTGCATATTAACCCCTTATCAGTCATATCATTTGCAAATGTTTTCTCCCATTCAGTAGGTAGTCTGTTTTGCTGATGACGTCCTTTGCTATGCAAAGTTTTTAGGTTTAATTGGGTCCCATTTGTTCATTTTTGCTTTTGGTTCCTTTGCCTTAAGAGACAGATTTTTATATATGGTGTACAGAAATGTTCTAATTTCATCCTTTTCCATGAGCTGTCCAGTTTTCCCAGCACTGCTTATTGAAGAGACTGTCTTTTTCTCTATTGTATGTTCTTGTCTACTTTGTCATAGTTTAATTGATCATAAGTGCATGGGTTTATTTCTTGGCTCTCTGTTCTCTTTCGTTGGTTTATGTGTCTGTTTTTTCTGCTAGTATCATACTGTTTTGATTACTGTAGATTTGTAGTATAATCTGAATTCTGGGAGTGTCATATCCCAGCTTTATTTTTTTCCTCAGGATTGCTTTGGCTATTCAGATCCTGTTGTGTTTCCATATAAATTTTAGGATTATTTGTTCTAGTTCTCTGAAAAATATCATGGGTGTTTTGATAGTGAATTTATTAAATCTGTAGATTGCTTTGGGTTATGTACCTTTTAGCAACATTGATTCTTCTAGCTCCTGAACATGGGCTATCTTTCCATTTCTTTGTATCATCTTCAGTTTTCTTCATCAGTATTTAATAGTTTTCAGGGTGTATGTCTTTCACATCCTTGGGTAAGTATATTCCTAGGCATTTTATTCTTTTTGATGAGATTTCAAATAGGATTGTTTTCTTACTTTTCCTTTTTGATAGTTTATTATTAGTGTATGTAAAAGAAGGAGATTTCTGTATATTAATTTTGTATTCTGGAAATTTACTGAATGCATTTAATAGTTCTAATATTTTTTGTTGGGGAAACTATAGGTTTTTCAATATATATACTATCATGTAATCTGCAAATAGTGACAGTTTCAGGTTTTCCTGTCCAATTCAGATGCCTTTATTTCTTTTTTCTTGTCAGATTGCTGTAGCAAGGACTTACAACACTATGTTAAATAGAAGTGTTGAGGGTAGGCATCCTTGTTTTGTTTCTTATTTTATAGAAAAAGCTTTCAGATTTTCACCTCTGTGTAGGATGTTAGCTTTTTTTTTTTTTTGTCGTATATAGCCTTTATTATATTGTAATATTTTCCCTCTATACAACTTTGATGCAAGTTTTTATCATAAATGGATGTTGAATTTTATCAAATCCTTTTTCTGCATCTATTGAGATAATCTTGTGATTTTTATCGTTCATTTTGTTAATGTGGTATATCACATTGATTGATTTGTGGATATTGAGCCATCCTTGCATACCTAGAGCAAATCTCACTAACTCGTGGTATATAATCCTTTTTATAGATTGTTGAATTTTGTTTGCTAATATTTTGTTGAGGATTTTTTAATCTATCTTCATCAGCGATACTGACTTGTAATTTTCTTCTTTTCGACAGAATGTTCTGTAAACATCAGTCAAGGCCAACTGAGCTAATGTGTCATTTAAGATCACTGATTCCTTATTTATTTTCTGTCTGATCTGCTTACTGATGTAAGTGGGGTATTAAAGTCCTCTACCATTACTGAATTATTGTCTGATTCTCCCTTTATGTCTATTAGTATATACGTTATATATTTAGGTGCTCCTAAATTAGATACACATATATTGATGAATGTACAGTCTCTTCTTTAATTGATCCCCTTATCATTATGTAATGCCCTTCTATGTTTTGTATTATAAATATTTTAGTCTGTTTTGTCTTATGTGAGTATTGCTACCTCACCTTTCTTGCCATTTCTACTTGAATTAAATGTCTTTTTCCATCCCCTCACTTTCAGTCTGTGTATTTTTAGCTCCACCATGAAACTTCTGTAGGCAGTATTTGGATGGATCTTGTTTATTATCCAATCGGACACCCTATGTCTTTTGATTGAAGCATGTAGTCTTTTGACGTTTAAAGTGATTATTGATATGTATGTACTTATTCCCATTTAATTACTTGTTTTCTGGTTGTTTTAGTAGTCCTTCTGTCTTTTTCTTCTTACAGTTTTTTCCCTTGTGGTTTGATGATTTTCTTTAGTAGTGTTCCTTTCACTCTAGTTTTTTGTATCTATTGTAGTTTTTTGATTTGTGTTCCTTTCTCTAGTTTTTGTTTATCTATTATAGGTTTTTGATGTGTGATTTCCATAGGGTTCATATATGTTGACCTGTAGCTATGTCTACTTGTTTTAAACCGCTAGTCATTTATGTTCAAACACATCTAAAAGATCTACATTTCTTACTCCCCTCCTCCACATTTTGTGTTTCTGATGTCATATTTACATCTTCATGTCTATTATTTAACCCATTATTGTAGTTACAGTTGTGTTTACAATTTTATGTCTTTTCATCTTCATACTAGCTTATTTTAGTGGTTTATCTACATCTTTTACTGTATATTTGCCTTCACTAGTAGAATTTTGTTTTCTTTCTATAAATTTTCATTTATTTTTGTAGCCCTTTTTTTCCACTTAGAGAAGACCTTTTAACATTTCTTTTAGGGTTGGTTTAGTGTTGATGAATTCTTTTACTACTTGTTTGAGAAGTTCTTTATGTCTTTTTCAATTCTAAATAATAATCTTGCTGAGTAGAGTATCCTAGGTGTAGGCTTTTCCTTTTCAGCACTTCAAAGATGCCTTTCTGGCCTCCAAAGTTTTTGCTGAAAAATCAGCTTATAATCTTCTGGGGGGTCCGTTGTGAATGACTTTTTGGTTTTTTCTTGCTGCCGTTAGAATTCTCTTTACCTTTAACTTTTGCCATTATAATTATGATATAATTTGGTATGGGCCTCTTTAGGGTCATTGTGTTTGGGACTCTCTGTGCTTCCAGTACCTGGATATCTGTTTTCTTCTATTGGTTTGAGAAGTTGTCAGTCGTAATTTCATCAAATACATTTTTGACCTATTTGTCTCTCCCTCCTTCTGAGACCTCTATAATGCAAATGTTGGTACACTTGGATTTTGCCCCAGAGGCCCCTTCAACTGTTCTTTTTTTAATTTGTTTTTCTTTTTTGCTGTTTTCATTGGGTCATTTCCATTATTATATCTTCCAGATTAGTATTCATTCTTCTGTATCTTGTAGTCTATTTTTAATTCCTTCTAGTATGTCTTTAATTTCAATTGTTGTATTCTTCAGCTCTGATTCTTTTTTATATTTTATAGTTCCTATTAAAATGCTTGATTTATTCATTTATTCTTTTCTGTAGTTATGTTGCCATTCTTATTACTAATGTTTCAACTCTATCTGGTAAATTATGTCTGTTGCATTACTTGTTATTTCAGGTTTTTTCCCCTTGTTTTTTCATTTGAAACAAATTCCTCTGTCTTCTCATTTTGCCTAACTTTCTTTGTCTCTATGAAATTAGGTGAAATATTTGCTTATTGCAGTCTTGAAGTGGTGTCCGGTATGGGTGTGTTCCTATACAGTCTGTGTGTGCCCAGTGTCTTTGGTGGGAGAGCTGGATCTGAAGTCAGCAGCATTCATCTCTTCCCCCATGGTGTGCTGGTAGCTATCACCTTGGTGGGAAGTGGTATATGAATTTTTAAATTGTCTGCTGAGTATTAAAAAGATAAGGTGTTTCATATTATAAAAATTCTATTAAGTATTTGAATAAAGTTTGAGTTAAGATAACATGATGTTGCAATATTATACACTTCCAAATATTTAAAAGTACTTATTACTGAGGGACGTAGATAAGATTTTTTGTATTTCAATTTTACTCTCTACGTTACATTATGAATAGGATTTTTTGCCTTAATTGCCATCTATGGAATCAAACCTATATTAGTGGTTATCTTTTGCAGCCTCATACCATTCAAATGTGTCTTATTTATATCTGTTTCCCCTAAAACATAAGACAATCTACAGGTTTTCAATAACCTTGAATGGTTGGAGATTTTTAAAAAATCCTCAAAAAAAAAAAAAGTAAAATTTATTATAGAATGTAATATTTAATTTTACTAAATATTTAGAAAGAAATAGTGTAATTAATGTATTAGGGTATGATGAATAAATAATCCATGCACAGTAGTAATAAACTTAGAGTTTCAATGTCTGGTTTAATGTATTTTTAAAAAATATAATTGATCCCATTGGACAAAGAACTCTTCTGGAACTGGGACAGTATCTTTTTCATCTATATATCTCCAGTACTTAGCACAGTTCCCAGAACACATTAGACACTCAACAGAAGTGTTTCAAACAATGGAATTAATAGATTCCAAAATACATTAAATAAATAGATAAATAAGAGCTTAGAGACACTGTATATTAGAAGTCTGTGAACATCAGTTATTTCTAATTATTTTATATTGAAAGTCCACCTCTAAATATGAATCATAGGCAGTATAGCAGAGATTTTATTAATGAGTTTAAGTGATTTTATTATGAAAATATCTGCCAACTTCTTGAGATACATGACATTTTCTGGAATACTTCAGGTGTATAAATAAAATAAATACCTGGGTTTATTAATAGAAAAATACTAATTTAACAGGAAAGAAAGTAATTAACTTTTTTTTTCATTTTTTAAAAATTAGAATTCAACTCACAAGTTAACTAATTTTATAGTATATAATTTACATTTGTTAAGTATTTTTACAAGCAGAGGCTTTTTTAATTTATAAGGATTTTAGATGATTTTATCCATATTCTACATGCAATTATGGCTTCTTTTTTTACAAAATGTAACTAGCGTTCTGTCACATTTTTACATGCATTTTGCAGCTGTTTTAATAATGACAGGATTCCAATAAAGTGACTTTCTACAACTTACTTAACAAGTTTAATTAATTTTGGCAGTTATTTACTATTATAAAAATTATTATTAACCTCATTGTGTCTGTTTCCTCATCTATACAATGAAAAAAATTAATAACATATGACTTGCAGATTTTTTTAATGTAAGGAAAATTGGATAATTCATTTAAAACACTGAGCAATGTGCTTGGCACACAATTTTTTTTTATTGAGGTATAGTCAGTTTACAATATTGTGTCAGTTTCTGGTGTACAGCACAATTCTTCAGTCATACATGAATATGCATGTATTCATTTTCATATTTTTTCACCATGAGCTACTACAAGATATTGAATATATTTCCCTGTGCTATATAGTATAAACTTGTTGATCTATTTTATATATATACCAGTCATTATCTGCAAATCTCAAACTTCCAGTTTATCCCAACCCATCCCCCTCCCCCCAGCAACCACAAGTCTGCATTCTGTTTGTGACTCTGTTTCTGTTTTATATATAAGTTCATCTGTCTTTTTTTTTTTTTTTTTTAGATTCCACATATGAGTGATATATGGTATTTTTCTTTTTCTTTGTGGCTTACTTCACTTAGAATGACATTCTCCAACACTATCCACGTTGCTGCAAATGGCATTATTTTATAATTTTTAGGGCTGAGTAGTACTTGATTTCGTGTATACGTGTGTGTATATATATATATATGTATATACCACAACTTCTTTATCCAGTCATCTGTTGATGGACATTTAGGTTGTTTCCATGTCTTGGCTATTGTAAATAATGCTGGTATGAACATTGGGTTACATGTGTCTTTTTGAATTAGGGTTCCCTCTGGATATATGCCCAGGAGTGGGATTGTTGGGTCGTATGGTAAGTCTATTTTTAGTCTTTTGAGGAATCTCCATACTGTTTTCCACAGTGGCTGCACCAAACTGCATTCCCGCCAATAGTGTAGGAGGGTTGCCTTTTCTCCACACCCTCTCCAGCATTTATCATTTGTGGACTTTTGAATGATGGCCATTCTGACTGGTGTGAGGTGATGCCTCACTGTAGTTTTGATTTGCATTTCTCTGATAATTGGTGATATTGAGCATTTTTTCATGTGCCTATTGGTCATTCATATGTCTTCATTAGAGAATTGCTTGTTTAGGTCTTCTGCCCATTTTTGGGTTGAGTTTGTTTTTCTTATGAAGTCATATGAGCTGTTTGTATATTCTGGAAATCAAGCCCTTGTCAGTTTCTTCTTTTGCAAATGTTTTCTCCCATTCCGTAGGTTGTCATTTTGTTTTGCTTATGGTTTCCTTGGTACACAATTTGTAATGAATAAATGTATTGACTATTATCAGTATTATTCTGACTAATAATAATTCTTTTATTAGGTCAGTCCTAGATTAAAAAGCAATAGTGAGAAAATTAAATGATTCTTTTTTTAACTGTCATGGAACAGACTAGATGGCGGTGGGTTATATATAAGTAGGTAATTCTACTTCATAGGGTCATTCAAGGACCATGGTTTCTTTTTCCCTTTTTATTATTATATATATATTTTTTGGCTTTACCATGCATGATGATATTGTTATCATCTGTTTGACTGAAATAGATGAGGCTCACCAAGAGATAATTGTTCTCTTCTGTTCACAAACAAATGTAGTCTGTAGGTTCCTATATCCCAGAAGGGAAAAAAGGGATCAGTGATACTAAGGAACAATTTCATCCCTCTGAACACCAACACATCCAAAGAAATACTTCTTATAATACTTACACCTTCTCCAAAGAAAGACAATGTTAAAGTGACATCGATAGATTCCATATGCAGATCTACACCCATGATTTCTGAGTAATTTGAAGATGTGCAGTGTTCCTCTATGAGGTCCAGATACAGATCTTCATTTTCTTGTGACCTATAAACTAAAATGTAAGTTTTCTCCCCTATATGTACACAACTGATATATTATACACTACTCATGTATGAATTGAATAACTTGAATAAAATTTCCCATTCTGAAAATACTCATTTTGAGAAGAGAATACGGTATGCACTTTAGGGACATAGTCAGTTTTCCATGAAATGACTAAATTCTGAAGGGCAGGAATTATGAAGACTCCCTGATCTGACGTATGGGCTTCTCCTTTATTATTGTGGTTTTTTTTTTTTTTTTGAAACAAAAAAGCAAAGAAACCTGTCCATTGTCCTTTCTGGTTTCTGGATTTGCTACCTCTAAGGCTTTTACCTATTCACTACTATTCACTGTCCTGCGTGGTCACATCAAACAATCTTGGAGTATGTATGCATCCTCATCTTCAGTGACACATTTTACAGCCTGCTTCCTTGTGTGAAAGTTGTGAGTTCAGAGGTTGCAAGGGGCTTTAAGAGTCAAAGGTATTGGAGGTGATTTTTTGGTTTCTTTGCCAGTATATTTACTCAAAAACTTAAGTTGTGGACTATTCACTGTCAGACAGCTCTAAGTATAATTCACTAAAGCCAAACTTCTCATCTAAATTGGATTTTTGAATACAAAGTATCTTATTTATTTACTACTTTCTCTCCTCAGTTATGCCAGTCTTTCTCAATTTCATGAAAACTTGCTGCAATCTAAGCACTAAGTTTTACTGAAAATGATGTGTTCTGGGGGCTAGATCCCATTGGGTAATGGAGGCCACTTATAGGGAGGTCCTAGAGAAAGACTGAGTTTATCTCCTTATCCTAATCCTTGTTAAAAACTCAGTTTTTTTCCCCCCAAAATTTCAAGACTCAAATCTGGTTTCACATAAACTTAGACTATAGGCAGCAGAGTCCCCAAAGCAGAGCTAAGCAGAGGTTTGTTTGCAAATTGTGGAAGTGCTTGAGAGTTTCATGTCTTTGCTGCTTTTGAAAATTACAGGCTACTAATTGTAGATTGTCATTCAGGTTGGTTTTGTCTGATCGTTCCCCATGATTAGATTGATGTTAGATGCCTCCTATGACTATTGTAGTAGTTTGCTAGGACTGCCATAACAAAGGATCACAGAGTGGGTGTCTCAAACAACAAAAATTAATTTCCTTACAATTCTGGAGGCTAGAACTCTGGGATTACGGAGGCAGCAGGATTTCTTTTGAGGCCTGTCTCTCCTTGGCTAGTAGATGGCTGTCTTCTCTGTCTTTATGTTGTCTTCCCTCTGTAATTAATAAGTATTTGATGGGGGTGGGTTGATACTGTGTATATATTTGTAACTTTCCTCACCCACCATGAGAAACCTATCTCCCACCATGATTAATATATTGAATGGTTTGTTCTATCTTCATGGGTTCAGGACCCAAAGTGAGTGAGGACAGAATTCCAAGGAAGCGCGACCAGGACAGAGGAGCCCAAATACGGTGAAAAAAAAAGTCCATAAATGCAGCAGTCTGTTGAGGGTACTCTTAGTCTGAGGAGGGTCAAGAGGGCTTCCATGAATAGGGGCATTCTGGTGTCCACTGTCAGAACTAAAGTGGCGTGAGAAGAACATGAACATGTGATGGCCCAGAACAGGGGCCTACAGCCCAGGTGGGAAGAAGAGGTCAGCCATGTGGAGGAGCAGTATGACATGGGGTGACAGAACTTAAGTGCAGTGAGGAGGGTGTCCAGGGGAGGAGGGAAGTCCTAGAATTTAGTATAAGAGCTGAAGCTGAGTGAGGGCAACATCCATGCTGGGGATGATCCTAATGAGGTATTGGAATCTTCACAGGATAAGGAGGGCAATTGAATGGGGTGGCATGGTAGAGGGTGGGTAGGGTCCATCCTGGGATGTCGGGGCCCAAGAATGTGAGAGGAATAGTTGCAACAGAGAGCATTTTACCTTCAAAACTTAAAATATTTACTGTTTTACCTTTTATAGAAAAAAAAAATGAGGTGATTAGAGAACAAAATTTAAACTTCAGTGCCTTGACTCCATTCTATAACCTCCTTCAATGATTCCTTGAACTTTTTACCAGTCTTCACATAGAGCACTTACAGTTTTCCAAAAGCTATTTTCTTTGGTGGTAATATATTTTCCTACATTTCCCATGGGATAAACTCTTAACAATTTTTGAGACCCAGCTTAATTATCACTTATTCTGTGAAGCACTTTTCGATTACCTCCAACCCCTAGTAAGGAAATGCCCTACTTCCCTTGTGTTATTTATTTATTTATTTATTTATTTATTTCACTTATTCCTCTACAACTTTGACTCACACATCACAGTTTGGGGTAAGGTACACACAGGCATATATATCTACGTAGATATGCACGTATGCACATTCATATATTTGCATGTGCATTTGTACCTTAACTTAAACTGTGAGGTATTTGAGAAGGGTATAAATATCTAAAAGATTTCTCTCTACTGTATGCAATGAATGATTGCTAAATACATGACATAATATAACACTATTGTTGAGGGGAAAAGGTGATTCCCCCATAACTTCGTTTCATCTCTTGAATCTTGCCTATTTAAGCACTAAAATCTTTTCAAATTTTACACATTTTTCTGGTCATTTTTTCCCCCTAAAATCAATTTTATCCTCTTATTGCTTCATAAGCTGACTTGACCATAATTCAAACTTTACTTGCTGACTCAGCAGTCTCATAACAGTCTTTATTCCTTTACTGTTATGGTAATATCATTCTTAACAACTCGTTTTTTTCTTCATTTAGTATTAGGACTGTCAGCTAGATCACATTTTACCTGTTCCCAAGAGTCTCACTTGAGCGTTCTATTCCAGTCTGCTATAGGCTGATACCAAGTAACTAATTTTAAGTGTTATTTATTAAGTGAGAATTAATGAAACTCTGAATAAGAACTAATAAATACGTTGGACATGTTCCTTTAATAAACTTAATGACACAATTTTGTATATTCTAAGGCACTCTTTTGTTTGCTACCAGCTTTGTAACTTTGTTACTAAGCAGTGGCATTTTATTCCTGAACATCTAACTTGGAGATGGTACTTAATGTATATTTTGGGTTAGATTAAAAACCTAAGGGCTTTTTAAAATTATTCGTGTTTCTCTGTGTTTTAAAATTCATTTAGAAGAAATATATCAAATAGTCTGTTTTTGCAGATGTTGAATTTGAATTCAGAAGGTTAACACTGAAGTATTATGTATAGTTATTTTTCTACTACAACCATAGTATTGTGTTTATACTATGCATTAGTGAGTCAGAAAGCAATATTGCTGTTGTAAAATGTTCTGCTTGTGCCAAATATTCTTGCTCTTCCAGCCCTGCTTCAAAATGTCATGTCTTTCAGCTGTTCAACTTCTAGCTGCCAAAAATCAATGGGTTTGCATCTGCTAGTTCCATTTTGTTGTTCTAAATCAAATTCTATTGCCAATTGGAAACTTAATGATTAATTTTCTATATATTATTTTGATAATAACAGTAACAAACATATTTACCGGGTACATGAAGCATCTAAAATTATAAGTTTTTCTTTTTTTATTGAAGTATATTCAGTTTACAATATTGTGTCAATTTCTGGTGTAAGCATGATGTTTCAGTCATACATATGTGTACATATGGTTGTTTTCATATTTTTCACCATAAGCTACTACAGGATATTGAGTATAGTTCCATGTGCTATACAGTATAAACTTGTTGTTTATCTGGTTTTGTGAGGATTTTCCTTGTAGTTGAGATAGTGTTGTTGATGAAGGTTCTTGTCTTGTCACAGAAAGAATTCATAAATAAGACATGGAGGTCAAAAAAGCAAAGCAAGGATTTACTAAGGGATAGATAGGATGCTCTCAGAAAGAGTGCGCAGACCCAGATGGGTAGCTGCCCCAAGTTTCCTTGGCAAGCTCATTATATGACTGTAAAAATGAATGGACAGAATATTCATTGGCAGAGAGGGGCTTGGGGTCATCTTTCCAGATCTTCATCCCAGCTCCACCTTCGCAGGTGGGGAGGAGAGATTTTTTTGTCCATATTTAGGCTTGATTGGGAAGTTGGACGAGGTCATACTGAACAAAAGGTTACATTTGGCTGGGGATATCATAAGCAAAAGGTTAAACTTGGACAAAGGTCATAATGATTGAAAGGTTACATTTGGATGGTGGGGATTCCTGTCTTGTCCCACTCTTCTGCCTCCAGGACACTTGTCAACCCAGAATGTATGTTTTTTTTGTCAGCCCAGAGCATCCTGTTTTTCTTGGTCTGTCCAAGGACCCCCATTGTTCACAAGATACATGGTTTTCTGCCATTCGGCCCATGTCCTTCTTTTGCTGCTCATAGCTAACTACTTGCCTGCTCTAGCAATAGTAAGAGATAATCTACTAAAGTTCAGTAGGTGTTTTGTGTGAATTGTTCTGAATGTAGATGTAGTTTTTGTTATATTCATGGGAGAGGGTGAGCATCATATCATTCTACTCTGTCATCTTGGCAATCCCCCCTGTATGTTTCTATTTATACTTTTCAAATAGATGAAAGAGAAAAGTGAAAGAAGTTTATTTTAATCTAGTAAAAAATATATGTATATATACATATATTTTGTCATATATACATATATTTATATATGTAGTATATATTATATATAATATTATATCTATCTTTCCTTCTGTCCGTCTGTAATTGCTGTTGCATATAATGTGGATCCCAGTCATATGTTCAGTTGGTTTTTTGGCAGTAAAGTCCTAAGTAAATCATTGTCCAAGCAGTAGAAGTAACTGAGGAATGGTGTTTCTGTCACAACAAACTCCCATTCATATAACATCAGCAAAACTCAAAGTTTTGTAATCTTCTTTTGAGATTTCTTTACAGCTTAAAGTTTCATCGTGCAGAGAAGTGGAAACTAGCAAATTTTGTGACTGAAAGTTTTCACACTAGTACCAGTACTTCGGATTTCTAGTGTAGCTTTTCACAAAAGTGCTTTTACAGCCTTTGTTTCACAGACTTCAAGTGCTAGTTTTCCATTGAAAATGCTTGTTAAAATTGTCCATTTTGAAGATGTCTAAAATTTCCACATGAAAAATGAAATTGGCCATAAATTGATTGATGGAATAAAGAAAATGGATATGAGGAAAAATACATATACACATGAACATGTATTTGTCACTGTTTTTGTGAACAAAGGAAAAAAGAGTTTTGGAACCAAATTTTAGACATAAAAAAGGATCTAATCGAAGTTTATAAACCAATGCTCTTGCAATGTCTTTAGTCTACTTCAAATATTATTCCTCCCAAAAAGTAGTGCATATAGTAGATATATCTCTCCTGGCCTGATATCTGAAAAGGACTAGAGAGTAAGAACCACTTAGAACAAGAATAGGAATTTTTACACACAAAACATGAATTCTAATGAAGACGCTGCCCTCTTCTTTCCTCAAACTCTTTGCTCTATTTAAGTAGTAGGTAGCATTTACTACCAGCTGGAACTCTCCCCTAGGCAAGACAGAACAACTTATTTTAAGGAAACAATGTTGGCATAAAAAATTTTCTAGCTAGATTAACAAGAAGAGACCTAAACACAGGGAGGTTTGCATTTCCATGTAAAAAGACCGAAGATTACCTATGTAAGAGGTCAGAACAGTTCAGCTTATAGGTCAGGTGGACCTGAATTCATCTCACTGTGATGAACAATACCTACTTTTGCTCAATTATGCATGATTTTTTCCTTATTAACGATTGCAAACTCAGCATATTGGGCAGGCCTCACATAAGTTTGTATTCAAGAAAATGAATGGATCAGAAAAAGCTGTAGCTAATGTTTATGAATAGCACTTTAAAATTTAGGCAAAGTCTTAAATGTCAAGGTTTTTAAAATGGGCTTATTGCTCCACTTTCTGTTTCACAGCTGATCATATGGCACTATGTGCTGATTATATTTATCCTGTGTGTTTTCTCTCAAGCTCATAATGTCTGGATAAATTTCATTTTTATTCATGATGTAGTAATACAGATCTAAACAAGTAAATCTGACATACTATTTATAAAACATTTTAATTTTCCTTTTCTGAAGGAAGCTTTTTCCCTGCACACAGTTCAGTTTTTCATCTGAACAGCTTTTGCTCCGTATTATTGCTGCCTATAACGGTACCAAGTGGCAGTGCCCTGAATATAGCATCTGTATAGTTACGTGTTTCCAGAGACTGGCCATATAATAACCATCACCAGGCCACTCCCAACACGTCAAACTGTGATTATCTGCTTAGTTGTATCTCCCAACCCCAGCTTCCTTTTATTTTGAGCATACAACTGCACGGCTATTTACTGCTGTCAAAGGGTTTATATTAGGGCATGTCATCAATTCTAGTGCTGCTGGCAGCAAACAGTTGGCCAGATTCCCTAATGGAATTTTATAATTTGTTCTCTTTATATTTTGGAGCAGTTCAGTAACTTTTCAGAGAAAAAGATTTGGGGTCAGGTAGAGAATATCCAGGCCATTTTATCTGTTTTTTGATATGTTAATATATTCTGTACACATCAGAACACCTAGGAGACATGCTTATTGATCAGGCATTTGGGGACAAAAAAGCAAGAGGGAAGGTAGTCAATTAAAGGCAAGAAACCCATGAAAATTGGGTGTTTTCCTAGAGGAAAGGCTGAAACAATTTATAATAGAGATATCATTGACTACATTGGCATTCAATGAAGTGAAGTGAATTTTAGAAAAGCTAAATATGATGCAGGAAAACAGATGTGTGGCGCGAGGAGGGCCATGTCTGAGGTCTTGGCTGAGCCCCTGGTACATGCCCCGCCAGGTGTGGGTCCTTGGCTTCTCACAGGAAAGAATTCAAGTGCGAACCACAATTGAGTAAAGGTAGATTTATTTAGAGAGATACATACTGCATAGAGTGTAAGGCAAGAGAAAGGCAAGGAAAGAGGTATGGGAATTGGGTGCTCAGGTTAAAGTAAAAGTAGGGACACACTCCATAGACAGAGTGCGGGCTGTCTCTGAAGAGGAGGGAGTGAAAAAGGCCGCTAGGCGTGGTGGTGTCAGTTTTTATGGTCTCAGTAGCTTCACAGGCCTATAGGTGGGGCCATTCCAACTGCCCTGGGGAAGGGGCTGAGATTACCAGGAATTGGGCCACTGGCCATTCTTTGGCCTTTTGCGGTTAGCCTTGGGACTGTCATGGCGCCTGCAGGCGTGTTATTTATCACGCTTTTACAATGAGCATATAATGAAGCTCAAGGTCTACTAGAAGTCAAACCTCTTAATCCTCAAGGTCAACTAGGAGGTGAACCTTCCACCATTTTGGTGTTAAATTGCTGTCATTCCTTGAGTAGCTGTGCACTGCCCCCTTCTATCCTGTCTCAGGTAGACCATTGCTGAGCAAAAGTTCTTGACTCAGAATTTGCAAAGTCCTTGGTTCAAGTCCTTAATGATATTGAATACCAGTGTTGGTGGGCCCAAATCCCTCATGTGTGAAGTGGAGGAAATATTACCAAACTTAAAGTGGTGTTATATAAACTAAATGAGAAAATTGTAGTTGATTAATAATCGTAGTTATTTCCTTTCTTTTCCTTCAGATTTCAAGGCCTTGTCTGACTCTATTTAAAGTTCTTTAAAAATATATTATTCTAAATGCATTAGAACATGTTCTATTTTTATAATCATTTCGTCTGTCTTATTCCTCAAATTATAGACTTCCTTAGGGTAAAAACAATGGCTTATATTTCTTGATTGTCTGCCATAGTCTCTCCTAATGAATGCAAACATTAGTTAAGCATTAGGTTCTTAATTGTTTGAAGTCTGAAGGGAAGTAAGACTTCCCTCTGGTGGAGAATTGTTGAAATAGTCTCAAAAATCATACGTAGTCAAAAAAGAATTGCAATGCAGGTTTTTCCCCGTCAGCAACATTTCTCTAAATGCCACTTCTTTGATTTATTTATTAAATCAAGTACCATGGAAAAAGATAAATAAAACACTGTTACTTGCATTATTGATGTTATTTTATTATGATGAATAAAACAATGTATGCATGAAGTTCCAAGTGTAGTTCACATGGTAAAAAAAAAAAAAACCCAAAGAACAGTGTAATAAGTCATGTAATGTCTGTACCAGTCTCCAGGAGATGAGGTAGAGTTGTGCCTGTGGAAGTCTTCACAGAAGAGATAAAAATTGATTCCATCCATGTAGAATGCACATCAATATAGTGGTACATAAAAGTGAAATGTAATTTCAGGTTGAAAAAAGAGCATATATCAATCAATGAAGAAGTGAAAGAGCATCAAATACACAGAAACTACAGATTGCCTAGGACTGTTAAGTATAGAGTGAGAAGAATGCTTTGAAGGATTAAATGCCACAGAGCCTAATATGTCTTCGTAAGGAGTTTCGGTTTTTCCCAGAAATAAAATAATGCTGAAAGATTCTGAAATAGGCAGAGACTTGATAAGGCTTGAAATTTTAAAAGATTGTTTTATAACAGTGTGAAGGATGGGTTTAATGAGGAAATAAATAGAAGCAGAACAGTTAATAGAAGTTAGCTAAGAGTCTGGTTTAATTACACCAGTCAAGATGGGAAAGAGGTAACAGATTTTGGAGCCAAATAAGAGATAAATGGGCAGATTTTAATAACTGAATGAATTTAAAATAGAGTGTTATGAGTTAAGCTACCCTGGGAACAGATCTTATGGCAGAGCTGTGTGTACACAAAGTTGATGTGGGAGTCCTGTAGGAGTCAACCCAATGCAGGAATAAAGGAAGCAGGATTTAGCAGAAGTTGGGGGTTACTGATGTAGTCTCAGCAAAGGTCATTCAATACCACAAAAAGCTTTGAAGCTAGGATGGTGGGTCAGAATTGTCCAGAACTGGGAATGGACTAGTCATTGAACTTGATCTTGGGAATGTTCTTGAAGTAAACACAGGGTGATGGAGTCTGATGGATTCTGGGACTTAGTTGTGAGCTTTTAGCCCCAGGGGATTAAATGTGTGTGTTCTTAGGGAGCTGTGGGATCTAGGCAATGCATGACTGCATTCAGTGCAGAAAAGGAAAGGGAGAGGCCATTTTTTTTCCCTAAACTGTGCAATTAAGGTCATCTAAGTGTAATCTGGGGACAGGTTCTTAAAAATATGTGTTTCTATCAATAACATCATATACCACATAGTACTATTCACATTCTTTTTGAGAGCAACCAAGAGCAACAAAAACCCTTTTTTGTTACTGTCCTGAAAGGAAAGGAGAAGACTATTAAGAACTTCTTACGCCAAGTCTTTGAAGGTATGTCTCCACTGGAGTACAGTAGGCCCTCTGCAGGTTCCACATCAGTGGATTCAACCAACTGTGGACTGAAAATATATGAGGAAAAAAATCCAGTTTCAAAAAGCAAAACTTGAATTTGTCTCTAGCTGGCAACTATTTACATAGCATTTACTTTGTATTTGCGACTATATACAGCATTTATATTGTATTACATATTTTAAGTAATCTAAAGATGTTTAAAGTATAAAGGCTGAAGTATGTAGGTTATTTATAAATACTAAGTCATTTTATATAAGAGACTTGAGCATCCACAGATTGTGGTATGGAGGTAGGGATGGTGGGGGCCGTCCTAGAACTAATCCCTTGCAGATAACAAGGGACAACTGTAATTGGAAACAGCCAACCTCAGACAACCATTAAAAAATTAGAAGACTTGGATATTTTGTCTTGCTGACTAACAAAATTCAGTCAAGCACTTGAATAAAGTATTTCAATTTCTAATATTATAACACTCATATGACCTTATCCTAAAAAGGATAAGATGAAATTAACAATTAAGCAAGGAGACTTTAAGTATGAATAAAGTTTATTATGTCTAATGTTACTGTTTGGTGTTTGTCCCCTCATTGACAATGTTCTCCAAATATTTTTGCTAACATTTTTTAAATTTACTAAAAACATGTATATCTCATTGTACAGTTTTAATCTCTTATCTAAAATTTTAAATAGTTTGAATGGAAATATTTTCTGGCATATTGTATATAACATATGTGCTTTAAATATATTCTTTATCAAAACTGTGAAGCTAAGATTTAGGTCATGCAAGTTATAAAAAATATTCACCTTGTATTACCTAATGGCACAGCTGGTCCTCACTGTCAATTCTATCAACCAAATTAGATTATCTCACTGCTAAAAAGGTATAAAACTTCAAT
The DNA here is from genome assembly GCF_009834535.1 of Camelus ferus. Taxonomy (NCBI): domain Eukaryota; kingdom Metazoa; phylum Chordata; class Mammalia; order Artiodactyla; family Camelidae; genus Camelus; species Camelus ferus. The sequence continues at coordinate 47,024,542 of NC_045701.1, forward strand.
CTTTTCTCCTTTCAACACATGTCCCTTCTAACTACTGAATTCTAATTCGAAGATAGATGGAGTGAAAGAAGGGAGGGAGGAAATCATATTCAGTCTGGAAAAGTACTTACGGCAGTTGAGGATCTATAAACAGATCATTCTAAGATTTTCACAGCTGAGAATTTGCTGGAAAGTCTGTATTTTTCTAGGAGCACATATACTCCAGCAGGAAGATCACTGTACTGTGGAGAGAAGTTTTCAATTACTGTGCTTCATTAATTTGTACGATTGTTACTTTCTTGTGATCATTAACTTATTTTTTCAGTAAGATACTTAAATTAGAGACAAGTTTTTTTTCTATAATATTTATCACTACATTTTACTCTTATCTTATACCTATTTGCTTATTTTATTCATTGCTTGTTTCTCTTCAGTAAAATGTAAGGAACCTAGAGGTAGCTTCTTCACATTGTATTTCCATTGTTTAAACAAAACCTTTTCTTAGATACGTAGGTAAAGGTCAACAGTTCTTTGTTTTAGAAAGAACTACAGATAACTTGGCAGGTGTCGATAAAGAATGAACTAGGAACTGTCCAAGTGGAATAAACAAAAGTTGGAATAACTGTCTATTTCTTCTTTATATATTGCCTAAGTCATAAAGTTGGAAAATCAGGTCATAATCGAATCAACCAAAGATGTAGGGACGTCTTTTACTTTATAATACTCTAATATTTATTTTATAATTTTTAATGATATGTAAAATATATTTTAAGATATATTCTCTTAGCAACTTTCAATTATACAATACAGTATTATTAAGTGTAGTCACCTTGCTGTACATTACATCCCCAGAGCTTATTTATCTTATAACTGGAGGTTTAAACATTTTGGCCACCTTCATCAGTTTCACCCACCCTACACCATACTGCCTCTGGCAATCATAAATCATGTTCTCTGTGAGCTCAGGTTTTTTTTTTTTCTTTTTCAAATTCTACATATAACTGAGATTATATGGTATTTGTCTTTGTCTGTTTCACTTAGCTTAATGCCCTCAGGGTCCATCCATGTTGTTGCAAATGGCAGGATTTCCTTCTTTTTGATGACTGAATAATATTTCATTGTGTGTGTATGTGAGTATGTATTACATTTTTGTTTACCCATTCATCCATTGATGGATACATAAGTTGTTTCAATATCTTGGCCATTATAATTCTTTAATAAACATGGAGATGCAGACACATTTTCCAGTTAGTGTTTTCATTTCCTTCAGATAAATACCTGCACATGGAATTGCAGGATCATATAGTAGTTCTATTTTTAAATTTTGAGGAAACTCCAAACTGTTTTCCATAGTGGCTGCACCAATTTACATTCCCATCAACAGTGCACGAGGGTTCCCTTTTCTCCACATCCTTGCCAACAATTATTTCTTGTCTTTGATAATAGCTGTTATAATTGTGTGAGGTGGTATCTCACTGTTGTTTTGACTGTACTTCCCTGATGATTAGTGATGTTGAGTACCTTTTCATGTATCTCTTAGCCATCTGCGTGTCTTCTTTGGAAAAATATATATTCATAGCCTCTGTGCGTAATTTAACTAGATTGATTTTTTGCTATTGAGTTGTGTGAGTTCTTGATATGTTTTGGATATTAACACCTTACCAGATACATGATTTGGGAATGTTTTCTCCCATTTCGTAGGCTACCTTTTCATTTCAATGATGATTTTCCTTGTTATACATAAGTTTTTAGTTGAATGTAGACCCAATTGTTCATTTTTGCTTTGGTTGCCTTTGCTTTTGGTGTTAAATCCAAAAAAAATTAACAAGAACAATTTCAAGTAGCTTACCACCTATGTTTTCTAGGAGTTCAGTGACTTCAGGTCTTAAATTTAAGGTCTTAATCCACATTGAGTTGTTTTTACATATGGTGTAAGATAGTAGTCCAGTTTTATTCCTTTGCATGTGGTGGCTGTCCAGTTTTCTAAACACCATTAATTGAAGAGGCTATCCATTCCCCACTGTATATTCTAGACCCCTTTGTCATAAATTAATTGACCATGGGCTCTCAGTTCTGTTCCACTGATCTATGTGTCCGTTTTATATATATATATATATATATTTTTTGAAGTATAGGCAGTTTACAATGTGTCATTTTCTGGTGTACAGCATAATGCTTCAGTCACACATGAACATACATATATTCATTTTCATATTCTTTTTCACCATAATTTACTACAAGATATTGAATATAGTTCCCTGTGCTATACAGTACAAACCTCTTGTTCATTATATATATGTGTATATATGTATATATATGTATATGTGTGTGTGTTTGTGTGTGTGTATATATGTATATAAATATAAATTAGTACCTGCAAATGTCAAGCTCCCAGTTTATCCCTTCCCTTTCCCCTCCTGGTAACCATAAGTTTGTTCTCTATGTCTGTGAGTCAGTTTCTATTTATGTGTCTGTTTTAATGCCAGTACGATACTGTTTTGATTATAATTATTTTTAAAATTTATTTTGAAAGTAGGACATGTGATACATCCAGCTTTGTTCTTCTTTCTCGAGATTGCTCAGCTATTTGGTGTCTTTCATGATTCCATGCAACTTTTAGAGTTTGTTCTCTATGAAGAATGCCATTGGAATTTTGATAGGGATTACAGTGAATCTTTGGACAGTATGAAGATTTCAGCTAATTCTTCCAATCTATGAGCATGGACTATTTTTCCATTACAGGTGACATCTTCAATTTATTTTAATCAATGTCTTACAGTTTTCAGTGTACAATTTTTCATCTCGGTGAAATGTATTCCTAGTTATTTTATTTTTGATGCAATTGTAAACTGATAGTCCATTATTAGTGTATGGGAAAGCAGCAGCTTTCTGTATGTTATTCTTCTATCCTACAACTATACTGAATTAATTGATTAGTCCTAATAGGTTTTTGGTGGAGACTTTAGGGTTCCCTGTATATAGTATTATGTCAACTGCAGATAGTGACAATTTTAATTCTTCCTTTCCAATTTGGATGTCTTTTATGTCTTTTTCTTGCCTAATTGCTCTGGCTAGGACTTCCAATACTATGTCCAGTAAAAGTAGCATAGTGGCTATCCTTGTCCTTTATCTTATAGGAAATGTTTTCACCTTTTTACCATCAAGTGTGATGTTAGCTGTGGACCTGCCTTTATTATGTTGAGGTGCATTACCTATATACCTACTTTGTTGAGAGGTTTTATCATAAATGGATGTTAAATTTTGTCTAATGCTTTTTATGCATCTATTTAAATAATTATATGAGTTTTCCCCTTCATTTTGTTAATGTGATGGATCATGTTGATTGATTTACAGATGTTTAATAATCTTTGCATCCCTGGAATAAACCGCACTTGAAAGTGTTTTGTCATCATTTTAATATAGTGTTGAATTTACTTTGCTAATATTTTCTTGAGGATTTTGCATATATGTTCATCAGGGATATTTGCCATTTTACTTTTCTTGTAGTATCCTTATCTGGACAGAAAAGAAAACTACAAACCAATATCCTTTATGAAAATAGATGTAAAAATTCTCTACAAAATACCAGCAAACCATGGTGTATGATCATTTTAATGTACTATTAAATGTACTATTAAAATGATCATATACCATGAACAAGTAGGATTTATCCCTGGGTTGCAGCAAGAGTATACAAGGATTCTAATTATTGTTACTCAGCCTCACTAGTTATATTATCATTTTGTTTAGGTTTTTATGATGGCCATTCTAACATGTATGAGGTGGTATCTTATTGTAGATTGGCTTTGCATGTGTTCTTGATGATTAGAGATGTTGAACATTTTTTATAGTCCCATTGGCCATTTGTATGTCTTCCCTGGAGTAATGTCTATTCAGGCCCTTGCTCATTTTTTAATGAGGTTAATTTTTTTTTGACTATTGACTATTAAAAGATTCTTACATATTTTGGAGATTAACTATATTCAAATATATGGTTTGAAAAAATTATTTCCTTTTCCATAGGTTATCTTTTCACTCTGTTGAATGTTAATTTTGTTGCACAGATTTTAAGTTTGATGTCCCATTTGTCTATTTTTGCTTTTGTTCCCTGTGTTTTGGTGTCAAATCCAAACACTCATTCTCAAGACCAATGTAAGAAAGTTTTCTCTTGTTTTCTTCTAGAAGCTTTTTAGTTTCAGGTTTTACATTTAAGACTTTAATCAATTTGGAATTGATTTTTATATATTCCATAAAATATGGGTCCTAATTGATTCCACTTCTACTCCTTCCTTTTTAATTTGTTTGCCTTTTGTTCACTTGTTCTGAAAGGAGTTGGTGAGAATGGGTATTCTTGCTTTGTTCCTGATCTTAGAAAAGACTTTCACTTTTTTTTTTTTTTTAAACTGTTGAGTATTACTTAGCTGTGACTTTTGTTAAGGAAATTTTCTTTATTCCTTGTGAGTGTTTTTATCATTAAAAAAAAGTGTTGAATTTTGTCAGGTGCCTTTTCTGCATCTATTGAGATGATGATGTGATTCTTATCCTTCATTCTGTTAATGTGGTAAATCACATAGATTAATTTTTCTATGTTGAACATCCTTGTACCCCAGGGATAAATCCCATTTTCATGGTGTATAATCCTTTTAATGTGCTGATAAATTGTTTGGTAGTATTTTGTTGACAATTTTTGCATCTATGTTCATCAGGGATATTGCTTTGTGGTTTACTTTTACTGTCTTTTTCTGTAATTGGTATCAGGATTGCTGATCTCATAAAATGACATGGAAAGTATTCCCTTCTCTTTAATTTTTTTGGTAGAGCTTGAGAAGGAATAGCAGTACTCCTTAAATGACTGATAGAACTTAACCAGTGAATCCATCTGGTCCTGATCTTTTCTTTTGGGGAGGTTTTTGATTCCTGATTCAGTCTCCTGGCTAAAACTTCGTAGGTTGTATGTTTCTTGGAATGTATCCATTTCTTCTAGTTTATCCAATTTGTTAGCACACAGTTGTTCATAGTGGACCTTTATGAGCCTTTGCATTTCTGTGGTATCAGTTGCAATGTCTCCTTTTTCATTTATAATTTCATTTATTTGAAGCATCTTTGGTTTTTTTTTCTTTCTTTCTTTTTGGGGGGAGGTGTATTAGGTTTTTTAAATTCAATTCCTTTTAGAGGAGGTACTGGGGATTGAACCCAGGGCCTTGTGCGTGCCAAGCATGTGCTCTACCACTTGAGCTAATGCCCTCCCCGCTGAAGCCTCTGTCTTTTTTGCTTGGATAGTCAATGTTTTGTCAATTTTGTCTTTTAAAAAAAACTGTTTCATTGATCTTTTCTGTTGTTTTTCTAGTTCCTATTTCATTTATTTTACTCTAATCTCTCCTAGTTCCTTCCTTCTTGCTAATTTTGGGCTTAGTTTCTTCTCTTCTAATGTCTTGTGGTATAAAGTTAAGTTGTTAAATTATTTTTAATGTAGGTGTTGATTGCTTTACATTTCCTTTTGCTGCAATGCTGTAAGTTTTGGCATGTCATACTTTCCAAATATATCAAGATATTTTCTAATTTTATTCTTCGTTTCTTCTTTGACTTGTTGGTTATCTCAGAGTGTTATGTTTAACTTCCACGTATTTATGATATTTCTAATTTTCCATTTGCCATTGATCTCTAGTTTTATTCCATCATGGTGGGAAAATATACTTGGTATTATATCAGTCTTAATTTTATGGCCTAACATGTGATCTATCACAGAGAATGTACCATATACACTTGAGAAGGGTATGTCTTCTTTTGCTGTTGAGTGGAATGTTCTATATAAGTCTGTTAAGCCCAATTGGTCTGTCGTGTTTAGTCTTGTTTCCTTAGTTTTTCTTTCTGATTGTTCTATCAAAAATTGAAAATAGATATTAAGATATCCTGCTATTATTGTATTGCTATTTATCTATTCTGTTCTTTTAATGTTTGCTTCATATATTTGGATGCCCTAGAGCCCACATATGTTTATAATTGTTAAATCTTCCTGATAAATTTATCCTTTTATCATTAGATAATGCCCTTCTTTTATCTTGTGACAGTTTTTGACTTAAAGTCTATTATGTCTGATAACAGTATGGCCACCCATGCTCACTTTTGGTTATGATTTGCAGAGAATATAATTTTCCATACTTTCACTTTCAGCCTATGTGTGGTCCTATCTCTAAAGTGAGTTTACTGTAGCTGGCATATAGTTTAGTCTTCTATATGTTTTTGTTTAATTCATTTATATTTAAAGTAGTTGCTGATAGGCAAGGATTTACTAGTGCTATCTTATTAATGTCTTGTGTCTGTCTTGTAGCTTATTTGTCTTTCTCTTTTGCTGTTTTTCTTTGTATTTCATTGATTTTTTTGTTGTGACATACTTTTCTCATTTTCTTTTGTGCATTTTCTCTAGGTATTTTCTTTGTGATCACCATAGGACTTACATAAAATTTGTTATAGATACAAAAATTTATTTTAAGTTCATAACTTCAATCGCATGCAAACTTTTACACTTTTACTTCTTCCTCTTTGACACATACTTTATGCTATTGTCACAAATGTCTTTGTTTTACCCTGTATCCATTAACACATTTTATATAGTTTTTTCCTTTTAAATTCTATACTAGAATTAAAAGTAACTTACATACCACCATTATAGTATTACAGCATTCTGTATTTGTCTATATATTTACCCTGTGAGCAATGTTTATACTTTAATATTACTATAAAGCACCCTCTCTTTTCAACATGAAGGACGCTATTACATTTTTAAGTCAGGTCTAGTGGTTGATTAAACTCCCTTAGTTTTTGTTTTGCTGGGATGACTTTATTTCTCCTTCATTATTGAAGGATATTTTTTCTGAATATATAGTATTCTTGGTTAGATTTGTTATTTCTTTCAGTACCTTGAGTATATTATCCTACTCCCTTAGGACCTGCAATGATTTTGCTGATAAATCTACTGATAGTCTTACTGGGATCTCCCTCATACACAGTGTGTCAGTTCTTACTGTTTAAAATTTTTTTTTTTTTGACGTCTGACAGTTTGATTATAATGTGTCACTAATGTATATTGTGGCTTTGAGTTTCTTTTGAGTTTCTATTTTCTGTCTGCTCTGCTTCATAAATCTGGATGCCCAGATTTGAAAAGTTTTTGATTATTTCTTCAAATGAGCTTTCTGACCCTTTCTCTCTTTTTATCTTTTGAGATCCAATATTGTATATATTGTATAAAATATGTGTAATGTATATGGTTTACATAATGGTGTCCCATACATGTGTTAGTTTTTTTTCACTATTCTTCATTCCTGTTTTTTCTTTTTGTTTTTCTGACTGGATAATTTCAAATTACTTTTGTTTTAGTTTGCTTATTCTTTCTTCTGCATATTCAAGTTTGCTCTTAAATTCCTTTAATGAACTGTTCCATGCAGTTACTGTATTTTCAAAAACCAAAATTTCTCTTTGGGTCTCTTTGTTGAAATTCTAATTTTGTTCATGCATTGTTTTTCTAAACTCAGTGAGAATCTTTATGATGATTGTTTTGAATTTTTTCAGGTAATGTATAGACATTCATTTATATATGTTCATTTTCTAGGGATTTATTATTTGTGCTGGTCCATTAATTTTTTACTGTTCATGTTTCTGATAATTTTGTGTTGGTATTAGTGCATTTAAAAACACAGCTATCTCTCCCAGTCTTAACAGCCTAGGCTCCTATAGGGAAATACTTTAATAATCAGACTCAGATTCTAGAGGCTTCTCATAACCTTTTTGTGGCTATCTTTTCTCCGGAAACGTGCATGTAAATTTCCTACTATAGAGGTCTTTACCAGTTTCTCTTCACAATCTTGTAATCTCTTGCTCTCTTTTGCGCTCTTTTGTGATACTGCTGGTCTTGTGGAGTAGCAGGAAGCTACAGTTAAGTGACCCACCCCTCTCTTGTTCTTCTTAGCCCCCAGAATCTGGAGTATTCTGGTGCTATCAGTGCTCCCATATAGGCAAGACAGAAACCAGTCCTTCACACTGCCCCCTGAAAAGCCGGAATGTTCAATGTGCACTCTAGTTCTCTCTTTTCAAGGAGAAGTCAAGAACAGGGGATTTACTCCTGATCACTCCATCCTCAGGGGAGAGGGGCTCTGGCAGGTGTATATATGTGTACATACTATTCCAATTCCACCTTTGTTCTCAGTAACTCCTAACTTGACACCCCTTTCCTTTCAGCTCTTAGATCTGGGAAAGACAGAAACCAGTCTTTAGGGTAGTCTCCCAAAAAACTAGAATGTTCGATGTACAATCAAACTCTTTTCTTTCTCCCCAGAGGTAGAATTCAGCATGCAAATTGATCTGTCTATTGCACTGAGAGTCTTCCAGAGCAAGAGCAAGCCACAAGCAAGCCTCCCTCCCCTCTTTTGTTCTCATTAGCTCTCAGGATCTAAAACATGCTGGTCCCATCAGCGCTCACAGGCAGGCAATACAGAAACCAGTTGAAAAGGCAGCTTTCCCGCCTCAATTTCCCAAAATCTAGAAAGTTGGATGCATGCTCTTTCTTTCTCCACAAGATATAGCCAGGATTTGGAGTTTTTTTTGTTTTTGTTTTTTCCCCCGATCAGATGGTGGTGGTCTAGGTGGGAGGGGCTCTAGTGGTATACACTTGTTATGTAAACCATCACTTTTCTTCTCAAAGGCACCTAGATTCAGGTAAAATAAAATCCTGTCCCTCCAACAGCTTTCTAAAAAGTCAGAATGTTGGAGGGATGGTCACTCCACTGTCTCTAGGAGAAGCTGTAAGTTGGGATTCTCTTTTGCACTGTGTTGTGCTGAGGGGAGGGGGTGTGGAGAGTGGGTGCCACAAACTTTCCTTCCTGCTTCAGTGCAGCTGTTTTTCACACTCACCTGGGAAGCAGAGGCCTCTTAATTGGTCTTTGAATTTCTTATTAAAGGAATTGGTCTGTGTATTTTTAATTTGAAATTATAGCAGGGAGAGTCCGGGGCTGCTGATTCTCCCATCTTGCTGACATCACTCCCTCCCAAAGTCATTACATAGTTATATTAAAAACAGTAGTTATAAAGTTTCTCCCTCTGATATCTATAGCATTTTATTTTAATATCTTTTAAAACATTTACGTTATCTTGTGTGATAAGAATTTAATATTTACTCTATAATTTCTTAAAGAGATTAGAATTTTCTGGGGGAAGCAATTATGTCCTTTTAATTTTGTGTCACCTCATTGGCTAACCCTTAAAGGCTCAGAAAACAATTATTAAATGAATAAATGAATGAATTGTGTATTTTCAACTTAATGTTCTACATAGATAAAAAATCTATGCCTCCATACATCAACAATAAGATCTCCAACCCTCTTCTCCACATGCCTCTATGTGTAACTATCAACAGATCCTAATTGCTGTTGTATTTTTAATTTCAAATTCCACTTGTTCACCACGGGTCTACAGGCAATCAGTTAACTTTTGTATATTAACCACTTATCCTGAAACTTGATTTTTTGAGATATTCTATAGACAATCGTGATTTCTGAAAACAAAGATAATTTATTTCTTCCCAATCTGTATACCTTTTATTTCATTTTCCTGTATTACTGCAATAACTAGGACTTCTGGTACAATGTTGTATAGCATTATTATAACAATATTCCTGTTGCAAGACAGGAATTCTTGCCTTGTTCATATATTAGGGGACAACTAACCAATTTCTCACCATGAAGTAAAATGTTAGCTATAGGTTTCTTGTAGATGTTCTTTATTAGTTTAAGAAATTTCTCTCTATACCTATTTTGCTGAGTTTTTAAATCCATAACTGGTTTTTTTTATTTTATCAAATAAAATTAGTATGTTGCTTAAATTTTTGCAGATGATTTTTTCCTTAATCTTTTGATGTGGTGGATTATATTAATTGATTTTGTAATGTTGAATCAGCTTTGTATGTCTGGAATAAACCTCATTTGGACATGGGGTATACTTCTTTATATATTCTTTGATTTGACTTGGTAATATTTTAACAATTTTTTCATGAGAAATATTAATCTGTAGTTTCTTTCTTTTAATGTCTTTATCTGGTTTTCGTATTAATGTTGTTCTGATAGAATGAATTCAGAAGTTGAATTAGTCTGCTAGAACTACCAAGGTAAAAATACCACAGACTGGGTGGCTTAAACAACAAAAACGTATTTTCTCACAATTCTGGGAGCTGGCTGGAGGTTTGGTTTCTTCTGAGAACTCTGTGGGCTTGCAGACGGCCACATTTTTGCTGTGTCCTCCCATGAGCCGCCTTCTGTGTATGTGCATCCCTAGTCTCTCTGCAGCACTGGATTAGAGTCCACCAAAAGTCTCACTTTAACTTTACCACAGCTTTAAAGGCCCTAACTCCATATACAGTCACATTTTGAGGTACTGGGTGTCAGGGTTCCAACATACGAATTTTGGGAGATGATGCAATTCAGCTCCATAACAGAAGTGTGTGCCCTGCTTATATTTTTCTGGAAAAGACTATAGAGAATTGGCATAACTTCATCCTTAAATGTTGGATAGAATTCAATATGTAAGTTTCGGTAGTTCATATATTCAAGGAATAGGTTTATTTGTCTAATTTACAAAGTTATGGCCAGAAGGTTGTTCAAAATATCCCCCTTTTACTATTCTTTTGGTGTCCCTGGGATCAGTAGTGATTTTTCTTTCATTTCTAATATTGATAATTAATATCTTCTTATTTTCTTGGTTAGTCTGGGTAGAGGTTTGCCAATTTTATTACTTTTCAAAATCTAGCTTTTGGTTTTGTTGGCTTTCTCAATTGATTTGTTCTATTTTGTATTAGTTTTTTCTTCTGGTTGGATTAGGTTTCTGTTATGCTTCTTTTTCTAGTTTTCTAAGGTGGAAACAAATAACTGATTTTAGATCTTTCTCCTTCTCTAATATATTCATTGAAAGATACAGATTTCTCAATGAGCACTGTATTGCTCCACCCCACAAATTTCATGAAGGTAAAAATACTTTAATATTTCTCTTGAAAATTGTTTGACCCATGTACTGTTTAGAAGTGTGCTGTTTAACATCCAAGTATTTTGAGATTTTCCTGGTATCCTTTGGTTAGTGATTTCTGGTTTAGTATTTTTGGTCTGTGAGTATATTCTGCAGGATTTCTATTATTTTAATTTTTTCAGATACCTTTTAGGAAGCAGAATGTAGTTTATCGTGGTGAATGTTCCAAGTAAGCTAGAGAAGTATGTGTATTCTGCAGTTGTTGGAAGAAGCATTTAGATGAAGTGTCCTATAAATGTCATTTAAATCAAGTTGGTTGTTAGTCAAATATATTCTTACTGATTATTTGCCTGCTCGATCTATCAGTCAATGAAAGAGAAATGTTTAAGTCTCTGACTGTAACACTGGATTTCCCTATTCCTTCTTACAATTTTACTTATTTACAATTTTATTTACATATTTACAAAATGCCTCAGGTATTTTGATGCTGTGTTGCTAGGTACCTCTCATGTTTGTGGTGGCAAATCTAAAATAGCAGGGTTGACAGGCGGACTGAACCCTCAGGCAAGGGTTGCAATTTGAGTACAAAGGGAATCTACTGTCAGGATTCTTTTTTGTTCATGATAGGTCAGTCTTTGTTTTTTTAAGGCTTTTAACTGATTGGATGATTCCCATCCACATGTGGAGAGCAACTTGCTTTACCTAAAGGCCATTTAAATGTTAATCTAATCCACAAAACACCTTCAGAGAAATATCCAGAATGATGTTTGACCAAAATATCTGGGCACTGTGGCCCAGCCAAGGTGACATACAAAACTGACCATCACAGTGTTTGTCATTAATCTTTCCCTGTCCCTTCTGATTTTTGCCATATTATTTCACCTTTATTAGCGTTACAGTTCTTTTGCACAATCTTCCTTGATAGCTGCTAAAATACATTATTCAAATTATTATTTATATGACTCTTCTCCTTGAATGTTATATTAGCATATTGTTTTCTATATAATATTATAATAAACTTAGAATAGCTCAAAATTCTCTTTATATTCACAGTAATAGCACTGTGCCTCACATGTATTTATCACTCAGTCAATATTTGCTTAGTGGATCAAGTGTAGCTGCTTTGCTGAACTAACACCTCATTTCCTATTGATACTGCACTGTTACCCTCCAACTTAGAGAAATCTTAAAACTTATTTGCAATTTGTTTAAAGTGAATGACTCTGATGTTCATCAATTCCTTCTGAAAATGTTGTCTAGTAAAATCTCGTAACACACATGCTCCTCATCATATTATGGGAGTCATGTAGGGAACAAACTTCTAGGTCTACCAGTAACAAGCTACATTATCTTGAGTATGAAATTTTTTTTCTACCTATAGTTTATTAAATAATGTAGAAACAAAGTTACCTGGCACTTGTGTTTATAGTACACATGATTTTAATTAATTTTCAGAAGTATTAAATTTATATTTTATTCGTAGCAAATATATACTTCCTATATGCCTGGTACTATTTAAAAAATAGGAACAGACTGGTGAACAAAATAAAGCCCCTATGCTCAAATATCATATATCCTAGAAGGATTAGAAGAAAAGGTACAAATTAAATGTAATAAACCAAGTGTAATAACTGTCATAGAGGAAATACTTTCAGATCACAATGTGTTATCAATTTCTCGTCCTATTCACATGGCATAGGTTTGTGTCTCCCTGTTCCTCCCCTCCAAGCACAACTATAAAACGTGAAAATAACTCGAGACAATCAAAGGAAAATTCTGAAAGGTAGAAGAAAAATTTGCAGAGGTTTGGTACTCCAGGATTAGAGGAATAACACAATGGCAAAGTATCTTATGACTCTCCCCAACAAAATAAGCTAAATGGGCCTGGCTTTTCCTGACCCCCAACATTTGCAACAAAGGTGCAGGTTGGCTCATTTCTCCCTTAGATCAAATGAGAGTCCAGCCTACAACATCAGGCAAACCTGGCAGAAAAGGTAAGGGAGGCTGAAGGAAGATCACTCTTTCCCAAGTTAACCTGAGACTCACCATATTTCTTATCTGTAAACCATGGATGACAGAAAGTAGCATAATGTTGTATTGAAAGAAAGGATTGTCACATATAGAATATATGGGTGACAAAGCTATCCCTCAGGTAGGAGTAGAAAATAGAAACATTCTCAGGTGAAAGAAAACAAAATGAATTTATCATTAGCAAACATCACAAAAATGGTTAAAGCAGCCATTAAATAGAAGATGAGGGAATATCATCAATTTTACACTCATAAATCCAACAAGTATGGAAGATCTGGAACAATTCCTCAAAAATCACAAAATACCGAAACTCAACCAAGATGAAAAAGGTAATCAGAATTGTGCTCTATCTACTAATTAAATTGATTTTGTATTAGAAGAAATATTCATGCCAAATTGTTCCGTTGTAGAACTCTGCCAAACATTTAAAGATTTAAAATTAGTTTACACAGTTTCTTCCAGAAAGTTGTACAGAAAGAAACACTTCCCAACTCATTATGCAGCCATATTATCCTATGACTGAAAAATGAAAATAAAAAGATTACAAACTAACATTTCTCATGAATTTAAATACACAAACCTTCCAAAATATTAGCAACTGGAACTTATTATACATCATGATCAAATGGGACTTATTCTGGGTATACAGGTTTAGTTCAGTATTGAAAATCAGTCTATATAATTAACCATATCAATCTGTTAAGAAAAATTGTATAATCATATAATTGAAAAAGAAAAAACATTCAACAAAGCACAAAATCTGTTCATGATAAAAACTCTTAGCAAGTTGGGAAAAGAAGGGAACTAACTAAAGTTGACAAGAGGCATCTTAAAAAACAAGTAAACAAACAAACAAAAAAACCACCCTGCAGCATCCAAAGAGTGAAATGTTGAATGCTTTCATTCTAATATCAAGAACAAGGCTATATCTGCTCTTAAAACTTTTATTCAACATGGACTAGATGTGCTAACCATGGCAATTTGGTCAAAAAAAAAAAAAAGTATATAGGTTATAAAAGGTGAAGTAAAACTATCTCTATCTACAATTTACATGATTGTCTATGTAGAAAATCCCAAGGGATCTACTTAAAAAACCCTAGAACTAATAAGTGAATTTAGTAAGTTCACAGAATAAAAGATCAACTGATAACTCATCATATTTCTGTTAACAACATGCTGAGATCAAAATTAAAAATGCAATATTTATATTTGCTCCAAATAAAAAAAAACTATTGATATGAACTTAAAAAAATCTGTATGCTGAAATCTTAAAAATTAAAAAAACAAAGATGATTTAAGTAAATTAAAAAAAAAATCATACTCATGTATAGAGATTCAAAGTACTAAAGAAATCAGTTCTCCCCAAACTGATCTATAGGTTTTAATGCAATTCCTGTCAAAATCCTAGCAAAGTTTTTGTAGGCTACAGAAACTTTATAAAAATTATGTGAAAATGCATGACACTCAAATAGCTAAAATAACCATGAAAAAGAATACAGTGGGAGGAACCACTCTATGTAATATTAAAGCCTAGTATGTATATAGCTATAGTTATCCAGATGGTGTCATGTTAGTGGAGGGATAAACAAATAGACCAATGGGGCAGAATAGAGAACCCAGAAATACATTTACACAAAGGTACAAAAGTATTTCGATGGAGGAAGTATAGCTTTTTAATAAATTTGGCTGGAGAAGTTGGAGATCTATATAGGCAATAAATAAATAAGTGAACAAACTTTAACCTAAGCATTACACAATACACAAAAATTAACTTGAACTAAATCAAGAACTTAAATAGTAAAATCATAATTTTATCAAAAAAAGAAAAATTTTGTTATCTAGAGCTAGGTAAATATTTCTTAGACTTGACATCAAAAGTATTATCAATTTAAGAAAAAAATGATAAATTTTATCTTTTAAAAACTTTTCTCTGCAAAGACTCTGTTAAGAAGATGAAAAAGCAAGCTACAGACTTGGAGAAATTATTTGGAAACACTTATCTGACAAAATATTACTGTTTAGATTATGTAAAAATTTATTAAAAGTAAATACTAAAAAACAAAACAGTCCAATTAAAAAATGTTCAAAATACATGAAAAGGTATTTCACTAAAGACCACATTCCAAAGAGAACATAAGCACACAAAAAGATGTTCAATATTATTATCCATTAGGGAAGTGGAAATTAAGAATAATGAAATATCACTACACATCTATAAGTATAACTAAAATAAAAGTAGTGAAAACATCAAATGTTGTCAAGGATACAGAAAAACTTATTAAACTTTTAAAATATTTTTATTGAAGTACCATCAGTTACAATGTCAATTTCTGGTGTACAGTACAATGTTCCAGTCATGCATATACATACATATAATTATTTTCATATTTTTTTCATTAAAGGTTATTACAAGATACTGAACATAGTTCACTGTGGTACACAGAAGAAACTTTTTTTTATTATAGAGAGGCTAACATTTATAAATTTCAAACCCCCAATTTATCCCTTCCCACCCCCTTTCTCTAGTAACCATAAGATTGTTTACTATGTCTGTGAGTCTGTTTCTGTTTTGCAGATGAGTTCTTTAGTGTCCTTTTTCTGTCCTTTTTATTTTCTTAGATTCCACATATGAGTGATATCATATGGTATTTTTCTTTCTCTTTCTTGCTTACTTCACTTAGAATGACAATACTTAGGTCAATCCATGTTGCTGCAAATGACATTATTTTTATGGCTGAGTAGTATTCCATTGTATAAATATATCACAACTTCTTTATTCTGTCATCTGTTGATAGACATTAAAGTTGTTTCCATGTCTTGGATGTTGTAAATAGTGTTGCTGTGAACATTGGGGTGCATGTATCTTTTCACATTAGAGTTCCCTCCAGATATATACCCAGGAGTGGGATTGCTGGATCATATGGTAAGTCTGTTTTTTTGTTTGTTTGTTTGTTTTGAGGCATGTCTATACTCTTTTCCATAATTGCTACACCAAACGACATTCCCACCAGCAGTGTAGAAGGGTTCCCTTTTCTCCACACCCTCTCCAGCATATATTATTCACAGACTTTTGAATGATGGCTATTCTGACTGGTGTGAATTCATACCTCATTATAGTTCTGATTTGCATTTCTCTGATAATTAGTGATACTGAGCATTTTTTTCATGTGCCTATAGGCCATTTGTGTGTTTTCACTGGAGAATTGCTTGTTTAGGTCTTCTGTCCATTTTTGGACACGGTTGTTGGTCTTTTTGTTATTAAGTTGTATGAGCTATTATATATTCTGGAAATTAAGCCTTTATCAGTCACATCATTTGCAAATACTTTTCTCCCATTCCATAGGTTGTGGTTTTGTTTTGCTTATGGTTTCTTTTGCTGTGTAAAAGCTTTTAAGTTTAATTAGGTCCCATTTGTTTGTTTTTGCTTTTATTTCTGTTGCCTGGGTAAACTGCCCTAGAAGAACATTGCTAAGATTTATGTCAAAAAAAATACTTTGCTGATGTTTTCTTCTCAGATTTATTATGTCTTGTATTTAATTCTTTAAGCCATTTTGAATTTATTTTTGTGTATGGTGTGAGGGCGTGTTCTAACTTCATTGATTTACATGTTATCTGGTTTTCCCAATACTACTTGCTGAAGAGACTGTCTTTCCTCCATTGTATATTCTTGACTCCTTTGTCGAAGATTAATTGACCATAGGTCTGTGGGTTTATTTCTGGGCTCTCTCTTCTGTTCCATTGATCCATGTGTCTATTTTTATGCCAATATCATGCTGTTTTGATTACTGTAGCTCTCTAGTATTGTCTGAAGTCTGGGAGGTTTATTCCTCCAGCTTTGTTCTTTTTCTTCAATATGGCTTTCACAATTCTGGGTCTTTTGTGATTCCATAGAGATTTTAGGATCATTTGTTCTAGTTTTGTGAAAAATGTCCTGGGTAATTTGATAGGGATTGCATTAAATTTGTAGATTGCCTTAGGCAGTATGGCCATTTTAACAATATTGATTCTTCCAATCCAAGAGCATGAAATATCTTCCCATTTCTTTAAGTCATCTTTGATTTCCTTAATCAATGTTTTATTGTTCTCCATGTATAAAAGTCTTTCACCTCCTTGGTCAGATTTACTCCTAAGGTATTATACTTTTTTGAATGCAATTTTAAAAGGGAGTGTTTCTTTACTTTCTTTTCCTGCTAATTCATTGTTAGTGTAAAGAAATGCAACTGATTTTTGTGTGTTAATCTTGTATCCTGCTACCTTGCTGAATTCTTTTATCAGCTTTAGTAGTTATTGTGTGGAGCTTTTAGGATTTTCTACATATTGTACCATGTCATCCACATATAGTGACAATTTTACCTCTTCTCTTTCAATTTGGATCCATCTTATTTCTTTTTGTTGCCTGATTGCTGTAGCTAGGACTTCTAAGACTATGTTGGATAGAAGTGGTG
Source organism: Camelus ferus (assembly GCF_009834535.1). NCBI lineage: Eukaryota > Metazoa > Chordata > Mammalia > Artiodactyla > Camelidae > Camelus > Camelus ferus. The sequence continues at coordinate 47,042,001 of NC_045701.1, forward strand.
AGAGTGGGCAGCCTTGTGGTGTTTCAGATTTTAGTGGGAAGGTTTTCAGTTTTTCACTGTTGAGTATTATGCTGGCTGTGGGTTTGTCATAAATAGCTTTTATTATGTTGAGATATGTTCCCTCCATACCCACTCTGGTAAGAGTTTTTATCATAAACGAGTGTTGAATTTTATCAATTGCTTTTTCTGCATCTATTGAGGTGATCATATATGGTTTTTGTCCTTTCTTTTGTGTGTATGGTGTATCACATTGATTTGTATGTGCGAATCAACTTTGTGTCCCTAAGATGAATCTATCTTGATCATACTGTATGATCTTTTTTATCTTCTTTTGGATTCTGTTTGCTAGTATTTTGTTGAGGATTTTGCATCTATGTTCATCATTGATATTGGCATGTAGTTTTCTTTTTTGGTAGTGTCTTTGTCTGGTTTTGGTATCTGGATGATGGTGGCTTTATAGAATGAGTTTGGAAGTACTCCGTCCTTTTCAATCTTTTGGAAGAGTTTGAGAAGAACCGGTATGAGATCTTCTTTATATGTTTGGTAGAATTCCCCAGTGAGATCATCTGGTCCTGGAATTTTGTTTGCGGAGAGGTTTTTTATTGCTGATTCCATTTCTAGTGATCAGTCTGTTCAAGTGGTCTCTTTCTTCTTGATTCAGTCTTGGTAGATTGTATGTTTCCAGAAACTTGTCCATTTCTTCTAGGTTACCCAGTTTGTTTCCATACAGTTGTTCATAGTATTCTATTATGATATTTTTTATTTCTGTGGTATTGGTTGTAATTTCTGTTTTCCTCTTATTTTGTTTGTGTTCTCTCTCTTTTTTCCTTGGTGTACCTTGCCATAGGTTTGTCAATTTTGTTTACTCTTTCAAAAAACCAGCTCTTGGTTTGATTTTTTTCTATTTTTTTTAATCTCTACTTTATTTATTTCTTCCCTGATCTTTATTATTTCCTTCCTTCTGCTGACATTTGGTTTGTTTACTCTTCTTTTTCTAATTCTTTAGGTTACAGATTAGGTTGTTTGCTTGAGATTGTTCTTTTTTGAGGAAGGCCTGTATCACTATGAACTTCCCTCCTAGGATTGCTTTGCTGCATCTCATAGATTTTGTGTGGTTGTATTTTCCAGAAAAACTTTGCTTTTACATTGTTTGTGTAATATAAAATGGTATAACTACTTGGAAGAACAATTTGGCAAGTTAAACATTCGTACACTTACAACCCAATAACTGCACAATTGGACATTTATCCCAGAGTATACGGATGAATACGCTTAAACAAAAAAGCTGCATATATGTTTATAATAGTTTTATTCCTAATAGCCCCAAGCCAAAAACATCCCAAGTGACTTTCAATGGGTGAATGGCTAAACTGTTACATATGCATACATTGGAATAACACTCTGCAATACAAGTATCAAACTTCTGTTACACACAACATCATGAATGATTCTCCAAAGAATTATTTTGAGAACAAACAGCAAATATCAAAAGGTTACATTCCATTCATATAGCATTAATGAAGTGACACATTTATAGAAATGGAGAACACATAGGCATTACCAGAGATTAGAGCTGGGTTGGGGAGAAGATTGAGGAGAAGAGATGTGAGTTTGGTGATAAAAGAGCCACATGAAGCCATCCTTGTTTTGATGGAATTGTTCTATATTTGGACTGTCAGTATCCTAGTTGAGATATGCAGTTGTTTTGCAAGATGTTACCATTACGGAAACTGGGTGAAGGGTACTTAGGACATTTCTGTATTAGTTTTACAACCACATATGTGTCTACAATTTTCTAAAATTTTTTAAATTTAACTTTTAAAATGCACTTACCTCAAAATCTTTGTTTAAATTGTCAAATTGCAGTTATGAATAACTGAAGAATTAACGTGTTTCTTAAATAGTTTTAAAATCATTGGCTAGTAAATGAGGTATACTCTGTTCAATCCCTTTATGTTCATCTTTTGAAAGTGTGTACTTTGTGATAATAAAGTTAATACTTTCCTACTATAAAACAATATATAACATATATAAGTACAATGAATAATCCTTTTTACATCAATTTCATCTTTATTTCCCACTATACTAGAATTGTTTCTTTTCTTGAAATCAAGCTGATTATTTCTCTTACACTTTGCATTCTTCATTTTTCCACTTTTTAACATCCTTAGGCTATTAGTTAACCTTTTATCTTTAAACTTCCACATAATCATATTCTCTTTCCATTAGCAATTATATATGCTCAATTCAGCCTCATTTAAAACACCAAGTCAAAACAAAATGACACCTGCAAAGTCTTTTCCCCCACTCTGGATTTGACTTTTCCCTTTTACCAAATTGCATTTACTCCTTCTATACTACAATGTATTTTCTATCCTTAAATTTCCACAGATGGTGTAATCATTAAACACACCAATAACCTCAGTGTTCTCAAAAGTATGCACAAAAGATTCTGCCAATTAAAATTTTCATTATCACAGTCATTGCTTCTCCATTCCCAAGGCAGTAGTATATACATTATATTTTTTACTTAATCAAAAGAAGGTATATTTTGTATTTAATCCAAAAAAATGAAGCTAATAATGCTTAAGCTTCAGGGTGCTTTAGTTGTACAATAAGAAGCATTGGCAATGTATTCATATTTTGGGGGTTTTTTTTTGTACGGTTTTATAAAGTAAGATATTTTTATTGCAAAAGGTTAAAACTGCTGTCTTTTTACACTCTAAATTGGTCTTATAATTCCCTTTCTTTCTAGTGGTGTTAGCATGGCCTCTGGCATTTCTTGGATCTAGATAAGGGAGTGTTGAGTTTGATTTTAGTGAGATATTTATGTGGCTCACAGCTGCTTTATATATAATATATACAGACACACACACACATACATATACAAACACAAATATATATACACACACACACACTAATTGTAAGCCATTCTGATACAAGAATGACTTCCATGAATATTACTATTTGCCCCTGGGCCTACACATTAGATGTCATGACAAGACATACAGGATCAGATACTTTACTGAAAGAGAGTTCTGTGATGCCCAATCCCAAAATATATCAGAAAAAAAGAGCTTGGAATATGTAAAGCTAGAAGCTAGTCCTTGAAAAATTCTTTGAGTAATCACATGAAAAATTATATAGAGACAATCTGATTCTCTTTGAAGAATGGTCAAACTAGAAGTTTTCTCCTGATAAAAAAGTAATCAAATATTTTGCATCCAAATATTTAGAGAAAAACATGTTTAAGTGGTATGTCAAAGTTTAATTATTATTACAAAAATTGTTATTTTTCTGGATATTTTCAAGTTGGTGGTAATTTACAGTTTTTTCTTTTTTTTAAACTTTTTTTATTTAGTTATAGTCATTTTACAATGTTGTGTCAAATTCCAGTGTAGAGCACGATTTTTCAGTTATACATGAACATACATATTTTCATTGTCACATTTTTTTTTTTCACTGTGAGCTACCACAAGATCTTGTATATATTTCCCTGTGCTATAGAGTATAATCTTGTTTATCTATTGGGCTTTTTTCTTAAATTCTAATCTGTAGTGGTGTTTTTTTAATTCTAAATGGGCATTTTGATATGTGATTTTGTACTTGTAATTTTGTATTTTTTCTTTAAAACAGCAGCCAACATTTTAAATTCTCAAGTTTTTGCAGAACCTGGAGCTACCACTGTTTATTCCAGTGTCATTTATACTTCACAAAATGAACATGGGTATAGAGTATCAACACCTCAGCTAATTGCAATGCCTTATCTTAAAGCACATGACTCCTCCTATGAGCTGATGTTTCTAACTAGACACCCCATTTTAATTCACATTCCCAGTGTGTGTTTATGTATCCTTCAGTGTGCTCATTGGACTTTAACATATTTGTTGATTATTTTTACAATGAGATTGCTATCTTTTTCTTACTGGTTTGAGTGTATTACTAATGTATTCTAGATGTTTAGTTACTTTCCCTTAGGCACTACATGTAATCTCTCATCCTATCACCTATATATTCACTTTATCTATAGTAGTTTTCTTTGCCCCAAATCCCCTATTGTTTTAAATAAAAGGATAGGCTACAAATGGAGCTCATTCATCAGACTTTATAATAAGTAGCTTCACAAGAATTAGAACCATTGAGCTGTCTTCTTGGTGTAACTTGGAGACATTTTTCCCAAGGTAATTTCTATTCCAGGATCCTTGTCCCCATTTTCCGGCCTCAGGCCAGATGATTTTTAAGAGAGAGGCTGCTGTTCACCTAGGTGTTGTGTGGGCTAGTCCACAGAAGGGCTATTATCTGAGTAAAATTCAGTTACACTCCCTTAAGTCTCTGCTACCATAGGTATAGAGTTGAAGAGACTGGAAGTTCCCCCCTGGGTTCTGTGTCAGACCAAATTAAGTTCAAATGAAGTTTTCCCTAGAGATTTGTTAAATCTGATATTTTTGAAATTCTAAAACCAGATAGTTTGGAAACACTTTTCTATCCACATTGTACAACTTAAAAAGTTATGAATTTGACTAGCATTTTGATACACTCTTAATACTCAGTTTAAAAAGTAAGGAGGGGAATGGTATAGCTGAGTGGTAGAGTGCATGCCTAGTATGCACGAGGTCCTGGGTTCAATCCCTAGTACCTCCATTAAAACAAATTAGTAAATAAATAGAATTACCTCCCCCAACAAAAACAAAAAAAAAACCTTTTTTTTTTTAATTTTTAAGAAGTAGGCCATTTGAGCCTATCCTTATTGCTTTTATAAATGTATCACATTTTTCATGGCTTTTCCCCTTATATCATTTTTTTCTTTGAGTTTTATTGAGATATAATGATTTATGGCATTGTATAAGTTTAAGGTGTACAGCATCATGATATGACTTACATACATCATGAAATAATTATCACAGTAAGTTTAGTGAAATCCATCATCTCATATATAAAACTAAAAAGACAGAGAATAACTTGTGTGTGATGCAAATTCTTAGGATTTACTCTTAACAATTTCATACAGCCATATAGCATACAGAAGTGTTAATTATATTTATCATGTTAGAGACTACATCCCTAGTATGTCCTTGTAACTGGAAGTTTGTAGTACATTTTGACTACCTTCATTCAATTTCCCCCACCTTCCACCTTTGGTAACCACAAATCTGATCTCTTTTTCTACAGGGTTGTTTGCTTTTGAAGTATAATTAACCTATACCACTATTCTTGTTACACAATAGTGATTTTTTTTCTATACATTTCACCGTGATAAATCTAGTTGTATGTCATCATCCAAGGATACTAGTTATTGACTAAATTCCCCACACTGTATATTTCATAACTGACTTACTTAATTTGCAACTGGAAGTTGCACCTATTTATTTCCTCCCCTGACCCTCCTTACCTCTGGAAAACCACCTGTTTGTTCTGCATATCTATAACTCTGTTTCTGTTTAATCATATTTGATCATTTGTTTTCTTTTATAATTTCACATATAGGTTAAATCATATGGTATTTGTCTTTCTCTTATTTCACTTAGCATAATACGCATAATACCCTCTAGGTCCATCCATGTTTTCCCAAATGGCAGGACTTTATTCTTTTTTATGGCTAATATTCCATTGTATGTATATACTACATCTTCTTTATCCATTCACATGTTGATGGGCAGTTGGGTTGCTTCTTAGCTGTTGTAAACAATGCTGCAATGAACCTTGGGGTGCATATATCTTCTTGAGTTAGTGTTTTCATTTTCTTTGGATAATACCTAGGAGTGAAGTTGTTGTGTTGTATGCTAGTTCTCTTTTTAATTTTTTCAGGAACCTCCATATCTTTTTCCACAGTGGCTATACCAATTTACATTCCTACCAACAGTGCACGAGGGTTCCATTTTTTCCACATCCTTGCCAATACTTGGCAGTTGTTGTCTTGCCATTTGTTGACAATAGATATTTAACAGGTATGAGGTGATATTTCATTGTGGTTTTGATTTCCACTTTCCTGATGATGCATCATTTCATGTGCCTGTTGGCCATCTGTATGTCTTCTTTGGAAAAATGTGTATTAAGATAATCTGTCTATTTTTTAATCAGGTTTTATTTTTTGTGTTGTATGAATTCTTTGTATTCTGAATAATAACCCCTTATCAGATACATCATTTGCAAATATCTTCTCCCATTGAGTAGGTGACCTTTTCATTTTGTTGATAGTTTCCTTTGCTGTCCAAAAGCCTTTTAGTTTGATGTAGTCCCCGTTTTTTAAAAAAATTTTGCTTTTGTTTTCTTCCCTGAGGAGATATATCCCCCCCAAAATTACTAAGACCCATGTCAGGGAATACTGCCTATGTTTTCTTATAGAAGTTTTATGGTTTTAGGTCTTATATTTAAGTCTTCAATCTATTTTGAATTTTTTTTTGTGCATAGTGTGAGAAAGTCCAGTATGATTCTTTTGCATGTAGCTGTCCAGTTTTCCCAACACCATTAATTGAAGAAGCTGTCTTTTGCCCGTTGTATATTCTTGACTCCTTTGCCCTAGATTAATTGCCTGCATCAGTGTAGGTACATTTCTGGGCTCTTTTTTCTGTTTCCACTGCTTTTTAATACCTGGTTTTCTAGTACAAAAATATTGTTCTCTAGTATCACCCACCTATTAGGTATGACTTTGTAATAATCTATGATAAATTTTGACAATAGAGACCTCAAAGATGACTCAATCTGTATCCCGAATGCTTCAAGATACTTCACCAAATCCAGTATATAATAATGAGTCACACTTTCTCATATTTTCACCTGGAAATTTAACACATTTAACACTGATGAAATTTTTAAATGTTATGGATACTAAAAATATTTTTTAATTATATGGATTACTAATGTAAGATTAAGTGATTGCTATTTCTCTAGGGGTAAGAAAGAAAGGATAGAAGGTGAGTACTTGGTCACGTAGGACAAATTCCTACAGCTACTTAGAGTGAATTTGTATACGTGTATGTGATAAATACACAAAAATGGGGTAACTTTGGCTTGTTTTTTTAGTAGCAAAGCAACATATACAGGATGACAATAAATATGTAAAATAATTGAAGGGAGATGGGAAGCTCGTATTTATTACATGATAATCAACCTAACACATAATTAGTGCTGGCTGTTCCAGTGATGTCTCTCAATCTCCCTGTAATACATCGTTAAGGTTATGTTGTAGATAAGAAAATTAAGGCTTGGAAATTTTAAGTGATGTGTCTAACGTTACACAAATGGTTGGAGACAGTCAGGGTATTACCCAATTAAGGCTCATTTCAGTATACCACCCTGCCTCTAGGTAACACGATGTTAATGCAATCCTGAGGGGAGAGGGAGTTGTGACAGGTGCACATTCAATCGTATACAGTCATTTGGCTCTTCCTTATTGGAGACATCAGAGAAAAGTGATTGTTCAGAACAGTCAGTCATTTCAAGTACATTAAACTAGGCAAATATACTTCTCTTTTTAAAAAGAAGTATCTCTGATAATACATTTATAAGGAATTTATATAATCAACAACAAAAGCTCAAGCTGAATTCCTGCATCAGATTTTTGTTAAACAAATAGGAAACATGCTGTGGATATAAAGCATAAAATATTTTGGACATCATATAAGCATAACGGTATTCTAATCTGACTTCTCTTGATTTAGATATGTTATAAACTGTTATATCATTGAAAAAAAGTAAAGAATCATGTCATTAATTTGACTGTTAACTTGCAACATCTGTTTCAGCCACAGATACCATTTTATTTAAGAAAGTCATGCTTGAACAAAAGCTACCAGTATGTTACCTAGTTCTCTGTACTACACCTGAAAAAACGGCTTCATGTTTCCCCAAAAGGAGCCAGATTAGCATATCACTCTTTAAGCTCCTGCTGCCTAGAACTACCAGTAAAATAGACTACAAATTTGTTTTTGGGAAGTAGGCAGTAACAAATAAGCCCACTCAAACAAGAGGTAAAGGAAAGACAGTCCTAGAAAGCAAGCTGGCAATGCTAAGAATACAGTCCCTACAGCCTGTGTGGGTAAGACGCCATCAAAGCACCTGGATATCCCAGAAGAGTGACACAGGGACTGAAGAAGGACTACCTAGAAGAGTTTTGCTCTGTCGGCCCGAGATTGGGTTTTTACTAAATGTACTCTGACACAGAGCAGAAGAAAGTCTGAAGCAAGTTTAAGGAATCTAAGTTAAGGCTGCCTAAGCGCGGATACGCATGCTTGCTTGAGGCTTTGCAAGCTGGCTTAGAATGCTGCAAAGCCCTGCCAGTACCGCGGGGAGTTAGAGTCTTCTTTGAAGCAGCAGTAGTATGTTGGGTTTAGCTAGGCTGCCATAAGCAAAGTGTGATAAAATATATTTTAGGGAACCTCGGATATGGCTCAATTGACGAACAGTTTTTCTGCCAAAAATTTGTAAATTGATCTTTGGAAATCTGAATCCATTTCTCAAAATGTGTAGTGATGATTAGTGCATCAAAGATAAGCCTCAGATACCTAATTTAATCCTTAAAATATATAAAATATAGCATTAATTAATGCTTTTACTAAGATCTTTTCATATGGTGAAATTGTATTCTGAGTTTCAAATAAGATTGCCACAGTTGACACACCTCCCTGGCTGAAGATGCCAGGGTCCACGGTATCGTGCTGGCTGTAGTGGTGGTCATTGAGGGTGGGCTGGGATGGACCAGGGCCTCTGAGACAGCCAAGCATGACAGATTCTACAAGAGCCTATTAATTTTCTTAATAGCAATAATGCTCTTTATAGCACTTTATAAGATGGTTTAATTAAATCATGTGGAATAGCCTTGTAAAATGGGATTTGATTTATGCTCCTAAAGAATATCATTATTTTAATGATGTTTCTCTATTAGGTGTTTATTTTTTTAATGGCATTAAATATTGCTTGGGCTTCTTATATTCATTAAATTATTATATGCTAGAAGATGGTTCTTAAGATTTTTACAATTGAGAAGAAAAAGTAACATCTGGCCAAATGTTTAATTCTCAAACAATTCTATAGGTTTGTCTTTGATACATTAATGTGATTAAATAAAATAGATTTTTGTAATGTAGCTCTTGTAATATGCACAATTAGAATGCATAAAAAGAAATAGGGTACATATTTAATTTTAAGTGTTTACTTAATATGGTCAGTAATAACCACACCCCTAATTCTTAGTTCTGTGGAAGAAATAAAACTAACACTCTGAGGGGAAAGGACTTTCTTTTCCTTTTTTCTCCTCCCCTCCTCCAATGTTGTTCTCTTCTACTGTCGCACACTCTGTCAGGCCACAGATAGTTATAATCTGTTCCAGGCACTGTAACAGGTATTGGGGAAATAGTGGTAACCAGAGAGGTGCTCTCCTGCCACAAGAGGCTGACCTCTCTTGGAGAAGACATATAAAACACTTATTTACAAGTGGGATGATCATTACAAAAAACACAAAATATAGGGTACTGTGGAGTATATAAAGTAAGTTTCTGAGTATAGGTTTATACTTAATAGTGAAATGAGGAAATTGATCATATTTTGGGAAATGAGGTAGTATCCTTAAATTTGAATTTGATATCTAGTGTTATATACCAATATAATTCATTGGTTGTTTCATTTTATAACAATGTTGTTTAACTTGAGAGCAGTTACAGAGAGAACAAAAGGAATGATTCAGTGTTGAGAACTGATGTGACAAAATGATAAAGGGAGTTTGGGACTCCCAGAAAAGTCTTCCTTTAAAGTTATGGCTACAGTGACCTGTCTGCCTCTCAGGTGATCTGTTATTTACTCTTGTTCACAGGTGCTTTTTTCTAGGAAATGCAAAACAAGATGTGAAGGAAGATGGTCTCTAGGCCTCTCTCAGTGCTTGTTCTGCTGTTGCTAGGGCACATGTATCTTTCCTCTTTGTCTCTTTTCATGAATTTTTAGTTCGCAGACACTGATGCTTAAACTTTTTCCTTTAGGTTCCCTTTTCTGTTAACCCAGGTGCCTGTAGCTGGGTATCTGCTGCTTTATTCCTCAAGTTGTGGCTTGAATTATTTATCTTTCTTTTACTGTCAGTGGTTTTCCCCGTAAGTGGCTCTTTCTCCTTTAAAACAAAATATCTGAATGAGAAGCCAGCCTGCCTTGTTGAAATCTTCACAACTTAATGATCTCACTTGACATTTGCCAACTGCTTTCCTATGCAGAACAGATTTTATATCTGCTTCTCTTCCCTTCTGGCAGGTCGGAATCAGAATCCGCCATGCCAGCTGTCCTCTGTGCCAGCTGGCCTGCCTGTGGGCATTTCCAATTCAAATCTTCACAGTTTCCTCTACCTTTGAACTTGACCTTTACTAACCCGATTTGGGCTGCTCTTTGACCCATTAGGCAGTAGTCTCCGTGAGGTCAGGCCTGTTTCCATTTTAGCCACAACTGAATGCCCACTGTGGTAAATATTTTTTAATACATAATTTTCTTCTTTGCTTCAGTTTTCTCATGTTTATTTTAAAAAGTGTGTAATTCTATGCTTAAACTTCTGCAAGTATGGTTACATTTCATAACATTTTGCATAGCATAGTCATGCATCAGATTTAGTAAGTATTTAAACGAACTTTTCCAAGGAGAAACTATGCTAAAGTTTGTTCTTAGTTTTCACTATGCTTACTTCTGACTTAGTTCCTTAAAAACAAAACTGCCTTGAGTACTGATGAATTTTACAGTCTTCTTAATAAGATGCCTTCACCAAGGCCTCACGGATTGTTTATCTTGAATGAGGTGCCTCATGCATTCTCGATAGCACAAGATCACTCCTAAAGGGGGAGAATGTTCTTGGGGCGGGGGGAGGAGAAGACTTACTCTTTTGGAGGGATTGATCAAGATGGTGGAGTAGGACGATATGGAACTCACTTTCCCGCATGAACACATCAAAAATACATCTACATATAGAATAATTCTCACTAAAAAAATGAACCAGAAACTGCCAGAAAATCTCCTGTACAACCAAGGCTGTTAGAAAGATACACCCATAACTAGGTAGAAAGGGAAGAAAAGTGATCAGGTCGGGACCTGTGCTCCTGGGATGGGAATCAGCAAAGGGAGATTACACACAGGCAGAGACCCACCTTGAGAATGAATGGTGAGAACTACGGATTGGGTGCCCCAGTTCTGGGGTCCTACAGAGGGGAAACAAGCCCCCTTGGCTGGTTGGAGGACTGATGAGACTAACAGGGGGGCTGGGGAAAACCTGAACTAAGCTCCTGAAGCATAGTCAGCTGGTTTGCTCCCAAGGACGGTCAGAAAGTGCAGACTGAAGCCGTATCGCTGGTTAACTCATTTCCTGTGACCTCCTAGGCACACACCTCAACCCAAACCCAGTGAACACTCTAGGCCTTGCGTATTCTACATCACAGCATGACACTGGATCTAGGGCTAACACTACTGGAGAGAAAGCTCCACCATGGGACACAGAGAGAACTGCGTTGCAAGGCAAAACCTGGGTGTAAAATGTAACAGCAAAATTTGATGTAAAATACAATATCTAAAACAAAATGCGGGGGAGGACAGTAAAAAAAAATTGTAGAGCTTTTAGAATGTGTTTGAGCTTAAATGACAACCAGTTTAAAACACATAGATATAGTTATAAGTCAACATATTTGTACCCCATGGTAACCACAAATCAAAAACCTATAATAGATACACAAAAACTAAATAGAAAGGGACACACACAAGCACACTACCAAAGGAAATTATCAAATCACAAAGGAAGAAACAAAAAGAAGGAATAGAGAAGAATTACCAAAACAACCAGAAAACAAGTAATAAACTGGTAATAAGTACATACCTATAAATAATTACTGTACATGTCAATGGACTAAGTGTACACATAGATCAGTGGAACAGAAAAGAGAGACCAGAAATAAGCCCACACACATATGGGCAATTAATGTAAGACAAAGTGGGGAAGAGTAAGTTGTGCTGGGAAAGCTGGACAGCTACACAGTAAAGAATGAAATTAGAACATCTCCTTACACTATATACAAAAATAAACTCAAAATGGATTAAGGACATAAATGTAAGACTAAAATCCATAAAACTTCTGGAAGAAGACATAGAATAGTTTGACATAAATCAGCAATATGTTTTTGAATCTGTCTCCTAAGGCAATAGAAATAAAAGCAAAAGTGAACAAATGGAACCTAATTAAACTTAAGAGCTTTTGCACATCAAAGGAATTCATCAATAAAGTGAAAAGGTAACCTATAGAATGGGAGAAATATTTGCAAGTGATATGACTGACAAGGGGTTGAAAATCAAAACATATATAAACAAGTCATATAACTCAATATAAAAGAAAACAAACAAAAAAAAAACCCAATCAAAAAATGAGTAGAAAACCTGAACATTTTTCCAGAGAAGCCTTACAGGTGGTCAATAGGCACATGAAAAGATGTTTAACATCACTAATTATTAGAAAAATGCAAATCAAAACAACAATGAAATATCACCTCATACCTGTCAGAATGGCTTTCATCAAGTCTACAAATAACAAATGTTGGCAAGGATGTGCACTTTTGGTGGGAACATAAATTGGTGTAGCTACTTTGGAAAACAGTATGGTGGTTCCTCAAAAAACTAGAAATAAAACTACCATATGGTCCAGCAACTCCATTTTTAGTTATGTATCCAGAAAAATCAAAACACTAATTTGAAAAGGTACATGCACTTCAATGTTATAGCAGCACTATTTATAATAATTAAGATACGGAAGCAACCCAAGTGCCCATCAACAGAAGAATGGAAAAAGATGTGATATACATACAGAGTAAAATGTTAACCATAAAAAAATCAAATTCTGCAATTTGCAGCAACACAGATAAACCTAAAGAATATTATAATAAGTGAAATAAGTCAAAGACAAATTCTGTATGCTATCACTTATATATGGAATCTAAAAAATAAGTGTGTATATATATGGCAAAGCAGAAACAGACTCACAGATACAGAAAAAAAAATTAGTGATTACTTGTGGAGATAGGAAAGTAGGGAGGGGCAAGAAAGGGATATGAGATTAAGGGAAACAAACTACTATATATAAAACATATAAGCAACAAGAATATATTATACAGCACAGGGAATTAAGGCCATTATCTTATAATAACTTTTAGTGGAGTATAATTATAAAAATACTGTATATATCTGAAACTAATATAATTCTGTAAATCAACTATTCCTCAATAAAAAATAAAATAGAAAATTCTTACTCATTATATATAACAGATATTTATACAGTACATAACAAATATACAGTATATTTGTGATGTTAACAGTTTATGGAGGTGACTACAGAAAAATGTTTAAAAAGGCTCCTCTTGGAGAGTGGCAATGAAAAAGATGTTGAGAAACACTGTGGTAAATAAAAGTAAGAAGAAGCTTCATCTCTGCTTTGCAGAAACATCCAGGTCAACAGATAAAACTTATGAGGGGCTGATTCCTTTAAGAAGTGACATGTTTGAACAAACTCTAAGCATAGCCTGGAAAATGATATGGCTGGCACAGAGGAACATAGTCAAGAGATACTTCCTGGATTACCAACTTCTTTCAAACTTGAAAAAAAAATTTTTAATACATTATTTTCCACAATTTTCAAGTTTTTATTTTTCCCAATCAACTGCATCAAATAAATAGCCATTTAACATACACACAAACTTTTTGCACTAATACCACATTATTTTTAAAACTATACAGTTATGTGAAGAATTTTTTAGTTTGAAAGAGCAATATTAGATTCAAAGAGATATCTGTTGTCTCATGAATCACAAATTCATGTAGTCACAGTTACTTCTAAGAGCAAACTACTTTCTCTAGAAATAATCCATTTCAGTTACAGCCAACTTTGCACAAGCCTCAAAGGTCCTATATAATTTTAACAAGTGTGCACTCTTCACAACTCAAGTGCAATCAGAGCCATGAGTCAAATATTTGAAAATTTTTTCTTTGGATTGATGACTTACATTAGCTTTGCCTAACCTTCCCCTCCATTGCAGTGACTTTATTCTGCCAGTCAAATCTACATGCTTCAACACTTACAGTCTTAGAATTCTAGGACACTAACATTTTATATGTATTTCTTTAACATTCCTATCACTTGTTAAAAGCAATCAAATGATATCTTCTAAAATCTCATCTCCTTGGTCTTTTGGTGACATTTGACAGAGTTTATTACCTCTTAAAATGTCTGATTTTTGGTACATTTTGTGGTGCTGCCTTTTCCAGATTTCTCTTTGACCAGTCTGAGTGCTCTTTTGAAATCCCTTTCTTTGGCCCTTCTGTTCTAATAAGCACGTTACATTTTTCTGTCTGTAGACATTCTCACCAACTTCCATGATTTCAGCTTGTCAAGTACCAGACTATATTAATGTGCAAGATGCTAGGTAGACAAAGATAGACTAAATATAGCCCTGCCTTCTAGAAGCTCTGTTAACATCTTTCCTAAGTGTTATACGTATAGTTCCAACGTAATTTTAGAAATACTATCAAGCTCCGTGAACATCTGAAGCTTACTACATAAAACTTGACTTTTTTGACCCTAAAACATACTCTTCTTCCTTGGTAAATGGCACAGTCCTAACCCTAACATCTACACAGTTAACATGTATACAGTTAACTTTCTCTGTTGTCTCGTCCTTTAACCTCAAGTAGAATCAGAGAGAAAATTCAATTTATTTCAAAAGTTCATCTCTTTATTCAAAAGTACAATAATGGTTTTAGAGATTCATTAATGTTAGTTTCAAATTCTGGTTCCCCACTTATAACTTGTGGTGTCTTGAACAGGACAAATGAAATCCTTGTATCTCAATTCCCTTATTGATCCAATGGAAATATCCTCTGAATAATAGGATGTTGTAATAATTAAAGTAACTTGTGAAGAGCATCACATAATATGTACTGAATGCATTTTTGTTTTCTCTTTCCCCAAGTGTTTCTCCTTTTCCCATGTCACTGACATAGCTTATATTCTTACTCAGTGTCATCTGGATATTTGGCCACAGATTTACATGCCTCTATTCTCTGTCAATATTTATCTAAACACCACAGTGTTATTTAATTTAATTTATTCTGTTGAAAGCTTTCTAGAATTATCAATTACTCATAATAAGAATATTAATCCCCATAGCATACCATATAAGACTCTTTGTCACAACTTACATACCTCTGTACATGACCAGTAGAGTAGTTTTAGCTATAGAACAGATATTGTCAAATGTATTCTAGTTTTGCTTACCTCTCTTTGTAAAAACTTATGTATAAAGGCCATGCTTATCCTTTGTAGATATTACTGATTTTTGAAAGGGGGCTGTTTTGGCAAGCTAATGTTGATTTAAGAATTGTATGAGTAAGGGAGGCGAAACGGAGTTAAGGCACAGGTTCCATTAGATTAATGGACTCAAATGTCCCTTTAGCAAGTCTGGTTTTTCTTCTGCTTTGCTCTCATTTTTCTGCATAGTTTTTATTGTTGGGGAGATGAGAAAAGCCCATAGAAAACCCATGTAATCTACAGGCTGTCAGCTGGAGCTAACACTTTTAGCATCCTTCTCACCTTTCTAATACTCTTCCTGGGATTGGAGGGTAAGTCTGGATGATGATGATAACAACAACAATAATAAAGAAGAAAAAGAAACAACAAGAAGATATGAGCAGATATCCCCATTGAGCTTCACCTCATTTGTAGTCCTGTTGGTGGGTATGACCTCGATCAGTATAGGAAAATACACGTTCCTGCTGCTGTTCTCATATGACAATAGATCCCAACACCTTGGTCATTGGATATAACACTCCAGTACTATAGCAATTTTTGGAAAAGCTGTATCTGGCTTGTGAACTGAAGAATTATGTACCACCTTTCAGTGTCATCTTGCTGTTTCTTCCAGATTTAACAAAATACGGCAACTTTTCTTTCTTGTTTGTAGTATAATGTCAGCAGGACCCATTTTCTGATTTTCATGTATTTACACCCTGATGAAATCAGTTTACTTGTTAACATCAATAACTTGGAAATACAAGTTGTTTCACAGATGAATAAAAGAGATTTGATAGAATATGAAAACACCTGGTAGTCAAATTACCACTATCGCCAGCTCTACAGAAGTTGTCTTCTATGGTCTAATAAGACTTTATGGACTCTAGGAAGTAAATTTTCATTTCCAACATTTGGTCTAATATAATGCTTGTAACATTTATAACTTCAGTTATGCTTATGAAAAACAAAACTTATTTTCGAGGTGGAAAAATGTTAAGATACAGTTTTAATAATTATATTAATACAAACCAAAAGCCAGAGTATAAATGTGCAGTTTCTCAGTAAATCGATGTTTGTTTACAGTATGTTTTTCAGCTCTAATTCTACCACTTACTAAACATTATATTCTCCAGGCAGATCCACGTGGTGGTAAAGCTGCAAACACATCCTGAACCTTTACCATGTGTCTGCTGCTGTCACAGCTGTCTTCATCTACAACACTATCTTCACGTCTATCCACCTGAAACTTAACTGAGTTTGACTGTTTTTCTGTTTCTTTATAGTACTCATTAACTCTAGCACTATCATATTTGAGGTAAATCACCATTCATTTGATATGTGTTTCTTCTATTACCAAACTTAAGACTTCAAGGGTAGTAACCATATCTTGTTCTTTTTTGAAATTCTCAACTCTGGATTCTTCCGTTTGCCTATATTTTTGTCAATTGCATCTTCCTATTATTTTAAGATTCTTTATTTAGGTTCATAGATAATTGAGACAGTTTTGAATTTTTGATAATTCACTCATCTGTCTTATAAAATATCCTTCTATCTCTAGTATCTCTTTGCCTTCAGGTCTACTTGATTTGATATTAATATAGCCACACCAGTTTTCTCATTTTATTGTTTGCATTGAATGTAGTTTTCTCCTATTTTACTTTCAACTGGTCTTGTTTCTTAATTTAGAGTGTATTTCTTCTAAACAGCATCTTATTTTTTAATCCAATATGGAAGTAAGTCTCTGTCTTTAAATGTAAGTCTTCAGTCCATTTACTTATAATATGTTTATTTGCCTGGATTTAAAACTACCATGTAGGCATGTGTCTATTTTTCTATTTGTTCGTTTGTCCCTGTTTCTTATATTGTCTTCTTTTTTGTTTAATCAAACATATTTAGTACTTTAGTTCATACCTTCCATGAATTTTTAAAGATACTTGAATTATTTTAGAGATTGCTCTAGAAATTCCAGTATGCATGTTAACTTTAGTCTGTTTTCAAATATTAGACTAATTTTATGAATTTATATGTAAAAACTTACAATGCTTGAATTACATTTACTCTTCTAATATATACTTTGAGCTCTTATTTATCATTGTTTTTCTACATATGTGATAATCCTATGACACATTATTCTCTTAAGTCACTAGTGATTATATACACATATATAGTCACACTTGTGTACCTATGAGTTTTACAAGTTCATAACTTGTAAAAGGTATTTCATAATTATTCATATATTTACTTAGTGTTTTTCCTACAGCTAAATTCCTATATGTAATCATTTATTTCAGTTTGAAGACTTTAAATATTCCTTATAGTGCAGAACTGAAGTCTCTCGGCTTTTGTCTATCTGAAAATATTTTTGGCCTTAACATCTGCACAGTGTTTTCAATGATACAGAATTGTAGGCTTAATTTTTTTCCTCATTTTTTACCTTTTAAAGATGTCTTTTTTTTTCTGGCCTTCATTATTTCTGATGAGAAGCAGCTATCATTTTTATTGTTGTTTCTCTCCATTTAATGCATCTTGAAGATTTTTCTCTGAATCTTTATTTTGAGCAATTAGAATGATATACCTAATCTGATTTTATTTGCATTTTTCCTACTTCAGATATTTTAATCTTTTTGGATCTCTGATATTTTTCATGTATATTAGAAAATGTTTATTAACTTTTCAAATAATCTTCTGCCCTATTTTCTCTCTCCTCCATCTGATACTCCAATAATCACACACATTTAATACTGCTCCATAGATTTCCAGACAATATGTGAAACTTTTTTTTTCACTTTTCATTATCTTTATGTTTCAGTTTGGATTATCTTCAGTTTTAACGATCTTTCCTCTGCTGACTCTGAAAGAGGATCAAATGACTACTTTTAAGATCTTAAGTGATTCCTTTTTTAAAATAGTATTTTAATAATTTATTTTAAGCATTTCCCTTTTGGCTATTTTTTTATAGTTTCTAGATTTCTGCTAAAATTTTTCATCTGCTTATTCATGTTGTACACTGTAACAGTTAATTTTATGTGTCAATTTGACTAGGCCAGTGGATGCCCAACTGGCCAATAAAAGTATTTCTGGGTGTGTCTGTGAGAGTATTTCTAGAAAAAAAATTAGCATTTGAATCAGTAGACTGATTAAAGAAGATCTGCCTTCACCAATTGGGTGGGCATCCACGATTCACTGAGGGCCTAAATAGAACAAAAAGGCAAAGTAAGGGTGAATTTTCTTTCTCCCTCTCGCTCTCTCTCTCCCACTTTGAGCTGGGACATCTTTGAGCTGGGACATCTATTTCTTAGTGCTTTTGGATGCTGAAGCTCCTTGTTCTCTGACTTTTCTGACTCTGAGACTTATACTAGTGGCTCCCTGGTTTTTAGGCTTTTGTCCTCAGACTGGGAGTTATACCATCAGCTCCTCTGATTCTCAGGCCTTCAAATTCAGATTAAATTATATCACCAGCTTTCCTGGTTCTCCAGTTTATATAGCAGACTTGGGGATGTCCCAGCATCCCTAACCAGGGTGAGCTAATTTCTATGATAAATGTGTGTGTGTGTGTGTGTGTGTGTTTTACTGGTCTGTTTCTCTGGAGAACCCTGATTAATGCATATACCTTTCATGTATGCTTTTGTACATTCATTCTACTTATACTAAATTCCCACTCTGAAAATTACAGTATCAGGGTTTTCTGTGGGCTTGTTTCTAGAGTATGTTTACTTTTCTCATCTTGAGTCCCATTTTGCCACTTTGTGGAAATTAAAAATTTTATAGTGTGTCAAACATTGTGTAAAAGAACAGTAGAAACTAGAATAAATGGTGAGGAAAAGTAGGTCCTTGCCTCTGAAAGGCTGCTAGTGTTACTGTGTCATTCTGTTCTGTAGCTGAGCTGACTCTAGGCATTGTTACAACTTCTGATAGTCAGTTCACCATTGGCCTCAAATGTGAGGAATGACTAGTAAGTCTCCAGAGATCTTGTTATGTTTTAGACCATAGTGTTCAGTTTTCAGGAATGTTGGGAAATTCTCTTAACTTTTTCATAACCTGTCCTAGCTTTGGCACCTCAGCTAATCTGTCTTGCTGACGTCGGTATCTGGAGGGATGATTTGTACACTTTGGAAGGTCCTATGTGTCTCATAAGCTAATCTCAGCTCTCCTGCCCTGGACTAGCCTTCATCGTATTACCTGTGTACTCACTGGAGAGCAGCAGGAGAAGTTGGAGGTGGCTGCAGACTTGCTCTGTAGCTGAAGTTCTATAGGATTCCTTCTCCCACTATTTACATGTGACTTCTCTCCTACAATGGACCTTAATCTTGAATTAAATTCATCACTGCCTTCTGATGGGTTTAAAAGTAACTATGATTTGGCAACTTATCGGGCATATATTTACTTTCATTTAACTTGCCATAACTTAACCAGAAGTAGAGATCTCCTTTTGTTCTTCTGTATCTCTTCAGTTTCAGTAGGCTAATTTAGAGATACACAGTATCCAATACACAATTTCATTGGAAATCCTATTTTCATGTTAGAGATGTTACAATTTCTTCTGGTAAAGAAATGATTAATTATGAATTTTCTAAGGCACGTATCTGTAGTATCACACTGAAATGCTCAGGGGCTTTTAGAATCCACTAAACAGTCAGACTCACAAGATGTCATGGGCCATGTTTGGCAGTAAGTTTACTTTAGAAGAATTCAGGTCAGAAAACACAATTTTCCAGCAAGGTCCTTTTGCATATCCTACTTGTATGGGTGTTCTCGAAATAGTCTATGTAGCATCCAGGAACTTTGGTTCTTCAGATGATGTATCATGGATGAGGAAATGAAAGGAGACATATTTGGTAAGGTGCAGAAGCCACCCTGGGTCAATACGTATTCCCTATAGAAAGTAGTATTTCTTGTAACAATTCCATGGGTATATGGTTTTCAGGTTCTGGCAAAGGACAGTTAAGTTACAAGGTTCACTGCAATCAGAAATGCTCAGAACTACGGCTTCATACCAGGTATTTATAATTCTTTCACTCCAGATGCAGTTTACCTAACTGGTCAATTCTACCATAAGCAATGTTCTACTCATATGAATTTTCCAAGAGAAAAGAAGTAGAAAATTGATTGAAGGCCACATTCTCATCCAGAATCTCACATCATGATTTAGAAGTATCTAAACTTTCACTGTTTCAACACTGAAAATTTAAAGCACCTAAATTATATTTTTCACAAAGGATTTTATGAATTCTCAGCAGTTAGACATGAGTAATAACCTTTTTTGTGGTACATAAGATTTCCACTTCACCTGACTATTATTTGATATGGAAGCAAAATAATTTACTAAAGCCACAAATTAAACTTTACATATGTACATATGTATAAGATATATATATATAAATAAAAAAATGTATAATGCATACATATGTGGGTTTGTCACCAGTTGTGGGTTCTGGCCAGCAGAAGTCCCACCGAGACGGAATGAATTACTCGAGACTCTATGGAAAAGTCAAGAGGGCGAGAGGGATTTGGGAGCCAACTCCTGGAGCCTCTCAAATGCTCCCACATTTATTGTATACAGTCAAAGGAGGAATGCAGGAATTTAGGGAAGGACAGGGTGGGATCACAATGAGTACAAAGGCTTTGTTTATTGTTGGCGGTTGGCTCAAGGTCAGAAGACCCTTTCTGGTGAATCATAATCGTGTTGGGCCTTTCAGCTTATCAGGGCAGAACTATGACAATCAGCTGCTTAACAACTTGGACTCAGGCGGCTGTGCCTGTCTTAGGCTGCCCCCCTCAGGGGATCTTACCCATCATTGGCTAACCAGCCTTCTCACCTCTGAGTCTGCAGCTTTTTATAACTTGTTTACCATTCCAGCCCAAGGCTGTTTTGGGG
This sequence comes from Camelus ferus, assembly GCF_009834535.1. Taxonomy (NCBI): domain Eukaryota; kingdom Metazoa; phylum Chordata; class Mammalia; order Artiodactyla; family Camelidae; genus Camelus; species Camelus ferus. The sequence continues at coordinate 47,063,159 of NC_045701.1, forward strand.
ATAGAAGACTATCTAACAGCAGGGACCCCAGCGTTTATAGCCAAGGGGCCTGCTTCCTTGCTAAAACCTCAACTATACAAGCAAGGCGGTTACTAAGCACATTTTCTTTAAGGAGATAAGCAGCTGGGATCTGTTACAATTTGTTAACCCAATCATGAGCTCCCACATACATATTTGCATGTATGTGAATATGTATAATATATGTAAAAATAAGAAATTAAAACTCTATAGGAAACTTTTTATATTAAAAATATACAAAAAATGAAATTTATAACCAATTTTCTAATAAGCACTTTAAAATAACATACTATATATCATATTATGCATGTGCTAAATGCTAATTCTCATTTAAACATCACAAGAGAAAATTAAGAGGTAAGAAATTGTTACATCCACCTCAGAAATAAAGAATTATCAGCCTTAGAAGAATTAGGTGATCGGCCCTCAGTCACAAAGCCAAGTGAGTTTGTACTGCAAAGCTATATTTAGCCCGGACCATTTCTTCGCCACTACCCTAGGACTACACAAAATGCCTTAGGAATAAATGGATACTTTTATGGAATAGTACTAAGTATTTATAGTAATCATGAATTGGCCACAGCTGATCCTCTCACATCCTTACAAATTCTAGACCTCTGTGAGATAGCAATATAATATGCACTTCTTTGCTTAAAAAGTTGCTTTTGGGTTATCTATATTTAGTATATGCAAGATATTTTAGAATAATGCAAATACATTTTTGTAGATTATAGTACCATTGACTAAACTCATTATTCCTACAATATTCCACTCACACACAGGATATATATACATAATAAGTTTATGTTCTATTCTGGCATAGTGAATCTGAATCTGGGATTATAAATCAGAATTGGTTTTTATTGTTACATATTCAAATACAGAATTTATGGCATCATTTTCTTAAAACTTAGTAATGAGTATAGGGATTGCAAATAAAATGTGAAATTTGCGATGACAGTTTTCATGTATCTATGCCAATAGTTTGGCTGCAAGAATAAGAAAACTCCAACTCCCCTGCACTCAAATAAGAAAGAACAATTTATGCTTACCTAACCAGATTTGAGGCAAAGTACAATCCAGAATTGGTTAATTTAGCAGCACAGTATTATTGTGGTCCCAAATTATTACCATCTTTTCATCCTGCCACCTTCAGTGGTTCATTTTGTCCTCAGGCTGCCTGCTACTATAACCACAAGTTCACAGATCAAAGATATAATTACAGGCATAGGATAGAGATATGACAGTTTCATCAGCAAAAAGGATTCTCCCTTCATCACTGAGCTTTGTAAGATCTAAGAAATGGTTTCAAGCAGCTCTCAGTAGATGTCTTTATTTATCTTATTAGCCAGGACTGCATCGCATGCCCAAACTAAATCCCTGACAACAGAAATGAGCCACAAAAAGGGGCTTCTTCAGCTATCCATGATTTACTCTTAAAACTTAGAATTACTCTGTGTAATAGAAAGGGGAGAGGGAATTCCACAAACTCATTTGAGACTGTAACTGTAAAAGGAGATAATGGCTGTTGGCAAACATAGTATCTGCTACTCAGTATTTAGTTCATGAAAAATATTTGTGTATTAGCCCGTCAACTGCAGTGAAACTTAACATTTGTAATCATGTGCAATATTTATCTTACTACGTTTATAGAAACAAAGATGATGACTTTTTTCCAAGAGTAGCTAGGAATTTCAAAAAATAGTGAATGATGTCTGTAAAATGATGTGACTTTAATTAAATTCCAGCTGGTAAATACCATCCCAGCCACTGGTTGTAGTCACACTTATGAATTTCATTGTGAAAAGAGTGAGTTTTTAGTAGAGTATCAGGTTAATTCTGGAGCTTAGATACCAAGTAATATTGTAAAAGTTACATGGCTTATGGGCTTACAAAAACTGTCCAACTTACACTGTTTAGGTAAAATTTGTCTAATTGTAGTAACTTCCATGTTTTTCCTCATAATTAGGGACATAATTTATTTAGAGAAGGTTTTCTTTTCTGATTTTTTTGAATTTTTTCTTTAGTAAATAGTATCTGAGAATAAAATATTTAGAAATCAAAGCAAATGCTGAGGTAATGATAATACAGCACAGGGGAAGTACGGATATAAGGTTGGGAGAGATCTCATTGGCTCTCACAGAACTTTTATCTATGTTTCATCTGTGTTTATAAAAATTGTTCAATATTTTGCTTATTATTTATAAATCTGTTCATACTTCAACTATCATTTAATGAATACCCTCATACACTTTGTGGCTTGTTAAGAATTACTCAGTATCTATACTTCAGCATTGTTTTAACCTATAAAATGCAAATCAGAACCACAATGAGATTCACCTCACACCTGTCAGAATGGCTGTCATCAAAAAGTCCACAAACGACAAATGTTGGTGAGGATATGAGGAAAAGGGACCCGCCTGTACACTGTTGGTGAGAATATAAATTGGTGTAGCCACTATAGAAAACAGCATCGAGGTTCCTACAAAAACTAAAAATAGAACTACCCTGTGACCCAGCAATCCCACTCCTGGGTATATATCAGGAAAAAAATTAAAACACTAATTTGAAAAGATAATGCATACCAGGCAGCACTATTTACAGTAGCCAAGATGGAAGCACCCAGGGTCCATCAACAGATTAATAGATATATATACACACACACACACAATGGAATATTACTCAGCCAAAAAAATAGTCAAATGCTGCCATTTGTAGTAACATGGATGAGCCTAGATGATATTATGCTTAGTGAAATAAGACAGAGAAAGATAAATACTTATCATTTAAATGTGGAATATTAAAAAAATACAAATGAATATAGACATAAAAATAAACAGACTCACAGATATAGAAAATAAACTAGTGGTTACCAGTGGAGAGAGAAAAGGGGTAAGAGCAAGTTAGAGGTATGGGATTAACAGATACAATCTACTATGTATAAAATAGATAAGCAACAAGGATATATTATATGGCACAGCGAAGTATAGCCATTATCTTATAACTTTCAATGGAGTATAGTCTGTGAAAATACTGAATCACTATATTATATACCTGAAACTAATATTATAAATTAACTATAATTCAATAAAAAAAACTACCCACTTTATAGACTATTAGCTATATGTATATCATCATTTTCATCCTAATCTGGTGGCATAAAAACATACTTCCTATATTTCAGAGGTAAAGATAGATTTGCTTTTGGGAATTAGCCTACTATTTCATAAAAATACTTTGGTGAATATATTTAAATATAAGTCAAGTCCATCTATCATTTTAGACTTTAACACTGAGCAAAGGAACAAGTTCTGTTTCCAATAATGTAAAGCATGTAAAAGGGTTTTGTTTTTTTTTGTTTTGTTTTTTTTTTTTTGTGGATGTGAATATTACAACAATCTTCCTTTCTAAAAAATGTTTTTAGTTTAGACTGATAGACTGACCCCAAAACCTTTGTATGCGTGTGTTTATCTTCCTTTGTTGGTTTGTGTTGGTTTGTAGAGGGTATGCATTTTGGGAGTTGTGAGTGTATGTGTATCTGTGTCTGTGTTTGATGCCAGTCACACTAGGAAAAAATTTTAAGAAACATATTAGGAAGAGATTTTTTTTTCCAGGACAAAGCACTACCTTGATTTTTCTTTACTTTTGGCTCAAGAAAAAAAAATATGAAAGGGACTTTACTGGATTAGTACTGCACTGTCTGAACTATCAGTACCTATGTCTAAATAAATCACACATTAGAAATATATCAAGGTCTATTGTCATTGTGCCCTGAGTCTTGGAGTCTATCCATTGCATCTGAGTGGGAAAATGAGGTCTCTAAGGAAGCCCCATGTCAGGCGTACTGAGAGCAAAAATGGAACTGAATAAGGGACTTTGGAAAATTTGTGACAAAATGAGGAAGCTTTCAGTGAAATTAAAAATGAGATTAACCAGCAGAATTGGAGGGGAGGAAACTATTGGAGATTTAAGGAAGGATAAAATATACAAGATTTTGTAAAGTTATTGGCCTGTGGTAGAGAATGATAAAGCAGGTAATACACATACAAATATACACAAGGACATTTATACCATGCTTACGATTTTAAAAAGCACTTTCTGAAATATAAAAATGTCTTTGATTTTTTTTGAACTTGATGTATTATTAAATATGCATTTCCTGTTTTCTCTTAAGGAAAATGGCTTTTCAAAATGAAATACATTATGCAAGAAATTAGGCATAATTACACATGAGTCAATATACTTTGTTATCATACAATGTAATGTTTAAAGTGGGGGTAGAGGGAGTTAGAATATTTCCAGAATTAGCATTCTTGGTGAAAGATTCTAAAGAAAAAGATGTTAAAGCAGATTTACCTAAGTAGCATTTAGTACATAATCCAGGAATTACTGTTTTATGTCGATCCAGTTTTATTTTTCATCCAGTAGATTTCACTAAAGGGAGGCATTTAGAGTTACTGCCCCACTGAAATTTATTTGAAACAATTATACATTCTCTAGCTTCCAGGTAAAGACAAAGTGCTTAGATGTAGAGCCCTGAAGAACTGCACGGGGCAGTGCATCTTGTGAACCTGACAGTGGGTGCAAGGTCTGTGAGGATTAGTGCAAAGAGCAGGTACCTCTTCTCAACTACTATTTTTCCGCCGTGGCAGAGCTGAATGTGAGTGCAATCCTCCAAATGTGTGCTAAAGCACTTGCCTGCTTAAGAAATTTGAAGAATCAAAAAATGACACAATTTAATTAAAGACCAAGACATTGAATAAGGAGGTTTAGCAAGAAATTAATAGTGAAAAAAAATTAGAAACGCTTTGGATTGGATTGGATTGGCAGAAATACCTAGAATTACATCTGGCTCCTAATTAGCAGAAATGGCCTCTGCACCATTTTATTCAGTAGTGTTCATTTTGCTGTGAATATATTTTCATCCTTAATTAGTAAGATAGTTTTAGGATATTGCCTGTATTCTATCACTATTCACTCTTAATATGCACTGCTCGACATTATTCACTAGGTTTACACGAACAAGTTAAAGTAATCATTTAGAAGTATAATACATTTTGTATCCCCCTTTGACAGCTGAGTATAGTAATGCCTTCCCTGCCAGAAGGCAAGTGTCCAGGAAAATCAATTTGTTGACTTCCCCTAAAGGGCTAAGATTTTTTATTATGTGACAGGTCAATTTATCGCTGTCCTGTATCACTGATAAATTGTGATTACCAATGATTGTGACAGTTAGCCTTCTGAAAGTTTCTTGGTGAATGTGGTAGTAAAATGACAAACTTTGTTTAATTTTCACTCACACATGCACTTTAAAATTCTCACTACTACTCAGCCATAAATTCCTGATAACTGGTCTAGAATGACCGTTTGAGTTCAGTACTCAGAATCATGCCTCCTCTTAAGCTAACTAGCCTGTTTTCTTGAACTTAAACTACTCTACCAACTGTTCTTTTTCTTCATTTAATATGTTACAAAGATACTTCTTAGAACAGACCCTAGTTGAAAGCTTCCTATCACTTCTCTGGGCATGCTCAAATTTAGGCTGAAGAGAGTAAGGATACGAACCAGGTCATCACAAGAAAACACCCGTCATTTAGCTCACTTGAATACAATGCCACAATGTTAGGCTTATGAAAATGATTTAGGACTGTATATTCAGACGGGAAGGAAAGTAATGGAATATGCTTCTCAGAGGTGTGAAGAAGATGAATTGGACAACTTTTTTAAAGGGCAACATTCAAGAACAAAAAATACATTTGAAGCTAATGAAAGGTTAGGCCATATGGGAATTATCAAACACCACTTTTTGATAGGAGGCAATCAACTAGAAATGAATATCCACAGAAACAATGGATGCTCTGAAGCATGAATACAAAAAATCAATTTGAAAGGAGAAATCATTCTAGGCTAATACCTTCGCTAGCTGCTATCACAGAGAGCGTTTCAGTTTTTCTATTTAAATTGTATGGTTATAAATATTGCTCATTTTTTACAAATAAAATATATAGTATCAAAAAAATTTATCTCCTAAATCTAGTAAATTTTCTGAACTCTGGAAAGTAGCACTACCTCTATGAGAGCCTTCACCTGGGGTGCTCCTTTATCTTCTCCATCCCACAAGAACCTGATTACACCTTGTTCATAATGTTTTCTTCAAAATGTTTAACACAATACAGCTGACCCAGATTCTAGTTCCTGCCCTCAAAGGTGAACAGGAGACAGCTACTACAATTGTCATCTCTTCATTCTCTCACTTAGAGAAGTCTTTATTTCATTCAAAATAGTCACCTACTTTTACAAATTGACATGATTCCAGCATCCCGTTTATGCAAATTGCCATTCCTTAACCATTTACTCCATGTGGTGGTTCTCTAGAGTCTAGCTGTTGTATATTGTAGTCATATCTTTTGAAGAATATGAGATCACTAGAATATATTTCATCAGAATTATTTATAGGTAAGCAAGTTGAGTACCGAAATACTTCAAACTGGTATATGCAGCAATCCTGAATTTGAGGGGATATAAAATGTTCCTATAATGTATTAGAATTTAATATAATTGCTCAGGATTTTTAGGCATGCTGTTATTTTCTTGATAACAGTTTAATTCCAATTCTGAGTCCTTATCTTGCCAGATGGGTGAGATACTCAATCCACTACACCAGATCTGTCCCAAAGTTCTACACAGAGTCATTATGTCAGGGAAGCATCTGTGATTGACAGAAGCCCACCTTGGCCCATTGTACAGTCTGTAAAACCTTTAGTCCGTTAGTTAGTTCTGTTGATGTCAGGCCAGCTTCTGACCTCAGTGCCCATCATCTAACCTCTGAAGGCACCTTGCACAGTCATCCCTCTCCTCTGCCCCAGGACTTATCACCCCCGAATATGTGCCACAGATAGATGGACACATTTTTCTCTCATTACCCACTCCCCACCTCTCAATTTTCACCTTCTTTGTTGTCTTCTTAAACTTTATCCTTTCCCAACTCTGTTGCCTGCAAGAATAGGGCAATAAGAATACACTCCTGAAATAACCCCATCAATAAGTTGAGACTTCTATAAAAGTCAGAAGGAAAGGCTCCAGGCAACTACTGTTTACTACAAAAATTACCTAAAGTAAAGAAATGAAAAGTGGGTATACGCATGGAAGTAAGGAGGAGGAATAGGGAAAAATACAGAAACACACATTTTTACTTTACTAAATTTACCTAACATGTAAATAAATACCTCAAATGCTTATTAAAGTTTCTTTGCAGTCTATTTTCAGGCTGATGCCTTCAAACAAGTAAGATATACAGCTATGATAAGGCAAATGACGTCCATACAATATATGACTTATCTAAGGTCAAATGGGGAAAACGTGAGTAGAGTGGTCTTGCCTTCATGAAATTTACAATATGTTGGAAAAAATAAATAGCAAAAAGAGAGGCATACCTTGGAGGTACTGCAGGTTCAGTTCCTCGCCACTGCAATAAAGAGAGTATCAAAATAAAGCGAGTCACACAAATTTTTTTGGTTTCCCAATGCATGTAAAATGTATATTTACACTACACTGTAGTCAATTAAGTGTGTAATAAATAGCATTATATCTAAAAACTGTACATATCTTAATTAAAAAATACCTTATTGCTAAAAAATACTAATCATCATCTAAGACTTCACTGGGTCATAGTAATAACATCAATGATCACTGATCACAGATCAGTTATATCAATAAACATAATAATAATGAAAAAGTTTGAAATATGAGAATCACTAAAGTGTGACACAGAGATACAAAGTGAGCAAATGCTGTTGGGAAATGATGCTACAGACTTGCTCAATACTGGGATACCACAAACCTTCAATTTACAAAAAATGCAGTATTTGAGAAGCACAAGAAAGCAAAGTACAATAAAATATCCCTTGTATAGGGATACCCTTGATAGAGAAAAGAATAGTGTGAGAAGACATGGTTTGAGTATTTGGCCGAGATTCTATCTTGGTCTGTGTATTAGTTTTGTACTGCTGATTTAACAAATTACCATAAACTTAATAGCTTGATACAGTGCGCACTGATTAAAGTTCTGAAAGTTACAAGTTTTACACAAGTTGCACTGGGCTGAAACCAAGGTGTTGGCAGGGCCATGTTCCTTCCTGGAAGCTTTAGCAGAAAATCCATTTCTTTGACCTTTCTGGCTTTTAAAAGATACCTTACATTCCAAAGCTGGTGATCCACTTCCTTTATCTTCAAAACCAGCAGTGTTGCACCTCTCTGACCATTTTTCCATAATCACCACTCATTCTCCCCACAGTAAGGTTGTCAGCTTTAAAGGCTTAGACTGAACCCACATGTATGATCCAGGATCCTCTCCCTGTCTTCCTGTCTTTAACATACTCACATCTGCAAAATCCCTTTGCAATGTGAGGTGACTGAGTTACAGCTCCTGGGAGTTAGGGTGTGGACATCTTTTGGTGGGGCATTATTCTGCCTACAAAAGACTAAGGTATCTTTGAGACAGAATTGTTCATGAGCATTTTTTGCACTACTTAAAAATTTCTATTGTCTCATTGGAAAAGAATCATATTGAGTTTATTCCTTCATAAAGTTTTCCAAATGGCTTACTCATGTCATTTAATTGGTCTTAAGCTTTGGGCATGGGAAAATTAGCAAAAAAGGAAAGAAAATACTTCTCTGGACCCCACCAAATATTTTGATTAGAGCATAAGAGAATGAAAATTGAATTAATAAATTTCAAGTGGATAGAGCAAGGATCTTTTCCCAAATCCTTAGGGGGTAAAAAAAAAAAAAAGTGGAATCCAAACCAATGTGTTTCAAACAGTAATATTAAGACCCTAAATATCTGACTTTTCTGTTGACCATTTTTGTCAATCTCGGAAAGTAGCTTACTACAGAGTGCTTAATGCTATATTTAAATTCTAAGCAATTCAGGGAATAATTGGCAATAACAACCCTAACTCCATGATTAAACATTCTAACTGGCATGAATGGTAACTTCTATAAAGACTTGATAATACATCCTAAGTATAAAGATAAGAGATAAGAGAATGTATTAGTATCTATCATTAGAATACATTTTTTGTGTATTTTCTAAGTCATATTTTTGTTTTTCAAATGAGTTGCTGTTCCTGAGTACAAATATCATATTTCTGTTTAAATACAGATAAAAATAGGATTAAATACAAGATAGGTGTGGAGAAGTGTTAGCTTTAATAATGACCTCACAGAAATAAAATGTGTTATAAGTATCACTTGAGAAGTGATCAAAATGTGCCTATAAATACACATTCAAATGAAGTTTAGACACCAATTAATAGGAATGTTAGAACTGTGTTTAAATGATTTATGTACCAAAGGAAAATGTATTTTATAAAATATTATTAGAAATATTTTTCCTTAAAGCATATGATTAAACTGAGCAACTTAACCTAAAGCAGAAATCCTTATACTACTTTAAATCATTCTAGGGGGGAAAATGTTGACATAAAAAGAAATAAATGGTTCTAGTATAAAAAAATAACATTGTTTTTAACAGTGAAGGAAATAAAAATAGTACAATATAGTAGTAAATTGCTTCATACATTAAAAATGAACAGGAGTATAGCCAGATTGCCACCCTGACAGTTAACAGTTCATTGATTCAAGCAAATAAAGTGAAATCCTTCAAAATCCTATGTAACTTAATATACATTATATTCTAAAATATTTTAATGCTCTAGAAATGTGACCAGAAGTGTATTATATGCAACAGTTTTGTGTGTAGATATTTTAAGCAATCAAAATACAGCTATAACTAGGGTTCCATGTTGACATTTAACTCTAAAAATTTACATCTAGCATAGAGTAGGAAAAAAATTGCCATATTAGATTATTATAGGACTCTATAAACAGTTTAGCTTCCAATAACAAAGAAAATATTTATGAAATTAATACAGGACCCACAACCTTGGTTTCCACTTATTAGAATTTTCAAAATGCAAACATTAAAGACGATCTTTTGGTTTTTTTTCCGATTTCCTCTGGGATTTCTCTGCTTCTTTCAGGACGAGGCTATGGGTTTTTGGAAGGAAGACCACAGAGGTAAAGTGCCATTTCATTACAGGATATCGACACTACCCTTACCCTGGATTAAAGTGACAAAACAGTAGATGCCCACCCTAATCTTCTGATTGGAGCGGTATTTGTCAGGTTTCCTCACCTAAGGTTTCCTTTTTTCTCCCTTTCCACACTGTCCTCTTCAGAAGGAAGTCACTGTGTACAACTCGTACTTCAGGGTAGGGAATTATGCTCCACCTTCCTGGGGGCAGAGTATCTCCATAAATTATTAGAAATTCTTCTACACAGATTTGTCTCTTCCCCCCTGATTATCTACTTTTACAAAAGTGCATTTATATCAATATTTACTCATGGATATTTGTTTTATACTTCTGGTTCTAATCAATAACTTTGTTTAGTGGCTCAAATTGTTTGTGGCTGGTATACAGGAAAAGATTTTACTTTGTTATCACCCTTGTATCCTGCAAACTTGCAGTACTCAGTTAATAGTTCCAGGGTATTTTTTCTTGATTTGTTCATATTTTCTTCATAGACAATCATGCTGTTTATGAACAAAGATAGCTTTATATCATCTTTTCAAATCTATATAATCCCTGTCTTTTTCTTGTCTCACTTCCAGTGAGATTTTGAGTAGGGATGTTAAAAGAGGAAAACCTTGCCTTGTTGCCAATCTTAAGGGGAAAAATGTCCAGTTTTTCACTACTGAGTATGAACTTAGCTATCTCTTTTTTGATGTTGTTTATCAAGTTGAGGAAGTTCCTCTCAATTTTTGTTTGTTCTGAGTTTTACTATGAATCAGTGTTGAATTTTCTCAAATGCTTTTTCCATATCTATTAATATGATAATACTATTTTTAGTCTGTTGATGTATTGGATTAAAATGTTTGATTTCTAAATTTTGAACCAGCCTTGCAAAACTGGCATAAATCCAAATTTATCATGGCATGTAATTATTTTTATGCATTATTGTATTTGACTTGCTAATATTTTATTGAGGTTGTTTGCATCTATGTTCATGAGAAATATTTTTCTGTAATTTTTCTTTCTCATAGTATGGCTTAATTAGGCTTATTTTATTTTTATCTGTCTGTTTTCATAAAGTGGATGCTGAGATTACTGATTTTAGATTTTTCTTCTCATATATATGTATCTTTTTCATGCTCTAACTTTCTCTCTAAGCAGCAATTTCAATACATCTCACACTTTAGGTAAGTAATATTTTTATTTGGTTCAAAATATTTTTAATTTCTCTTGAGTCTTTGACATATGTGTTATTTAGAAATATGATGTTGAATTTCCAAATATTTGGGGATTTTGAACACTCTTTCCCTTATTGATTTCTAGTTAACTTCCATTGTGGCCTTCAGACATACTTTATATAATTTCTATTTTGTTGAATATATTAAGGTATGTTTTGTCTCCCACTATATTCTTATTGAATATTTCATAGGAACTCGAGAAGAATGTGTATTTTGCTATAGTTGGATGGTGTATTCTGTAAATATCAAATCAAATTGATTGAAAGTGCTGTTTAGGTCAATTCTATCCTTACAGGTTTTCTGCCTGCTTATCTATCATTTACCAAAAGAGAATGTTGAAATATCCATTATAATAGTAGCTATGTCCATTTCTTTTTGTCAGTTTTTGTCTCATACTTTTGATACTCTGTGGTTAGGTGCATGCACGAGTTATCTGGAGAACTGTCATGATGGAAACCTCTATTGCTGATAACTTTGCTTGTTCTGAAGTTGGCTTTGTCTGTAATTAATATAATTACTTTCTCTTTACTAGTGTTAGCTTAGTATATACCTCTCTATTCCAAAACTTTTCTAAATTAATAAAATATTTTTAAAATTTTAGCTCTTTTAAGGTCATAAAGCATTGAATGGAAGGTACAGAGAGTTCCCATGGACCCGTTATACCCACACATGCACATTCTCCCTCACTACTGACGTTCCCATCTGTTACAATGGATGGGTCTATACCGACACATCCTTATCACCCAGAGTCCATACTTTACACTGGAGCTCACTCTTGTTATTGTACTACATTCTATGGGTTTGGACAAACGTATCCACCACTGTAATGTCATACGAAATAGTTTCCATGCCCTAAAAATCCCCTATTGTTTCCTCCCACCTCCCAAGCCCTGGCATCCACTAATCTTTTCACTGTCTCCATAGTTTTTCCTCTTCTAGACTGTCAGTGTTGGAATCATGCGTTTGTAGCCTATTCAGATTGGCTTCTTTCACTTAGTAACATACACTTACTTTTCTTCTATGTCTTTTCATGGCTTGATCACCTTTTTCTTTTTGTTGCAAAATAATATTCCATTTTCTGAATGTACCAGTTCATTTATCCAGACATCTACTGAAGAACATCTTGGTTGCTTCCTCCTTTTGTCTATTACACAGACATACATCATTTTATTGTGCTTCACTTTATTGCACTTTGCAGATACTGTGTTTTTTTTTTTCCAAATTGGAAATTTGTGGCATCCCTGCCTCAAGCAAGTCTGTCAGCACCAGTTTTCTAACAGCACTTGTGCACTTTGTGTCTATATGTCACATTTTGGTACTTCTTACAATATTTCAAACTTTTTCATTATTATTTACAAGTTATGGCAATCTGTGATCAGTGATCTTTGATGTTACTATTGTAATTGGGCATTTTTTAGTAATTGTATTTTTAACTAAGATATGTACTTTTTAGCCATAAAGTTGCATACGTGATAGACTACAATCTAGTGTAAACATAACTTCTATATGCATTGGGAACCCCCCCCCAAAATTGTATGACTTGTTTTCCTCAATATTCGCCTTCTTGCTGTGCCCTGGAACTGAACCCACAGTATCTCTTAGGTATGCCTGTAAACAAAGCTGTTATAAACATCTGTGTACGGGTTTTTGTGCGGACATAAGTTTTCAACTCATATGGGTAAATACCGAGGAGCACAATTTCTGGATCATATGGTAAGAGTATGTTTAATTTTGTAAGAAATTTCGAAGCTGTCTTTCAAAGTGGCCGTACCATTTTGCATTCCTATCAGGAATGAATGCGGTTTCCCTATTCTCCACATACTCACCAGAATTGGTATTGTTAGTGTTCTAGGTTATAGATGCCTTAACAAATGTGTGGTGCTATTTCATTATTGTTTTAATAATAAAACATGTAAAGTATGACTAAATATTTCCTTTCTTTCCTTTCCTTTATTTCTTTCCTCAGTAACCAGTGTTGGCTCCCTATTACCTACCAGATTAAATCCAAGTTTAATTTAGCTTTCAAGAACTACATCGCCTAGATGGCAATGTAAGTCATTGCTAACTTCACTCCCCCTCATAAGAAGAGCAATTAACAATGATTCTTGGAGAAGACACCACTGAGAAAATCCTAAAACACAAGGTAGAGGCTGCAGCATTTTCCTGTATCACAGAGGCTGAGACAGACCACAGTAGCAGGGTAAGAGGAGCAGCCAGGCACCGACGGCACTGCCCCTCCCCCAGGCCAGTGCAGCACCGCACTGAGGGCTCCCCTAAGCCTACAGTTGCTCCAGCGGGAAAAAGAACCCGGGATGGACATCTTCTTCCCAAAGCATTGTGGATCATTTCTTGGGATTCCCCACTCCAGTGTTACCCCACAGGGATTGCAGGGGAATCTGCAAGGCCTGGCTGGGAATCTGATTTTGATAGAGAAAACAGTAGGGTCTTGTAACAACCAGCACTGAGATTCTGGTAGATTAAGTTCCTATCTAAATTGCCCCAGGAGTAGTACCAGCCAGTGGCTTTGCTTACCTTCAGGGTCAAGATGGTAGTGCAGTCCGACAGGGAACTTGCAAGGTGCATATCTGCCTGATTTGGGATATCAAATGAAGAGCCTTGTTGACCCTGGAGCTTGATCTGCCCCTGCCCCCTGCTGAGTGTAGCTCCCGGCCCTGCCAAACCAGACAGCCTGGTCAGAACACCTGGAAACTGTAGCCCAGCAACACTCAAGCAGGAAGTCAGGCAGGCAGAGCTGACTGACCACAGAGCAAAGCCAGTGGCATGTTTTGGCCAGGGAACTTGGGGCATGAGTCAGCTTGAGTCAAGACCACGAACAACCTTTGCCAGCCTTGGAGCTGGTTCTGCCACCCTGCCCAGGCAGGGAAGCTAATTCACAGCCTCGCCCGCTGCTGATGGTGCTTCCAAACCCACCTGACCCGGAAGCCTGGCCTAGGACCTGGCAAGTGACTGGACCAACAGCACTCAGGCAAAGCCACTGGCTAGGCTTTCTGCTTATCTGACGAGACGAGGCAGCTGCCACATGTGCTCAGACAGTCTGGTATACAAGTCAAAAACATCAGTTCAAAAAGATACATGTACCCCAATGTCCATAGCAGCATTATTTATAATAGCCAACATTTGGAAGCAACCTAAGTGTTCATCAACAGATAGATGGATAAAAAAGACGTAGTTTGTGTATATGTATGTACTTCTCAACCATGAAAAAGAGTGAAATTTTGCCGTTTGCAACAACACGGATAAACTTGGAGGGTATTATGCTAAGTGAAATAAGTCAGAGAAAGACAAATAATGTATGCTATCACTTATATGTGGAATCTGAAAAATAAAACAAACTAGTGAATATAACAAAAGAGAATCACTCACAGATAGAGAACCAGTGGTGTTACCAGTGGGGAGAGGGACGAGGGGGGGGGCAAGGCAGGGGCATAGGATTAAGAAGTACAAACTACTACGTATGAAATAAATAATGTACAGGGATATATTGTACAGCACAGGGAATATAGCCAATATTTTATAATAACTATAAATGGAGTATAACCTATAAAAATTTTGAATCTCTGTGTTGTACACCTGAAACAAGTATATTACAAATAAACTATAACAATAAAAAATAACAACTTCAGTAATCTGTTATTGGATACACAATATAGAAAATACATACACTTTTACTTCTCCACTACCTCACATTTTAGGTTATTGATGTTACAGTGTAAGTTTAAGAACGCTGTTGGTGGTGGTATTTTTGAAAAGGGTGTTATAACTTTAAGATATTTTATGTAAGCATTGTAACCATAAAGGAAAAACCTGAATTACATAGAAGAACATGATAAAGAAGTCAAACTATATTGATATCAGAAATTATCAAAACATGAAAAATACCAAAAAAGAAAACAGGATAAAAAGCAAGAAACAATGAATATGCAGAATACTCAGAAATCAACTAACAAAGTGGCAATAGCAAGTTCTTACCTATCAATTGTTACTTTAAATATATATGGATTAAATTTCCAATGAAGAGACAAAGAATGGCTGAACAGATAGATAGATAGAAAACAAGATCCGGTGTTATCCTGTGAATAAGAGACTCACTTTAGCCGAAGACACAGACTGGCTGGGAGTGAAGGGATAGAAAAAGATATTTCAAGCAAATGGTAACCAAAATAAAAGCAAGGTAGCTTTATTTGTATTAGACAAAATAGACTTTAAACTATAAATGGAAAAAAAGAAACAAAGGTCATTATATAATGGTAAAGGAGTCAATCCATCAAAAGGATGTAATAATTGCAAATATTTATGTGCCCAACATTGGAGCACCCGAATAAAGTAAAAACTAACAGAACTAAAAAGATAAATAGCAATACAACAATAACCAAAACCTTTTAATACTTCACTCTCAACAATGGATAGATCATACAATAGATTTGAACAACACTATAGACCAGCTGGACCTAATCTATATATACAGAGAGAGAGAGAAGTTTCTGTCCAACAAAAGCAGGACATGCATTCTTCTCAGGTATAGGTGGAACATTTTATGAATAAACCATAGATTAGGCCATGGCCAGAAATGCCAATATTCTTAGAAACATAAAACCTATCATGACTGAATCAAGAAGTAGAATTTCAGAATATACCTATTACTAGTAAGGAGATTAAATCAGTAATCAAAGTCTACCAACAAAGAAAAGCCCAGGACCAGACAGCTTCACTGGTAAATTTACCACTCACGTAAAGATGAATTAATGCAAAGCCTTTTCAGATTCTTCCAAAAAACCAAAGAGGAGAGAACACTCCGAAACTAATTTTACAAGGCCAGCATTACTCTGATCAGAAAGTCACTACAAAAACGAAAGCTACAGGCTAATATTTCTGATAAACATTGATACAAATACTCCCAATAAAATACTAGTAAGCCAAATTCAGCAGCACATTAAAAGGATTATTCACCATGATCAAGTGGGATTTATCCCTGGGATACAAGGATAGTCGAACATGTGCAAATCAATATGATAACTGACATTAATAAAATAGAAAAATCGTATGTTAATCTCAATAGGAACAGAAAACCATTTTATAGAATTCAACATTAGTTCATGATGAAAAACTCTTTAACAATTGGATATAGAAGGAACTTACCTCAACATAATGAAGGCCATATATGACAAGCCCACAGCTGACATCATTCTCATTGGTGAAAAGTTGTAAGCTTTTTCTTCAAGATCAAGAACAAGAGAAGGATGCCAACTCTCACCACTCCTATTCAACACAGAAATGGACGTCCTAGCCAGAGCAGTCAGGAAAGAAAGAAAAAGACATCAGAATTAGAAAAGAAGTAAAATTTTCTCTATTTGTAGATGACATGACTTTATATATAGAAAATCCTAGGGACTCACCAAAAAACTTAGCTCTGATCAACAAATTCAGTAAAGTCAAATGATATAAAATTAATATACAATAAACAGTAGTATTTCTATACACTAATGACAAATTATCTGAAAAAACAATGAATGTAATCCCTCTCACATTAGTATCAAAAACAACAAAATACTTAGGAATAAATTTAACCAAGGAGGTGAAAGATCTTTACACTGAAAAGTATAAGACGTTTAGGAATAAAAAAGACACAAATAAATGGAAAAGTACCCCATGTTCGTAGATTGAAAGAAATAATGTTAAAATGTCCATAGTAGCCAAAGCCATTTATGGATTCAATGCAATCCCTATCAAGGCTCCAGCAGCATTTTTTACAGAAGTAGAAAAAATAATCCTAAAATGTATATGGAACCACAACAGAACCCTCAAAAGAGCCAAAGCAATCCTGAGAAAGACCAACAAAGCAGGTGGCATCACACTTCCTGATTTCAAGCTGTACTATAAAGGTATAGTAATCAACACAGTTTGGTACTAATATAAAAACAGACACATGAACCAATGGAACAGGATTGAGAGCCCAGAATTAAACCGGTATGTGTGTGTGTGTTTGTGTGTAGTCATTTGGTCCACTAATATTTGACAGGGGAGCTAAGAATAGTCAATGGAGAAAAGACAGTCTCCTTAATAAAGGGTGCTGGGAAAATCCTCATGTAAAAGAATAAAACTAGACTGTATCTTATATCCCTTACAAAATTTAACTTGAAATGGATTAAAGACTTAAGTGTAAGATCTGACACTATAAACCTCCTAAAAGAAAACTTATGGAAAAGGCTCCTTGACATGTGTCTTGGCAATCATTTTTGGATACAACTCTTAAGACATGAGCAACAAAGTAAAAAATAAATGATTGGGACTACATAAAACTAAAGAACTGCTCAGAAAAATAAGAAAAGAGAAAGAAAATTTTTAAAATCTGCAGAATGGGAAAATACATCTGCAAAGCATAAGGGCCTAATATCCAAAATATGGTTTTAAAAAACTCATAATAGCTCAACAGCCAAAAAACAAATAACCCAATTTAAGAAATGGGCCAGGTACCCGAATAGACATTTTTCCAAGGAAGATACACAAATAGCCAACAGATACATGAAAACTAGTCAACGAAATGCAAATCAAAACCAAAATGAGAGATCACCTCACACTTGTTAGAACAGCTATCCTCAAAAGGACAAGAGATAACAAATGCTGGAAGGGATGTGGTGAAAAGGGGACCCTTTGCATTTTTGTTGGTAATGTAAATTGGTGCAGCCTCTATGGAAAACAGTATGGAGGTTCCTCAAAAAAATTAAAATAGAACTATCACATAATACTGCAGTTCACTTCTGGGTATATATCTGACAGAAAACACTGTGTTGGAGAAATATAAGCACCCGTCTTTATTTCAGCATTATTTATAATTGTCAAGACATGGAAATAACCTAAGCATCTACTGATGGGTGAATGGATGAAGAAAATGATATGCATACACAATGGAATATTATTCAGCCACAAAAAGGAAATCCTGCCATTTGTGACAAGGGATGGATGCTGAAAGCATTTTGCTAAATTAAATCAGACGAAGACAAATCCTGTATGATCTCACTTATATGTTGAATCTAAAACAAATGAACAAAAAGCAAAAACAAGGTAATTCACAGAAAAAGAGATCAGAAATCTGGTTTCTTGAGGCAAGTGTGGTGGGTGGAAGAACTGACTGAAGGTGTTCAAAAGGCATAAACTTCCAGTTATGAGATAAGTAAGTGCTGGGGGTGTAATGTACAGTGTGATGACTAGTCAACACTGCTTTCTGGTATGTTTTAAAGCTGCTGAGAGTAAATCCTAAAAGCTCCCATCACAGGAAAAAATTTTTTTCTTTTTTCTTTTGTGTCTGTATGAGATGATGGATGCTAACTAAACTTGTAATCATTTCAGAAAACATGTACGTCAGTCTGATGTACATCTTAAACGTATACAGTGCTGTATGTCAATATATCCCATTAAAACTGAAAAAAAGAGCTGCATCAATTTATAGCTATACCTCATTTTTTTGTTCTTATTTGACACAGATTATTTTTTGTGCTTAAACACATGGTTTATACTACAAATTAGATACGTTAAGCCAACTAATTACAATATAATATGAAATACCCAAATGAACGCTTCTCCAGTAACCCAGCAGGCAACTAAAACAGGCTGAGTTTGGGTGAGGAGATGATCTCCTGGAGTAGGTGTCGTTTTAGTTAGGATTATAGAGTAGGTACAAGAAAGTTGATTGAAGAAAATGCTTGGTCAATTCAAGTGAATTAAATAGCATGTGTTTAGTCCCCAGATTAAAAAAATATTTTTTCAGGAGAGCATGGTATATGGATCTGGAAATTGCATTGGGTGAAGGTGGAAAAGTAGAGACGATTCAGATTAAAAAAACATCATAGGTGTAGCATCGAGAGTTTGGTTTTTCCCCTAGGGATGTCACTGGCGGATTTTACAGAAATGTGACATGGTCAGATTTATGTTTTAAGTACCATCTGGTAACAAGAAAAAGGATGAAATAGAGAAGGGAAACACTGAATGCAGGAAAATTGGATGAAACTATTACTGTATCCAGATGAGAAACAATAGGGGTCTGAACTAAGGAAATAACATTCAAATAAGTGAAAGAAACTCATGCAGAATTTAGTGACTTAGCAGATCCTGTTGGACCCTGCTCATGTCCCCAGGACCTCTTTTACTGGTTTGCTATGCCCATCTCCTAACTCTTGCCAGAGTTGCTGCCAATGGCTCTCACTTGCAAACTCTTCCAGAGAACTGTCCTTGCATAAATGGAGCAATCATACAGTTTATATCTCGCCGCGATCTGCTAACATGACTGACCGAGTTGACAGTACTTGCAGTAGGAGTGGGGAGAGAAATGGTATAAGAGCCAGCCTCTAGCCTCAACAGGACTAATTCTGTGGTGCAATTTATACTTTCCTCTGGGTCAGGCTGAGCCTAGACTTCTCCGAAAACTGCATCATTGTTTGACTTTCCTTCCTGCTATGGACTGAATTGTGTCCCTCAAAATTTGTATGTTAAAGCATTAACCAGCAGTGTCACTGTATCTGAAGATGGGGGCCTTTGAGGAGATAATAAAGGTTAAACAGGATCATAAGGGTGGCATCTTAATCTGACAGGACTGGTGTCCTTGTAAGAAAAAGAGACAGAGCTCACTCCTCTGCCCACAGAGAGAGCACACCAGAAGGCAGCTGTCTGCAAGCCTGGAAGACAGGCCTCACCAGGGACTCAAATTGGCAGCACTTTGATCTTGGACTTCCCAGCCTCCAGAACTGTGAGGAAATAAATTGTTTAAGCCCCCAAATCCGTGATACTGTGTTACGGCAGCCTAAGCAAACTAATACATCCCTTTCTCTATTTTTTTTTTCTTACAAGTTTCCCCAGATAGAATACGCTTAATGTATCATTTTAACGACCCTAGTTAATGAGGGTGGTATTTTATGTGTGACGTCACCTACTTTTTTGGTCCTTAATTTTTCCATCTTTAAAATGGATTACTCAATTGTAAATCAGTGGATGTTCTGCTTCCTCTGCTAGATTGTTAACATCTTAAGTGCATTAAATGGCATTTCACCTATTATTTGTTGAAGTCCCCCTATTCTGTTAAGGTAGTGACTGATAAGTTATGTTCTTTAATAAGTAATCTCATAGAACCATAGAAAGCAGAACAAAGAGGCCAAAGGAACCCCCCTCACACATCAAGTACAACTCAATGTCCCTTTTACAGATGAAGGGGAAAAAGATGCCTAGGATATGCATGACACTGGATACCTACATTGCTGTAGCTATTTTAGCTCCTTCAATTAATTATGGTCATTTGGGGAAAAGATAACTGATTTTCCAGGAGTACAATATAAAAGGTACACCAGTATGCAAAACCCTATCACTGATTACCCAGCTAATTACTGACTTAATCCAAACATTTAAAAGGTTAGCTCTTGTTTTCCAAACACGCTAGATTCTGTGTCTGCAGAGAGCTTATAATATACCGCCATAAAAATTAAAGTAATTCACTCATCTTGGCAATATATACAAGATTCTAGAAAAGAATGAACTTTAAAAGATGTGGAAAAAAGTCCAATTGGCATAATATGAGCCAGAAAAATTGTAATGGCTAAAAGGAATGAGAACTGACTGTGTCAAACCATCCATCAAGAGATGACATATGTTATATTCTTAGCAGGACATTTGTTTGTTGAAAGTGCTTAATTTGGCAAGCTTATGCAGAGGTGGGTATGGCAAATTTTACTTTAGAGTACAAAACAGCTTGGAATGTGAAGATGCTAATGAGATCATTTAGTAATAGTTATCAAGCCATTCCAAAAAGGCAATATTTATCTGAAAGTTACATTATAATCCATATCATGTGCAGGTAATAGTGTCTTCAGGAAGGAATCCTACAAGGCTGCTTTTTTTTTTTGCTCATTCTAGGAACTGAAACTTTAATAGGTAATAGACATCAGTTTATACTTTTGTTATTGTTTTGGGTAGAGAAAAAAATATAGTGTGAGATTTATCATGATAAAACTCTAATTTGATTTAAATGATGAACTTTCTATAATAACAAAATTTATACTTACAGGAAAATATATGCATATATAAATATCTATGTAAATGTATATCTACATAAATAAAACTAGTTGGTTCTGGTGTCTGACTTCAGTTCTGCCCCAGCAAGGAATTTATGCTAATCCTAAACCAGAGAGGTGGTGAGGGGACAGTGAGGCTTCAGTTTCTTTGCAAATCAACCCAAAATGCTGTCTTATTTTTCAAGAACTGGTTTGGGTTGGAATGGCTGACTGGGCTAGTACTTCTCTGTAGGACATTTCTTGGCTCTTACTAGATAGACTGCCTTTGATTAGGCACTTGCCCAAATTGTTCTGTGGAATTCTTCCACTTTCCTTGTTAACTACAGCCCCAAAATGACTACTTAAATCTGCAGTTTTAACCTAAGAGCACTGTTTTACTCTTCACCAAAATCTGCAGTTTTCCTCTTAGATGGCTGAGTTTTCTCTCCCTGCAGTGTCAAAAGGAGAGTACAAAGCTCTCTTCTTGCTTCAGAATATGAACTGAAAATGGACTCACATTTGACAATTATTGTAAAATGTGTTCTTTAATATGACTAAGTATTCTCCCACAGGGGTTACTATGGAGTGGTCCAGGACTTTAACTATTCAGTTAATTCATGACCAAGATTGTGATGGTTACATATATGAGCATATTAATCCTGGTACGAACCAGCAAAGAGACTGCAAATGGGGCCAAATTATTTTTTGAACCAGTGTTTGTAAGATGCATTAGTTGTTTTGTAACAGAAACTATATGACAAAATTTGACATGTTCTTTTCAAGAGGTCAGTGAATAGTTGGTAATTGGGCTTGTAGCAAATGCGTGTCTATGCATTTCTGAAGAGAAATTCCATTAGTTTTATTACCTTCTTGTATCTGTGTGTAAAGCAACTAGCTGTTTAAACAAAACCTCCTCTTGCACGCACCTGCATCTTGCATAAGAAGTTTTAGACTCTTTAAAAATAAAATCTTTACAAAACAAGCCAGTGGCCCTGCTCAGGAACACTTATTACGAAAGAAAAGATGAATTTACATGAGCTAAGTTTCTTTCAAGTACCAGACAAAGGCAATTCTTTTAACAAGCATTATGAAAAAGAGACTGTTTTGTGAAAAATCACCAGTGAAGCTTTGAGTGGTAAAGTATGAGGTCCTCTTGACCCTTTTCCCTGCCAAAATTTTGAAATATCTGTATGAAGTAGGAATAAAGAGAATAAATTAAATTTCTATCTGTGTCTACATTGGCTTAGAAATAGACAGTGTTGCTAAGAATAATATAGCTTTATGTGATCTTCGATTATTTTGGCTTAATTCTTTAAAATTTTTTAAAAAGTGAAGATGACTATAGAAAATAACCTATGACAAAAGACACCTAAAATAAGAAAAACAATAGAGCACTAGACAGGAAACCAAAAAAGTGGAGATTCTGGCTCAACTTAGCCACTTGTTTATATATATAACATTCAGTTCACACATGTGTAAAATAAATATGGAACTCTCCCAATTTATAACAAGATGTTATTGTCACCATTTTAAAGATTCAGAATGTGAGGCTGTTAGGCAGTTAGACAGAAATGAGCACTCGGCAAGGGGAGACAAAGAGGGAGGGAGCAACCCAGAAAATAACAGTATCCCTGTGCTCAGGATAAGGGGCTCTAAAAACTTTTACTTTCTCTAAATGAAGGTCAACAAAGAAGCTGGCTAGCATTGAACACTGCAGCTGCACAGTAGAGAGAAGGACCTGGCTTAACTTGACCCAATGCTCATTATAATGTAATTAACATTACAGTTTGAGCCCCCCTCCTGTAGGTTTCTCTGTGTGCATCATGGGTAAGGACATGCAAAAATGAGATGGGCATGGATGTGCTTGAGCACAAGGAACCTAAGCTGTCAGTCAGCCTGAGCACTCACAGAACCTGAGCCATGAATCAATCAATCATGAAAATGCCCCCTAAGCCAGGATATAAAAGCAGGAAAAATAACGGAGCAACACCAGTTTTTCTCTCAGTTTCACTCGCTCTCAATTCTCGGGAGTATACTATATATTTTACTACCTTTTAACTTTACTAATAAAATCTTGTTCATATCATGCTTCCTGTCTCTCATTAAAAATTCATTTTTGGGGGGTGACTTAGAACTGAAGTAACTCTTATTCCCCTCCTCCCAGTAACAAGGTTATGACCGTTATTTAATGTCACTAATCCTGCTTCCTCTAAATAAAAAGAAGAAAAAAACTGACAACAAAATAAACAAGCAATTGATAGGGCACTAAACTTTTGGAAAGATATCCAATGTTCTAGGATTGGAAGAATTAATATTGTTAAAATGGCTATACTACTCAAAGCAATCTACAGATTTAATGCAATCCCTACCTATCAAATTACCCAGAACATTTTTCACAGAATTACAACAAGTAGTCATAAAATTTATATGGAGTCACAAAAGACCCATAATTGCCAAAGCATTACTAAAGAAAAAGAATGAAACTGGAGGAATAACCCTCCCAGACTTGAGACAGTATGCCAGAGCTACAGTAATCAAAACAGCATGGTATTACTACACAAAAAAGATATACGGATCAATGGAACAGAATAGAGAGCCAAGAAATAAACCCACAAACTTTTGGTCAATCTTCAACAAAGGAGGCATAACATACAATGGAGTAAAGACAGTCCCTTCAGCAGATGGTGTTGGGAAAACTGGACAGCTGCATATAAATCAATGAATTTAGAATACTCTCTCACACCATACACAAAAATAAACTCAAAATGGCTTAAAGACTTAAACATAAGACAAGACACAATAAACCTCTTAGAAGAAAACAGAGGCAAAACATTATTTGACATAAATCTTAGCAATGTTCTCCTAGGGCAATCTACTCAAGCAATAGAAATAAAAGCAAAAATAAACAAATGGGACCTAATTAAACATAAGCTTCTGCACAGCAAAGGAAACCATGAGCAAAACAAAAAGACAAGCTATGGAATGGGAGAAAATATTTGCAAAAGATGAGGCTTAACAAGGGCTTAATTTCCAAAATATATAAACAGCTTATACAACTTAACAACAACAACAAAAACCCAATTCAAAATGGCCAGAAGACTTAAGCAAGCAATTCTCCAATGAAGACATACAAATGGCCAAGAGGCACATGAAAAAATGCTCAATATTGCTAATTATTAGAGAAATGCAAATGAAAACTATAATGAGGTATCACTTCACACCAGTCAGAACAGCCATCATTCAAAATTCCACAAATGATAACTGCTGGAGAGGCTGTGGAGAAAAGGGAACCCTCCTACACTGCTGGTGGGAATGTAGTTTGGTGCAGCCATAATGGAAAACAGTATGGAGAGTCCTCCAAAAACTAAAAATAGGCTTACCCTATGACCCAGCAATCCTACTCCTGGGCATATATCAAGAGGGAACCTTAATTCAAAAGGATACATGCACCCCAATGTTCATAGCAGCGCTATTTACAATAGCCAAGACATGGAAACAACTTAAATGCCCATCAACAGATGACTGGGTAAAGAAGCTGTGGTATATTTATACAATGGAATACTACTCAGCCATAAAAAATAATAAAATAATGCCATTTGCAGCAACATGGATGAACCTGGAGAATGTCATTCTAAGTGAAGTAAACCAGAAAGAGAAAGAAAAATACCATATGATATCATATATGTGGAATCTTAAAAAAAAAAAAAAAAGACAAATGAACTTATTTATAAAACAGAAACAGTCTCACAGATAGAAAACAAACTTACGGTTACCAGCAGGGGAAGTGGGTGGGAAGGGATAAATTAGGAGCTTGAGATTTGTAGATACTAACTAATATATGTAAAATAGATAAACAAGTTTATACTGTATAGCACAGGGAACTAGACTCAATATCTTGTAGTAACTTACAGTGAAAAAGAATATGAAAATGAATAGATGTATGTTCCTATATGACTGAAGTATTGTGCTGTACATGAGAAATTGACACAACATTGTAAACTGACTACACTTCAATAAAAATTCTTTAAAAAATAAAAGATACGTGATTTCTCATTAGTTTATTTAGGGTAAGATTGTACGTATATGTTCACTTCAACCCAGGAATGCTAGAGGCACAGACTAGATTACTACTGCTAGCACCCTGGGAAGATACTAAAAAGACTGTGAAATAGTTTAAAACTTTTGGTTTTTAATCAAGTTCTTAGAAGATGAAGATGAAGGCATAATTGTAAAGTTGCCTTAACCATCTACTGTTATGACTATAGTGGAAAAATAAAGATAGATTAAAAGCTGCAAAGATATAAATTAGTGGCTTTCTACCACATGAAAAAAAAAAAATCAATGAATTCAATGAGTTAAAGGAAGCAGGGTGTATAAGTGCAGAAAGGTACTGCCCATGTTGCAAATGTAAACGTCTTTATCAGACTCCAAAATGGAACTAAATCTCAGACTTGGATAAATTCTGCATCTGCACAAATTCCAATGACTACCTCACTGTCTAATCAAGTGTCCTCTATCTACATCTCATATTACAGGAGTTAGAATCATCACTAAGAGGTAATAAAGAGTATTATAAAGGTCAAGAATAAATGAGACTTTGTCTAAAGGGATTGTTATTTAACAATGTATTGTTTATAAGATTTAGGAGTTCATATTTTATTTATGATAAATTCATGCAAATGATGGATTAAAATGTTTATTTGGGGGAGGTAATTAAGTTTGTTTATGTATTTTTTTAATTAATTATTTTTAATTTTTATTTTTTTAATGGAGGTACTGGGGATTGAACCAGGACCTTGTGCGTGCTAAGCACACACTACTGCTGAGCTATATCCTCCCTCTGGATTAAAATAATTTAAAAGAGAAAATACCTCTATGAAGTGTTTTGTAACTCATCAGTCTGAGCTTGATTTGTGTTCCCATTCAGGAAAAATTTTCTCTGTATCCATAAAAAATAACAGTTTAGCTTTTGATTTACAAAATGTTTACCTGGTAAGTTGAATTAGTGTTGTTTTCTTCTAGATACTGTATTTTTTATGCAGACATGCTCACAGTCATTCCTAAATTTAACCTTTCAAATCTGTGGGGCTTTAGTTGGAAAGTCAGGGTGTTGGCTAACTTTTAAGACCATGTCAAGATAGACACGACTGTATTTTGGATATATGTCAATTACCTTTGCTCCTCAGCAAAGGTCATGATTGATAAACAAGTTTCCATGCTCAAAAGCAACTTGTCTAAAGTCATTAACACCTACTGCCTACTGTGTCCAATGTAAGAAATTATGCATGATTCTTAATATTTGTATAATAATGTTCACATACTAGATTTAATAACTATGATTGTAGGAAAACTAAAGTCTGAAAAACAAGTGTCAAACAACACAAATCAAATATTTTCATATGATTTTTTAAAATGTTATTTTCATCAATTCTGGTCAATTATTTTTCTTGTGTGGATATATTAATAGTTAATACACAGAACTTTAAAAATCAATATACTATGCAATTTGAAACTGAAAGCTATAAATTCTTCAGCAGACTAGCAGCAGTTTCTATGTAGGAGCTATTCATAAGTGCTTTAGGGTGTTCTAATCACAGGTTAAAGATCCCAACCTTCATCTATTCACATAAGAAATTAATAGAGATATAGTAGTGTATATATTCTCCAAAGATAATTCAAGAATACGCAGAAGCACTAGCATTCAACTTCAGTGCAATTAACAGTACAGTAATCTGAAGATCAGGAAAGTTTAAAGTCAATAGCTGAGAACTACTTGAATGGACAGTGATTGATTTTGCTTGCTCTGGCCTATAGGGGAATGGCTGATCCAAGCTTACTTTGCGCTAGCCTCTTCTCTGTTGCAAGCCTAATGAGGCATAAGGAGTGAAGTGAAAAATGGAAACAATAGAAATAGATTTGTGTCTGCATGGGGCCAACAACATGATGAGGAAATAAAAATTAATCCAACCAGCGATCTGGTATCAAAAAGCTGTACTGTCAAATTTCCAGTAACATTTTCCAAAATTATTATTATTATTACCTTTGCATTTCAGCAGTTCAGTTCTCTTTGATTACACATGTTGCAACTGAGTACTTTCTACGAACCTAGAACTGACAGATGTTTGGAAGGAACATGTTATTTAATACATTTTAAAGAAATGCATTACAATTAAAGATTCTGTTGCCAGAATATATAAAAGCATACTCTTGATTGTCTGCTATAAATAACATTTGTAAGAATCAATCCTGTTGGTAAGTACTTGTTTAGATGGGTTATTAAAGAGGTTAAAAATAAATGATATTTGGAAAATCATTGAAAATGCTCTAATACTGCATTGGTTTCAGATAGGTACTTAGACCATCAGCAGATGATACCGTGAGATTTGAAACTAGACATATTTACAGCTGAAAAGTATATTTAAATAGTTTTGTGGAGATGGTAGTTAGAATGCAAATAAAATATTTCCTAGAAGAAAAAATATATTAAATGTAATTGGTCACAATAAAGAAAGATTTGAAGTGGCTGATAAAAATTATATTTGTCTCGAGTATAGTTTTACAAACATAAAGTACATTATTCTATTCATTCAATAAGCATTTATCATGTTCCCTCCTACTTCAGCTGATTAATTTCTATCAGCCTTCAGAATTCAGCTTATATTTATATTTCCTCAATTTTTCCAAAACTTTCAGACTATGTCAAGTCCATCCTGTTTTTTATATCCTTATAATCTTCTAACTTTCTTTCCTTGCACTTTATCCAGTAGTAAAGATAAGTAATTGTATAATTAGTTTTTTCCAGGTATGTGTATACTGAATAAGGACAGAAATTATTTTCCTGATTTACATCTGTATCTCCAGCAAAGGACCTTTCACTGAATAAACACTAAATTAAAACTCTGTTAAATCAGTAACTGAATACACTTTCTCAGGTATAATTTTAGGCACTGAAGTTATAAAGTCAAATAAGGCCTGGGGAATCTGTCTCCTTGGGAAGATTGGGTGTCGGAAGAGACGGGAGAGACGAGTAAAGGAATAATTACAGTTCAAAGAGAGAAGATATGATGGTGAAGAAGGAAACTGTTGTACTTCAGTTTAAAGGGAAAGTCTGAATGGACAAGATGAAACTCCATGAAAAGGACAGAGTAGGTGTTCTTTGCTGAGGGACAGCTTGCTTCAGACGGGCACACTGATCTTTGTGTCACTTGATTCCTCTTGGAAATGGAAACTGAGACAGAGATAAGAGTTTACTGGAGAGTTAGCCCTGTGAAAAGAACAAGAGGGATGCAGGGATCAGGCAGGGGGAATCAAAACTGTAATACAAGCCTGACAAAGTCTCTGGCAGCCCAGAGATCTGTGGAGCAAGGATTCCTATTTAGAGGATCCTCCAATGGGCGCAATGACCAGGGAATAAGACCACAGTCTTACTCAACCATTGGCTGGAGTCATCGGGAGAAGAGCATTACTCAGCTCAAAAGCTGAGGCAGACAAGGAGGAGGTACAGCTGGCTACTCTCCTCGCAGTCAGGCAGTGTCCTCCCTTGAGAGGATCCCGTCTGCTACAAGCATGGACAGTATACACAGCAACCGTCTCTAGTCCATACACACGTGGCCTGTGCTTGTTAGGACAGGGCAAAGCATGAGGCGGGTGATGGTACCAGAGCCAAGACTTAAATGGTCTTGTGCATCTCTCTGGGGAGTTTGGATCTTATTCTGCAGGCAGTGGAGACCATGGAAAAGTTTTCAGTAAGGAAGCAATGGGAGCAAATTTGCATTCTAAATCTTTCTGCTGCACTGAGTGAAACCTGAATGCAGGGCCCCTGAAGAGGAGCTGTTAGAGGAGGCCCGGTGAAAGCAAGAACAGAGAGTCTGACATAGGAATGAGGCGCAGGGGAAAATTAGAGACTCTGGAGGGCAGGCACCTCAGGATGTGATGCCTGATTAGACTGGAGGAGTAAGGAAGAGCAAGGAGTCTGGGACACCTGATTTTCTTTGACACAAAGTTTCTTATGTTCTCAGAGTAAGCTTTAGAAGAAATAATAAAATGAGACTCACTGCAAACATCTACCTCTCAAAATGTAAAGTTGTCTAATTACCTCAGCCAGATCCCCGATCATCTCACTAGAATCTACTTCTTGCTGTGATTACACAGCACTGTGTCTCAGCCTGGTGCCAAATGTCAAACAAAGAAATACAGATTATTAAAAGTGATTCAGCGCATGGGAGGAATCCCAGCATCTCATTCTCAAAGCGAAGCCTTAGAAGGGCAGAGAAAGTAAAAACAAAATTAACCATTAAAAATAACAAATACAGCATAATGTCCCAATCATGCATATATATACATATATTATGCTGTATACCAGAAATTGACACATTGTAACTGACTATACTTCAAAAGAAAACAAAATAACAAATACAAATGAAAACACAGCCCCCGCACACACATACACACATAAAATGGAATGCTAAATGTGATATCCACTGGCACTAAATTTGAAAGCAAAATAAATTGCCAATAATTAATATTGGGTTATGTGGTTATTTAAATGAAAATTTTAATGAAACCTTTATGTATAGAATGTACAGGTGAATTAAATATGCACATAAGGACATTTATTCCCTAATCCTAAAATAATACCCAGCCACCCTCTCCAAAAGAACAGGCACATTCACACCTCTGACTTTACTCCTGCGCCATGGTAGCTTCTCTTTTCTCTGCCCTCAAATTCTTACTCATTTAACAGAGTTCAGTCCAAATTTCACCTTTTTCTGGGTGTTTATCTCTCATGTTCTCCTATAAAATGAATTAACTGCTCATTCATCTCTGCTTTCATGGATATTTACATATTTACATATATGTGTATGTACATATATATCCATATATATTTTAAAAATCTAAAAAAAAAAAGCCACTATTCTATTTGTGGGTCCAGCAGACATGTGGGTCTACCAGCATGTTTGAAAAATCATAGTTACTTAATGATTTCAGTTAAGCTGATTCCATTGGATAGTGTCACTTAACCATATTAAGTAGTACAAGAAAGTGTAATGAAATAGAGTGTAAAGAAAGAAGAAAAAATAAGGAAGAAAATGGAATAGATGTCTCAGTTCTTATTACAGCGTTTGGAAATTTCTTACCCCTGACTTAGCATGTCTAAATCCTACTAACCCCTTAAGATGAAATGAAAATAAGGTTTCCTTTAAAAGGTTTTTAGATTCCTACTTAGATTGAAATAATTCTTTAAACTTCCATATAATTACAAAATTTTCCTCCTCGGTAACAATCTTTATCCTCAATATATATATATATATATATATATATATATATATATATATGCAACTGAAAGCGGTGAATACATATCCAATCCAGGACTTCCCAACCCCAGAACTGTTGACATTATGGGCTTTCCTAAAGATCTTACTAAACATTTGGACGTTGTTGTGGGCTGTCCTGTGCACTGCAGGAAGTTCAGCAGCATCTCTGGGCTCTATCTACTAGACACCAGTAGCTCCCAGCTCCCTCTACACAGTTGTGACAACCATAAAATGTATCCAGACATTGTTAAATGTCCTTTGGGGTGGGGGAGGAGGCAAAATTGTAGTGAATCACTGATTAAAAAGGTGAAACTACCATTGTACAATGACTTTTAATTTAGATAGACAATAATCTAACTCATTGACCTTGTATCATGCAGGCGACATGTGAATGATATGGGAGTCTAAGGAAGTGCCAATGATTATTTACCTGGAAAATGAGAAAACCCGAAAGAGCTAGAAACTCAGCTTGTAAACACTGCCACTACATTCTTTTCATAGCAGACATTTTTGATAGTGATGTAAACTGACACAACATTTTCAGGGTCAAATAACAGCTTTGTGATTGGATTTATTAATATGTTAAACTAAAATTTACCCCGACCTCAACAAACCACCAACCCAAAGTATCTAAGCTTAAGTACTCAGCACTAAGACATAATATTTTGAATATGCATTGTTTTCACACTTAACATAGATAGTAACATAATTTTATGAGTTAGCATTTTGTTTCATGCCTTGTTGTATAAGCTGGTTAGTAATCTGGGTAATTTATTCTACTTATTAAACACCAAAACTTATTTTTTCAGAAATTCTGTTTACAGCTTACAACTGAATATATAGTATCACAGCTCTCAAAGAACTTATATTTAGTGGGAATAAGCTATCCTATAAAATAAAACAGCAATATAATGCACTTAATTCTATGATCCAGATGAAAATAATAGACACACAGAAAAGTCGTAGCTCAGTCGTAAAGGCACTGCAGGAGGCACCTGATGGTTTTTAAGCAGAGGAGTGATACAGTTATGAATGTGTTGTAGATAAAGCTTCAGGACTGGAGGCAAGAAAACTACTTCAAAGCCTTTTACACTAATCTAGACAAGATATGTCAAGGGATGAAATAGGCCAGTGGTAGAAGGCTGGGGAAAAGAGACAAAGGAAACTTAGGAAGACTTGAAGACAAATATCGTGAGAATTTCATGAGTAACATGATGTGAAGTTTTGGGAGAGAAAGGATTTAGATTGTCTCCTTAGATTCCAGCTGTAGGTGTGTGGATAGTTAGATGTACCACTAATTGAAATAAGGGTAACAAGAGGAAAAGCTTCAGGGGAAAAGATGACAGATTCCCTGAACTTCCACTGGCAACAGTGCACATGGTTTAGGCATTTTACCTAGTCTGAGTTTAGGAAGCTTAGGAGCAATAAAAACAAATAGGAAGATTGATTTGAGGTTAGAGTGGCTTTTATTTACTTATTTTATTTACTTCTTTAGGTCAGATGGATGTAATAGAAGGACTAGAGATGGGACAGATTTGAGAGTCATGGCGAAAAAGTGATTCAGATGATGAATCTAGCTAGGGTCTTAGGCTGTCTAGAAAAGAGATAAGAAATCCCCTCTTAGACCTCGAGAATATATTAGGATCAACACAGTGGAAGATGATAGAATTTCACAGAGTGGGTGTACTGTATGTTCTGGTATGAGAAGTCTGGTGGGAAAATTGTTTTCAGCAAGAGAGGGGCTGAAAGTTAATATTTCTCATTCATAATCGTATTAGGTGGTAACAAGGGTTTAGGTTATCACCATGGGCAGGAGTAAAACAGAGTCAAGGTAGTTAGCAAACACCTAGAACATGGTGTTTGAATAAACCATCTACATGAGTGAAGTCAGCCAGTATTATGGCAGGATTTAGATAGAGTAAAGGAAGAATATTTAATATCAGTGTTTTCAATGTCTGACCAGATCTTCAGATTAAAGAGGAGAAAATCACATGGAGAGGATTTCCAAAGAAAACAATAGTTGTGTTTATTTCCTCAGTAGAGGAAGAGTAATGATTCAGAACTTGCACTTAGCACTAAGGAGGTAGTCAAGGAATTGCTTGAGGGATGAAATATCTTCCATTTGAAAGAACAAACTTAGGTGCTGAAAAAAAAAAACTGAGAGGAAGAATAAAAGCTGAAGTAACACTTGCTCACTGATAAGAACTAACACTGATTTCAGTGTTTCACATTCACTTTAATGCTGTTTGCAAACTGCTATAAAAGAACATAAGTCAAGATGTTCTTTAAAATAAGACCAAGACTTAGAAAGCACTGTAAAATTCAATTTGTCCTGATCAAAAACAAAGCAGATTTAGAGAGAAACTTTGTCATAAATAGTAGAGAAGAGTGCCCAAGTTTCATGGTGCACTTTTTTAATAAGCTATTTAAGTTCCTTAAGGCTTGTATGAAGATCATGAAAACTCCATTCAAGCATAGCTGCTTTGTATAATCCTGCTGAGATGCTTCCCTAGTAACGAACTTGTTTTAAGATCCTTTGGGTCAATAAGCAGTTGAAATGTTGAGACTACTTCAAGGCATGTTAATCAAAAGAAGACAGACTAGAGCCAGCATTAAAGAAACGAATTGATTGCATGCAGGGAAAGCAAGTGAGGACAGATTATCATAGATTTTAAAACTATGTAAGATGGCTTTAAAGACTCATGTCTGCAAAGTCTTTTGATAACAAAAATTACTGTTGAGCTATAGCTATGTAAGTATAGAAGTGTGACAGAAAAGCACCTGTTACATTACTCTTGTGGAAAATGTACAATCCTGGCATATTTTCCAAAATCCAAAAATGGTGCTCAAAACCCAGTTGCTATAAATAGTCTTAGCTTTAAAATTTTCTTCCTTCCTCCCTCCCTCCCTTCTTTCCTTACTTCCTTCTTTCCAGAGCCTGTGAAGTAGAATTAATAACATTCCTATTACACAGCTTGAAGGACAGAAAATCAGAGGATTTTCATGATTTTTCCAAGGAAATACAGTAAGAAGTTCCAAAATTAAATGCAGGTTTCATATTTTAAATTATAGCCCCAAATGAACACCTTACTTATACTTAGAACTGAATATTTGTTTGCAGTTATAATTTTGCCAACTCCATTTTTCATTCTTTTACATGTGCATGAACACTGTGAAGTGACAAGTAGCAACAGTAAGGCTCACCACTACACTAACAAGAGGAAGAAGATAATACAGATGAAGAAAATGAAAAATAGATTTAACTATAAAAAATATTATTGGTAAGTAGTTTTTAGATGCTTCATCCACAGAAAGTGGACATAATTTAAATGGAGAATTCAGATCAGGCCTTTATAATTTCTAAGTGCTCAATCATGGGGAAGAGATTCTACCCTCAAAATACTTAGTAGGTCTTTTTCGTATTCTATTCATTCTTCAATCGACAAATATTCATTGAACACTTATCGTGTCAGATAGTAAAGACAACTTTGAAGAAAACAGACAAATTTCCCTTATTCATTTTTATAGGGGAAGGATACAGACAATAAGGAAGATGAGTAAGTAAAATATATATTATGTGTAAGCTGGTAACGAGAGTAACGGAGTAAAATAAGAGGAATAAGCAGAGCTGAAGGGGATTTTGGAGTTTTAAATAGGGCAAGCCTTAATGAGAATGTGGCATTTACACGAAGACTTACAGGAGCTGGGGTAATGAGTCACACCACACGAGTAGGGAAGGTGCTAGGCCTCGAGCAAACAGAAATGCCAAGGTCCTGAGGACTCAGTGTGCCTGATGCGTCCCAGAGAGAGGAGAGCAGGGTGGCAGAATGCAGTGAAATGGAAAGGACAATAGGAGATAAGATAGCTGTGTGTGAAGGGCAACAGGCCAGTATCACCTAGGGCCTTGTGTCCCATCTGAATGAATTTGGCTCTTACTGTGCATGAGCTAACAAGCTGTATGAAGGTTTTGAGCTGAAGTAACACTATCTGACATATTTTAACAGTCTTTCTTTGTTTAGAATTGAATAAAGGGGGCAAGGATGGAATTAGGGAAACAGCTAGAGACTGATGCAATAATCCCAGCAAGCCATGCTAGAGTCCTGGATTAGAGTGGTTATGGTGGAGATAAAGAACAGCTGGATTATGCATTAAATGTGAAGTTAGAGCTATCAGCAGTGGCTAAGAGATTACATGCCAGTTCTGAGAGAAAGACAGGAGTCAAAAATTGCTCCAAGTTTGTTTGTTGGTTTTGTTTTTTTTGCCTGAAGAATTAGAAAGATGAAGCTACCATTAAATGAAGTGGTTAAAGATAAAAGACTGTCATTTAGGCTCTGAGCACTTCTTGCCAAAAGTAATATTTAAGGATAATCTGCCTTTTTGTGTCTTGACATTCAGTTTTTTTAGTGTTGGTTTAATTCCAAGTCATATCAAAACATCTCATGCATTACATCTATTAATAGTGAATATCCCCATATTTTTCATATTTCTTCAGCATGATCATATAATAAATGAATAATGATATTTTAACTCATGTTTGCTTTTGCAGTTTGAAAAGGCTCTGCTAATTTTAGTCTCACCAAGGAATCAGCCCCTCAACCATAACTGTCTTTCTCTTTATTTTACCCATTGACTTAGCAATTTTTGAGATGTGTAGAGGGATACATGTAGCTCTTTAATAAATTACAAACGATATATTCAACTATTTTTCAGCTTTCATTAAAGAACAATTGTGAGCTTTGTAAAAGAACTTTTAAAATGATTCTAGTCATAAACATTGAGGGAGGACCAAAGACATCGATGTTAAGTTAGCTATTCACTAACTAAATAGGGGCTGAGTCCTTTGGTAGATAGAGTCATATATTCTAGTTGATCCCTAGCTTTCATAATTATTAGCATATATTTGCTATGCTTTTTAAAGGAATAAGATAATGTATGCAAAGTATCTGAAGACACCTGAAAGATAATCATTGCTAAATTAATGTTAGCTTATCATTCCCATAGCTTTGAGAAACACAGACCCAAGAGGATCAAGAGGGTGGATTAAAAGGATGTGGCGCTCACCTCTCCATATGAACACATCAAAAATGCATCTACATGTGGAACAATTCTCACTAAAAACTGGAAATTGACAGAAAGACTCCTGTACAACCAGGGCTGTCAGAAAGATGCACACATAATCAGGTGGAAAGCGATCAAGTCAGGACCTGTGCCCCTGGGAAGGGACTCAGAGGAAAAGGGAGATTGCACGGGTGGACACCTGCTCTGGGAGTGAGCAGGTCAAGCCACATATTGGGTATCCCAGTTTCCGGGTCCCCTGTGGAGGAGACAATCCTCTGGCTGGTTGGAGGAAAGCTGAGACAAATGGAACAGCTGGGTAACCCCTGACTCCACTTGTGTGGAGCGCACGTGCTCTAGTGGCCGCTGTGTTTACTGCGACCACCTCACCAGGCACCCCAGCCTGAGCCTAGTGACTGTGTCAGCCTGGCTAACTCCATGCCACAGTGCAGCACTGGATATGAGGTGACGATGACTAGGGAAAGGACTTGACTGTGGGACACAGGTGACCTGGGCCTCAGGTAGATCTCAGGTGGGGTGGTAGTGGCCATTTTTGGAGCTTACTCAAGCTGCACATGAGAAGCCACCCAGATCTCTGATTACAGACATCACACTACAGCTAACATCCCAGTACATGCCAGGAGACCATGCAGACCCCTGCCAGCCCTGCTGAGTGGTTCCACAACAGAATAGGGTGGCAGAGGCAGGTGACAGTGATCGGCTGTGAGGGACAAAGGGAACTTGCACCTGAGGCTGTGTCTGAATGGAGCCATGGATGCCTACAAAGCAATGCATCAAACCTCTGTCTGGGCATGGACAACACTTGCTTCAGTGCTCCCCGCCTCTAGGGTAAAGGTCCCAGTACAAGGAGAGGGAAAACACAAGCTTAAAGGCCCAACACTGTGGGCTTCTGCTTCTGCTACTTGGGACCAGATCTTACCCCTTACAGGGTGATGATGGTGTCTGAGCAGAGAGGAAGTCCCACCTCACACCCAGCACCGGCCTTAGCCCCTCCATCTCACTTCCTACTAAGGTAACAGATGCCACATACCCTAAGGAAAGATATAACTTGTTTCCATGTCAAATCCAGCTTTCCCACCAAAGGCATGGGGCACACAAAGTCTGTACAGAGACACTAACACACAAGAACACCACTTCAAGACTATAATAGGTAACTGTTTCACTTAACTTCATAGAGTTAGAGAAAGTTAAGCAAAATGAAAGGCAGAGGAACTACTCTTAACCGAAAGACAAAACACCTGAAAAAAAAAATGAAACAAATAATTTACCAGATAAAGAATTTAAAACATTGGTAATAAAAATATTAACTGAATTAAGGAAAAGAATTGATTAAACAGTGAGCATTTTAACAAGGAACTAGGGAGAAAAAAAAGAAACCTAATCAGAAATGATGAATTCAATAGCTATAATAATAATAAAAAAAAAAACACTACAGGAAATAAACGGAAGACTGAGCAATACAGAAGAAAGCATACGTGATCTGGAAGATAAAATAATGAAAAGTATCCGATAAGAACAGCAAAAATTTTTTAAAAGTGAAAGCAAGTTAAGAAATCTCTGGAATAACATCAAGTGTTCCAACAATAGCATTATAGGGGTCCCAGAGGATACACTGTACAGTGCAGGGAATTACAGCCATTATTCTGTAATAACTTTTAATGGAGTATAATCCGTAAAAAAATACCAAATCACTATGTTGAATACCAGAAACTAATAAAATATATTATAAATCAACTATACTTCAATTAAAAAAATAATAAAAGAGACCAAACAAATGTTAAAAGATTAAATCACTGATAAAGAGATGGGGTACATCCCATAGTCTGAAGTATTAACCAATCATATTTTCTTCTTCTTTTTTATGCTTATTTATGTTTTGTGAAAGTTATTCTCTTCTATGTTACAGTTTCACTAATGTCACTTCTACATGTTGAGAGGCAGAACTCCTGCATCTACAACTTTAAGCACAACTCTTTGGCCATGAGTAATCATAAAAAGAAGCAAATGGCAGAGACCGTTCCCTATCAGTTATTCTTGTTACTCTCACTATGCTGAACAACCATGGGCACTTTATTTTCACATCCTTAGTTTTATCTTTTTTAACCTGAAAATGATTCCATATTATAAGAACATGAGAACATGGGAGCCCTGCACAATAATGAGAATACACAGAACGATTCTAAAGAGGATGGCAAGCAAACATCAAAGATAAACTCTTCTACTTCAAAATTTTGTCTAGACCTAGCTATGCCTTTTATCCCCTCTATACCAGATGGAATTGCAATCATATACCTTCTTTACTGTATTATTTTTTTCCTTAGGCTAAGTACCCATGTAACAATGTCTGAGACAAAAACATGTTTACAGGAACAGAAATAAGGGACTGGAGGAGTCACACAGGGAAGGAGGGAAGCTAATGCCTTGGTGCTGTATTGACCCAGTCACCACTGTGTGTGTGTCATCAGTTCTCTTTGTTGCTGGGACCTGTTGAGGAGCCTTAGGAAAAGGCTCTCAGAACCATTCCCTCCAAGGACGAAAATGGGAAGCTTTGACTTGTCACTCTCTCTTCTCATGGAATAAAAGATTGTTCCATGGGACATTAACTCTTTAGTACTTCCAAGTTGTGCAAGTGTGAGACAAGTTTCTTCCAAGTTCTCATTTCAAGGCATCAGAGAAAAATTATGGCAAGAAGTAAGACGTTCATACGTGCTTGACATGACAAACCCAGGTTTTACCCACTCAAAATTAGTTGCCACAGCTATGCTAGTATATGAGATGAAGCCAACAGGATTTGAAATGTTTTAAGGAGATATTTTATATAATCTACTCCATATCCTCTTTAGACAGGTAGATGTGTGTTTGCTCTCCATTAACCCCAATCCAAATCCCCCTCATCCACATCTGAATTGAATGAGGTTTCAAGAAAGACACTTATTATAACTAATTGTAGCCCCTGCTTCTGCAATTCACCCTGAATCCTTAACTAATATTCACCATTTTCCTCCCATCCTTTACCATGCAGTCTAGATTTCTTGATCTCTCATTTCTCCTATCAGCTGGGCAAGTGTTTCGTCTGGTGATGTAACTCAGACCATCCCTCAAGGAATCCCTCAATTTCCTTGCCCTTCTGAGGCCATGGTTTCTACAAGTGCAGACCAACAGAAGTTAGGATGAATGGTGTCCATTTTATTTCCATGTCTTGGTTCCCAGCTCAGTGTTTTTTAAGATGTAGCACAACCTATCAGTCATTGGTTCCACATCCATGCCACATCCTGTAACACAGACTTCTAACCCTTAGGGGCAGTCCCTGAGCTAGCATCTTAGCTGAAACTTTATGGGGTCAATCCATGGTCCTATGAGTCTCGGTGTTCCTGAGTAAGATATTTGGGAAGACCATTGGGTCCCATGGTCACGTGCATATTGTAGAGTCTCATTATAAACTGAGTCCCTTGTTCCAATGTAATGTTCTGCAGGTGCCATGCTAGCAGATCCAGATTCTGTAAGCTCTTACGTGGCAATGCTGTCTGGCAGCACTTACTATCGGTAATAGGCCCAGTTGTCAGATGACTAGTGAGTCCACAAATCCTATCCTGTAGGTATGCTTTCTAGGGCTAATTCCAGTGCCAACCTTCCTGCCAAAGGCAGAGCCTAAAGCCAAGAACTATAGTCAGGTAGTTTATTTTGGAATGCCAGGGAGTTGGAGTGAGGAAAGGAGTAAAAACCAATAGGAAGATGGTTAGGATAATGACTGCAACTAAGAGTGGCTCAGCACTTGATGCCACCAAAACTCTCTGAGGAGCCTTATAAAATGTACCTCAAAACTATCCACCCAGGGCACACATGAAGGAAGCATTTAGCTGTCTGTGGACTCCTATCCCCAACTAATAAAGCACTGCTCTACAAAGGGTTAACTCTCTCACATTTTCAAGTAGTG
This sequence comes from Camelus ferus, assembly GCF_009834535.1. Lineage (NCBI taxonomy): Eukaryota > Metazoa > Chordata > Mammalia > Artiodactyla > Camelidae > Camelus > Camelus ferus. The sequence continues at coordinate 47,102,867 of NC_045701.1, forward strand.
CATTCATGAGGATCAAGCCATTTCTGCAAGACTCCCAGCTGCCTTCCTATATCACGTCTTCACAGAAGCCCTAGGGAAGGTAGCGAAAGGTGCCGGAGATGAAAATGAAGCTTGTTGAAGACAGCAGAACCAGTGCAGCACGGCTGAAATAACGGGTGAGGGCAGAGGACTGTGCAGTTGGCACAAGAACCCTTCGGAGGCTCAAGACAGTCCAGTGGTGAAGGTGAGTGCAGTGAATATGAATTTTCATTATGTAGTTGCGTTATCAATATTTCTTTTTCTTCCTCCAAAGTAGGTCAAGCTGAACCTTCACTGTATCCTGTATATGTCCAGAACTGTATAACTATAATCTAACAAGGCATTAACTAAATTACTACTTTAAGAAAATAAACGGCAATTACAATGGGAGGATTTCTTTCACTAAGTTAGTAGATGTACTTTCTTCCTCTAAAAATAATATTAAGTAAGCCATGAAAATTGGTTTATTCTCCCACATAAATACTTTAGGGAGAGTCTCAAAGCAAAGAATAGGGGTTTGGCAATTCATCTGTGGGAAATTCATGTTTCTTAATGCTTTTGCATCAGTGGTTTTATTAAGCAGTTTTTTTTCTTGCTTTCCCTTTTAGAGTAAAATTAGATAAAGTAAATAATGATTATACTTTTTTGATTTCATGGTACTTTTGTCATAATTATGGGGTAAGCTAAAACAATATCAAACTACTTAATTGATTTTTGCTATCCCATAGCCTTGTCATTTATCCTGATTTAGTAAAGACACCAGGTGGCTTTATTTCATTTATTAGAAGTGGATGTTATTCACTCTTCCATGATGTACCTGGGGCGTTGAGCTTTGGGATAAGGTTTGTGAACTGAATTAGTATCACAATAAAATTGTTCTCCAGTATACCTTATTAGGAGCATTATAATTTATTTCCTATGCTATATAACATTAAAAAGTTATAAAAACAGAGTTTTAAATAGAAACCTCCTTTTAAGGATGATCAAAACAGTATCAGTGAAATGCTTACTATGTGCCATGGACTAAACTGGATTCTGGAGGGAAAAAAACAATAAATACAACTTAGTCCTTTGTCCTCACTGTCTAGTAGAAAATTTCAGTTTATTTTTTATAAAACTCAGTGGTATCTTTGCATTTGAATTTCATAACATTATATACATACCATTTTCTCTAACACATGTTGAATTTGAGACTAGTAGGATAGATTTACTAATTTTTAAGTGATATATTCTCTTAGACATATCCAGCCAAAATAGGCATCGTTTTTACACATCTTTGTAGCCACATTCAAACAAACATTAAGTACTGTCCATCTGTCTCCACATGTGCCTTTGAATTGTTTGCTTTGATTTTATCCTCATCATCACTGTAGTCCAGGCCCTCATATTTCATATCTAGAGAAAGACAATGTCCACTTTTCCTGCTTCCATCCTCTTAAGTGCATCCCTAACGCACACCATGACCTATAATTTGGGTGATCACACACTCCAGTTTGCCTGGGACACCCTCAGTTTTGCCTATTGTAATTATCAAGAACAGATCCTTACAGTCTCAAAAACTGGGTGATAAGTTGCATGCTCATCTTACCTCTAGTGACACTATATTCAACTTGGTCACCTTATACTTTTTAAACTCTTTCAACGACCAAGGCAAAAAGAACATACAAGACTCAAAAACCTCTATAATTTGACCACAGTTTTTCTACCTGTTAGACTCTATTCAGTATATGTTCTCATTTCTCAACCTGTGACCATCTTTGATGATCTTAATGGCCAACTCATTAACTTGATTTCATGCTGTCTTTCCCTGATTACTTTCATATTTCCATTGAACCACAGTAAATACTCCTTTGTCACTCACACACAGATTTGTGACAGCCAGGATGTTGTTCTCTAGTAAAGTTAGCTCTAATACACAGCATCTGATTGCTTTACAAGTTCTGACTGGAGATAATACTGAGTAGTGTTTAATATCATGGACTCATGTCATGATGAGTAGGCTTGAATACCAGATCTTCTGATGCATTCTACTATGTAAGCTCTTCCTTCACTGTATTACACAACTTCAAGGCAATACATATTACTTAGTAAACAGGAAAAAGGTAAGGAAATACAGGGAATTAAAAGGAAACAAGTAACATCAGATGACTCTTCAAAAATGCTACCTGCTCCACCACTTTTCTTCTACCAATAAATCTTTGCATTACTTCTATAAAAATAACTATTACTTCTACAAAAAAGGTAAGAGCCTGATATATATTATAAACTAGGTTTTACGTGATCGAATATACCACATTGAAGGAATGTGAGAATATGATGGGGTGAAGTAATATTTCCCCTGGGGTCCCCGTTTCTGTTGTTGGACTTGATCCTAGGGAATTTCTAACCTCACTTGAGGGCAACTACTCATTTATCCAGGGAGGCTTCTCTTCATCCCAGCACTGGTTTCCACTCCACCAAAGTTATGGCCTATTTTCTTTTTTTATATTTTCTGAACTGAAACCCTTTAAATCCAGCCCCAACAGAGTTTCCCTGTCTTTACCTGCAGTCAATTTGCCATCTAGTGTAAAAGAGAAGAATACACATAAACAATGATAAAACAATGCACAGGTGAAATGGAGAACAAGTGTTGGGACTTGGATATATTTCTACCTCTAAAATCTAAAATAAGTAGGAAGAATACACATAAGTAGTTGATGGGCAAATTAATTCACTGAATTAACTATTTTATGGATAGTTAATTTCAGTAATCCATTTTTAGTTTTATACCAGTTCTTTCTGTTGTGATACCCCAACCATTTTAATAATGATGAAAAATGGAGTTAAGGGAGTAACCAACAGCTTATAAGGCAGGATTACTTATCTTCCAGGTCATTATCAGATTGTAGTCCTTTAAACTTTTTTGACAAGGCAAGATAAGCTAATAAACAGTCTATGCAATACCAAATTAATGCATACAGATAAAAATAACTTTTATAATAAAAATACATGTCAAAATACTTGATGAGTGAATTATTCAAAATGACTACGCTGTATGTACATAACTTTACATAATAAGCCAATCCCATTAACTCTTCATTTTTCACCACAAAAAAAGTTACATATTAGTCTTCTTTCTCTAAGGAACCAAAATACTTGGCAGTTTAACATAAGATATTTTAAAATTTCTGTCATCTAGATATTTCTGAACAAAAATTCTCGGTAATAGTTTAAAAGAAACAGATTTCTTAAAAGAAATTAAATGAGCAGCTACAAAATTTAAGAGAGGGAAAAAGTCAGAAAGTGACATGTCTTTTTATTCATGAGTCTTTCAAGAAATCTCCTTGTCCCATTTTAGCTGCTTAGTGTTTTTCTTACTGTATATTTGTACAAAGCAACAGCTGTACATTTAAGAAACACCATTCAAAAATACCAAAAGAAAAAAAAAATGGCAATTTAGAGGTATCCTAAAGGAAAAGTTTTGAAATACTGTCTTTGATCACTTTCTATGACCAATTTTTTTAGCTGACATATTTCTTTGAAGTTTTCCAACTCAGGTCCCTAATGAAATATTACTTGCAGATAAAGCTAGGCAGAGAAAAATACAAAGAGAATAAAAATGCATTAATGCAAATTTAGGAAAAATACACCTAAGCACAAACACACTTGTCCTGTCATGTATATTTAGGATACAGTTTGCTAGTCACTATCAGCCCCGGCAGGTGTTTATTAAAGGTATTTGGAAAGCCTACAAAAAATAAGGAAAGAATCAAGAGTCCAATCATGTCAGATTAAAAGACTAAATTCCCCAGAAGGCTCTTCAACTTTCCGTCTGGATGTTTGGAAGTCAGTCACACATGGGGTTAATAAGGTCACCTCAGATAGGTATAGGCCATTAAATAGTAACGGGTCAGAAAAGCATGTATCTGGGTAAGCATGACTGTCAGCACTCATGGCAGGTAAGAGTCAGCTGTGAGACCAGGCCAGGAAAAACCAGGGCAAGCAGAAGTGTAATCAAAATTAATAAAATAAATAGCAATAAAAACAGCAAGAAGCCGCAGCATGTGAGAATTAGGCACTAGGGCTGCCACGCCATCGAGCAATGGGACTGAAATTCTAAAGGAACTGAAGAAACATAATAGAAGACATATGAGCATGTTAGTCTCAAGGAGGCATGATTCAGTGAGGCAGTTTTCTGCTTCTTGCCCCTGGTTTATGGCTGTTAAGAGCTGTTTTTATGTGATCAACAGCAATACATGGCCAGATGAAAAGGACCAGATGAGGTCTGAAATACATATTTAAGTTTCACCTGCCTCAGCTGAATGCTTGATTTATTCATCAAATACCTATATATTAAACAAGGTTAATATTTCTTCTCTTTGATACTGAGGTGGTCAAATAACCAAAAAGGAATTTTGGCTCTTTGGTAATGGTATGTTAATTATTTAACAAAAATTTCAAAAAATAAATTCCATTTTTATATTCAGATATTTAATACATACATTTCTTTGCTCAGCAGCAGAGGGTCTGCTAGCTATTCAGTGAAGTCTATATGGCCCCCCTCTTTTTCTTCCTAGGTACACAGCAGGATTACACTGCTTAGCTTTCTTTCAATTAGGTATGTCCAGGTTACTGAGCCCTAGGCATTAAATAGCGAGTAGAACCATGTACGTCTCTTCCAGATCAAGACTCTTATAAACTGACTGTGTTTCTTCTATATTTTCTCACCTCTTTTCCAGCTAGATGCAGACAAGACCCTAGATTTACACCATCCAATATAAGTCATCAGTCACATATGGCTACTTATATTTAAATTAATTAAAATTAAATACAATTAGATTTCAGTTCCTCAGTCACACTAGCCACATTTCAGGCACTCAAACCTATGCAGCTGATGGCTACTGTCACATACCCATCACTGAAGAAAATTCTATAGGACTGTGTTGTCCTAGACAATGCTGAAGCAAATGTGCAGAAATAGACTGGGTCCGTGGATCACCACAAGAAAAACAACACAAAACCAGTACCATCCCGTGATTATTATGTGAGTGAAAAATCAACTTGCACTATGTTTGAGACATTCTTCAGATTGGTGCCTTGGTTATAGCTGCTAGTACAATCAGTCCGATATAGTCACAGAAAATGGAGTTCCAATTAACCCAAAAGATAGCAGCACATGACCAGACACAAGCCGAGACTGGCATTAGGTAGGCAGGATGGTATTTATAGCAGAAAACCTGATATTCAGGTAGACACTTAGTACAAGTCATTTATAACCAAGTGTAATGTCGGCATCCATGTGGGATGGGTATCAAGTAAGTCAGGCAGTTCAGGGTCTGAGCACATGGGGAAAATGGATTTATTTTAAAACCAACATCATTTCCATTACACAGTACAAGAGATTCTTATAACTAAATATGGGAAGCTACTAGTTCATCTACTGGGGGCTGGTCAATGTAGGGAGAGAGAGAAATTGAGACAATGTAATTTCTTTAAGACAGCACGCAATAGCCAACTTACACTCACAAATCTATGAAAGGTTGAAGGAAGAAAATATCTAAACACTCACTGAGAATAATAAAAATGTTAAATGGATAAAAGGACTTAGAAAAAATTCTTGATTATTTATTAGGAAATCTTTATGACTGGAGTGCATTTTATGCTGACATTTTTTTGTCCTGCATATTGAAATTATAGTTTGCATATAATTTTTTTTTGCCAACAGCAAAGAAAGCTGACTACATCAAGTAAAAATGCAAAGAGACAAAGTATGCCTCATCTTATTTTTATTCCTAACAAAAAATGATGCCTAGAGAAACAGTAAAGAGAATGTCATGAAATAGGAAGTGCACCTTTTCTCCTGTACTGAAAAAAAAAAAAATCCATTGAAGTATAAATCTTCAGAGGATGAAAAATAACAAATACCATTCAGAGTGAACGTATTGTTTTTGTTTTTTGTTCCCCCCCCCCCGAGTTTACTGCAAGGAAAGTAATAAAAAATATGATAAAGCTTCCCTGTGATCTTATAAAAAAGTAAAAAATAATCACTCTTGAACCACCAAGTGATATGCAGGAAAGTAATTTACACTATGAGCCTTTCACTTTAGGCCAGAAGGTACACTTGTAATAGCTGCTTAATCTTAACCTCAGGATTTTACAGCTCATGAACTTTTGTATTGACATTAATGAACAGCCTAGGAAGGTAAAATACTGATCAACGCAGACATCTTGGTTTCTTCAGAAAATTAATAAGGTGTGCTCTCTGGATGAGAATTTACTGTGAGTGCCTCGCGAATTAACTGCTGTGATGGTGAGTCTTGATTGATTGGAAGGGAAAAAAAGAACCTTTTGTAGGTGGTGGTGTGACAAATTACCACACTATACCCTTTATGAATTTCATTATTTTTGTTTTTCCCTTGTTACCATTCCTTAAGCAATGAGTGCTGAATAAGACGGTAGATTGGCAATTAGAAATTAGAAGATTTGGTCATTAGCAAAGTAATTAACTGTTTCTTAACACAATAATACTGCAAGGAAGAGTAATTAATGGTAGTAAACTGATTGATACCAAAAAATAGAATTTTCTGAGAGTAACACATACACTGAGAATCTATTCTTATACCTCTTTCCTAAGAAGGCACTATCTACAATGTGTAGAACTCCAGCCACTTGGACCCTAATCCTAACCCACATATTTGGATAAAGATTGTATGCAGAACAATGAATCAGCAATTTTTCTTAATAACCTCAACACCAAGTAAATATACCTGCTTGGCAGAGTCAATAGGTAGTAGAAATTGAGCAGCTTTTGCCCTTCCTCGGCCATGTATCTTTCTAAACCATGTGCCTGACAGTGCGATTGTATTTTCATCACAAATACTAAAGAAACACAATTTCTGACTGCTGACCTAAGGGTGCAGCAATACTACATGATCCATGTTACCCAGTATCTTAGTCAGTTTGGGCTCTTATAACAAATTACCTTTGCCTGAATGGCTTTTAAACAACAAAATTTGTTTCTCACAGTTCTGGATGCTGTATGTCCAAGATCAGGGTGCTGGATTTGTTAGATTCTGGTGAGAACCCTCTTCCAAGTTGCAGACTTCGAACTTCTGGTATTCTCACATGGTAGAAAAATGAGGGCTAGAGAATTCTTTAAGGTCTCCTTTATAAGGGCACTAATCCCATTCATGAGGGCTCCACCCTCATGGTCTAGTTACTTCCTAAATGTCCCATCTCCTAATATCATCACAGAGGGAGTTGGGACTTCAACATATGAACTTTGAGGGGACACAAACATTCAGTCCATAATACCCAGTTTATACCTTTTGTGGGCAGAGTTCAACAAAAAGGTCATGTCCTATCATACTGTCTACCAGAAACCTATTGCTCTTTTAGGAAGAGCAGGTTAAGGCAGATGAGAACTGTCAGAGGCTGAGAAGAAAAGTTTGCGAAAGTCTGAAAATTGGTATAGGAACAAAAGTAGAGCACAAGTCAATGATTTGGCCATTCTGTGTTGTAAAATTCCATTTTGATTTCACAAATGAAGGTCAGCAGTTATGTTTGATAGAATAAAATACTGTCATGATCTTGTCATAAAAGGAGACCAAAAATGGAGCTGTTCTGGTAATGTCTGTTCAACATTTGGAGAATATAATTTCAATATAAATACTTCAAAAAATTCAAATAAACCAGCTTTCTCTACACCAACCTGCAGGAATAACAGACCTCCATAAAACAGAGACTTTAGAATCTTTGATAGACATCTTTTAATCGAAGTAGGGACCAGATTCCTATGGAAGACACAGATTTTCTCCACCAGTATGTCTTTATTTGCTTGTATAGACAACATTTAGCCCTAGATGTTTGGAAAACAAAATTCACATTTGTACTTGAGATTAATGGCTATCTCAGGCAAAAACAAAACAAAGCAATACACTTCATTAGTTCTAGATTATTTTTCCCTTGCCTCAGATGGTGAAAAGCACATTATTAAGACTTTCGGTATGACACTCTCAGGACAAAACCGTGTATCTGCTATCCTTTAACTGGACATTGTAATACCCACCTATACAGATTTAATTCAGTTTTAGCTCCACTGAAGCAGAGATTGATTCTCTGCTCTGTAGTTTTGGGCTTATCTTCTTTAAATTATAGGCCACAACCCAGCATCATTTAACATTTGTCCTGTAATTTTATTTTCTTAATATTTTGAATTTAATACTTTGAATTGAATTTTATGCAAATATTTGAGGGAATTGTTCATTTTCTATTCTCCAGAAAAAAAATTTGAGATGAAAAATATCAATTTCTTGAAAATGCATTTTAAAACATTTCTATCTGGTGGGTTATTTTTCCTTGAATTGATTGCCAAATTTAATTTTCTAGCAATTTCACACTTTTGTAGAAATTTCAAAGCCTTGATCTCATTATTAATAGCTTTGATTCAATTTTCTCAGTAAATTTTTTGATTTCTGCCTTTTTTCTTTGATCTTTCCCATTAACTTTCATCTATTTTATTTATGTTCGAAAATAACCAACTTTTTCCTTTATTTCATGTCTTTATTTTTATTTTCAACTTTATTAACAATGCCTTATGGCCATCACATTCTTACTTTTGGACTTATTCTTCATTTTATTTTTTAACTTTTAATTTCAATGTTTAAATTATTTATTTTTAGTCTTTTTTTCTTTTATAAGCATTTAAGGGTAAGGGTTTCCCTTAAAGAGACTCAATTTGTTACACAAGTTTTGATAACTGGTATTTTCATTCAGTTACCAGTATTTTTCTATACCTTAATGTTTTTACTGAACCATGGGTTATACAGGAGTTTTTTTTTTTTTTTTATTCTCAATTCTTGAGTGTTTAAAGTTTACTATTTATTTATTTATTTCTAATTTAACTGTGTTTAGTCAGATGACATGATCTCTCTTAAATACATTCTTTGCAATTCCTGTATAATTCTGGTTCAATTTGCTTTGATAAACTCATTTTATGATTAGCTGAAGCTGTTTTTTAAAATATATATAAATATATGCTTACGGAAAATAAGTTATTTCCTACATAAAGAATAATTGGCCACACATCTATATATGACAATTAAATCAAGTATTTTGAGATTTTTTTTTTAACCTTACATGGCTTTACTAGTGTTTGCTACTAGTCCTGTCAATAATTAAGAGTTATTTGTTGAAGATTCTATTTTAATGATAGATCTGTCAATTTCTTCCTATAATATGCCTGTCAACATACCAACTAAAAGACAAATGCTGCCAGATGAGATTTAAAAAAAAAAAAAGAAACAATATATTGTCTAAAAGAAACCTACTTTAAATGTAAAGACACAGATTGATTAAAAGTAAAGAGATGGATTGTTTTCTTAATTTCTCTTTCTGATATTTCATTATTAGTGTATAGAAGTGCAACAGATTTCTGTGTATTAATTTTGTATCCAGCAACTTTACCAAATTCATTGATGAGCTTCAGTAGTTTTCTGGTAACAACTTTAGGATTTTCTAGGTATAGTATCATGTCATCTGCAAACAGTGACAGTTTTACTTTTTCTTTAAGGAAATGATCCCATTTATCATCTCACTGAAAGGAATAAACCACCTAAGTCTATCTGAGGAGGTAAGACATTTGTACTCTGAAAACTATAAGAAGGTGATAAAAGAAACTGAAGATGACATAAACAGATGGAACGATATACTGTGTTCTTAGATTGGAAGAATTAATATTGTTAAAATGACCACACTCCCCAAGACAACCTACAGAGTCAATGCAATCCCCATCAGGTTACTGATACCATTTTTCAAGGACTAGAAAGTAAACTTTTTAGACTTGCATGGAAATGCAAAATACCCCGGAAAGCCAAAACAATTCTGAGATAGAAGAATAGAGGTGGAGGAATCACACTTCCCAACTTAAGACTATACTACAAAGCTATAGTAATCATAAGAGTATGGGGCTGGCCCAGTAACAGACACATAGATCAACAGAAGAGGACAGAAGTTCCAGAAACAAATCCAAACACTTATGGTCAATTAATCTACAACAAAGGAGGCAAGAATTTATAATGGAGAAAAGATAGTCTCTTCAATAAGTGGTGCTGGGAAAACTGTATGTAAAAGAATAAAATTAGAGCATTCTATAATGCAGTCTATAATGCTGTATAACAAACTAAACTCAAAATATATTAAAGACCTAAATGTAAGACCAGATACTCTAAAACTCCTAGAAGAAAACACAGGCAGAACATTCTTTGACATAAATTGCAGCAATATTTTTTTGATCTGTCTCCTAGAATAATGGAAATAAAAACAAATAAACAAATTGGACCTAATTAAACTTAAAAGCTTTTGCATGGCAAAGGAAACCATAAACAAAACAAAAAGACACCTACTGACTTGGAGACAGTGATGCAAGCAACAAGGGATTAATTTTTAAAATATACAAACAGCTCATACAGCTCAACATCAAAAAGTAAAAAAAAAAAAAAAAAAAACTAATCAAAAAATAGGCAGAAGACCTAAATAAACATTTCTCCAAAGAAGACATACACATGGCCAACAAGAACATGAAAAGATGATCAATATCACTAATTGTTAGAGAAATGCAAATCAAAACTATGATGCTGTATCACCTCACACCAGTCAGAATGGTCATCATCAAAATGTCTAAAATATTAAATGCTGGAGAGGGTATGGAGCCAATGGAACCCTTTTACATTGTTGGTGGGAATGTTAACTGGTGCAGCCACTATAGAGAACAGTATGGAGGTCCTTAAAAAACTAAAAATAGATTTACCATATGATCCTACAATCCCTTTCCTGGGCTGATAATACTCTAATTCCGAAAGTTATATGCACTCCAATGTTCATAGCAGTACTATTTACAATAGGGAAGTCATGGAAGCAACCTAAATGTCTATAAACAGATGAATGGATAACAAAGATGTGATGCGTGTATGTATGTGTATGTATATGTGTGTGTGTGTATATATATATATATATATTACTCATCCAAAAAGGAATGAAATAACACCATTGCAGCAACATGGATGGATTAGAGATTATCATACTAAATGAAGTAAGTCAGAAAGAGAAAAGCAAATAATATGGTATCACTTCTATGTGGAATCTAAGAAAATGATACAAATGAACTTATTTACAAAATAGAAACAAACTTATGTTTACCAAAGGGCACAGTGGGGTGGGAGAGAGAAATAAATGAAAGAGTTTGGGATTAACATATACACACTACTATATATAAACTAGACAAACAATCAGGACCTACTGTATTGCACAGGGAACTATATTTAATATCTTATAATAACCTATAATGCAAAAGAATCTGAAAAGCATATATATGTATATCTATAATTGAATCAGTTTGCTGTACACCTAAAACTAATACAACATTGTAAATTAAATATACTTTAATTAAAAAAATTTTTAACTTTACATAAAAAAGAAATGCAAGTAAATAAAAGAGATGGAGAAAGATATACGTTGCTAATACTATTCAAAAGAAAAGCTAAAGAATCTGTATTAATTTTTTTTAAAAAAGCAAATTTCAGAACAAGAGAAATTATCAAGGATAAAAAGGAGCATTACAAAATGTAAAATGGCTTAATTAATTTTCCAAAAAGATGTAAAATTTAACATGTGTATCTAACAACACAACATCAAAATATGTGAGTTGAAAACTATTGGAACTGCAAGGAAAAACAGACAAATTCACTATTCTAGGTAGAAACCTCAACACCCCTATATCAGGAATTGATAGATTCAGCAGACAGAGTATCAGTAAGAGCATAGTTGATCTGAAAAGCACCATCAATCAACTAAATCTAATTGATTGTGGTAGAATACTGTATATAATATCAGAATATATATTATTCTTAAGCTCAGATGGAAAATTCTCCAAAATAGACCATATTTTAGGCCATAAAATGAATTTTAACAAATTTTTTAAAAATCATGTAGTATATGCTTTTAAAATATAATGGGATCAAACAAGGTATCAAGAACAGAAACATAGGCAAAAAAAAAACCCCAAATATTTCAGATTAATCAATACAATACTAAATAATACATGTGTCAAAGAAGACATCTCAGGGTAAATTGAAACGTATTCTGAACTTGAGGAAAATGAAAATACAACTAATCAAAAGTTGTAGAATGTAGCAAAAGTAGTGCTTGGAAGGAAGATTACAGCATTAATGCATATTAGGAAAGAAGAAAGGTCTAAAGTGAATAACTGTAGCTTCTACCACATAAGACTAGAGAAAGAAGAACAATTTAAGTCTAAGCAAGAAATATAAAAGAAATAAAAATTAGAGCAGATATCAATTACATTGAAATCAGGAAAACAACTGAAAATTAAGAAAAATAAAAGCTGCTTCTTTAAACAGATATAAATTGTCAAGCCTCTACTCAGGGTAACAACGAAAAAAAAAAAAAAAAAAGGAAAAGACACAAATTTACCAACATTCAGAATAAAAGAGAGATCATTATTATTAAATTCATAGGTAGCAAAATGATAATAAGGAAATGTCATGAACAAATCCATGCCCACAAATTTGATAATTTACTTGAAATAGACCAATTCCTTGAAAGACATGAACTACAAAAACCCACACAGGAGAAACAGATAATCTGAATAGACCTACCTCAATCAAAGAATTTGAATCAATAATTAATAAACTATCAATAAAGAAAACACTAAACCCACATAATTTCACTAATAAATTCTACCCAACATTTTAGGAACAAATTAAACCAATTCTCTACAATCTTTTTTATAAAATAGAAGTGAAGACTTCCTAACTCATTCTATCAGTCCAACATTACCCTAATACCAAAACCAGATAAAGACCTTCAATAAAAGCTACTAATCATTATCTCATTAACACAGAATAAAAATCTTCAAGAAAATATCAGTGAATTGAATCTATTAACATATGAAAAGATTTATACACCACAGCCCAGTGGGATTGATTCTTGGTATGCAAAACTGTTCCAACATTTGTTATCAATTCATGTAATCTATCACTTTAACAGGCTAAAGAAGAAAAATCTTATGATCAACAGATGCACAAAAAAGCATCTACTAAAAAAATTAAACACTCATGATTAGAAACTCTTAACAAAGTAGGAATACAAGATACAGGGAAACTTACATAATTGATTAAAAAAATCTGTAAGAGACCTAGAGCTGACATCATACTCAACAGTGAGAAATTAAATACTTTTCCCTATTATTAGCAATGAAGCCAGGATATCTCCTTTCACTTGTCCTGTTTGATGTTGTACTGGAGGTCTAGCTAATGCATAAGACAAGGACAAAAGGAAGTAAAAGGTCTACTGATTAGTAAGAAAGAAAACTGCCTTTGTTCATAGATAACATGATTATAAAGAAAATTCCAAAGAATTGACAAATTCTCCTTGAATTTTAAGCAATTTTCACAAATCTACAAAAGTAAGATTTCTCCTTTAAGCCAAAAGTTAACAATTGGAATTTGAAATTAAAAACATAATAACATTTATTTTAGCACCAAGAAAATGAAATACTTTGGTATAAATGTAGCATGCTATTTACAGGATCTATATGCAGAAAACTATAGAACTATGATGAAAGAAAAGAAAGTCTGAATAAATGGAGAGATATTCTATGTTCATAGTCAGGAAAACAATTATTTAAGATGTCAGTTCTTCCCTACTTGATCTATAGATTCAATGCAATCTTAGTCATATACCCACCAAGTTGTTATATGTCTATCAAAAAATTGATTCTGAAGTTTACATCCAAAGAAAAGAGACCCAAAATAGCTGAACAGCATTGAAGAAAAAGAACAAATTTGATGGACAATGCCAATTACAAGGCTTAATAAAAAAAAAAAAAGTACAGTAATAAATATAGCATAATATTTATATGGTATAAACATATAGATTTCACAATATACATAAGTCACATCATTATGCTGTATACCTTAAACTTATTTATACAGTGTTGTATGTCAACTATGTATCAGTAGAACTGAAAATATATATATATATATTTCAAATATATATGTCAGTCAAATGGAAGAGTCCAGAAACAGACTCACACAAATATAATCAACTGATCCTTTACAAAGAAAGACAACTCAATGAGAACAAAATTGGCTTAAAATTTGGTTGTCCAAATCCCCCCCAAATACTAACTTAAGCACAGACCTTACACCTTACCCAAAAATTAACTCAAAATGGATCATAAACCTGCATGTAAAACAAAGCTATTGAACCCAAAGATAAAACAGGAGTCAATATAGGTGACCTTGGATTTGATAAACACTTTTAAGATACAAAACCAAAGAATAATCTATGAAAAAAAAAAGTTGAAAAGTTAGGCTTTACTAAAATTAAGGATGTGTGTTCTGCAAACATACTTTTAAGAAAATGAAAAGACAAGCCACAAAGTGGGAGAAACTCATTTGAAAAACTCTTATCCAAAATATATGACAAACACTTAAAACTCAACAATAAGGAAACAACCCAATTAAAATATAGGCAAAAAATTCTAACAGATGCCTCACCAAAGAAGATATATAAATGTCCAATAATCATATGAAAAGATGTTTAACATCGTATGTCATTAGAGAAATGCAAATTAAAACAAGATAGTACCTACACTCATCAGAATGGCAAAAGAACAAAACAAAAACAAAAAACAAAACTGACAATACTAAATGCTGGTGAAAATGTGAAGCAAAGATTTGTTGCTAGTGTAAATGCAAATAGCATAGCCACTTTGGAATATACTTTGGCAGTTTCTTACAAAGCTAAACGTTTTCTTACTGTACAATTCAGCAATCTTTCTCCTATGGTATTTTCCCAAATTATTTACAAAAAAATGCACACAAATGTTTATTGCAGCTTTATTCATAATTGTGAAAAACTGGAAGCAATTAAGAAGGCCTTCAATGGGTGGATGGATAAATAAACTTTGGTACATTTATACAATGAAATATTATTCCACAATAAAAATAATCTATCAATTCATAGAAATAATACATGGTGAAATCTTAAATGTATATTTATAAGTGAAAGAAGACAGTCTGAAAAACATTATTATTTCAACTACAAGGTGTCCTGGGAAAGGAAAAACTATAGAACAGTAAAAAGTATGATTGCTGACAAGGTTTCATGAGGAGGGGAAGAGGGATGAATAGGTTGAATCCAAGAGATTTTTCGGGTGATGAAACTATGACACAATAATGATAGGCATGTTACACTATGCATTTGTCAAAACCAATAGAACTACTCAATGTGAAGAGTAACCCTTAATGTGGTCTTTATGGTCTTTAGTCAGTAATGTATTCCAACATTGCTCAATAATTTTAACAAATGTATCACATTAAGGCAAGTTGCAAATAACAGGGGAAACTGTGTGAAAGCAGGGAGGACAAATAGAAATCCTATACCATCTTTTCAACTTTCCTGTATATCTAAGACTGCTCAAAAATAAAGCATTAATTTCACGAGTTTTGAAAATTTTAGGTTAAATGTTCTTTTTAGCACTAGCAAGGTTTTCAGTTCTGTATGTGTAAAATAGTCTTGTAATTTAAGATTTTTTCCTGAAGTGACTCAATACTTAGCATTTAAGCACTGTCGATACCCTATGTTAATAACAATTAGTACAATACCAGACAAACTAATTGTTATTTCATTGGAGAGAATAATTGTGTCATTAAAGTCTTCCTACTGAGATTTCTCATTAGAATAACTTACAGTACTATAACATCTACCAGTTAGTAACAGATTTATATCCAGACCAAATAGTTACGTCCTTGGTAATTTATCAATAGGTAACTTACTTAAAATTTTTTGCTCCAAACAACTCACATTTTGTATATTAATTAGTGTAATTCCCCATCGCCATATTTACTTTGTGCCTGCATTACACTGATAAAGATATGGCCTTAAGTTTATACAGGTGAAAAGCTAACTGGCTCTGATTAGTCACTATTATTTAGAAGCTGTATATGATGTTTTCATTCATAGATATTTTCTCTAGAAATTTCTCTAGGAATCCCAGATATTGTCACCTTTGTTTTATAAGAGAGGAAATTTAAATTCAAAGAAGTAAGTGTGTAGGCAGTAGTAGAGTTGAAATTTATAACAAGCTCTCTTGAAACAACAACAAAAAATCTGTAAAATTTTTGTTATGATATTCTTTTTTCATAAAGTTAGAGAGAAACTCATACAATTATAGTACGTCACAGATTAAACACTAAAATATGAATCAGACATCTGAAAATGTCTCCAATGAGCAATTCTGACTGCATAATCCCAAATGAGCTCTCTGAGAAAAAAGGGGATACCAGGAGAAATTGACTAATTTGCATGGAGAACTGTTCAATTATTTTGACTTTAGACAGTCTTATACAATAAACAAAAAGGAACATGATAAAAGAGTGTTGAAAATGGATACATGAAGCTGAAGAAATGACTTGAAGACTAAAGACTCCATTAAAGCTTGTAAATATAAAAGAAGAAAGAGGAAAAAAATGAGGTCATGGTGTAACTCTGATGGATGGCAAAGAGCTGCTTTTTCTTTCCAATCTAAAAAATACTAACTGAAGAGTGATGATAACAACAATCATAATATGATAGAGGAATTCTAAAAATATCTAAACAAATTGAATTTGTTTAATTTAACCTAAAATATCTTTGAATGCATTTGAACTTGTGGTACTGATGATCTAGATAATAAAAACTGTAGGACTGATAATCTTTGAGAAGTTACAGAGGGAGTGAAAGATGATGGAAAGTGGAGACTATGAAAAGTTGTTCCAATTTTTTAAAAATGAAAAGTCATGGATTTTGAAAACTAGAAATATGTAAACTTCATATCCACTCAAGGGTGATCTACCAAAAAGCATCCGGAGAAGATTAGGAATCAGAAATGCCAGTTTGTATAGTGGTTGGCATGATAATACGGTTAAAAATAGCATAATGTGTTTATTTTTGTGAAAAAGTTATCTCCTAATGCCTCTTGAACAGAACTCCTGGTACTTACCACACCAAAAACAGGGGGATAAAAAGAAAATGGGACCTAATTAAACTTACAAGCTTTTGCACAGCATAGGAAACCATAAGCAAAACAAAATGACAACCTACGGAATGGGAGAAAATATTTGCAAATAATACAACTGACAAAGGTTTAATTTCCAGAACATATAATAGCTCATACAACTTAATAACAACAACAACAACAAAAAAACCCAATCCAAAAATGGGCAGAAGTCCTAAACAAGCAATTATCCAATGAAGACATAGAAATGGCCAATAGGCACGTGAAAAAAAGCTCAATATGACTAATTATCAGAGAAATGCAAATGAAAACTACAACGAGGTATCACCTCACCAGTCAGAATGGCCATCATTAAAAAGTCCATGAATGATAAACGCTGGAGAAGGTGTGGAGAAAAAAGAACCCTCCTACATTGTTCGTGGGAATATAGTTTGGTGCAGCCTTTATGGAAGACAGTATGGAGATTCCTCAAAAAAACTAAAAATAGACTTAACCATATGATCAAGCAATCTCACTCTTGGGCACAGATCTGGAGGAAACAAATTTGAATAAAAACATGCACCCCAAAGTTCATAGCAGCATTGTATACAATAGCCAGGACACAGAAACAACCTAAATGTCCACTGACAGATGACTAGATAAAGAAGTTGTCATATATGTATACAATGGAATACTATTCAGCCATAAAAATAAAATAATGCCATTTGCAGCAACATTGATGGCCCTAAGGATTGTCATTCTAAGTGAAGTAAGCCAAAAAGACAAAGAAAAATACCATATGATATCACTCATATGTGGGATCTAAAAAAAGGGAAAAAAAAAAAAAAGGATACTAATGAACTCATCTACAAAACAAACACACTTGCAGACATAGTAAACAATCTTATGGTTACTGGGGGAAAGGGAGTGTGAAGGGATAAATCTGGAAACTTGAGATTTGCAAATGTTAGCCATCATATATAAAAACAGATTAAAAAAATTTCTTATGTATAGCACAGATAACTATATTCAATATCTTGTGACAACCTTTAATGAAAAAGAATATGAAAATGACTATATGCATGTTTATGCATCACTGGGACATTGTGCTGTACACCAGAAACTGACACATTGTAACTGATATACTTCAATTAAAAATAAAATTAAAATAAATAAAAGGAAAAAAGGGAAAGTAAAAGAGAAAAAGCATATTCTGTGCCAGAGAATGATTTCAGTACACAGTGTACACTGTCAGGGTTAACTCAGCATCACTGCTTAATCACTTAAAATTTGTAGTCCATATGCTAATAAGACACACACAAAATAAGATTTCTTGTTTTGTTAATTAAGCATAGATGGACAATCAAGGGCCATCAAATATTTGAGAAATGCTCCCATACGAAACAGAAAAGAAAATAAGCAAATAAAAATATATATCATGAAAGAAGCAAATATCAATAAGGGAACACAAACCTATACAGAAAGCCTAACATCTCACAAAACTACCTTCAAATAGTAACCACACAGCAAGAGAAGACAATTCCTAAAGTGGGAAGAAAAAGATTAGAAAATTTAAAAATGCTGGCTAAAATCTAAAATCACACAGGAATATTGGAAAGTAGTTAAGAAAATCTAGTAAGTCAATTTAGAGAACTCAACATCTGACTAACAAATTACAAAGGGGGAAATAAAAAAGATGAAAAAGAATTTTTTAAATGAAGAAAATTTCACAGAAAAATAAGGATATGCATTTCCAGATTAAATGGCCCACTGAGCTATTTCTTGACAAAATGAGAATGATGCAAATTAGAAAGACACACACTGTCACTTTCCAGCAGGCTTATGGAGAAAGGAAAGGCCACCGAATAGGTTTATCAGGGTGACATTTATAAACAAAGGAAAAGAGAAAAATATAAGAAACAGCTGCATGAGAATTAAAATTTGGTGCCTATAGTAAAACACAAATCAGATTGACACTGGGTTTTTCTTCAGCAATAATGAATACTAAAAGCAACGGATAAACTGTTCAAACTAGAAGAAAAATGTAAAATTTTTACATAAAACTGTTTTTTCCCTCCCAAGACCACCTCTGCTGGATAGTAAGGACAACGTAGATTTTACATTTAGCAATTCAGTAAGATTCTTCTATTCCAGACAGTTAATTTCAAGTTATTTCCTTTAAATAAATATGTGTGTGGATGGCAAGATGGGCCTAAAGTGCACAGAGTGTTAATCAGACTCTGGAGTTCAAGGCACATTACAGTGTCAGTCAGCACAAGGTCCCTCTTTAATTTGTTTAAAATTTTTGTTTCTTTCTTTTCCATCTCTCATACTGAGCAAGAGAAAAAATAGCCTCTAATTTGTGTGATCTGACCTGGTACTTACATCTAGGATTTGGCTCTTTTCCTGTTTAATCTAAACAAGTTTGTGTTTCAGACAAGGCCATTCTGTGGCTATGTTAGGTCCAGACAAAAAAAAGACTGTCCTGGAATCATTTCTGAATACAGACAAAAACATTAATGTCATCCAAGCCATAAAAATGAACAAACATTTCCTATTCTGGCTAAAATAAGTGGCTGCAATACTTTCTTTACCTTGTACAGATTTAGCTTTGATTAATTCTCTCTGATAGATCCAATTTATTAAGATAAGCAATCATAAAATTTCCCCTTTTTTCTAATAGCAACAATAACAAAGTCTCAATTCTTTGAGTCCTCTCCAAAATTACCTAACAAGTGCCCAAAAGCTGTAAGTTCACTCAACAATCTCTTATAACAATGCCCCATAATTCCCTATGATGTGTATTCTCCCTCAATGCAAAGAGCAATATACCTAAACTGTTCAATTTCAGGTGTGTTCCTGGTAGTCTCTGGCGGGAAGGCATTGACAATACCACTGCTTTCTCATTTGTACCAACCTATAGTCACCATTTATATATGTGTACTTCAATTAAGTTATTCCAGTTATCAATAGGTAGGCTGCTTCCAACTCTTTGCTACTACCATCTCTACTGAAATGAGAACTCTGATACACTTAGCTTAAGGACCTATAATAATAGAGATCTAAGCAGTTCCACACTCAGGACTGCAATGACAACAATGAAAGATGCTACTTATTAAGTTGTACAAATGAAACTAATATAACCTTATATGTCAATTGTATCTCAACAACAACAACAAAAAAAATGGAAATTATAAACTGATTTTCCTCTACTAAATAAATACCCAAACTGGTAGGAGCTTACTGAAAGAAGGAAATTACCACTTGCTACAATTGCAGTTCCCAAATTGTCTTTTCTTTTGACTTTGTGGTCACAGAGAAATTGATGATTTGTTTGTACTCATATTTATCAAAATTTCCACCATGGTTTCTAGGGTTTATATCTTGATGAGAAAGGCCTTTGTCACCCTGATATAAAAAAAATAAAATTATCCCTTTTTCTACAAAATAACAAAAGACATAATTTTGTTGAGGAATGACAGATTAGTCTCCAGAAGGTTGACACCAGTCCACATGCCTGTCATGAGTGCACGTAGATTCCCTCTGGCATTTCACTGTATGTGATGTTCTAGTTTTTAACAATCTGATGTTTACAAGGAGTAATTCCTAATAGCTTCAAATTTCTAGTCTATAAGTATTAAATTAATAATTTATAATTAGGTTTCTTAACTATTCAGGTTTACCCAATTTATATCCTTTTTAATTTTTTATTGTATTTTCTGCTTCTGTTATGGAACTTTCGTAATGTTTTCTACAACCAAATTATTAAGCTCTGATCAGCTTAAGCTATGCAAAGTATGCATATTCTGCTTTTTGAAAAAATATATCTTTGTCCATGAAAGGCAATGAAATCAATTATTAATTTCTTTTCCTCTTTGTAATTTGGACTTCTTGGTGGCCTATTTTTAAAAATGGTTGCCCAAATAAAGCTCAGAAGAAAATTTTCCGAAATTGTAACATTAATTTTAGTATTCAAGCATTTACATTAAACTTCTCAGTTTTTATTTGTTCATGGTACAAAGCAGTGTTTTAATTACTAAGAAAACTTTCACAGTAGCAATAATAATACTTCATTTTTTATTCATCCATATGTTGCTCCTCTCATATTTTGATCCCTACACATACTGGTTTAATTGGACTATTTGCATATGCTGAAAAAGTAACACAATAGTGTTTGCATGAATCCATCTACATCTTCATTACATTTTTGCTGTATCTTCAAAGTTATTTTAAATATCTCTTGAGCTTATATTTTTCTTTAAGTATATTAGTATGTTTGTCAAGTTCCCTACAAAATGGTGCTCACATTTCAGGAAGAACAACATTTAATTGGTAGATAAACCTTGGGATCATTGATATGTTTAAAATTTAGTCCATCACTATCAATTTATTTCTTGGCTTATAGACTTATAATATTGTCCATTTTTGTTATGACAGTATCTAGATACACAGCTTTTACTTCTATTATAAATAGTAAGTTCCCATTATATTTTCTACTTGGCTATTAATGAGATGTAAGAATGCTATTGACTTCTTAGTGTTAATCATGTATCTGAAAAAATTTGCTGAATTCTATTTTAAAGGTTTTTAGTCTCTCTTACATTTTGTTGTAAATGATTACATCATTTAGAAATAGTGAAAAATGTTTCTTTTACTTTCAATAGTGGATACTGTGGTGTGCCATCCAGATCCTACACTTTCGGGACAATGACATTTATTTCTCTTATGCTGGGAGTGTTAGCTGACAGCTCTCAACTAAGTACCTCTCTGAGAACTGACCTTGACTGAAGCAAATTGCCCTGACCAAGGTCTTGGCCCCTTCCTAGAAGCAGTCCACATCTTGTAACTAGTCTATCCAGGGATATAAAGACCTAACCCCTTTGCTTCAATTTAAGGCAGTTCTGAAGGATCATCCCAGCTTCAGAGTTATCTATGGTATTGTCTTAAACTATCAGATCCATTTCAACATACGAATTTGGTGGGGGAGGGGACAAAACATGCAGACTGTATCAATGCATTATTCTTTTTATACATTGTTGCATTTGATTGCTAGTATATTGAGAATTCTTCTGTCTTGGCTAATGAGAATTACCGCCTTCAGTTTCCCAATTATAAAGGGGTTAATTCTCCAAGAAGATGGCAATCCTAAATGTGTATGCAGAGGATAACAGTGCTTAAGAACATCTGAAGATTCATCAACAGATAACTGGATAAAGAAGTCGTGGTATATATACAACAGAACACTACTCAGTCATAAAAAAGAATAAAATAATGCCATTTGCAGCAACATAGATGGACCTAAAGATTATCATACTAAGTAAATTTGAAAGAGAAAGGCAAATACCATATGATATCACTTATATGTGGAATCTAATAAAATGACACAAACAGACTTATTTACAAAACAGAAACAGATTCACAGACATAGAAAACAAACTTGTGGTTACCAAAGGGGAAGGGGTGGGGGAGGGTTAAATTAAGAGTTTGAGATTTGCAGATACAAACTACTATATATTAAGTAGATAAATAACAAGGTCCTACTGTATAGTGCGGGGAACTATATTCAATATCTTGTAATAACCTATAATGAAAAAGAATGTATATACATATAAATATATAATTGAATCACTATGCTGTACCCTAGAAATACAACATTGTAAATCAACAATACTTCAGTTAAAAAAAAAGAATATCTGAAGAAAGACTCAATGGAAAAATAGACAAATCTACAATTATAGAAGTTATCAGCACTTTTCTCTCTGTATTTGGTAATCAGAAAGAATCCAGAAGACTTGAACAGCATTATTAAATCAATGATCGGTATTTATAGAGTGCCATCCCAATAATAGTCAAATATATATTTTTTTAAGAATACATTCTTAAGTTTACACAATGTTATATGTCAATTATGTCTTAGTAAAGCTGGGGGTGGAGGGGAGAACACATCAAACTTTCACCAAGGTACACTATCATGGAGGGAGTGGACACAGACCAGTGTCAAAAATTTAAAGTGTTTGAAATTATATAGAGAATTTTCTCTGATCACCAAAACATTAAATAAGAGATCAAGAACAACACATATCTGGAAAATAACCATTTTAAATTTAAACAGCACAAATTTAAATGATCTATGGGTGAAAAACATAATGAGAAAATTAGAAAATATTTTGAACTGGTTAAAAAAAAACCCATGTTGGAATCTCAGAAATGCACTTAAAGCACTGTTTAAATGGAAATGTTTAATTTTAAATGCATATGTTAGGAAAAGAAAATTATATTTAAAATTAATGATCTAAGTGTCTACCTTATGAAGCTAGAATTCATTTGGTATATACAGGTATCTCTTAAAATAAAGACATTGGGCTCAACTTCTTTTAGTGGAAGAATTTTCTAACCTAAGACCCACTTTAGCTTCAAAAAGGAATAAATAAATGATTAAAGAAAACTCTTGGATACTATGCATTTCTTATTAACAGCTTTCCTATACCTTTTGAATACCTGTAATATGAATCAATATTAATGCCTATTGTGCATTTCCCAGAATGAGGATTACTTTAGAGTCACATATTGTTTAGAAACAACTGCATATCTTTGGAATTATATTGGGAATTCCTCATCTTTAAGAAATCATGTCCAGATGCCACAGTCTTTGCTATGGAGAAAGCCTGGAAACTGCTGAATTTCAAAAAGAATTAACCTGTGTAATATATTCTGTTTCATTTTTAGACATATTTTGAAACTATAAATCACAATGAGAAGGTCATTAGAGATTCAAAGAAAAATCTTCAATAGAAGTGAATTTTGGTTTAATAGTATCTACTTTTACATGACTAGTTGTAAAGAGCCAGAAGATTCCCTAGAAAGGCTTCTTGTGTTAGTTTAGAATGCTTCTCCTTGGAGAATGCAAATCTGATTTCTGGAAATAGCTCTCAGTATTCACTGTGGGATAGAAATAAATGAACAACTAAGCCCAGACTCAAAGCTTATCAGAAGATAAAACGTCACTGAATTCAATGCTGAAGTGAAAGTGTCTGCCAAGTCACTAAGGATTTATTTCAGTTTAATACAGCCAAAAGGTGCCAGTTCTAAAAATCCATTTACATGTTAGTGCTGACTATCAAAAATCCTTTTGTAACTTGTATGGATTCATTTCCCATTACTTATTTATAAAAGTAAGTGCATGAAAGAGGTAATAGACAAATAGGTTTTGTTCCGTTGAAATTGTCAGGGATTTTATTTTCAAGCAAAATAACTTCTCTTTGTAAACATTATTCTTCTGCTATAACCAGCTGAGGTTTCATCAGTTCACATAAAATAAAGCCATTTTTATAAAAATGAAAACTAATATTTTCCATTTTTAATAAAATTTATGGATTTTCATTTAGATTTTTATACTTTTAATATTTCACAATGATTTGTTTATTAGAAAAAAGGAATGTTATTTATAAATGGGGAATATAAAGTGTAAATAGCTTTGACATTCTATTAATTACTCATCACTAAAATGATTTACCTTAAGAGCTCAAGCATTACAAGAACTGATTTCCATAAGAAGGAGATTTGGAAATTTTACAAAAATCAAGACAATTAGACCATTCCTTTAAAAATACCTCATTTAAATGCATATCAGGTCTAAAGATAATAGTAGCAATTATTTCCTCATGAAGAATAACCCAGATTTCAGCCTGTAATTAATCACCTCACCAGTCACTGAAATATATCATGTATTATTTTTATTACTGCAATGCAGTTTTTAGTAGTTATAAAAATGTGTGATTAAGAATAGAAGCCCACAAATAGATAAATGTGACACTAATGAAGCTTAACTTTAAAGGCTGCTCACTTTCATGGGCCCCTTCCTGGACCTTGGAAGAAATTCTAGCAATGTGTTCCTATGATCCTATGTTTAAAAACAATTGTAAGAGTAATATTTTAACTGTAATCAAGTAGAAGCCCTATACTTCATAAATAGTCATATGTTGCTAGATTCGGTGTGAGAATTTTGGGCATCCAGGAAAGAAGTTGAATTCGTGTTACATTTAGTTAGGTTGCAGATGAACATCTTCATGTAAATGACATGAGTTCAATGTCTAGTTTATTGGTAGCCACCTATCATGGACACGAGTTCCACTCTGTCAACTTACCTAGCATCACAACACAAAGATACAGATGCTGAGAGCTTATGCTGATAGAATATGCCCCACACATTCCATTGTACTGAATGTACACAGAAAAAAAAACAAAATTTTGAAATGTACAGAGAGAGGAGTTAGTTATGGAAATCCTTCCAAACATGCAAAATTAAAGTGGAGGATTTAATTCTAAGCAATTCCTAGTCAAACTTCCTATCAGGAATATACCCGATAACACATACATAATTATGCATGCACTGTATTTTTTTTTCTTTTATCTTATTTGATGGGAATCATGCAAAAAATTATCAGAACTTCCAGTTTGTGTATCACACATCTGTAGTAATGCAACAAACAGTAGACAAGTCCATGTGTGAGTCAAATCTCAATAATAAACAAATTTTGAAAATCAACTACAATAGAGGAAATGCTGAATTATCATTCTATTTTCTCTATAGAAAATTTGATTACAGATGAGTGGTCATATGAAGAGTGAATCTAAAGCTGTAAGTCAAAAATTTGAGAACCATTGGAGTTGTGTCAGGAGATTAATGTTTTTTCTGGATTTTATGTTTGTAGTATTAAGAAGTATTTTACAACTTGTAATTTGTTGCCATTTTATTTCTCAATATAATAACAATAAGGACATAAATGATGGAACTTGTTATTTATAATTTTATATCCTGTTTTTAAAAGACATACCAAATTATAAAATCTTCAGGTGCTCAAACACCTGGTTCTGCCCTTATAAAGCAACTATTTTTCACATTTGAACAATGAGATCGATACTTTAATTATGAATTCTTCCAAAGCAAGTCTATTGCCATTCTCCTAAATATAAATGTCTGGCAAATTGCAATACTAAGGTTCTCATTTGTTCTAAGGATAGTCCACTACGTAAACAAACAAACAATACCCCACATACTGCTTGTAGCAGGCAGAGCTTCCCATGACCCTAACTGGGTTAGGGGACCCAGGTACCCTAAATTTCTGTGCACTTGTGAGAATGGAAATAGTCCGGGAGAATACTTATCAAAGGTAATTTAACAAATGTTGGGAATTTTATCCAATTAAAAATAAAGTTTCTCATGCTATTTTGAGTACTAATGAATATGAATCTTATATAAGGAATTGTAAACTCATAAGGTTTATATAATCCAAAAAAAGCACCTTTAAATAGGCTGTAAATCACTCTACCAAACAATGGGTGTCAATTTTTTAAATGCCCCCAAATACGTTGACTCTACCTCGATAATCTCTACCTAGATAATCACAGTATGTAAAAAATTACTGTTCTGTAAATCTTCCTCTCTTTTACTCAACATTCTTGTGTTCCATTGAAATTCCTTTTCTTTTGTGTTAATATAGTTAATGAGAAAATACTGTTCATTGCCTATATTAATATTCTGTTTTCATACCCGGAGACATGTGACAATGAGAAATCTCACTTTAAGCTGAAATAAGATTTCTCCAAATTTTCTCTCATCATCTCAGTGGTAAGACAAGATACACTTGAATTTCACAGGAGAACATTTAAAAATGGACTCTATGTAATTTGTTTAACTATAAAGTAAAAATCAAATGCATTCAAATAATCAGAAATTTAAATTTTAATACTCAAACCACCATGATGTTATTGTAAAGCCTGTCATTTTTCTCTCTGAAGTAGTGTGATTACATGACCAGGGGTCTTAGGATCAATGCTTCGCTCATCATTCATTTTAATTAAATGTTCTTTTCATTCCCACTCTAATGTCTACACAAAAAACTACTTCTTGTATCTTTATATTTTTGCAATAAGGAAAGATTTTGTTGTCAAATAATTGATGATATTTTATATAATACATGAGATATTCTTTGCAAATAAATGACTCCTGTACTTGTATAGGACCCATGAAGCCATGCTTAGCAAGGAGGTCAACGCTGTAGGCTAAGAAGGCTTTGGCTGAGGAATGCATCCTGAAAAGTAAAATAGTATCTTGTATTAGAAAGATTTCTACATATGGGGAGCTAGATGGGTACTCACAGTAGTTTTATTTTCTTTGTCTTTGAAATTAAATTTTGATATGTGGAGTAAGTATCACTTTTTTCTCAGTTTTACTGAGATATAATTGGCATGTTACATTGTATAGGTTTAACATGTACAAAAATGATTTGCTATATGTATATATTATGAAATAATTACCACAGTAAGTTAACATCCATCACCTCACATAATTACAAAATTTGTTTTTCTCCTTCTGATGAGATCTATTCTCTTAACTTTCAAATATACAGAGCAGTATTGTTAACTTTAGTCATCATGTTGTACTTTACACACCCAAAACTTATTTACCTTATACCCGGAAGTTTGTGCTTTTTTGACTACCTTCACCCACATCTTGCTCTTCATAACAGATTCAGAGGGAAGAAATATATTTCTTCATATTTTGAAGAATTACACTATGTCCAATTGAAAGCATTTCTCATATTCCCATTTTAAAAAAGTTCTTTCCACTAATGCTTCCTCAAAAATCTCCTTGATTTATCTTTCTGCTCCATAATTGGACATATTTCATTGCAAGCTCTTTGTCTCTTATAATCCTTTAAATTGTTTTCTTCCTTAGGCCTCTTTTCTAGGTTTTCTCCATCTTTTTGTAAATTCTCTCCATGGCTTGAATTCACCCATAAATCTCAATGAAGAGCAGTTCCACATCTCTAGACCCCCTTCCTTCTGAGTTTATATATATATACATACACACACACATATATATATATACACATACACATACATATATATAACTGTTTCTTGGATGTCTTTACTGGGTGTCTCACAACATGAAACTCAACAGTCAACACTGAGCCCTTCAGCCTTCCCCAACCACCCAATTTGAATGTTACTGTCATAAGCTTCATCAACAAATTTAAGACAAGAATTCATTCATTCTGTTATATAATTAAATACAAAATTCTGTCAATCTACATCTTTAAATAAGTTTACTCTTCCCACTGCCACTTTACCACAATAGCCAGATTGATTCCAGAGTGACTTTCTGATACCCCTTGATTAAATTCTTTAAATGGTTCCCCATTTGACATACAATATGTACTAAATGATAAAGCATAGTATCTTAGTCTGTTTGGTCTTCTGTAACAAAATACAACTGACTGGGTTGTATTAAACAACAGAAATGTAATTTCTGACAGTTTGGAGCCTAGAAAACCACGGTACCAGAAAGTACCTTGGTTTCTTGTGAGAACTCTTTCTGGTATGTAGATGGCCACCTTCTCATGCTATCCTCACATGGTGTTTTCCTAGTGTGTGTCCACCAGAGAGAGACAGACCTGCTTGCTGAAATCTCCTCTAATGTGGACACTAATCTTACTGGATTGGGGCCCCACCCTTATGACCTCATTTAACCTTAATTGCTTCCTTTGAGACTTCATTTCCAAATATAGCCACACTGGGGAGCCACAACATCTGAATTTTAGAGAGACACATTCAGTTCATATAATACATGGTAAGAGCTGGTTTCTGCTGTACAGTCTAGCTTTCTCTCTGTGCTAAACCTTTTCAGCCTCTGCTCAACTTGACATATATTTTCATGTTCCTTTTACTCAACAAGTTTTGTTTTTTGTGTTTTTGAGCAGCTATGATGTTCTAGACAACATTCTTACTATCTGGGGCAACATCTGAGGAAAAGCAAATACTGTTTCTACTTCCATAAAGTTTCCATACTGGTAGTGTTAGGCAGTTAGATAGAAATGAGCACCGGGAAAAGGGGAGAGAAAAGGGGAGGGAACAATCCAGAAGATAATAAAAAGCCTGTGCTCACCATAAGGGGCTTCAGGGTTTTACTTTTCTCTAAATGAGTGCCAACAAAGAAGCCAGAATTGAACACCACAGCTGCACAGTAGAGAGAAGGACCCAGCTTAATATGACTCAAAGCTCATTATAATATTAGCATTGCAGCTTGGGTCCCTTCCCACAGGGTTTTCTGTGTGCATCACGGGTAAGAGCATGTGCAAAGGGGATAAACATGACTAAGCACTCAAGTGACATGAGCTGTCAATCAATCACGAGAATGCCCCGAAACCCAGATATAGGACAGGATAAACAAAGGAGCAGAGACTGTTTCCTCTTTTGGGTGGCCCACCTTCAGTTCTCAGAGGTGTACTCTACTAACTTTTGCTCTACTAATAAAAGTTTGTCTGTTTATACCACACTTTCAGTCTCTCATTTGAATTCTTTCTCTCAGGTAAGGTAAGAACTGGGGTCTTTTTTTGTCCTCGCAGTAACAGTAGGAAAAGACAGTAAATAAATAACTAAAAGTAATGTCTCTAACGATATTTCCCAAACTGGAATATTCTCTACCTCCCTACATCTTTAGCTCCCTCAAGCCATTCATTTTCTCTCCCTCTCCCTCTGCGTTTCTCTCCCTGCCTCTATTTCACTTGCAAACACAAATGCGCGCGCGCACACACCCCTACCTACTTATATTTCAGATCTTACTTTAGCTCTTTTCTTTCCTAAAAATCCTTTTGTGTCACTTCAGACTGAAGCAGTTTGCACCTGGCACATGATGTCAAATCATACTACGGCAATAAAACATGCTCACAATATTTCAGCAGCTTACTGAATTGACTGTCTCCAGGAGGATGGAAATGACATCCCACCTGTTTTCATCATTGCAAGCCCAGTATAGGAGAGCATGATTTGCCACCCCAAAATGTCTCTCTGGCATGTGGATTATTTTGAGCTGAAAACAATCAAGCCCCAAAAGACTCAGGAAGAACCTCTGACCTTCCCCCTAACTGCCTAAAAGAATGTAAATTGAGGACCTGCTCCAGGAAGGGAGTTATCACCATAGATAGCTATGGTATGAACTAGGCAGGTAGACAGGGAGTAACTTAGCAAAGTCTATTAAAAGTCCTCTCTGTGTTCCATCGTCTCTGTAGGGTCCAGTAAACATTTATTTACCAAACATTTGTTTTTCCAGCTCCATGTCAATTGCCTTTTCCCTTTTGAAGTCCCAAACCACTACCCCCGATATCTTTTGCCTTTAGCTGAAGACAGTATTTAAGGTAAGGGTTTCAGCCATTTTGGCTAATTATTCAGTTTTCCTGGGCCTCTCCCACGTATAAATGATAGTAAACTTTTGTTTGGTTTTTCTCCTGTTATCTGTCTTATGGCAATTTACTTTTTAGGCCAGCCAGAAGAACCTAAAAAGGTAGAGGAAATTTTCTTCCTCCTTGACACTAGCATCTAGCAGTGACTGACATAATTGATAATTAATAAACACTCACTGAGTATTATTGAATATTAGAACCCATTTCTTGTACAGTACTTCTGAAAGTATCTTGCTAGAAACACTAATTGTTTGGGCTAGTAGTGGGTGTTAAAAAAAAGAAATGTTTGGTAGCTAATCACTGAATTTAACAATGTTCAACTTGTTTATTTACTTTAGAAGTACTCACTCAGAGCACTTAATATGAAAATGTGAACTACAGGTCATGAAAACATCATGATTTTTCCAAATGATTTTATTGCATGAACTTTTTTTTCTGACAGCATTTTTCATAATGATTAATCTGTGTAGCTAACTTTTGGTCAATACTCTTCTGCAATCATTTTATTTCTCCACAGCTGGGCCAGAGGTAAGTCTTCCTGCAAGAGTTAATGGTGCCCTTTACTCTCAACATTTGTAGGTTAATGAGTGACAAAACTGTAACACTTCTATAGATCAAAGAATCATATGGAAGTTCTTTTTGCAAAACTATTTTATACTAGCTCATTAATACCCACCATCAAAAGCACATGTAGAATATAAAGGCCTATTGTCAAACGTACTAAATAAATAACCTCATTAAAATTTAACTGAGGGTGCATGTATAAGGAACAATTAGAGTTTTCATGATAAACACGCTAAGTGTTAATTGGTTCCACTGGGAGGTCTTAAGACTACAGTTTCTTTGAAACTTAAGGGCTGCTGCAAAAATGCCCATATACATACAATAATAAAAATAACAAGAACAAAAAAAATTAACATAAAATACTTTATCAATCAACCATAATGAATATGAACAGCATCATTAAAGTGAACTTTGCAAGATCTACAGTCAATCATAAGGCAAATAACAATCATAGACAAGTAACAAAAAAAATTCTGAAAATGTAAATGTAAATCATCAGAATTAGTGCATTTATTGAACTTCTGGTTAGTCTCTATAAGGCTCTGGTTCAATAAATCTGAGGTAAGGAAAGCCTGGGATATATTATTAAAATTCCATAAGTAAGACATTTCCTGACTTTCTCCATTCTTAGCACCCTTAGTGCTTTGTTTTGTTTTATTCCACAGCACCCTTAGGCCAAAAGAAATACATAACCATTTGTTTATTGAGTTGTTAGGTCTAAACTACTTAATAAGTATTTGAGTCTGAAAAATTTAACAGTCATTTGAAAAAAATAATGAATACAAATAGAGATAAAAGTAATATTATTGTATCATTGTTAACTAACATCTATTATGCTCATATTTTAATATAAATTTATTTTTTGACTTTAGTATTCAATAAGTGTTCTATTTTATTTTGATACATCACCTTTACCATATTTAATAAATTTCTTTAGTACATCTTTTCTTTTTGGACTTAATTAGGAATTGCTGTTGGATTGTATAAAGTACTATTTTGCATCAATACAAGAAAGTATATTTTTCCTTTAGTTTGATTTATTCAACTGTGTGCAAGATATTTCAGTTTTGAACAGCTTTTGAATTCCATTATTTAACTTCGCTTGCTCATTGTAGTTTCCATAAGTGTGTTTTAATATGTATGAACCTGTTCATTGTCATATGTAAAATCAGTACTCTATTGTTCAGGTAAGAACAGAGTGGTGGCAAACCAGCAAGTGAAAAAACCACATAAAAAGTACATGTTACTTCGGGACAGAAATAAACTGTCAAAATTTAAAAAATTTTATCCCAGATATCCTTGGATGAAAGTGTGGAAGACCTGCCTGAACATCTGTTGTGCCTTATACCAGAATACAAATAAAGATATACATGCCAAATATCAAAATATTTAAAGTCTAGATAAGGCTGACAAAAGGTTAGTATATATGATATTGGGAAATAATAAACAGATCAATGGAAGAGAATAGAGTCTAGAAATGCACCCACATAAATACAGTCAACAGATTTTGAAGGTAAAATTGAGAAACGATAGTTTTTTCAACAAATAGTAATGCAACAACAGGACATCAACATGCCAAAAACGTGAGACCAAATACCAACCTTCCACTCTTCACAGAACTAACTCAAAATGGATCACAGACCTAAATGTAATGTGCAAAACTATGAAAATCTTAGAAGATAATAGAGGAGAAAATCTATATGACTTTGGGTTTGGCAATGACTTTTTCGATACAACAACAATGGCATAATTCAAGAAAGGAAGAATCTGTAAGCTGGACTTTAATAAAATTAAAAATTTCTGCTCTATGCAAAATATTGTCAAGACAATGAAAAGACAAGCCATAGACTGAGATAAAATATTTGCAAAATCCATATCTGATAAAGGATGGTTATCCAAAATATACAAAAATTCTTAAAACTCAACAATAAGAAAACAACCAACCCAATTAAAAAATGGGCCAAAAACCTTAACAGACATCTCACCAGAGAAGATATACAGATGGCAAGTAAGCATATGAAGAGGTGCTCCATATCATATGTCAATAGGGAAATGCAAATTAGAAGGACAATGAGATACAACTTACACATCTCTAAGAATGGCCAAATTCCAGAACACTGATAACAACAAATGCTGGAGAGGATGTGGAGCAAAAGGAACTCTCATTCACTACTAGTGAGAATACAAAATAATACAACCACTTTGAAAGACAGTTTGGCAGTTTTTTACAAAACTAAATACACTTTTATCATACAATTATTTTCCTTGGTACCTATGCAAAGTTAACAACTTATAGTCACATAAAAACCTGCACACTGATACATATAGCATTTAGTCATAATTTTCAAAACTTGGAAGCAACCAAGATGTCCTTCACTAGGATAAACTGTGGTAGATCTAGACAATGTAACATTATTCAGTACATTTTATTAAAAAAAAAAAAAGAGCTATCAAGGCATAAAAAGATATGAAGAAAACTTAAATGTATATTGCTAAGTGAAAGAAGTCAATTAGAAAAGGCTATATACTGTATGATTCCAACTATATGACATACTGGAAAGGCAAAAGTATGGAGACAGCAAAATAATCGTTAGTTGCCATGGGTTGGAGTTGGAAGGAAAGGATAGATGGAGCACAGTGGATTTTTAGGACAAGGAAACTACTATTTCTAATGCAATTGTGGATACATGTCATTATACATTTATCAAAAACTATACAATGTACAGCACCAATCCATTTAAATAAATCCTAATTTAAACTATGGGTTCTGGGTGATAATGATGTATCAATTAAAGTCTGTCAACTGTAAAAAATGTATCACTCTGGTCGGAGAAGTTGATAATAGGGAAGCTATGCATGTGTGGAAACAGGGGTTACACGGGAAATCTCTGTATCTTCCAAAAGAAAGTTAATACATGTTCCCTTTTCCCAATTCTGAAAAAGATAAATAGGCAGCCATATTAAATTTCATTTTGTAACTCCACACAGTTTTACCACCAATGTGTGGTCCCTGGCCTGTCTCCTCTTTTTACTTTTGCATTTAGTTCCATTCTGAGTATTGAGAAGCCTCATGCTTGCTGAGGCTGAGCCCAGCCTGCAGGTCCATGATTTTTACACAGCCCCACAAATTCTTGAGCCTAGGGTGTGCACACCAGTATTATAATCCATATTTGGGAGGACAGGCAAAGAAATCAGCCCCCATAGGCCCCTGAAGTGGGTTCAAGGCGATTTGGGCAGAGAATACTGATGTGTGGTATAGAAACAGGATGGATAACTCTCTTGGCCCTGTAGGATTCACACCTGAAGATGGGGTTCAGCCAATGGAGGGCCAGAGTGAAATTATCTAAAGTAAACAGCCTAGTTAAAGGACCATTCTCACTCAGGTCTAAGACCATTTCAAATGGTCCTTTTTCTGAAGCATACAGATTGGAAGTAAAGCATCATACACCAGTAGCTCTAGCTCACCCCATAACCCCCAGTCCTGTCAGTATTAGCATGATCATGCCATCCATCCAAGGTTTAAAACCACAAAGAGCAGCACCTCATCGCGGAAAAGTATCCATGGATTTCCAAACGCCAAACTCCTTCAGATAGTCAGGAAATCACATGTCTTCATTCCAGTCAGAGAGATAAACATTCTTTCCCTTTCCACTGGTCTAACAGATGCAGAGAAAACTAGCTATCTAAAACTAACTAAACTATTCATCCTATCATGGTGAGCTGTGTAGGACCGATATGTTCGGTCATATACTCCACTTAATTTCCATTTTATTCAGTCTGTGTGAGTGAACACAAACTATGGATTGTCAAATCAGACTTATGTGGTATCAAGCTTCACAATAAATTCAAAGATATAAGAAGTGAAGAAGCACAGATGAAATAAAGAGAAGTCTAAGTCTCCTCAGATCACTCTCTACGGCCCACCTGCAGGTCACCGAGAGCACTGAGGATATGAAGCACGTCCACTTCATATCTACATGCTCACCTAGTTTATGTGACATTTGTCAGGGAGCCACGTGCCTTAATCCATAGATCTTGGGTTTGGTTACCCTTAGCATTCCTAAACTAAGTACATTCTACTCAAAGTATTTTATAGACGAGGACTCTCATTGAGCAAGTTACTGTCTTGAACTTCTACAAAAGAGAAAGAATAAACAAAATGGAGTCTTCTTCCTTCAAAGATAATGTGGACTTTTAGGAGGTTTTTGTATGTTTGTTAATTTTTAATAATCTATGCTTTGGAACACTATAGGAGTTCAGGAGTTCATTTTCCCACAGACTGAATAAAAATTTTAAAGCTGCAAACTAATTTATAGGTAATCTTTGTTTAACATACTTTATAGATGAGGAAACTGAAGGAGGGAAGTTAACTGACTGTCACTCAACTCTGTAGTATGTGTTTTCTCAACGCTTTTTATATAGTACCTAGTAACTCAAATAATTCCTGAATTTGCTATTGTGCTCTCCAAATTGCATTCTACTGCCTATTCAGTTGCTTCTAAACTCAATTCCACATTTCAGCTTTAATTAAACAGGATTTATTTCACTTAAAAACTTCTGTGCATTCAATCTGGTTATCAGTTGAATATTATAAAATTTTATGTATCATATTGAACAGTAAAAAGAGGGACAATTCTTGCTTTTAAGCAAGTGAAACTGAAGATTGATTTAACATGTTTTAAAATACTGCTTTATGTCATCTAAAATTCTCATCTCCTCTTTAATTCAAAAATGTCACAAACTGAGAACTTCCACAAAATGAAAAGATGATGCCTGATTCAAATGAAATTTAAATTAGTCAGAGAAAGAACAGTACAATTTAGGGAAACTCTCATTAACTTGAAGTACTTATTAACTTTCTATTTCTTTTGTGTAAATACAGCAACTACAATGATGACTCATGCATTATATGCATCATCTTTCTGGTTAATTATATTCTAAAGTAATCTCTAATGACAGTGTAATAATGATACTGTATAATTATAATGTCTATTTTCAGACAACACTGCCACCTTAGAATCAAATTCTTATCCTCAAAATACCACTTTGTTGCTTTTGTTAAGCACATGAAGTAAGTGGATTCATATTTCTAAAGTTAGTTGCAATATTTGGGTAAGTGAACATGAACTATGTTATTGGTAGGAGTTATCTTACAGAGATTTTGATAAATAGGTAAGATGAAGCACTTTGAAAATTATTCCAAAAATTGTAAAAGAAAAATATGGATATATAATCCAGTTGGATCTGGCTTTATTTTGGGGGGTTTATATTTATCAATACCTAACAAAGATTCATTTAATACCAATCAAGTGATAAGTATTACATCATGAACTGAACATCACAGAAAATCAAAGTTTTATTGTCAGGGAGCCACTGTCCCAGTGGAAGATACAGGCCAAAATTTCCAATTCATAACATAGTAGAATAATTCTAAGTATTGTTTATGTGCAGTGTCCTATGAGAGCAACTAGTATCATCTGGCAGGCAGGTATCAAGGTAAATGAGATTAATTTTTTCAAAAGAGAGCATTTTAAAATAAATCCATTGTATTAATTTGAAATAGTGTAAAATTATAAATATCTTTGGAATCTGGTTGGTAATCAAGAAATGAGATAGTAATTCAAGGAAATGTGACCTCAGAATTTCACACTGAAATTTCTATGTGAGTATCTTAATTTGTAAGTACATAACACAAGCAGCTAGGCATGGGATATTTACATGGGCTCTGCTCTATATTTTTTCTTTTAATTTATCTAAATACAATTGTCTAACAGTGGATCAATAATACAGAAATAATCATAATAAATGGCTTTTGGCCTTTGACTTTCATCATTTTAATAATTCTAATGTTAACATATGACAATGGTGTAAGTCACCATTTGTTTTCAGATACAGAAAAATTCCCCTATCTAAACACTAAAAGTACTATAATTATTCAAAAGTTAAAAAATAATGATCTGGTAGGACTGACTCCAAGATCAATTTTGGTCCTCTAGTTTAATGTCAAAGCTTCCAAAAATTAGTTGCTCTTCTGTGAGCTCAACAATTTCTGCTTTCCTAGTGAACCTTAAAATTTGTATGGCTTTACAGTCACACTAATTGGAAATGGCGACTTAACCACCAAGGTCACACATAACAGAAATAAATGCCCAAGTTTAAAGCACATTGCTATTCCTAGTGAAACATTAACCACCTCCAACTCTAGAGAGATTGGCTTCAGCAGCAGTGCCATGAAAGTGTGCAGTGATGACTGCCTAGTGAAAACCCAGCAGTTTAATATATCTCTATCTTTAAATACGATTTTTCACTATCACTGATGTGCTCATGCAGTCTCCTATTTAGCTGTTATTCTTTCAAATAACTGTTCAGTTTGGAGCTTTATATACTTGTGGAAATAAAATTACATAGAATTAAAATTTTAAATGCATATAATAATATGAATATACATATTCATGACTCGAGTATACGTCCCATGAATGGCAATAATGACCAATCAGAGCACTCAGAATGCTCCTAATTCTGATTTGGTCATTTGTCCATAAAAATTAAATTCACCATTTTACTGAGAGGGTATGATTTCTAATCAATTGCCCATAACTGAAATTTTTTATGAATCCACTTTTGACAGTAGAAATAATATTGAAGCAGGCATATTTTAAAATAAGTGTTAGTCTTTTTTATGGACTCAACCTCATTTCACCATTAATCATAGTTTAGGGACATTATCTAAGTCTTTAGCTTGATTTCTCAACTTTGTGTAATGTAAGTGGCCCTTTTAGCTCTGAGACCAGAAACAATTTTGTTTTATGCCTGCTCTAATTTATCACAAGCCACAAGTCATTTTTGTTATGAATTCATCACTGGATAATATTTATATCTTCAAAACTGTAGTATAATTACAAACAAAGAGTAAGATATCTTTTAGAAATACCTCTCTCTTTTTGTAATTGTTCTTCACCTCAATAACATCAGTAGAAAACTTGTATTTTTTCCTCAAAATAAAAAAAAAAACCGAGGATTTTGCTCTGTAATGCAAAGAAAACATGGAAAAACAGGAAAGTTTCTAAAAATATTTATGGCCATCTTTTCAAGTATATTACAGTGTCAATATAATTTTATTGGTCTTAAAATCCTACAATGTTTTTTAAAATATCTACTACATTAATCTCTTTCTTTTCATGCTCATCTCTACCTCCTTATTCCAGGCCCTTATCATCTTAGATCTGGAACACAGCAAGAGTCCACTGTCTCCTTAATCTTCCTACTTAAACAGTCTTATCTTCCTAAACATCTTTTTTATTTCAATTCCATGTTCAAAAACTTCTGATAACTACTGCAAGATAAAGCCCAGTTGGAATCTCTTGCCCATCTTCTCTACTGTTGGAAAAATCATAGCCTATCACTTTCCACAATGAACCTTCTTTTCCAGAGAATTTAAGATTCCTTCTCTTAACATCCACTCAAAATCCTCTCCATCTCAAAAACTTGTAAACTCTTTGACCTTAGGACGTCTAAGCTCTGCCAGCAGTGTTTTTTATAGTGAACACTGATGTTCACTACATATTTGATTAGATCTCTCTACAGAACACCCAGAAGTTCCCAATCTTTCTTCATCTGATTTCAGAATATGAATTGCTCTTATGGGTATATTGCATAAACAGCATAGTCATTATGCTGCTGATGAAATGGCTAAATCACTCCTGGATGTTACTGAATTTATAAACTAGATTAAATGCTTTTAAAATGTGGTCTAGTCTGTCCATTTCTCCAAACTTGACATATTATTTTTGTTTAGTTGCTTCAGAGTCAGATTTAAAGCTATCATTCAGAATATCATATATGTTTGTGTGTGTGTGTGTGTGTGTGTGTGTACACTTTATTTTTTAGAACAGTTTTAGGTTCACAGCAAAAATGAGTATCGGGTACAGAGATCTTTACAGAATAACTTTTACAGAATATCTTCCAGCACTAATAATCTAGAAAAAGGAAAGCATCTGTTCTGTCTTGAAGCCAATCATGCTTACAGTTTTCATATAACATGAGTCTCATAGGAAAGCTCTCGCTTTACTATTCAGTAAATTGTATCAGGTATGTTAAAACACAGTTGTAGCTAAAGGATAAACTATCTCTTTCAATAAGAAGGCTTGTTGAAAGAAACCAATTATTATGGAGAAGCTGAAGAAAATACAAGATCCTGCTTTGAGGTATAAGATATAATATATAATGCTAATCGGAAAATCAAAGAAAAGAAAAAAGAAAAGAAATCCCAAAATAGAAGGTGCTAAGCAAGCGCTCAGAATTTGGGGCAGTATATTATGCCTGAAAAAATGATAAAATATTTTATACTAGGTATTTTTTGAATTTTAAGACCTAGGTAATTTTTTCACATTTTAACATCTCTGAAATTGTTAGGTGTATTATATGTTCATGATTTGTTGCTAATCAGATCCATCTTTTATTTCTTGGTAGCATATTAAATAACAGCTTGTGTTGTCATAGATTGTAACTTACATTCCATAATCTATGATAAATATAGGGAAATATTTTAAGATTTGTAGTAAAAATCTATTTTAAAACTGATATCATGATTCCATTCAGAACTAGTTCATTTCCAAACATTTAACTTAATCTTATATTATGAAACATGTATAACTTATATGATCAAAAGGAATTGTCAACAATCCATTTGAAGCACTATTCCTATATATACATATAAACTAAACATCCAGGAAACATTAACACTTGGGCATTTCTGAAGCATCTTTTAAAATATATATAGTAGTATGAGATGTGGCATTTAAATATTTTACACTTTGGTATTATAAAATATTTACACTCACACTCCCACAAATTGAAAGAATAAGGTCAGCAAAAACTGTACAAGACAAATGCGTCACTTAAAAGACTGTCTTTGGAAATAGAATAAGAGAGTTTACTCTCCCCAGGAATAAACTGATGAATTAATTCACTCCATATTTTGAAATTTAAATATTGAAATTTGGTGGAAAATATTCATCTTTTCGTTTTTAGTTTAGAGGATTATCTTTCAAAGGCACTATAACTCATTTTAAAACTCATGTTTTTACATACATAGATGATAACCATTTTGTTTTTTTATTCCACCTATTTTTATGCTAAATAGTTGAGACATATCCTCAGGTTGTTGTGAAATTTTTTTGATTATTCTATTATAGTTGTCTTTGACCTGAATGAAGACATATTTCTGAAATATCTTGGTATAACACCTCAAACAGAAAGTAAAAGTTCCATGATTTTTTATTTATTTTTACTGTATCTACTGAAAACTGTCATCAAAATTCAGTCCTATGTAATTTATATTCAAATATATTTTATATCGTAATTTTGCTAATCGTACCTTTTATAAAGAAATATGGACAGTTTACAGACAAAAAAAAATAATAGAACAATCACATACCTACTAAAAAACAAGTGAATAGCATTACTTTTGAACTCCTTCAGTGTACCTCCAAAAAGGCTGTTTTCCTAGGCCCAGAAATTCCTGCTATTCTGAATTTTTGCTAGTAATTTCCATGCTCCTTTTCAATACCCAAATGCATATTATCTTTTGTATTTTTTCAATCTGTGTGATTTTTTTTTCACTTTAAAAAATTATTTAAAGTTACACTTCTATATAATAACAGTAGATCAACTGTTCCTTCACGAGGTTTCTTGCTTCTCACCTACCTCTAATGGTTCGCTTACTTTCAGCCTCATCACCAAAGTGAAAAATCCACGGCTAAACGTCAAGAGGATAGATACCTAGTCTCTACAGCATGAACTACTATTCATTGCCATTGGTTTTGTTTAGCCACATAGAGTTGCGGGTGAAAATGGTTCCAGTGCAGCCTAGTACACTCTTGTCCACTGCTACAAGAATGACCTAAAACTGCAATGATGTGCAGAGTTAACATTTCTTTAATGCAAATTATGGAGAATACATATAAGTTTAGTTGGATAAAGCATGTTATAACGGAAGGAATTTCAGTGAAGACATTGGCTTCAGCTTCCCGAAAGTTAGACTCTATACAGAAGCAGTTGTATCAGAGAATACAAGTTTGTATGCCAGCTGCATGTGTGTTTCTTTGTTATTTGTGTTTTCCAAGTCTATACTTCTGCTGCTGTAAAATGGAAACCATAGTGAAGAAGAGTAAAAGGGTGATTTGTCATTGTAAAGGCATGGACAGGACAATGTCCAGCACTGCTCTTGCATTTCACTACTCACCTTCCTCACTGAATTCATCTCTTTTCATTTCCTCTTGTGCCTTTTGATAGTGACTAAGTGGGTTTTCTCCACATAATTATGTCATCAATTTTAATCATTACTTTATGATGTACTAATTAATATATCAAAAAATTGCCTAAAATTTTATTCTAAATTGTGCAGTAGCCCCTTCTTAGAGGTATGCTTTTCCTCTGAATCTTTTAGATTAGGAGTCAGTAAATGTTTTCTGTGAAGGTACAGATGTTAAGAATGTTAGGCTTTGTAAGCCATACAGTCTTGGTCCCAACTACTCAGCTCTGCCTGTGCGACACAGAAGCCACCACAGACAATATGCAAATGGATGAGAGGGGATCTGTTCTCATAAACCTTTATGAAGACTATAATTTGAATTGCATATAATTTTTATGTACTGAAATATTCTTTTTTCTTCAACTCTTTACAATTGTAAAAACAATCCTTTAGCTTATGAGCTGTGCAAAAACAGGCAGTGGGCCAGATTCTGCCCACAAACTGTAGCTAGCCAGCCTCTGTTCTAGATCTGTATTTCTCATTCCTAGATACACATTGGCACTAGGGACTAAACATATCAATTAAATCATGATCCCTATATATAGGGTCTCCTGGGCTTTGTTATATTTTAAGAGATACCTAGGTGATTTCAGTGTTGAGATTCTAAACTATTCTAATAACAAAGTTTTTTTTTTTTGGATTCCTTCCCCAGTGAAGTATGTTTTTAAATCCACTGTTTGATTTTTTTCCCTTCTCTAGTCATTCTCAAATAATATATACCTAAGCTCAATTAGTATGTGTGGCCAAAGTGAAAGGGAATTACAGATGCTTTGATCATCCGTCACTCTGAGTAGGTGAATACCATTCTTAGATCTGGAGTTGGAGATCCCACTGAGGTACACATAGCGTAATCCTGTACCCTTTTTTAATAAGATACAGTAGAGTTGCATCTCCTTCCTATTCCTCTGGTGCTCCAAGACAATGTAATACATGAAAAACTGCTGTCAGGTTTAAACTCTTACCTTCATTCTTTTTCTATCTGATACTCCCAACTGCACTTTACTCACAAAATCTAAAAAAAAAAAAAAAAACAACATAGAACGCATCAATCAACCCTCTCACAATCCTTGCCTCTTGTTCAGGTTTAGTCTAGGATTTGCAGTCCCCATCTGGGTGCAGTGAGATCTCAGCACACTGAAGATAAGGTGGAAGCTGTCAGATGCCAAATGTCTCCAAAAGACCGCTAGAAAAAAAATGCTAATCAAGCAAAGCTGTTTATTGGGCTTACAGCAGTAAGAAAGGATGCTATTTTGACTGAATCTTAGTAGTGTCTCAGAAAGGTGAAAGCACAGGAGTATACTTAAAATGATCAGATTTTGCAAAGATTTTGCACAGTGGGATAAACAACCCACACTGACCTGGCAATGAGGGAGCAATGGGAAATAAATACCTCAACATCATTCTCTCTACTTTCAACCTCCTGGTTTCATTAGCTAAAATAAACTGGAAATCAGAGTTGGCTGAATAAGTTCATTCTTGTTGGCCTCCTTCACATAGACTTCCTGGAGGAGGGTTAAGAAGGGATCTGAAAGGACAAGTAAAAGATATGCAGGACAACTTCTTCTACATGGTTCTATGTGGGCACGATGTTTTTACCTACAAACATCTTCATACACACGTCAGACCAGAAGGAAACCAACATCAGATAAATACTAGACCAGAAGGAAAGATATCACCAAAACCTTGACAGTGGCACACTGAGCAGATAAAATAACTGTGGGATGTTGGTGATAATGCTGAACTGTAGAACCAAACCTGGAACCATCTACCTACAAACTATCTGTGTGAAAATAATCCATTTCTCCTAGAAGATAACATAAAAGAAAATCTAGATGACCTTAGGTATGTCATGACTTTCAGATTCAGTTTTAAAAAGGCATGATCAATGAAAGAAATAATTGATAAACTTAACTTAATTAAAATTTCTGCTCTGTGAAAGGCAGTATCAAGAGAATGGTAAGACAAGCAACAGACTGGGATAAAATATTTGTAAAAGACATTCTGATAGAGGACTGTTACTCAAAATATGTACATTCTTTGTAAAGAAACCTTAAAA
This sequence comes from Camelus ferus, assembly GCF_009834535.1. NCBI lineage: Eukaryota > Metazoa > Chordata > Mammalia > Artiodactyla > Camelidae > Camelus > Camelus ferus. Next base: position 47,146,096 of record NC_045701.1, read on the forward strand.
CTCAATAATAAGGCAACAACCCGATTTAAAAATGGGCCCAAAACCTTAATGGATACCTCACCATGGAAGATAAACAGATGCAAACAAGCATAGGAAAAGCTGTTCCACATCAGGGGAATACAAATTAGAACAACGAGATATCAGCACACACCTATTAGAATGGCCAAAATCCAGAACACCGACAGCTCCAAGTACTGGCAAGGATTTGGAGCAACAGAAACTCTCATTCAGTGCTAGTGACAATGTAAAATGATGCAGCCATTTTGGAAGATAGTTTGGTGGTTTCTTACAAAACTAAATGTACTCTTACTATATGATCCAGCAATAATTCCCATTGGTATTCACTCAAAGGTGTCAAAAACATGTCCATACACACACACACATACAAAAAAAAAAAAAAAACCCTGCATGGCAATGTTTTATAGTAGCATTATTCATGATTGCAAAACTTGGAAGCAACCAAGAGCTCCTTTGGTAGGTGAATGGATAAATAAACTGTGGTACAGCTAGACAATGGAATATTATTCAGCACTAAAAACAAATGAGCCTTCAAGCCATGAAAAGACATGGAAGAAACAAATGCATGTTACTAAGTGAAAGAATCCAATCAGATAAGGCTGTACACCGTATGATTCCAACTATATGACATTCTAAAAAAGGTAAAACTATGAGGCTGTAAAAAGACTAGCGGCTGCCAAAGCGTTAAATGGGAGGGAGGGATGAATAGGCAGAGCACAGAGGATTTTTAAGACAGGGAAAATATTATGATACCATAATGTTAGATATATGTCATTATATGGCTGTCCAAACCCATAGAATGCACCAAGTTGAGTGAACCGTAATGTAAATCATGGACTTGGGGTGATTGTGATGTTTATTATAGATTCATCAGTGGTAATAAATGTAGTGCTTGTGTGAAGGATGTTGATAATGAGGGAGACTAAGCATGTGTGGGGCAGGGAGTAATATGGGAAATCTATACCTTCCCCTCAATTTTGCTTTGAACCTCAAAGTGCTCAAAAAAAAAAAAAAAAAAAAAGTCTTAATGAAAAAAAAAAAATCAATGTCTATGTTATATAAGCCATGACTCAGCATTTGTAGTTGAGGGTAAATTAACTAATACACTGCCTTCTGAGGCAATTACTATTGTTATTTCTATTATCCAGATTTTTTTAAAAATGGAGCCATAGAAGGAATTGGCAACCTGACTAAGGTCACATAGCAGGTAAGAGTCAAAGCCAAACGATATCTGATTTTAGGGCCCAACTTATTAACAACATTGCTATACAGCCTCTCATTAAATATGAATATCCAAATAATGATTCACAGTTGAAAGCAGTTCAGTTATACTGGGTTTGGAATGAAGAGACATATATGCCTTTTCTTAATTTATGAACATGAACTCAGTGAGCTTCATTTCCTTATCTATGAAAGTGAGACAAATAATACCAATCATGCAGGCATGGATGTTATGTTACTTAAATAACATATTGAAAATATTTTAAAGTAGTAAAATCCCATACCAATATACAAATATTTATTAAGCTGTGTTTTTAAACTTTATACCTACCTATATCTATATATTTCTCTACTGATCAACAGATCTCTGACAATAATCAACTCTGTTTCTACATTTTAACACTACCTTTTTCTGCTGCTTTTCTACTGTTCCTTGTCTCCTCTAATTTAATGTAAGCTCTTGAAGCTGAGCATCGTGATTTCACAGTTTTCTATCCCCGTGGACTTGTGAATCATAAAGTGATACACATAATAGAAGTTCAATAAATTTTGTTGAATGAACATGAGGGTATTTCATTCTTTCTCATCAAGAATATACTTTTCCTATTATATCCCGCCAAGTAGAAGATGATGCTTATCTCCAACATAAACTAAAAATACAGTATCAACAAAAAGCAGTATGTCCCTCTACAGCTCAGGTTAGGAGCAGTTCCCTCATTTGTCATTCTTACTGAATAAAGCAAACTCACCAGAAATGTCATTTCTGAATTCACTTCAATTGGCTCAGATTTTTGGAACAGCTGAAAAGTTTGTAGTAAGAAGAAACCTGCTGGGGATCAATAAAGTTTCATTTCTAATTCCAGCCTTTTTCTATATATTTTTTTCCAACCTGTCTCTCTAGTCACCCATGGTCCACAGGACACTGAGAGTATAAGCTCCCCTGAGAGAGTTCTGAAAATGCATTGGGAAGCACCGCTTTCTTTCTTATTCTTACAATGGTCATTTGAAGAGTGTATCTTTCACGACAGAATTCTTAAGAGTTTTAAATAAATTATTATTATTATTATAAATAAATACAGCAAATAAGTGAACTATTCTAACCCCCAAAATGGATAAACTGTAATATTAATGCTAGATGTTTGGTGTGTCCCACCTTTTAAATATGTCATCACCACTTAACAGAAAGAAAATCAAATGAAATAGAAAGATGGTTTAAATCGTTTTTAAATTTTGATGTAATTTCTGCAAAGGAAGATAGCATCTATTTTCTAAAACCAATTTGTATACATCTTATTCCTCACACTTCTTTCTCCTCACTGGCAAAACAAGATCAGATACTAGAACACATTTACACATAAGCCTATGAATCAGGAATAAATTATATCAAATGTTTAATTAATCCTATGTAACCTAAAAATAATGACTACTTAAGGAATGTGAATATAATTTTTAAAATATAAATGAATATTAATCACTTACTACAAATCAGGAAATGTATTTTAAAAATTATCATTTTATTGATTTCAATAATAATTCTTTAATATAAATAAAATGATGACAGTTTTATAGCTTAGAAAGCTAGGATTCTGGGAAAAAATTACATGACTCCATTTCTAGGGCTTTTGCAGAGCTTCATAAAATGCACAGGCTTCCTGATTTAATAGTCAAATAATAATCAAGGTCTTGCTTCTATGTCAATCACTGTGTAGCCTTAAGTAACTCACAGCTATTCTGTGCTACTGTTAACTGTTCCAAGAAAATGATAATTCATTCACCCATTCTTTCTCTCCTATACTATTCATTGATTGATTCATTTCTTCAATTAATCAATGTTTATTGAGCATATAATACCTATCTAGCCTAGCACTTGCTCTCAAGACCTAGAAATACAGGATGCAAGTCCTGTCTTAAGAGACATCCAGTGTACTGGAAGAGACAATTTAAAAGCCTAATTACAATGTAGGGAGATAATAGTGGCATGTGCTTGGCTCTAATTAGAAAACAAGGAAGGTGCATTTAATTCAGTCCCAGTCTTTTATCTGGAGAAGCTTCCCAGAGGAAGTAGCATTTGAACTGAGCATTTGTGTTACAATGTCCTCAAGCTGGTATCCAGTCCCTAAAGTAAACTCAATGTTTTTATCACTCAGTAAAATTTTCCTTTATTATCTTCATTTGCTGAGTCAATTAAAATAAGCACTTGACTCTTAAAAAGGCCCAATTTTAGTACTGAAAGATGGACAAGAACTTACTGCGCCCTTATTACCCTTTTAGCTTTAGACATGGAGGACACAACAGAGAAGAAAGCAGGCGTATGTGTCCTTCTGATGAAGAATCAGTGAATGAAATAAAGGAAAAACCTCTTTGATAGCAGACCAGGAAGTAAGCCATCATTGAACAGGAGTTTCCTAGATGCTCTAAAGTTTAATTCTGTATGATCTCATCATCCATCCTCCTAAGCTTTATCCTCACTGGCCAGTTTCTCATAATCTGAGAGAGTAAACAATTTAAGATTGGTCAATTCCTCAAGCTTATGAAACTAAAGACAATTCCAGACAGGCAGACAGCCTGCCTATAGTCTTCTCTCTTTTCCCAGGCTGATAAGTGTTACCAAGTCCTCAGCTTTCTTTAATCCTTGGTATTGCAAGTGGCTTAACATTCTAGAACTTCTGGCTTCCAATTGTATATTCCAGCAAAGAGGAAGGATGATGAAAGAAAAATAAACAAAAAGCCTTACTTCTTTTTGAGTCAGTGTCCTTAAATAGCCTTTCTGGAATTCCCATACAGTTCTCCTATTTACATGTTATATGGGCACTTCTAGATAAAAGTGAAGTAATAGCAACAGTAGTAGTAGTGGTGGTGGTGGTGATCATCTCTGCAATGTAGTTTGTAATCAGGGTATGCTTTAGGGGAAGGGTCAACAAGATTTACTAGTGATGTATATACGTGAATTGAAGGAATCAAGAAATTAGGGCAGCTTCTAGGTTTTGGACCTGAGAAAATGGGTGATTATAGATGACATTAATTGAGAAGGAAAGATCAGATTTTGAGTCAGAGAGAAAACCCACAGTTTCTATTTTGATGTTATTAAGTTTGAAGTGCTTAAAACACAAATAAGGGTTTTTTGAAGTTGGTATAAATTTGAGAGAGAGGTTAAGATTAGGGTTATAAATTGAGACTCATTCGCATACTGATATTGAAAACCATGGGACCAGATGAGATCATTAGGAAAACAAAGGGCTGGGAAACAATTTAAGACATTGCTGCAGTGAATTTGTTTGTGACTTTTTCAAGGATGTGTGAAGTAAGTTGCCTTGGAAGACAAAGATAATATATCCACATGAAGCAGAGGTTAAATTTGTTTCCTGACCAGGATAATAAAAAGAATGCCTCTATCCTGCACAAACGTTGGGCATATTGGCTAGTGATCTTAAATGATCAGTTTACGGTTTTTCTGAACATATAGGGGATCTGTACCATAGCATCCACCTGGGTCACTTTTGTGTCATCTCTGTGTGACTTGGGGAAAAAGGAAAAATAATGGAAACATAAAGTTCCTACTTCCTGTTATGCCATGAGCAATAAAGCCCTTTGTCTCTGACTCGGGAGTTTCGTGTCTTCTGCCAGCATCTACAGAACTTGGCAAACCAATTTGTTAGCTTATAATTAGAGTAAAACTTCAGAGCCTTCACAGTTCTTAAAAATACAAAGAAGAGAAGAGAAAATGAGTGACATCTTGGACTAGCTAACATGAACAGTTCAAGATAGACTGAGAATCCAAGAAAGGAAAGTAAGAAGGAATAGCCAGTCATATAGAAGCAGACAAGAATTTATTTTACTTTTTTTCTTCCCATGGAATCCTATATTTAAGATATATGTTTCAAATAGGAAGTAGTTTTTGTTTTTCTGATATCAAATGTTTGCATTAAATGACCACTGGATTCAGCAAGTTTTAAGAACTAGTTAAGAAACTTATTAACTAGACCTAACTTAGTAGTGGGGATTTACCATGAGATTAACAATCTACTACCACTGTCTATAACTTATTTACATATATGTGAAAAATATCTCTTTAATAAACACTGTTAATATCACACTAATAATATAGGTATCTATGGACATCTGGGGAGTTTTTTTTTTATCTTTTACATTTTAAAATAATTATAGACTCACATGCAGTTGTAAGAAATGATACAGAGAGATCCTGCTACCCTTCACAATTTTCTCCAGTGGTAACATCTTAAATAACTATAGTACAACACACAATGAGGAAACTGACATTAATAAAACCGATTGACCTTATTCAGATATCACTGGTTTCACATTCACTCATGAGTGTGAGTGTATTTAGTTCTGTGCAATTTTATCAGATATGTAGATTCCTGTGCTCACCACCACATTTAAGGATATGTAACAGTTCCATCACAAGGATCCCTTGTGCTACCCTTTTATAGCCATGGCCCCCACTTTCCTTATCAAATAAGAATTAACCAAATGAAATAGAGAAGTTGGGCAGAAGAAGATATACAAAAGTTACACGGCATGAGCATGTGTGTCAAGCGTAAGAACAGCAATTTTTACTGTCTATTGTTAACTCATTTTCCTCTGCTTTATTATGAGTAGAGTTATTTGCTTTGTTTTGATGGGGAGAATAATTTGTACAGTAGACAGATGACTAGATAATGGATGGATGGATGGATGATCAATGACTTGAACAATAAAATACGTACTTTTTCATTTCAGTCTCTTATTTTATCACTGGTAATAAATCCTCAGCTATTTGCTATACAACTGCTATTAAATGCCTTCCATTTATTTTAAAAATCTAGTTTCTGATAAACTAAGACTATACAATCAACGCAAATACCATCCTTTAACCTCTCCCAGATCCTGGTTATAAATCATAGTATGACAGAATCCAATGGTGTGATTTAACTGACCGTGCTTTGCAATTAGACTACTATTATATAAATATTTTTATTATATAAATTATAAAAGGATACATTCCATAATTAAGATAAAAAGCCATGTCAGTTCAAAGTGAGAGAGAAAGAGAATTTTATTTTTTGCTGAAAGAAAGGAGAATATAGTACAGAAGCCATAATGCACATCTTCAACTTTCCTTTCCTCCTGCCCAAGGGAACTTCCCTTTGACACAGGGCATGGTAATAAGATTTGACAGCTTTTCTTGTGTTCATCTACTTCAGAATCCTTCTTAGCACTGATAGTATTTTGCCAGTGAAACCAAATTCTCTACAAACAACATTCCTGTATGTCTGGTCACCAAATAGCATTCCAACTCACGATTAACTACTTCTCTACTGGAGGTCTGGGAGGAGCTGTAGTGAGAAGGAATTTGCACCGTATACTTCTCTGATCCTTCAGTCTAATCTGAGATAATCAAACTATGTTGTACAGATAAATGGAACAATTCCAAAGGAGAAGTATAATGTAGGATTAAAAAAACAATCTCTCACTACTATGGACTACACCCTAGGTCTCAAAGGAAAGAGATCTTTGAGAGTTCTTCTAATTTGTCCCTATTCCCCCTCTCTACCCAGGTGCACCTCCCTTGGCTTTATTCTCTTTTACCCCAGGTAGTCTTTCTTCAAGTCCCTTCATCCGTATCTCCAACTACACTCCTGGAAACATACCTTCTCCTCCTGACAAGAGGAAATCTTTTTGTCTTCCCTCACCAGCTTTGAGCTGGTCCATCTGAAGAAACCTCTGGATTTCACCAGTGATGCCTTGCTCCCTGAGTTCACAGATGAGGCAGGGACACTGGAACCCCTTCTGTAAGTGCAATATGGATCATCCAGTCAGGATTTCTTTTATTATTTCCCCACCCATGTGAGGCAAAGACATGCCAGTTCCCTTAGTTTCTATTCAGTTAAGCACAGGTACATTTTCAAGTATAAATATTAATTTTTATGGATAATACAGTTTATATCCTTATTTAAAACATTTTTGTATCACTTACTAAGTCAACTGGCCCTTCCTCTAAAGGCATTGGGTCCATTTACTGTAAATATTCACTTCAAAAGCTTCTCCCTTTGCAGACAGTCTTGCTCTGGGACAAGATGGCAGTGAAGGGGTGGCTAGTTCTTCTCCATGCAGTTGCCATGTGAGCTGATGTCAAAGAAGGGATAGAGAGACAGGAAGAGGAAAAGCATTCCTCAAATGTGAAAAACAGTTGAGTGTCCACATATAAAATCAAGAAACTGTGGGAAGTGCAGGAAGCAGTGAATAATTCTGCTTTGCCAAACAACAGTGGTACAGAAAATAGTGAACTCAAAGTCTAGGAAACAGAATTACAGAAATTTATTTTATAGAAAGGACAAGATTGTAATTAGTCTTTAGGACTTCCCAAAGGAAGCAGCATGCATGGAAAAGGCTAAAAAGGGCTAAAGAGGAGTGAAAACTGGACACAGTGAGACTATTAAAATAATCTTGGTGAGGGAGCCCTGTAATCCTTCTCATTCGTAATACCCCTAAGACAGTCAAGGCCTTTCTATTGAACAGAAATACCACAAAAATGACTGAATTTTATGGCCAGATTCTCAACAAGTAAACATAGAAGACAAAATAAAACAGCATGAGTGCTAGGGATTTTGCAAACAGCTAACTTCCCAGAACATCAAGACACAATCTTTTAATATGATAAAGGGGGAAAAAGTATTATCTGAAAAAATTATCTTTCTTTTCAGATAGCACTCTGGTCTTAAGAGAATACGGTGAGGCATGCTAATCAGTTTAGATAAACTTGGTAAACTATACTTCGATTCCTTTGATCTATCTGATATTAACACTGTATTAGACCACAGTTCCTGATATTCAAGTATAATAATTACTATGGTAATTGTTACATTATAAATCATATAGTCTATACTGCTATAAATATGCTAGTGTTTTATAAAAATTCCTATTCTTGCTATGAAAATTATAATAAAAGTTGATAAAATATATAATGCACAATAATTTTAAAGCAAAGAGTTTTTATTCCATTTTACAGATTAAAAAAATGAGATTCATGGAAGCTGGGTAAGTTATCCAAGTTAATAAGGGGCAAAGCTGTGGTTTCAAAATGGTTCTATCTCCACAGTGCTAAATTTTATAAGGAGAGTTATAGATCAAACTTGTCACCCAAGAAATGTCAATTTTAAGACTTAGCAACTTCATTTAAAGTATCAGTTTAGGAGGCCTTCAAAGCCAAGACTCACTGTTATTAAAACCATCCATGAAGCTCTTTTAAAATTATAAACAGGAATAGACTTGCCCTCCTTATTGTGTATTTGATTTAGTTCAGGAAGTTATTTCTACTCTGAAAGGGAATCCATGTTATCCAGTCTCAATCTGGTAAACACACAGCATTGTTGCTCCTTCTTATTCTAAAGGTGCCTTCTATTTAAATCCACTGCTCAGTAAAGCCCTCAGTTCTTTTGGTTATTTAAATCAGCAAAGCAAGAATTGGATCTTTCTCCTTACCCCTCTCTTTGTTCAGGTTCATTACCAAACTGCATCAGAAAATCCTCCCATTTTTCTCTACCCTCTTAAAGGCAATTTATTCTAACTTTTCAACTGAGGTAATCCTTCTTTCAAAGAGAACTACAGAAAACATTAAGAAGTGGGTAGACGTTTTCCCACCATCAAAGGTCAACTCATACCTTATGGTGCAAGTGTCTTCCCATTCACCTCATCCTCCTTAACTATCAATATCAAAAGCTGATTTCAGGTGAGGAGCTAATTAGCACAGATACATTAAGATATAAAAAATGCATTATTCGCATTTATAAATTTTTATTAAAAAATTTTGATATATAGTTGATTTACAATGTTGTGTTAGTTTCTGGTATACACATAGTGACTCAGTTACACACACACATACATATTCTTTTTCATATTATTTTCCATTATAGGTTATTACAAGCTATTGAATATAGTTCCCTGTGCTATACAGTATGCTGTTTATAGAGGGTAAAAAGCCTAGGCTATAGGCTAAATTTATAAAAATGTAGACCTTGGAAAGATGAGGAAAGCTCTTTTCGGAAGAGGGATAAAGCAACAAGTAAAATCAGGGATCTCTTCCCATTCTCTCAAAAATCACCAAACTATGCATCCAATTACATCCCTTAAAAGGAAATGAAGTCCTGATGATTTCAAAGTGCTGACATCGACCATTCCTGTTAGAGGAAACTCTGGTGACACATAGAACTCTTAAGTCAACTATGATAATTATACTTTTAAAACCTTAATCCACTTCTTCACAAGCCATCTAGAAAATCAGTAAAACACTGGGAAATGAGCTTTAGGAGACAGCTGTCTCACTGAAACACGGATAACGGAAACGTAGCTTTGATTTTACAAATGAAGAAAAGCTTGATAGAAGTTACCTGAAAATAAACCATACTCAGGACAAAATATAAAATTTATTTTATGACCCCTGAACACTGATCAATGAATTATTCTAATAGAAGAACCATGTGTTTATCATTGAAGATACACTTTTCTGTGTGTAGAACATTTTTCATGCCTTATCTCACATCCTGCAGGTTCCTACTTTTTGTTTCAGCCATTGTTATGGCATCCAGTTGTACACAAATGCAGCTTAACCTCATTTAGCCTGAGCTAATATGACTCCATCTCTTGTTTTCTGCCCTGGGGCATCTCTGCCACCTCCAAAAAGGATGCAGTAGCCCAGCTGAACATTCGAGCCCATGCACTAGACAAAGCTGGAGGTATGAGATATTCCTGCTCCCTAAGGCAACCCCTGACAAATGGGGAAACTGAATGGAGCCAGTACAAATAGTCCCTCCTCCATGTCTTGGGCAGAGATGCAATGCTGATGGGTATTTTATAGGGATCCTTAGAGGGCCTGGGGCTGGGCTGAGGCCCAGCTGCCTTCAGTGGTAACCAGCTCAAGGTTGTACTCCTGAGTAGTTCTCTCTCTTTCCCTGCGTCATTCTTTCTAGATCCTCCTCCTATTCATCACCAGCAAGGTTCTTGCACACAAGGCCTATTCTCTGGTTCTGAGATAGCTGGTTACAGGAGTGGCCTTAATATTAGCAAACTGGTCACTTGGCCAGGGGCCTGAAAGAAGAAAGATTAGAAGATGGAGGGCAAGGAGTTCAGGGAAGGAGGCATTATAGATGGATGTATGAGAGCCAGTAAATGTGAAGCTCTTTAATCACATGTGAATTTCAACATGAGAACATCCAGAGTGGAAGAGAAAATGAACAACCAGTCATAAGAACACATATCAGGAATATTTAACCAACATGTCCCCACAAAGAAGATCACCCTTTTCCAGTAGAAATCAGAGCCTTGTTTGATAGATATTGAGCCTGTAGTTACAGGTACACTCCACACCTGAATGTCTATATGTGTTCTCAAAGGGAAAGAAAATTCTATAATGAATATTTCATATTTCACAACACCTGCTCCCATGTTCCGCTTAAGCATTAATTTTCAATGTGCTTGACACCAAATCATCTGATAGATTTAGAGAGATGAAATGTGATGCTTCTGTGCACTCACCCACACACACTCACAACGTTACAGTCCCATGAATAACAGAAAAACGTAAAGCCACATAGAAATGCATCAGAAAATCTATGCAGGTTACACAAATTTAAGATTTCATAGAAGGGAAAAGATTATTGGGGTGTGATTAGAGATGAACTTCAAACTGGCTTTTGAAGAAAAGGAAGAATTTGGAATGACCAGACGCAAGAGCAAAGTGAAAAGTACACAAGATGGAAACAGCATTTGTGGTGGAGATGAGCCAATATTTACCGTATTTTTTTATATGAGACAAGTTACATTCTGCACCATATCCATTCCATGTCCCTCTCCAACTGAAATCCTACCCTTTGTCTTGCCTCTCTCATCTCAAAAATTGTCAAATCTATTCTTGTAGGTGCTGAGGTAAAAATTTGGGAGGGCTGTCTGCCTACAGGCTGTACTTTGAACATATATCCTGAATCAAACACTTTCTATCACATCCTACCACCAGTAGTCTCCTCTAACCCACCATCGTGTTCCCCCTGGACAATTGCTACAGTCTCCCAGTTGGTCGCACTGCACCTTCCCTTGCTCTCCCATAGTTTCCTCTTCCATGAGAAGCCAGAGGAACAATTCCTTAAAATCCCAAGGTAGATCATGTTACTGTTCTACACAAAACTTTCTAATGGCTTTTCTTCCTGATTCAGAGTTAAATTCAAAATCCTTACTATGGCTTCACAAGGGCTGGCACTTCCCCTCACTACCTCTCTGATCTACTCTAACCGCCCAACTCTCTCCTTTTGCCAACTTTGATCCAGACACGTTTACCTCCTTGCTATTCTTTAAGCACATCAAGCACACGCCTGCCTTAGGGGCTCTGTACTTACTGGTATCTCTAAAAAAAAAAAAAAAAAAAGAAAGAAAGAAAAAAATCCTTCTCCATTCGATAACCACTTGGCTGCTGTCATTTTATTGAGTCTCTACTCAAATACTGCCTCCTGCAATGGGACTCCCATGATAATTGCATCTAATATAGCAGTTGCATTTGCTCTCAATGACCTTACCTGGACTTATTCTCCTTTATCACATTTATTATAACCTCTAATGCTATGTATTTTTTTAATCATTTATCTCTTCTCACTAGAATTTCATCTCTATAAAAGCAGAATACTGTCTAATTTTTTTTTCATTGCTGTGTCTAGAATCTACAATGGGATTTGGCACATAGTTAGTAGTTTACAAATACTTAGTGAATAAATGACTTTATTACCTTAATTCTTTCAAGACCCTATGAGATAGATACTATTCCCCATTATGCTAAGAGGACACTGCACACAGAAATATTACATGTCTTTACCACAGTCAATGGCTAATAAGACTTAAAATTCAGATTTATACCGAGGCTTCAGAGTATACATTTTTAATGACAATTTCATACTGCCTTTCCAGGGTGGGACTATGAGCAGAAGAGGTATAAAGCAGCAGAAGTTGCATATTAGTAAGTAGTAAAAGGTAAGGTTTGATAAATTATATTTTCATACTAGGATAATATAAAATCCTCCACATTTAAATTCCCTCATTTATTAATGCTTGACTCAGGGTTATAGGAAGTTTATTCCAGCGCATAAATATAAATTTTTAAAGAAATTAAAAATAACTACTTCTGGGATTTTAAATGCTATATATTTTATTATTTTATTACAATAGCATAAAATAAATATCTTGAACTTATCTTCCATTAAAAAGACCCTTAGTATTTAAATGCTATTTGAAATTTTGCAATTTCCCACAGGAAAAAAAATTAACAATAACAGACTATGCTATTACCAGAAAAGAATTATTGTACATATTATTTAGGAGGTAATATTTGCTGATGGCTGTAGTTTGGAAGTGCAAATGTAAGAAACTGTTCATTTTCAGAATCGGTATCACACACTTCAGAATGATGTCTGTCACCCTGATGAAGACAGGGCTGTAATCTCAATATCCATTATCAACTAGAGTCATTGCTACATACTTAGTACTGAATTATACTACTAAATTGTCTTAATTTAGCTGAGAAAAACTATCTGAAAATGCTGGCATGTGTGTAGGTGGTATATCAATAACAAATTAATTTTTAAATCCAAAATTATGTATTAAACAAATCAATAAACTTTTAGAAATATTAGCAGCTCTTCTCAGCTACACCTGTAACTATTTATAAGGTGTTTTTTGTCAATGTTTTTTCATTTATAAGATAAGACATTTTAATTAAGTGCCTTCATTTTTTGTCCTGGTCCCAGGCTCTGCATGCTTATCTAGACTGTAAAGGACACCATTTCTTACACTGAACCAGCTTTAAAATCTACTCTTTACTCTCCATATTTCACCAGTAGGTAATCTTTTTTTAACTTGTTTCCAGAAGACTAGCCTTGTCTCTCCATATACATGAAAAGCTTCAGTGGGGCTTAAATTCTGTTTGATCCTTCTTTGTAAGCCTAACAGCACCAAGTTTAGTAGTTTTTGATTTGTTAAAAAATTAGAGATAAATAGTAGCTTTTCTTAATTTCCACTATATGAGGAGAAAGGTAGCCAAATAAAATATAATTTAAATGGCGCCTATGAAAGGAGGCATAATATCTCTTAATTGGAATGATGCAATAAAATGATATACATACCTAAAGGGTGGAAATATAACATATCTGAGTGATGCTATATTGACAGTGTGCAAACAATATGCAGAAGAAATAATCAGTGATCTTGAAGACAGGCCAATACAAGTTTTCCAAACTGAAAGGTAAACAGAAAAACAATGACAAAAAAACAAAACATTCAAGAACTGTGGGAAAATTACGCAGTTAGAATATCAGAAAGAAAAGGAATGTGACAGAATTGAAGAAATAATTGAAGTAAAAATGGCCAATTTTTTTTTCTAAAATTAATGCTAGACCATGGATCCAGAAAGCTTAAAAAGTACCAAACAGGATAACTATCAAAAGATCTATATTTAGGAGTATCATATTCAAATTGAAGAAAACCAAAACCAAAAAGCATCACCCTATTGTATTAAACCTCATTCTGATCTAAAATGAGGTTTCTCAACATTATTTTCAACAACAGAGTACTTTCTTGGGATTAAATTTTATAGGAAACCCAACTGTAAAACACAGAAAAGGAGCAGAGTTGCATTGTTTAAGGGAAGTTTGATATGGGAAGGATAGTGCTACTGACCCTCTGTCTCCACACACCCCATATTCTAGAACAGCTCTGTCCAATAAAACCATAATGTGAGTTACATGTGTTATTTTAAATCTGCTAGGAGCCTCCTTTATAAAAAGTAAAAAGTCAGAGTTAAAATTAATTTTATAACTATATTTTATTTTACCTAACATATACAGAAATATTTAAATACACAATTAACATAAAATTAATGTTACATTTTTTTCTACCAAGTCTTCAAATTCAGTGTGCATTTTTTACTCACTGTACATCTCAATTAAGTAATATTAAATTCTAACAAAGTTAAAATGTTATGTGAAATTGAGAAAAATTTCTGAAAATTATGTTCCATAACTGAACCAGTTACATTTAATTGTTCAACATTCATGTATGGCTAAAAGCTGCCATATTGGACAGTGAAGTTCTTGAGTTTTATAGAATACAGCTTGAAAACCACCGGCCTAATCAAAATACTTCAAGACTATCATTCAAGAGACTAATAACTTGCTCACCAAGAAGTATTCTGCTTAGTATCTGGCAGCCAAGTGCACTGATAAAACCCTGTTTCTAGACCTAAAGGGTGGATTTCAGACTACAAACTTAGTTAAATTCACTGACATAGTAATATCCTGTGAAGAAACTGGGGATCCAGCTAGCTAGCCAAAATTTCCCTGGCAGTGCTCCCTTTCAGCAAGCATATTGCTTTCAAAATGTCAATATAGAATCACTCTGAGATTTGTTCATCTCACAGATGGCAGAGTCAGCTCCTTAAGTTAATCAGCCTAACCTGGAAGACATAATAAGTATGAAATAGATTAGGCAGGAGTTATTCCCCAAAGTCTTGTCAATCTATCAGCTTAAAGCAAAGCTGATCACTGCCCTAACAGTTGCAGGTAGTTGCTGAAGATAGGTAAGGAACTCCCAAATGGACTGTTAAAAGGAAGGAGTAAGAACTGTATGTGCAAAAGCAAATTATGATTTCAAACAATGTAGCTTAATTGTGGGCAACAGAGGGTATAGTAATATGAAGTGAAGAAATCAAATGAAGTTAATGCCGTCTTAACTTGGGTTACTGTGGTTCATGAACTGTGAAAAATAATTCTTTGGGAAGAACTAAATCTTAGAAATGGTGGGAATCTTTACAAAGGATGGGTTTCACTTGGAATTTTAGCTGGTAAAATCTTGTATACTGGACATTGACCTATTATTAGTAAGGGAATCGACAGGAGGAATTCACTATGGAACCCTCTTCTTCTTTTCTGTCTTGGTCCTTCTCCAAGTTTAGAGAACAAATGAACAGACATGGTGACTTATCTTCCCAGCTATCTTCCCATAAGGGAAACTTGATATCTCTGTGTTTTACACAAATTTATAAGAAATGTGTAAAGAAATTCTACTTAATAGAATTAGAAATGATACAGTTTAGATGAAAGGAACAAGAATAGATTTCAGAGAATCAGATTAGATAGTATCCATGTGATGTTATTTGTTCTCCTGTAATTATAATTTTTTCCAGCCAATTTGGACACTTACATCAAATATCGAGTCCATGCACTACTTTACCATTAGAATTACTTTTTTAAAAATACAAATAGAGTATTTAATCATGCCACCTACTTCTCTTAAAAAAAATTAATTCCCCCATATCCTGAGCACCATAGTCAAGGATTTTCACAGTAAGTTTTCAATTGTTCTTTCCAGACATATCTTCCATTTTAATCTATCTACCCAGGGTTACACTCAGAACATATAATAACTGCTATGGTAAATTTACTGACTGATAAAATTTGATGCTAGACAGCTTTGGTGTGAACCAGGCTCTTTGAGCTCCTCTGCTGTTCCAGGCCAGTTTTTGCTTTCACTATGAGATCCTGAGAAGTACACTGAATCCCAAGAAAGGTCCCAGGCTGGAGAGAGCTGAGTGGCATATTTGAAAGGCTAGGGCTGTGACTGGTTTATCAAGTAAATCACAGCATTTCAGTATTTTAACACCTAGAACGGCTGTCTCAGTGTGTACCACCTGAATGTCAGTCTGAAATGCACTTTGAATTACAAATTTCCAACTTCTAATTGTTCCTTTTGCAGGATATCAAGAAAGTAAATATTTCTTGAACTGAATAATATTAAACCATACAATGAATTTTCATATTTCTCAATGTTTGCTCATAAGATTTCTCTTAGATTACTTTTTAGTTTTTCACGTCCACCTTCAGCTCATCTTTTGTGAATCAGCTGCAACAACAGCTCTGCTCTTAAGCCTTCCCAGAACCCCATAGTTAGAGTTAATAGCTGCCTTCTCCCCAGGATAACAATAAAGTATAACCCTAATGACTGCTACCATAGGAAGCCTTTAATTGTGGTTACTTCTAAACATGTTAGGATAGGGTTTCTGATTTATTCACTTTCTAAATCTATAATGGGAGCCTAGCTGAATAGCTTTTCATAATAATAGTGCCAAATAAAAAAATTTAAGAAGAAGCCACAAATGCTGGATGAGTAACCATACTGAAAATTTATACCCATTCAAGAGTATACAAACAACTCTTTTATGTATGTTAACCCCATGAGTTTATCCTCTTGGTAAAAGGTAAGCCATTGCTAGTACAAAGGGTTATCCAGAATTAAGGGTTGCTCTTTTAAGGTGAGAGCTATATGCTAGTACTAAGCCTTACTTTTATACTTCTATGTTTCAACCTCATTTTACTTTAATAATTCAGAATGGCTTAATTTACTTTTTAAAAGTGGAATAAATACTATAATGACCTTTTCACTGAAAAAGAAAAGAAATGTAATTTGTTCCCACTGTAATACTGTGTTTTTTCCTTGACTTCCTGCTGAATAGGTCATCCAAGGGCAACATAAGTAAGTTGAAATCAAACTTGGCTAGTGCAATGATGTCAATTTGAAAGAAATGTATGTCTCATTATGCTTTCTTTTCAAGATGACCTTCCTGTAACTCCCATTTTGCTTTTATATTTTCACATATTTTATGTATAAAGATTCACTGAAAGTGCTAAAAAATTATTCCAACTTTAGGGCAAAATGGTTCTTTCAGCTACATAAAGAGAAAGAGCATGGCAACCTCACGTCCATTACAGGCTTACTTCCCAACTCTCTTTCAAGATAGTCACTGTGTCAAAGATTAGAACTCACTTTGGAAATAAAGTCCATAAATACAATGCACAGTTCCTGTTCTACCCAGTGTCTCCTCAGCTTCTTATTTGCTTCTAAGGCAGAATAGGGTAATTTGTTAAAAAGTGCTCTCTCTTTTCTTTCTCATTGATTCTTCATTTGTTTCCAATCTCGAGTTTACCAGCTCTCTGCTACAAATGTCTAAGGAAACTGTGAGTAATGAATCTTCTATTGCTACTTTCCATTTTCTAATTTTTGACTTTTCATTTCAATATAATTCCTTCTAACGAGGACTATTACATAGCTGCAAGCAGTTTCCACCAGCCTGGGTAGCAGCAATGACTTCCAGTGTTTGGTCTGTCATCTCTACCACCTAGTTTCCCTTAGGCTGATGGTAAACAAATGACTGAGAAATGTCTCCACCATGCCTGCTCCTCCTTCCCCTTTTACCTCTGACACACACACACACACCAAATAAGCAGGAAAATAACATTCCCCTCAAAAGTCTTTGAATGCCTCATTTTATTTTGTGAAATCTTTTTCTTTCAGAATGGTACACTGCTCCTAAAATAGTTATGGGGGCAAATACATACGCTAGTAAGTCTTTTCTAAAGTTAGTACACATGCATTCTTTAGTTTTTAGTTCCTATTTTCCCTGAAAGTTAATGACATCACAACTTACTTGGTATATTTTTGTAGCTTATTTCATCTACACTTAAGTTTCATGTTTTCAATGGTTTAATTTTTACTTCTCTGGGGTATTTCAAAAACAAAGTGAGAAGGTTGGTGGGAAGGAACACCTTGTAATGTGTTTGCATTTGTGTAGCAAAGTAGAAACTAAAAGGCATTTTATGTATAACGCATTCTTTTTTTTTTTTTTTTTTTTTTTTTTTTTTTGCTGCAAGTTAAGCCTCTCTCCTCTTGCTTGTTAAGATGAAAATAATTTACATTTTTCTCTAAAGGCATGTGCCAATGTACAGCACATTAAAAGTTTTCCTGGAACAGATAGATTTTCTTCCATATTCTATTTTCTATACTACTTTGTCTTGAAAAGTGACAGGAGAATAAAATAAAAGAGACTCTAAAAATTATTTGTGACCAATGAGTGCACTAAAACAAATGAACACTGGCTAAATCTCAGTCTTGAAATTTTATGAAAAAGCATAAAAATAATTTATATAGATATGGCTATAATTACAGATTACAAATCTCAAAAACTTTATTAGTCCCAATTCTTCCTTAAAACCAAAAGCAAAGCATTATAATCTTTCTTCTAACCAAGAACTTGAAATTTCAAAAATTACTCTTGCTTAATCTTTCAAGTAGTTAATAGTCGAAGTCAGAAAAAAATAACTTACACAAATTCTTTCTGCTGCAATTTAAACTTTTAACTTCTTATTTGTTACTGAGATGGAGAAAATCACCATCCTCTTACAGTATTTAAACTTAGGCAAAATAAAACAACTACCCTGGCCTTTTTGTTTGTGTTTTATTTTAGTAGGCCCAGTATGTATATTTTGATAGTAACCCGCTGGACACGCTCTCTTTCATCTTCTGATTTCAAGCTTTTTGACTACATACTGACTCAGGAATGAAGGCAGATTTCTCTTTTAGAAGATGTATGGGTGTTTTGTTTTGTTTAGGTTTTGTGTTTGAGGTCCACCTAGCTGAGGACATCTCATCCCACAGGAATGGGTTTAGCTGTACACATATTTTGAGTGCTTTTTGTCCCCTTTGTTCTTCCCCTATCTTAACTCTTATGCCCTACCCAATGTTTATAGAAAACAATGAAAAGAACATATTAAGAGATACTTACTTAAATGAAAAATGGAAAAGGTAAAGAAAAGGAAAGATACTACCAAGAGGTTATATTTCCTATGTATGGTTCTATTCTAATCAAGAGCTTCAGTTTCCAGGTAATGCCTAAAGCCCCAGATTCTCAGTATTCAGAAACAGGATGGGTCTGATCAGGACCCAAGGGACAAGCCTGGGTTACATACCACCTGGATTAGCCTGAAGATAAGCTGGGTTAGCCTGAAGATAAACTTTGATGTTCATGTTCATACTACAATGGATCTGGTGTCTTACATCACTGTACTAGTTCCAAACTACCTAAATTTCTTAATTTGTCTCAGAGATGAAATAAAGTTTCTTGATTTGCTTTACACTTAAACCAAATTCCTGATTGTATCCATCCTGTGCCCAGTTTTCTAAAATGCACCTGAATTAGACAAGGTTCCCAGAGAAGAATATGACAAGTGGAATGAGTAGACTGTAAGTTTATCAGACTGTAAGTCTACTGGCTCAGTCAATACTTGAATACAAAAATTATGGTTTACTTTATATATAGTTTCAATTTATAGGGCCAGAACACAAAAACCCAGAATAGCCCTTTCATTATAGACATATACACTGATACATAGTGACACCAAACACGTAATTTTTTTTTTGAGTTGACAAAGGAAATTATCATTTCTACCTGCTTTCTAAAGTAGAAGTCATAAAAACAAAAATACACCTCCCACCATTTTATACTTTTGTTTGAAATACCTATTTAGAGCTTGTATTTCAACAAAATGAGAAGATGAATATATCTCCCATATTGGGCTCTATCTTTTGTCTTGGTGACCTCACATCTTTCAAGTGTTTCTTACTGCTTCTTGCTCCTCAGCAGTTTCCTCACTTGGCAGCACCCTGGAAAGGTCCAAACATTTTCCTGTTTAACAGAGCAAGGCACCTTATCCTGTCACCTCAGGGAATGGGTTGATTAAGTGAAGGGATACAGCTTAATGTGATTTTTCTCCCAAATGATTAAAACAGATAAAGTATATAAAGATTTATGAACTGTAGAATTCATTCATTCAGCAAATATGTATTGAGTCTATTATCTGCTAAGCCATATGTATTCCCTTAAGTACAATCCACAAAGAACACATAGGTTAGGAATATTACTATTGAATGGAATACCTGGGTGCAGGAAAACATAGTATCTTTCAAATTCATTTCTGAATTTAATGTTAATGCATCATACATGCAAAATCTATGTAAAATATCATAAATGTGTATAATTTATAATTAAAAGGAAATTCTTTGCTTATTATCTTGCAAATAAGTGTCACAGAATATTAGGGCTGAAAGAGGCCTAGATACTACGAGGTCCTACCATTTAGCACACGAAGACACCAGGTAGAGAAGGTAAATGTTACACAGCTAATCATTGAAAGAGTTGGAATTTAATCTCAAATTTCTTGATTCCCAACCCAGTTCTCTCAAAAAACAATAAAGCAATGCTTTTTAATAGGCTATTTTATGATACCAAATCCTATTTCTTGACAATAATTTAAAAGTATTAACAATGAGACGTTTTTCCCATGACTCAAAAGTGCCCAATTAATTTTATCAGCATTACCTAGAGAGGGTAGAGAACAGAACAAAATTTGAGCTAAAATAGAAGTCTATAATCCAATGAATGTACTTTATATTAAAAAAAAAAACATACTGTCTTTATCAATTTAAATAAACCTTACATACTGCTTAGGAGTCAGTAGACTTTCTTTCTGTTGATGCTACTATTAATATAGGAGGTTTCAATCTGATTGAAAAGAACAGGGGAGCATGAGACGCTCTTTGAAGTTACTTATCTCCCAACCATGTTAAAAGTTTTAGGAGTTATTCTGTCTTTTAAGTCAAGAAATAACTAGTCATATTCCCCATTTAGTAGAGAAGGAAGATCATGACCTTTCTGCTGCTACAATCTCACCTTATGACCCGGCTGAGAATCTTGCTCCCCAATTAACTGTGTTAACCTGGGGCAAAAGAGAGCTACCATGCTCTGTCACATGAAAAAGCACGTGTCTCCCTATTTGGGGACATATCCCTGTGCTGAATAGTCTCCCTGCCATTGGGGTTAATGAATTATTTCCATCTAAGTAAACTACCGGGACTCTATAATAAACAAACATTCCGCGATCTTCTCTCAAAATTAAGCCGTATAGATTTGTTATTTAAAATTAATTTCTTCTAAAATTATGAGAAATATTATCAATGGCATTTCATTTCCAGACATCTTTACCTTTTAACACCATATAAACTGGCCAAACATCATGGAATTAGGTCCCTTATCTACTGAATAGCTAAGCTTCCTACTTCACCAAATTAATTTGTCTCAACACTGAAGTGTCTGGATTTAGCTATAAAAATCTAAAATTATCAAGATAATTATACAGCAGAAAAGCACTAAAAATATTTCTAGACATATAGGTGAAGCAAAAGGTGAGTAATATTTAGGTTAATGTAAGTCAATTTCAAAATGAAATTATAATGGTATAAATGAAGTGGCCCTTCACATCACACTATATGTTATGATTTTGTAGGCATCTGGAAAGCTCTAGGACCAGTATTTACTAGGCAGCATTGCCTTGACAAAGTATAATAATGTGCTGCCTCTTTCTGCATGCTAAATGACTTGTAGCACTTACTCTTCTTAGTATGATGGCCCTCATGAACTGCTGGAATTTTATTTATATCAGCCTTTATTTTAGTACACAATGAAATCCACAAGTATTAAATGTCATTCTCAAAAGTCTTCATATTTTTTGAATTGATCAAAGAATCATATTAGCAGACAGTCCCCACTATTCTAAGTTCTACGGTCTGATAATTGACCCCAGTGGGAGTCACTTGTAATGGCTATCAATTCAAGAGCAATTAATGGGCAGTAACGCTCATAGAGAAAGCAACATGGGCTGCAAGAAAGTGCTTTTAGATCAATACAGCTTTTAAGATCTTCTAACTTTTAAGGGAGAAAAAGAACCCCTGACGAACAGAGAATGTTCAATCACTTATAAACATCCCTATCACAATAATACGAATGTGCTAGGGAGTTGGTACAGGAAGTTCTGGTTTAATTGTGGAAAGGCTATATTTCTAATTACATACAACCTTTTAGTTGGTATTTATTATATAGTGCTTGAATAGTGAGCAACCTGTATAACCAAAGGTAATTTCTCTGGTCAATACTCTCATCCTTAGTCCCTACTTAGGAAATTTCCAAATTAAAGGAGAATTAAATGACATAACTTTCATTTTGTCGTGTCAAATGAATTTCTACTCTAGCATAAGTTGGGGAAAAAAAGGCAAAGCGGAAGCTAAAGGTATGAGTTGTAGATGATACTCAATCAAGTTAACAATGACATTTAAAAATTTAATACAATGAAGTTTGCCATGAAAATGACTACATTTTTATTTCTGGGTATTAATTTGAATATAATTATCTAGGCACATAAATTGGCAAAATTTAAGGCATAAGTATTTCAAAATAAAAGATTATTTTAGTATTCTAGAAACATTTCTATCCACATTAAGGATTTGTTTATCAATAATTTTAAGTAAATTATCATTATTTTTAAATGAAATCCAGTATGATGCAGTAATTTCTCTTCATTATTTTTCTATTTACTAAAAGATATAAATAAAACAATTTTAAATTCAGGAAAATATTGTTTGACAGTATCAGACAGTTCTGTATTATACCATGTAAAACACAAGTGGGACACAAGTACTCCTTGACTGATATGAATAAATGTGAGAACATTATAAAAGTTCAAATGATGGGAAAATCTTTTAATATCTCTCATTCTTCACATCATGACAGTGATCAAATATATCCACATTTATAGAGGGACTCTCTTCCAAAGCACCAATTCTGAATTAGGTCAAGTATCTGAAGAATACCTCTATAGATTGTATTAAAATTTCCTTAATAAGAGAATGGTCAAAAAAGTCTCCTTTCAGTTATGATACAAACATACTAAAATCATAACTACAGTGTTACTTAATATTTATGGAGACTATTAGTGTTATTTAATACTATCTTGCTGGTAATAGTAAGTGTAAAAACTACAAATTAAGATAATATAAACAGATTATTATTTGCTATTAAATTACTTTGAAACTAGAATCACAGAGTGTGGTAGGCAGGTTTCTAAGATGGCCCCAGTTACTTACACTCCCAGTATCCTTTGGGTCATCCCCTCCCCATGTGTGGGCAGAACCTTAGGCTTGCTTCTAATCAATATAAATGGCAAAGGTGAAGGGCTTTTAAAGATGTAATTAAGGTCTATAATCAGTTGATTTTATGTTACTCAAACAGGAAATTATCCTAGGTTGGCCTGACCTAATCTGATGGGCTCATGAAAAGAGAATCTACATATAGATCAGAGACATACTCCTGCTGATCTTGAAGAAGCAAGCTGCCACAAGTTCTAGAGCTGCAAGGAACTGAATTCTATCAAAACTGAAGTGAGCCTGCAAGAGGACCTTGGTTCAGATGACAATGCATGCCCAGTTCACCCCGATTGTAGCCGTATGAGATACTGAGCAGAGGAACCAGAAAAACTGTCCAAACTCCTGACCTATGGAAACCATATGATAAATTCACATTGTTTTAAGGCACTAAATTGTGATATGTAACTCAGCAATAATAATAATAATGCACAGAGAAACAAACAAAAGGAAAAAATTTGATACTGGAGAAAAAAATGAATAACCATATTACAAAGAACTTTCTTAGGAGATGAAAGAATCACTTTATTTTTTCTTAACACTTATCAAAACTGGTATCTTTTGGATCTGTTTGCTTATTGTGTATGAATTATCCACTAGAATATATGTTTTTGGAATATAGGGACTTTGTTTTATTCACTGTTGTATCCTAAAAATCCAAATAGTGCCTGACATAATGAGTGCTCAGTGAATGTTTGATTATTACCAAAAATAAATATACAAATATGTATTATGTCCAGAAATAAAACATTAAATTTGAAAGAATCCTTAATATTAGTTTTACTGAAAAAGTAGATTAACTGATCTAATGCCATCCTCTTTCCTTTTAATTTATTTCAGTCCTCCTTCCTCACTCTGCAATGTCACTTCCACCATGTTATTTCTCTGATGCAAACAACCCTGGCTACACAAATCATAAGTGAGCCATCCTGCTCAGTTATAGAGATCTTCCTTAAGTTAGCTTCACCAATCTTTCCAGCTTGGTACCATTTGAGCCCAACTTCCCTGCATATATTCTAGTAGAACAGGTCTCTCTCTGCTGTCAGTCCCTTAAGCCTGTGTGTATTTGGTCACTTTCTTCATCAGTTATTAAGTGCTTATTTCTTTCATTTGCCTCCTTTCTCCACCCTTCAAAGTCACGTTTGAACACATAAAATCTTGCCTACTTACATTGTACTGAACTTCAATTTCAATTCTGCAGTTACCCTTGATAGCAGAATAGTGCAACAGAAAAGTATACAACAGAAAGGTGATGGACTCCAGACTGTACTAGTTAGTCAATTGTGAGGCTTTGAATATATAAAGTCACCTCTCTAAACAACACTTTTTGCATTTGAAAATGATATGATCATCTCACATATTTTACAACTTGCTCCACATTAAATAATCCTTTTAGAACAATTCCTGATATGTTACAAGTTATTGCATATGAATCCATTTCTACTTTTATGCTTCCTTTCCCCCAAAACAAATGGCACAAATCAGGGTATATCAGGTCTCAATAAATACTTTGTCCAATTGTTTTCATTTTCTTCAAGAATATTAAAACCATGACTGACAAAACATCAGACCTTATAGCATTAAAAAAATTTAATGGAAATTAAATCGATGCAAATAAACCCTATACACCCTCCCCATCTTTAATGTGCCATGAAGGTTCTCTATGATCAGAAATCTTTCTCTCATTTGTGATGCTATTCAGGATACGACATGAAGGAACTGTAAAGGAAATTCAGTTGAGCTCGCAAAGCTATGCTGACAAAAATGTCAACCTACTACAGACATATCCAATAATTAAAGGGTATTTGCTTAAATTCAAATGAAAATACTTCTCTTTAGTCTATATTACATAAACACATAATCTAGGATAACTTGCTTTGGATTTAAATATATAGTTATGATATAACGTTCAATTTTATTTAATCTTAGTAAGTGGAAAAGAGCAACATTAAATGAAGTTCCAAAATGTTTTCCCATAGCTTTTTAAGTTTGTTTTCATGCAATTATCATCATATGTCAATTATTGGCATGTAGAAGGTTTACATGCTTCCAAAACAACAAGCACCTCTAATGAACTCCTGGATTTTTTAAGTAAGAACTCCTGCTACTTCTAATTGTTTCAGAATAGCACCTAGGGTCAACAAATAGAGGGCTTCTATGCACAGGTATGCCTACCTCTACCATACTGAGAACCTACTTTCAACTTCTTTAAGGATGATAGTATTTATCATTAGAAAGACAAACCTTCAATTAAAATTGTTTCATTCTGGATCAAAAATAATTTGTAAAAGTGCATCACAAGATTTAAAAAAAAATAAGCTATATTACTTCTAGTGTTTTGCAAGTCGATGGTTAAAGATACATAAATTGAATAAAAAGGGCTGAGAGATTTCTACTTTACATAAGGAAGAGGAAAGAATTCAACAATTAGACAAATTATTTTGTCTCTTATAAATACTGAGGGGTGAAAAATATGGTTTAAGATCTCCATCCTAATGTCTTCCTCAGTTTTGAGATTATGCACACACAAATAAATGATCAAAATAGAGTGGAAATTGAAATTAAAATGAATAATAGAGCCATTAGGCTGGTCAATTAAAGAATAGTTATAACAAATAATTAACATATTTACTTCATATTCACATCTCATAAATTTTCTTTGCTTATTTATATACATTATCTATACAACTTTCTACCTATTGATATACACACACACACAGATAAACATACACTGTGAAATAGTAGAATATAGATAGATATACAAATGTATATCTGTCCCCGGTTTCTGGCACAGGGCCCTTGGAACTTTCTAAGTGGTAAGAGTACTAGGCAGTATCTTTTATTCTCATGAGGCAACTCTTGGTGGATTCCTGGACAACTTCAGGATGGGTGCTGGGCATCAGAAAGATCAAGTCATGATTAGACACTTGTAACTTTCAGCCCCACATCCTCTGGGAAGAACAGAGGGACTGGAAATTGAGTTAAAGATTGATCATGCTTACATGATGGAAGCCTCCAAAAGATTCTAAAAGTTAAGGGTTCTGAGAGCTTCAGGTTGACGAACACATCTACATTGAAAGGGTCATGTACCCCAATTCCATGGGTAGAGAAGCTCCTATGCTTAGGACCCTTCCACACCTTGCCCCATCTATCTTTTCATCTAGCTATTCACACGCATCCTTTGCATGGCCTTTATTATACAATAAATTGGAAAACAGTAGCAAAGGTTTCCCTGAGTTCTGTGAGGTATTTTAGCAAATTATTGAATTTAAGGAGGGGGGTCATAGAAATTTCAGATTTACAGCCTAGTGGGATGGAAGCTGTGGATAACCTTGGGACCTACTACTTTGATTAGCATCTGAAGTTGGGGGCAGTTTTGTGGGACTGAGCCCTTAATCTGTGGGGTCTGTATTAATTCTGGTTAGTGTCAGAACTGAACTGAACTGCAGGATACCCAGTTAATATGGAGAATTGGTTGATGTGGGGGAAAAAACCCACACATTCGGTGCCAGAAGTATCATGTGGAAGCAGTATAAAAGTACTAGAGGAGAAACACAGGAGTGTTTTTCTTTACATAAACACACATGAATATATGCAGAAACTTTACATAAAAATATAATAGGTTAATAGGTATAGAAAATAAATCTTACATAATTGGAGATTTATGCCATATTCTGGATGTGAAAATATTATAAAAGTATGAACTATTCCTCAATGATCTTATCTATTTCAAGCAAATTAAAAATAAAATTCTAATGGAAACTGTTTTACATCTTGAGAAAAACTTCTAAAGCTTAACAATGAGTAAAAAGGCAAGAAGAGACAAGGAATTTTTCATTAAGAAAGTAGCGAAGGGGGATATAATTTAAAAATTAAAAATATTTTGAAGTCTAATCATTTTGGTGATAGTCTGATAGTAAGATAGAAAACTAAATAGAAATTCAAGGAGAAAAATTTACACTATATCCTGATTTAGTATACGCTCAGAGTGTCATTTTTGATCATGGGGCAAGAGTGAATTACTCAAAAATACTCTTGGTCCAATGAGCCCTTCCAATGGAAAAATGAAGTGTAAAAAATTTACTTGATTGCATATATAATCAATCATAAAGTCTATAAGAATTAATTTTTCAATAAAACCATATATTAAATAGAAGGAAATACAGAAATTTTCTTATAATGGTTAAGCACATGGAATATGGAGTTAGACTGCCTGGATTTAAATCCTAACTCTGCAAATTACAGACTGCTATGATTTAGAGGAAATCATTTCGTATTTTCATTGCTAACCTTCCTCATCTGTAAAATGAAAAACAATAGTGGCTTCTAGTAGTGATTTTGTGACAATTAAAGGAGTGAATATGTTGTAAAGAACAGTGCCTGACACAGAAAGCTTCATATATGTGAAGCAGAACTGTTGAAAATCATTCTAAGTACTAAACCAGATAAATAAATAATGCAAGAATGACTAATGATTTTTTAGAAAAAAAAATCAAACTCCACTTCAAAAAGTACTGTAAGTAGAACTGAAGGGAATAAGACAAAAAATAACATATAAGTTAAGTAGATAGTATCCTTGATGTAAATTAGCAAATTGAAAAAAGAAACAAGTGAACCCACCACAAGGAAAATGGGCAAAAACAGGTATTTCATCAATTAGTAAAATAAATGACTAATAACTTACAAATACATGCTTAACTTAGCCACACAGAAAATGATAATCTCATAAATAACTTTTGGATAAAGAGAAACTTAAAATAGCAGCAATAGTAGATTTTTTTAAATCCAAGCATTTTCACTTGGACCAGTGTATAATAAAATAGAAATACTTTTAAACTAGTACTAAGAATGTTAGTACAATCTTTCAAGATAGCAGCTTGACACTCTGAATCAAAATTTTTAAGTATGTTTAACTTCCTTAACCCAGAAACTACATATCTAATATTGTTCATAGGATAAAACTAGGGTTGTATGTAAGAAATGTAAGCAAAAGGTTTGTTCATCAGTCTTTTTATATAATTATATAATTGCAAAAATCTTAAAGCAATATGAATATTAAAAAATAGAGAAATATTAAGTTAGGGCATAATATATTCAAATTAAAATTATTTTACAGAAGAATCTTTTGTGCCTTGAGAAAGTGTTTACAATAGAGTATTTAAAGGGGAAATGTCACAAAGATATTTAAGTGCACTATCCCAATTTTGTATAAAATGTAAAAAAGAGAAAAAAAATCCAAATCTTTACAAAGGTATTATCAATACCATTAATTTTTAGTGATTTAAACGGTCTCATTTATGTTTTTCTCTATTTTCCTTATTTTTCTATAGAATATTTTTATTTTAATAATCATACAACTGAATTTATATTTTTAATAAAATCTCAATTTCCACTTAGGCACAAAACATTAGAACTCTTAAGAGAGCATTCTGTATTTTAATCAGTGCTTTTCAGTAGTAATTTTATTTTAAATATTAAAGCATTTTTGGTTTGTTCTTTTCTTTTTACAATTACTTGAATCTTGTGACAGAAATGATATAATTTCAGCATTAATACTGGGACTAATTACATTCACAAATTGACTGTTGAAATTGGACCAAATGTATTAGCCTCCAGTCAATTCTTTGATAATAAATCTCAATTATAATAGTTTGAGAATGGACTACACTGTCAAGCATTAAACAAAGACTACAATAAAAACAACCCACCTCAATACAGAACTGTTTCCAGCACTATGTATTAGGAATTGTGTAGACTGACAGAGCAGTAATTTATAAATGTTGTTAACATCAACTTCTTTTGCACATTGTATTCCCTAATTTTCAATTAAAATACTCTTAACAAAGAAGCCTAAGCCTTTGAACCTACAACTATACTTTATTTTGTTCTATGGGTGAAAAATGTATGTTTCGTTATCCTTCTGATAGTCTGTATAATGTTGACAAGCATTAAGAATATTTAATGTTTTCACATTTCAGTACTGGACTCAGTTCATGGATCTCTTTGGAATTCGCTCAGCTTCACCTGCTTCTCAGGAGTTGGCTATTTGCATGAAGCCACACTGGTGGCTGGCCCAGCCTTCCCTGTGGTTAAGAGAGGCTTCAGCCTGGCCTCTGTGGGCCTCCAAGGCAGGATTCCCAACAGCTCTTTTACCCCAAACTTTCCAGATGGCTGAGGAAGTAGTTCTTTCCACTGTGCTGTATGGTATGAGATCTGGCTTCCCTAATGGCTGCTTGGAAGGTTGAGGAAAATAGGGGATACAAAAAAATCCTATCTTTGTAAGTACTAATTTTAACAACAAAAAATACTTTGTGAGAAGTTATATAAATTACAAACTGTTTCAATAATTTTAAAGTATTTTTCATATATCTTTTAAACCAGCCACAAGACAAGAATCTGTTGAGTACAATACCTAATTTTCACAGGAACTTTTCTAAATTCTTAGTAAATTATGATCAACAAATAAGCTTAATCCCTTACCTCTTCTCACCTACAATTGAGGTTCAGCGGGGGAGACAGACAATTAGAAAAGCAATGATAATGCATGCAGCACAATCATTCTTGTTATAAGAAAGGCATATCAAGATGAAACCTGGTCTCAGGAGTTTGGGATTAACACATACACACTGCTATACATAACGCAGATAAACAACAAGGTCCTACTGTAAAGCACAGGGAACTGTATTCAATATCTTGTAATAATCTATAATGAAAAATAATCTGAAAAAGAATATATAATTGAATCACTTTGCTGTACACCTGGAACTAACACAACACTATAAATCAACTATACTTCAGTTTAAAAAAAAAAAAAAAAGAACAGTAAAACTTACAAAGTTTAAAAAAAAGAAAGATGAGGATTAAGTAAAACTTGCTGAAAAAAGTGATAGCTAGACTGAATGTTAAGAGAAAAATTCAGACATGGATAAACTGAACAAGTGTTCCACTCATTAATTTATTTATTCAACAATTATTTAGGAATATCTACTATTTACTGTGTACTTTTCTAAGCACTAGAGAGATTGCTGAATAAAAGAGGGAAAAAAAAGAATCCTTTGACTTATGGAATTTACATTTTATTATGTAGACACATGAATTAAAAATAAGTAAGTACATAATAAGTTAAGTAATAAATGCTATGGATAAAAATAAACCAGGAAAAGTTGTCAGTGTCAGGGTAAAAGTGATGGACAACAAGGAGAATAATGGAAATGAGGCAAGGAAGGAAACAAGGAATCAAATCATTTGGGGCAAATGGAGATGTCAATTTAAATCTTTGAGAGTGAGATGACCAAGAGATTGAGAACACATACACCAAAGAAGGGACAGCCAAGGACTAAGGCTGGAATGGTCCTATGTGAATACTCTCAGAGATGAGAAACATCCCCAAAGCAGAGTGACAAACAGATGGATGAGATGGAAGGAAAACAAGGGAAGTAAATTTTTCTGAAAGTCAATAAAGAACATGTTTCAAAGAGGAGAAGTGACAATTTCGATGAATTCTACTGAAAGGTCAATGTAATCTGATATGAGGTTTGACCATGTAATGTAGCAACCTGGAGATCATTGATAACTTTGAAAAGGCCGGTTTAGTGAAGAGGTGGGAACAAAATAAGATGTGAAAGGAAGAACCTGAGGCAGCATTTTGTGGAGAGGTTTCGTGTAAAGGGAAACAGATGACTGGAAATAGCTACAGGGGTAAATGTGGCCAAGTTTGATGGCAGATGAAAAATACTCAGTAATAAGGAAAAATCAGTGATTACCTTGATACTGGGGAGATTTACTGAGAGAATGTCCTTGAATAAAAGAGATGGGATCTGGAAAACAGGTAGAAGTTATGGCTTAGTAGAGGACAATGAGGAATGACCTGGAGGTCTGCGTTTCTTGTGGTGATTAACATACGTATGAGTCAAGTGCACAGTTACAGCAGTGGCAATGGTTGAAGACAGACAGTGAAACAAGGCAGGAAATGTTGAAAAGTTTAAGTTTGGGGGTCTGCACCCTCCTCCACCTTGTCAAGTAAAGATTCTGAAACTGAGTGAGGGGAAGCCAGGGCTGGCATGTCTCTGAGCTGGTATAGATTACGCTTAAGGACTGCTGACAGAAGTTTAGAGGTTTAGGATGAGAAACTCCTATTTCCAGCATGCAGGAATCTCCGTAGACTCCTGCTGATGGGGGCATAAATACCAAGGAGGGATTTCCAGCAGCACAGGAATGTTTGCTGG
The DNA here is from genome assembly GCF_009834535.1 of Camelus ferus. Taxonomy (NCBI): domain Eukaryota; kingdom Metazoa; phylum Chordata; class Mammalia; order Artiodactyla; family Camelidae; genus Camelus; species Camelus ferus. Next base: position 47,177,454 of record NC_045701.1, read on the forward strand.
CAAGGGAAAGCCTAAAACTTAAAAGGACAACAACACAGAAAGAAATATGGCTGGTCCTATACGCAACAAGGAAAGTGACATGGAACTGAGATAAAGTTAAAGCGACAATAAGTGAACAGAATGTGAAAGAACTTGGAACATATTTTAAACACTTTGGGCTTTTTTCTAATGGAACTGGGAGAAAAGCTATTACAGAGATTTAAGCAGAAGATGGCCATGGACAGACTGCAGTGTTTGCAACCATATCCTACCTACAATATGGATCACGGATTGGTGACACAGGTGGGCTTCATATAGCTTCATTTAACTAATCTAAAATTTTAAATATGAAAAATGTGTTTTAAAAAATCATTCTAATAAAGATCTGTCAGCATATGAAACATGACTAGTTCCTAATGGCAGTCAAGTTAAGGGTGTTAAATATAGGGTCCTTTCCTTTTGCAACCTGTATGCCTGTCTCCTCCTGTCTTCTTAGCCTACGTTTTTGAAGACTGAGTTCAGGAACCATTTCCCTCTTGGACTTCTTCCTAGACTGCCAAGCCTCTTTCCTCTTCTATCACAGCAGCTATTACATGTTACTGAATAGAAAATTCAAACATTTTCCTCGTCTCCAAAACCTAAACTCCTCAAAATCAGAGACTGTAGTGTATGTATTTTTCAATATCAGTGTTTAGAACAATGTTTCATACATAGTACTTAATAATATCTTGTGAACTTAATTTGTAATAAATTTGCAGGGTGAGATTTATGGGTTATCTAGTTATTTATGCAAATCCTTGGCTCCCCATTACTGAGTACAAGGAAGAAAGATCCATATGTTCTCTTCAAAGATGTTAAAAATCTGCCCTATTTTATATTTAAAGTGTGTATATCCCCAGATGTTCTTCTTTTGCTGATTAAAGACAAAAGCAGCAAGGAAGCAAATTAGTGATTTCTTTTAAACAAACAGATACTTCAACTGACATTAACACTTTGTCAGCTAAAAGTTTTGATCCAAAGTGTGTTCCCAAATAACATCTGTATGTGCGTGTGTGTGTGTGTATGTATCTATATAAATTTCTTTGAGGACTTTAATCTATCATAAGAGTATATCCTACAGAGTTTTTTAGAAAGTTTATTTTAAGGTAAAATTTGAATAAATAAAAAATGACAAAAATATTCCTAGTTTTTAACCTTTTAGCTCTCTGAAGCCCAAGATTTGGATAAGTTCTATTAACAGCGTTTTCAAAACCTCAAAAGTCTCTCTTTATTGGCATAGCCCAATTTTAATTGTTTGAATATAGATTTTAATTTATTACTTTTTAAGCTTAAATTACTTATCAGCTAGCAAGTCACTGGATTTGTTTCTCACCACAAAATAAGTGTCAACTAAAAAGAAGTTAACTTTTTTGTAAGCTCACGATAAAAATATTATTTACTTCTAAAACAGTAAAGGATCACTTCTGCTTCAAGGAAAAATGTTGTAACAGGGATATGATTTACTCTCCTACCTTAAACAACCAAAAAAATCAGATACAATATATGAAACACTTTTTTAAGACATTGGACATCATGCAACAAAGGACCATGATCCCTGAGAGACAGGACTCAGACAGGTGGTCCAATAACTATCACAGATCACTGCTTTTAAGAGAGTTTCCAGATCATGAAACTCATAGTCTTCTTAAGTTGAGAGACCAAGACCAAGGCAGAGAACTATAGAGGAAAGAACTGAACAGAAAGAATTCCAAAGATATGCAGTGGGTCTCCCATGGCATATAGCCATGTGCTGATCAACACATGCTTTGAATAAACTATGAAAGACCAAGGAAAGAACCACCTAAAAAGAGTTAAGAAAACAGTAGTGCATGTTCCCACAGGGCCAACAAAACTGACAAACATCAAAATTCCCAGGGCATTGGATAAAGCACCTAGACTCATATTTAGGACGAAATCAGCTTTAGTCTAAATGCTGCTTGAGTCATGTCTAAAACATTTTAGAGTAAAAAACTAGAAAGATCAGACTGTTTCCAAGTAATTTAACTTCTTTTCAGAACAAAGCTCAAATGTATTTATAGGAATACAAAAATATTCAACTACTAAAAGATAAAATTCAAAATGTATAGGATTGAAGCCAAATTCCCAATCAGCAAGGAAGCTGGAAAATATGAACCACAATGAGGGGAAAGAATCAATTAAACAAGACAACCCAGAATTGACATAGCCATTAGAATTAGCAACAAAGGACATTAAAATAGTTATTTAAATATATTACATATGTTTAAAAACTAGTGAAAACATTGAATAATGAAAGACATGAAAGTTAGAAAAGAGACTCAAATAGAACTTCCAGAGATGAAAACTACGCAAGAAATTAAAACCACATTGGATAGAATTAACTGCAGATTAGATATCACAGAATAAAACATGAAGACATAATAGAATTAAGCCAAAATGAAACGCATACATTAAAAAATGATCAGGGGATCAATGAGTTGTTGGGCAACTTCAATATATATAAAAATATATAGAGAAAAAAGTTGAAAAAAGAAGAAACACTGGTTGAAATCAGGTAATATTGGTATTATATCATTATTCTTACTTTCAAAAATTGTGTTGGCTCTTCTAGGTCCTTTGCATTTTGTTATGAATTTTAAAATTAGCCTTTCAGTTTCTATAAGAAAGCCCCATGGGATTCTGGTTAGGATTGCGTTGAACCTATATATCAAATTTGGAGAGATTGACATGTTCCTTCTATTTGATTTTCTAATCAATTAATACAGTATAACTTTCTCTTTATTTAGGTCTTCTTCAATGTGGGAGCCCATGATTGGGTTAACAAATTGTAACAGATCCCAGCCACTTATCTCCTTAAAGAAGATGTGCTTAGTAACTGCCTTGAGGTTTTAACAATGACCCAGGCCCCCAGCTATAAACACTGGGCATGCCTGCTGTTAGTCTTCTATCCCCAAAACAGCCTGGGCTGGAATGGTAAAAAGCTGCAGACTCAGAGGTGAGAAGGCTGGTTAGCCAATGATGGGTAAGATCCCCTGAGGGGGCAACCTAAGACAGGCACAGCCACCTGAGTCCAAGAAAAGTCTTGATAAGCAGCTGACTCTTATATGTTCTGCCCTGATAAGCTGAAAGGCTCAACACGATTATGATTCACCAAAAACAGTCTTCTGACCTTCAGCCAACCGCCAACAATAAACAAAGCCTTTGTACTCATTGTGATCCCACCCTGTCCTTCCCTAAATTCCTGCTTTCCTCCTTTGACTGTACTCAATTAATATGAGAGATTTGAGAGGCTCATGGAGTTGGCTCCCAACTCCCTCTGGGTCTCTTGACTTTTCCCCAGAGTCTTGAGTAATTCATTCCATCTCAGTGGGCGTTCTGCTGGCCAGAACCCACAACTGGTGACGAACCCACACTTCAACAGTGAATTTTGTTTTTCAGTGTTTGGGTCATACACATATTTTGTCAGATTTAGATTTTTAGGAACTATTGTATATGGTCATGATTGTTGAACTTTGATTTCTAATTGTTTGTTGCTGCATAAATAATAGATTTTTATATATTGATCTTATATCCTTCAACTTTGCTAAACATGCTTGTTAGTTCTTACAGTATTTTCATAGATGCCATTGAATTTTCAACATGGATGATCATGTTATCTTGTAAGAAAGACAGTTTTACTTCTATTTCAATTTAGATGTCTGTTATAGATACAAAGACAGACATCACAGAGGGAAGATGATGTGAAGACACGGGGAGAGAATACCATCTACAAGCCAAGGAACGCCTGAAGCTACCAGAAGCTTAAGAGAGAGGCATGGAACAGTTTCTCCCTCACAGCCGTCAGAAGGAATCAACCCTGCTGGCAACCTTGACTTCATACTTCTAGTCTCCAGAACACTGAGACAATACATTTCTGTTATTTAAGGCATCCAGCTTGTGGTACTTTGTTCTGACAGTACCAGGAAACTGATCTCCTTTATCAGCTTGAGGAAGTTTTTTATAAACTCACTTTGCTGAAAGATTTATCAAGAATGGATGCTGGATTTGGCAAATGCCTGTTCTTTATCTATTAAATTGAGCCTATGATTTTCTTTATATTTTGTTAACTTGTTTAATTGTATTAACTGATTTTTCAGTTGTTAACCACACATTGTATTCCCAGGGTAAGTATCACTTGGTCATGATATATTTTCCCTTTAATCTGCTAAAACTGTGTTTACTAGGTATGGAGTATGTCCTACACTTCTCAATTAGCTCAATACTTTTATAGGAACTGCAGGGAAAAGTTTCTAAATTAAAAATACTTTAGCTGACATGTTATTAAAAAACACACATGTCAGAAGTTGTACACTTAGAGGATGAGAAGATGTGTAAACCTGGTAATGTTATCACTGTCCATATGTTCTGACCTCAGGGGAATAGATGAAATCCTGATGAAATAGTTATGTTTCTTTTATTAGGTGTTATTATATTGAGTTAACTGTTTAATAGTTGTGTAACAAAGGCCATGAGGGATTCTTATCAATTATTGTACTAAGAGGACACTAATCTGGGGAGGTGAGTCCCTAGGCCTGTCTCCAGCTGCTTAGACTAAAGGTAAAAGCATGTGTTACTGAGGAAAGTTATAGGGCAGAGAGAAAAGTATAGTCTGTGAATGAAATTCTGAATATGAGTGAAAAAAGGAATAAATGGAGAAGGTCTAGTCAGTCTTGCTTAGGTGATCTCAGAGTTCCATTTTACATGCATGAAATACACCTGCTAACTTACATCTATATAAACTAATATAACTGGTAACAGAATATAAAACTTTGGAAAAGAAATAAAAACCACTTCAACAAAATGTTTATCAAATTGAAAAAAAAATGGAACAGGCTATATCCTCACATTTACTATTAGTATTTGGCTTAGATTAATGAGTATTTCCAAATACATTTCTGAAGTCATTTTTATTGAACTATTTGGTGCTTGACAATAATAGGTGTAAAATTATTCTTGGCATCAATGATTAATTTACTGTCTTAGGCTTGTGTCATTATTGCAGTTATTGTTTTGTGGTATTTTTAAAATGTTAAAATATATATTTATATTAATGAAGACTTTAAATGATTTAGTTATAACAACAACTTACAGTTGTTCATTTTAGTGAACAAGCTGAATGGATAATGATAGCATATCAGTTATTTAGAATAAGATATATAGTGTAAGGAAATTGTGTTTAGTCATTAGCACTCATCTTATGGAAACAGTAATTGCTATACATCATGTATAGCTAAGTGAAAATATAAGTTTTAAATGATAAATATAGGTGAAATATAGTTCAATTTCATGTTGTTCTTTTTATGTCTGTTTGCAACATATGCAAAGTAAAATGGCTAGAAGAATATACATGGAGATAGTGTAGTAATCTTGGGAAATTGAACTTGGAATGTTTTCCATTTTTCTTGTTGGCTTACATGTTTTCTTCTAAACCTTTAACAAGCAATGCCTGCATTTTATTTAAATAATATATATTTTTATTCTGAACCATATTTTCAAACTGCTTCAGTGAAGGACAGACTGGACTGATCTTGTATATGAAGACTCAGAGATATGATTCATTGACTGTGTTTTTCATGAACTGCCTATATGTTGCAAGAAGTTTCCAATTACTTTTGGTATTGCTCAGTTTGTCTTCCAACAACTCCCATGAAAGAGCGCTCCACTCTAAAGGAAAGGCATTTGATTTATCTTGGAAAAAATTCAAATAGCTATTATTTTTTAACAGATTTCTTTTCCCTCTTTCCTGAGTATTCATTTGAGGTTTTCATTGCACCATATTTCTATATTTTGTCAGACAGGGAACAAAAGAATTTATTCTTTTAAAAGTTCTTTGCCTTTAGTAGGTATTCTTTTGTGAGCAGACTACCAAACTGAGATTTTTCTCCAATCAAGCACCACAGTAGGGAAAAAAAAAAAGGAACAAAAGATTAAGGAAAAAATGGAAAAGCTTTATCTGGAAAAACAGGTTCCTGGTTGAAACATTATTGTTTTAATGTCCTTCACATAAAAAGAATTTTGTTGAAGACTCGAAAGTCAGCTTTTCTCTTAGTTTTAGAAATTCTCAAATATTCTTCGGTGGAAGCAAAGGACAAAGCTTCACTTTACAAATCCCCAGTCAGCAATGCACTGTGTCAGCTGGGTTCAAATCCCAGCTTGGTCACTAGCAGGCTGAGCCACTTGAGCAAATTAAATAACCCCTCTGTGACCTAGAATCCATATGTAAACTCTAGATAGAGGACAGAAGAACCCACCTTGGAGGGCTGTGGTAAAGATTAGGTCAGAAACTCATGTAAGGAGTCAGAACAGTGCCTGACCCATTATACATACTCAAAAGATATTGGCTATTACAATATTATTATACGATCAATATCATATAATAGAAAAAATTATTCTCAATGTTATCATTGCTATTATAGCAATGTTTTAATTAACGTACATTGAGTTTTTAACTAATCTCCTAAAATTTTACGTGGTATAAGTTAAGATGGCCTAAGCTGTTATCTTATCAGAAGACAATATCTGTTAAAAACTATTTATTGATGTAAATCATTTTTTTTCTTTTTAATGACCCCCGACTATACCCTTTTATTTATGATTAAAGATAATTCATGATCATGTTTATCAGGGGAGGCATACTAGAAATTAGAGATTTATAAGGACAAAAGAATCATTATCTAAAAAGACACCCCCAAATATTTATTGTGCATTTACAGCAATAATGTACATTTAAGTATCAGGTATTAGAAGAAATTCAAGATACCATATTTGACCATGAGTAGTTTACAAATAACAATTCAAGTACCTGCACATTATTTCTGGAGACAAGTCCAATACTAATAAATGTTATCACTGAGATATTTTGGTATCTATCTGTAGAATGTGTGTATACAAACACACATGTACACATATGAAATACATGTATATATCTATACGTATATCTGCATACACAAACATATGCACATAGGTTTTACTTTTCATTTAGATTATTCCCTTAGAATAAGGATGAAAATGAAAACTGAGTTAAAACAGAAAATAATTATGAGTTTATACATGTTTCTGTATTTGCTATCTATTTTCACAGGGACATATTAACCTATCTTCCTACAACAACATAGAAATATAACATTTCCTGAGACCTTCAGCATTATTAGGGGGAAAATATGCTAATAATAGGACACTGCAGTTATTATATTCTGATTTTAGGGTTTATTATTTACACACATGCCTCTGTATGTCCTCAAGAACTTTTCCACCAGTTCATATCCATGCTTAGACACTCTCCCACTTTTTGTTTTTGCAGAGTTCAATTTCTCACTCCTACTGCATTAGTCTTACCCTCTGTTGCATTAATGTATTGCCTTCTTGAATAATCTTATATTTTAATTCCTCAAAATATTTATTTTGATTCTTAAATGAATGGCTTTACTTTCTTTTTTCCCTGGTAAGTCTCAGCTATAAAATCAGTTTTCTCCAATTAACTATTTTATTTATATTCAGTCTTGCATAGTATGACACTCAATTAGGTCTTTGATTTTTTTTTTTCATTCAAGTAAATGAGTATTATCTAGAAAATTAGCATTCATTCTATTGAGTTATTCTTAGTAATAAGATAACAGTTGTAAAGCTTCTTTGTAAAATATAAAGCACTTAAAACTAAAAGGATTATAATAGAAAGTTCTGCAAGGTAGTTAATAAGTATTATTACTATCCATCTTTACTAGAAATAGCTTCATTATACCTGTAATAAATACTCATATTTTAATGAAGTGGATTATATAATACATGATTTGAATATGAAGTAAATATTAGTGTTTTCGGGGTAATTAAATTTTTAGTATTTAATTTATAGGAACTTTTCTTAAATATAGGGACTCATGCAAATTAAATTTAAAGTATTATTAATAATAAAAAATAGTTACTCTGCTAGATTTATTCTATTTGTGTTTTTATAGCTACTATCTATTATTCTCTATCTTATTCTTTGATGTCTGGAGGCTGACTTGTATAGACTTTGTCAAAGCATTCTCTCCCCCTTGTTTTCTTATTGGATGTGAGGATCAAAGGGTAGAAGAATCTGATTAAGGAAGAGAATCAGCTTAAGTTGGGAGCCTAGGGGTAACAAAGTCTTCCTATTTTTGCTAACCCCTTAATAACACAATATCTTACTGGTTTTCCTAGGTCTGCCCAAATCTGGGTATTTAGTGAACTTTTAAAATTATCCTCAGTTAACTAGTTTAAGAGTGCATCTTGCGCTTGTTAGGATCTTAATAGATGGAAAGATGATCTGTATTATTAAAGGGAATGGAGAAGTCAATCAAGATGGCAGAGTAGGGGGATACAGAACTCACCTCCTCCCACCATGAACAAACCAAAAATACATCTCCAAGTGGAACAATTCTTACTGAAAACTACCTGGAAATTGGCAAAAAGACTCCTATACAATCAAGGCTGTAAGAAAGATCCACATAGAATTGAGTAGGAAAGGAAGTGATCAGGTTGGGACCTGTGTCCCTGAGAAGGAATTTAGAGGAAAAGGAAAATTACACAGGCAGGGATCTGCCCTGGGGACTGAGTAGTTGAAGCCACCTATTCAGCAAACAGGAGAGACCAGCACCCTTGGCTGGTTGTTGGAGGTCAGTGAGATTTAACAGGAGGGCCAGGGGAAGCTTGGACCTGGACTTCACTCCTGAGGAGCATGTGAGCATTGGCTGACTCCCAAAGCAGGGCAGAGAAGCTAGACTGAAACCTGTTCAAGTGGCTCCCTGTTTCCTGTGATCACCTAGGCACATGCCCCAGCCTGAGCTAAGCAAAGACTCCAGCCTCACTTACTTCACATCACAGATCCACACTGGAGTAAGGACTGCCACAACTGAGGAAAATGTTCAGCAGTGAGACACAGAAGCAACCTCAGACCAGAAGTGGTATCTAAGTGGGGGAGGGGCAGCTATTACTGGTACTTGCACAGGCAGAACATCAGAAGCATCCTAGACCTCTCTTTGTGGGTAGACTAGTGCAGTCTATGCCCCATTAAAAACTGAGAGCGCACACGGGCTCCTCTTGCTACAGTATTGTTCCCTTCTGGGGCAGGGGTCCAGGTGCTTGAAGAGGGGAGAAAGAGCACATACTTAAAGGAAAAAGAGCCAGCCCAGACCCTACCCTCAGGAATTATGCTCCACCAATTTAGGACCTGACCCTGCTTCCAATAGGGTGGTGATGGCCACTGAGCAGAGGAGAAATCCTGGCTTACAACTGACTCCAGTCATAGCACCCCTCAACCTCCAGCCCCATCTCCTACCAAGGTGACTGCTGCTAGCAAACTCTGAGGAAAGATGTGACTTGTGTCCACATCAAATCCATCTTTCCCACAAAAGCCACTGGGCACATGCAGACTGTGTAGGAATACTCCCACATAAGAACAATGCTTCAAGACTGGAGTAGGTAAGTGTTTCATCTAAATATATACAAATAGAGAAAGTTAAGAAAAATGAGACAAGAGGAACTGGTTTCAATTGAAAGAGCAAGAGAATAACCCTGAAGAAATGATGACACAGAAATTAGCAATTTACCAGAACAGAATTCAAAGCATTAGGAATAAGCATGCTTACTGAATAAGAAAAAGGAAAAGATGAACAAATGAAAAATTACAACAAGAAATTGGAAAATGTATAAAAGAGCCAGTCAGAACTGAAGAATGTAATAACTGAAATGAAAAACACGACAGAAGGAATTAACAGCAGACTAAGTGATACAGAAGAACACAAAAGTGACCTGAAAGACAGAATAATGGAAATCATCCAAACAGAAGAGAAAAAGACCACAAAAAATGAAACAGCTTGAGAGATCTCTGGGATAACATCAAGTGTACCAACATTCATATTATACAGGTTCCAAAAGAAGAAAGAGAGAAGAGGGTCAAAAATGTATTTGGTTGAAAACTTCCCAAACTTTAAGGAAATAGATATCCAGGTACAGGAAACATAGAGGGTCCCCCAAAAGATGAACCCAAACAGACCCACACAAAGACATTATAGTTAAAATGGCAAATGTTAAAGAAGATTTCTAATGGCAGGAAGAACAAAATGAAGAGTCAACACAAGGGAACCCCCATCAGGTTAACAGCTAATTTTTCTGTGGAAACTTTGCAGGCTAGAAGGGAGTGGCATAATATACTCAAAGTGCTAGAATGGAAAAACCAACAAACTAGGATACTCTACCCAGCAAGAGTATCATTTAGAATTGAAGGAGAGACAAAGAACTTCTCAGAGAAAACTAAAGGAGTTCATCAATATTAAACCTACCCTAAAAGAAATGAAACAAATGAAAAGATGCTCAATATCACTAATTGTTAGAGTAATGCAAATCAAAACCATGAGATACTACCTCACATCTGTTGGAATAGCTTTCAACAACAGTTCTACAAATAACAAATATTGGAGAGGATGTGGAGAAAAGGGAACACTTGTACACTGTTGGTGGGAATGTAAATTGGTGCAAGCACTGTGGAAAAACAGTACGGAGGTTGTTCAAAAACTAAAAATAGAACCATCATACTTAGCAATTCCTCTCCTGAGTATCTGAAAAAAACAAACACTAACTTAAAAAAAGTATGCACTGCAATGTCATAGCAGCATTATTAACAATAGCCAAGATATGGATGCAACCCATGTACATTCATGTTCAATGGATAAAGATGTGTATATAAGTATATATATAATAAAATATTGCTCATCCACAAAAAAAAATGAGGTTCTGCCACTGGCAGCAATGTGAATGGACCTAGGAGGAATTTCGCTTAATGAAATAAGTCAGATAGAGAAAGACAAATACTGTATGCTATTGTTTATATGTGGAAATCAAAAACATAAACTAATGTATATAACAAGACAGAAGCAGACTCAGATATAGAAACATACTAGCGTTTGCCAGTGGTGAGAGAGAAACAGGGAAGGACAAGTTAGAAATACAGGATTAAGAGATACTACAATGTATAAAACAGGTAAGTAACGGATATATTATAGAGCCCAGGGAGACATAGCCATTGTTTTGTCATAATTTTAAGTGGAGTATATCTGTAAAAATACTGAATCACTATGCTGTGAAACTAATATAAACTGTAAATCAACTATACTTCAATAAATAAGTAATAGACACTAGTAAGTCTCATCAATGAGTTAATTACTGTACTTTACAAACATAAGTGCCTGTAGATCAATTAACTGCAAAGAAGGTAAATGCGATGTTGTACTATGCTTTTATTTCTTAAAATCATCATTAGAATTTTTCTGCCCTTACACTTAAATGTAAATATATTTTATATATCCAAGTATAAGGATATAGTTGACAATTTTAAAATTACATGTTTATAAAAGATGCAAGACTTCTCTTTAAATGGATTCTTCTTGTCTTTCTAGAAAAGATGGTATTAAATCTGATTTCACTGATTTTTTTTTCATAAGTTCAGAACCAGTATTGGACAGTCTCATGGGCCTTGGTGACTGAGGAGTGGCTCTTTGTCATGTCAAAATTAGTTCACAGTTTTGCCCATATGTCTAATGCAACTGCACTCTGTGCCCTTTCATTTTCTACCACTCTAAGAGAAAGCATAGATACATAGACAGAACATGGCTACCATATTATATGACATTACAGATAAATAAAAAAGCTTTAGGGACTGCTATTTTCAAAATATATGGCAAATTAAATGCAGAAACTGAAGAGTATATGGCAAAATTCACGTTAACGGCACGGGTTTTATTTTATTGTTGCTGCTCTCAAGAGCATCAGAAATTGTCACCTTTCTCAGGTCATCTCATCAACTTTTGTTCTCACAGTTCTGCCCTTGAGCCTTCACTAAGGAATGCCCCAAGATGGAAGAACTGTATGATGATTTAATCTTTTTCAAATACACAAATGCTTCCATAGCACTTTTTAAATTTAACTTTGTCAGTATCCAAATAAAAGCTAACTAAAGTATTGTGCAAAACAAACATAAAATAGCAAAAATAACTGGTTTAATACCTGTCCAAGTGTTTAAGCTATTCTTTCTTTTCCACAAATAGAAGTTTGCTATATAGGCTGCATTCTTTTTTTAAAATATTCTAATCATAAGAAAGGTGCTCACCAAAGTGAGGCATGGTCTATTGTACTGGTCTGCTTGAGCTACCAAAACAAAATACCACTGACTGGGTGGCTTAAACAATTGATATTTTCTCAGTTCTGAAGGCTGGAAATACACAATCAAAGTGCTGGCAAATTTAGTTTATGCTGAGAGCTTTCTTCTTGGCTTTTAGACAGATACTTTCTCATTGCGTCCTCACGTGGCATACAGAGAGAGAGGGCTCTGGTAAGAAGGATAATAGTCCTACTGGATTAGGGTCACATCCTTATGACCTCATTTAACCTTAAGTATCTCCCAGAAATATTCTTCCTATCTTCAATACCATCACTTTGGGGGTTAGGGCTTCAACATCCAAATTTTGGGTGGGCACAAGTTAGTCCACAATTATCTGTCTTCGGCATTATCTAAACATGGTCCCTTGATCATAGAATAAGTTAAATTTGTCTTATATAATAACACTCATTTAATATGTATCGTGCTACTCTCTATTCCACAGATGTCACCATTATAATTCTTGCTGAAATATCTCCAGTTACTTTAGCTATGCCTTTTATTAAAAGTTCTGATTAAATTAGGTATGTTTTATTGAGAAAAATATTCAGATTAAGGCCAGCTTTTGCCTAATAAACAATTCAGATACATGTATATTGAAAAAAAAATGCTAGTAATTTTATTTAATGGTGCATGTTAGAAGTGATCATCTGAAAATTAAATATGGACCCATATCCCCAATAGAAATTTTACCTATATAAATAAGAAGTTTTTAGGCTTTCTAAAGTAGTTGGAAAACATTTTTCATATTCAAAATCACAATGAAAACTGTTTAGTGTACATGACAGACTGGATTACTGTTCACAATATTCCCTCCCCCAACCTCTCCCTCAAGAGAAGCTTATTTTCTCTTCTGACATGTGTTTGGCTTGGCCGTATGACTTGACTTGGGCAATGAAATTTGAGGAGCTGTGACCTGAGCTAGGTCCTTAGAGCAAGCTACTTGAAATCACAGAATTGGTCTTCACTGGCATTTTCTGTTATGAAGGAATTATTTTTATCTCTTTATCTCATTCCTCAACCTGAAAGCAAGTACTTACTGCCTTCACAGACCAACTTGCTTCACAGGAAGGAAAAAAAGTAAGCTTTTAATCAATATTCACCTCCTCAAAATCACCCTGAAAAGAAATGTACTTAGTGGCCACCATTTGATCAAATTGATTTTTCTTGCTATGTCCTTCAGCAAGATTAAGATTAGGAAGATGTTTAGTGGCCACTAGCTATTCTTTGTGTGGATTGGCGTTTAGATGTGATTTTGTTTATTCAGATACCAAAGTCCTGCTTTACGGTACCCGGAGCTCATCATAATTAGTCTCACACCCACCACTCATAAATTGTATTAACTAAATTAAAGATCTCTTCTTCTGTAAGGGAGCAAAAAGTTGTAAAGTATGCCTTCCTTATGTATGCGGCACTCATGTGGCAAGTGAAGATTCATCCTTTCCCCAGTAAATTTATCTAACTGGAAAGGCAGATTTCTTCAAGCAAGCACATATGGTAGTCTTTGTTCTTCCACATTGTTTGCCATTGATATTATGAGCATCTGAAGTTATCATGTGATAAAGAAGTTGTGTGTGTGTGAATGTGTGTATATATACATACACACACACATACATACACTATATATATATATGTTTTATATATGTTTCTGTAGCTCTGTGTGTGTGTGTGTGTGTGTGTGTGTGTTGGATCCTTTTGTCTTATATATTTGTAGTATAAATAGATGGTACTGTCTTGGTTATTTCCATCCTGGTCTGTTTGATTTCCCCAGAGCAAGTGTATTTTCAGTAACATACATTCTATAAACATTATTTATAACAGTTTTAATTTATGTATGTTTTCATTTTTTTGTTCTTGTCATTTCTGATTTTTGCCAGATTACTTTACATCTTGTTATATTATCTTCTACAAAATACTTTATTTTAGAGCTTTGATAATTTCTTTAAATTCCTGTCAATTTTAAAGTATGTTTCTATTCACTTACTCTATTAGTGTTTTATAGTGATCCTTTGTATATTATTATTCATTTTTGAATGGGGCTAGATATTTGTTAAGGAATAATGTAAATAGGGTCAGGAAAGTAACCTGAAGCAGCTTTGCATTTTATTGAGTTTACGGTCTGTTACTATCTAATAAAACTAATCATTTTCTTAGAACTTGGAGTATATGTCCTAATTAAAGTCCTGTTGGCTAGGGAGCTAGTTGAGATGGCATGTCAGCATGGCTTCCCCTTTAGCATCACCTTCCCTGCTAATCTATGTGATGGACCTAGGTCTCCACACACACTCTGTCCTTTAATCCTATGACCCAGCCATGAATTTGAAATATGGTTCTACTTGAGGAATCTTCAGAACCATGAGCCTACCCTTTAGGGAAATATGTTTTCTGCTTTAAGTAATAGAAACTATGTACAATTATGAACCAGATTTTATAGTAGCATCAAATATACATTTTTTTTTCTGGAGGAGTTTTATTTTTATTGAATATGGAGGACTTATATCCTCTCAGTTTTTCATTCTTTATAGGTGATTACAGATTTTTGGAGGAAAGTGGGTTAACATATCCTTACTTCACCTTCTTTAAACTGCAGACTTTCACATACTTTGGGATGTGAGGAGATGGGGAAACTAATTTTGCCCTCAAAATGTTCTGTATAATCCAGTACTTATAGTGACTGTGAAATCTCTATTTTTTTTACTCATTTAAACATTTTATGATGAATTATGATACATCAGGCTTAGCATAAGACAGTAGAAATATACACAGATGAGTAAGACAGACTAGTGAGGAAGTTAGAATACAAAACGATATACATGATTTCAATAGATATATGTAGAAATACTGTGGATCTTGGTGAAGGGATGACTAATTCCATCTAGGCTGGTAAGGAAAGGTTGATTCATAAAGTGACTTTTGAGCTGAATTCTTGAAGGATGAGAACACCTTCACAAGTGGAGGGTGGGGAAGGAGAATTAAAGCAGATACTAACTACTATACATAAAATAGATAAACAACAAGTTTCTTCTGTATAGCACAGGGAAGTATATTCAATATCTTGTAGTAACCTACAATAAAAAAGAATATGAAAACAAATATGTGTGTGTATGTGTATATATACACACACACACACACGACTGAAACATTATGCTGTACACCGGAAACTGACACAATATTGTAAACTTACTATACACTAAAATAAAAAAATATATATAAAGTAAACAGTATGTAGCCATGGTGCTGTGAAACACACAGTAATTCTGTAAATCTGCCAATATTCAGTGTGGCTGGAGCACAAGGTAGGCACCTTAATAGGGGTGGGACTGGATACCTTCCCATCTCTTTCACTCAAGGACTTTGCTCAAGTAATTGGCATCTCTTCATGGTGCTTCGATTTTTCTTCTCTACTAGATCAATTCCATTAATTTAAAAAGCAAAGTAAACAATTCAAAAATGTTGACAGAAATAAAATGCTCAATATAAATGAACACACTAAAGCCTGTTCTTGGCCACATGATCCCCCTCCATCTCCCACCTCTATCTCTTCTGCTTTTACAATAAAACTGTCTGAAAGGGCTGGATATACGTATTCCCACTAATTAACTCTAATTCTTGTTCTTAACAATTGTGTTTAATATAAATTGCTTAAAAACCAAAAGAATATGTGTAAAGAAATAATGTGAATAATATATACATAATAAAAATAAAAGAACACCTGCATGGGTTCCAGTCCAAGATGGCAACATAGGAAGATCCTGAACTCACATTCTCTCACTGGCATACCAAATGTAGAGCTACAAATGGAAATGTTTCCTTGGGGAAAATGTCAAAAGCTAGCTGAGTGACTGTTATACATCAAATGAATGAGAAAAAAACCCACAGTAAGTAGAAGAGGCAGAGATGCAATCTTGCCACCTACCCCAACCCCGGTGCTGCCACCCACAAGCAGGAGGGAATTCAAAACTCCAAGCTTCTCCCTGAGGAGCAAAGGGTTTGAACTCCACATCATGTGCCTCAATTTTTAAGACCTGCACCTAGGAAACAAGCCCCCAAAACATCTAGTTTTGAAAGTCAGTATGGCTCATGCCCACAAGCCCCACAAAGCTATAGAAAACTGAGAAATAGTTCTTAAAGGGCTTGCACATGTGGACTCACCCACCCCCGGGACCGAAGCAGAAGCAGCCAACTACAAAGCACTCAGACTTTCTATAAAAGAGGCTGACTTGCTTATCTCAAAGCACTGGCCTGAGGAACGGGCATGTAATTTAACACACATCTAAAAACCTACCGAAATACTCTCTGGGGACAGAGATCAGCGGATGTCATCTTTGTGTTCTCCTTCTGCCTCCCTCCAGCTCACTGGTATCTCCCAGAGAGGAACTAATAGCCTTGTCTGGCACCTTGATTTTTACAGCTGCCACCCAAGGGACATCTTAGTTGCCTGGCACTGGTGGCCAGCAGGGCTTATACTTGTGTGTCCCACAAGACTGTAAACAAAGGACAAAGAGTCGTTAACCAGCTGCCACCCACAGGGCACAGCAGACAGGCATCAAACTGAGGCACCCAGGCTTTCTGTGGAAGAGGCTTATCATCTTTGTAGCTGTGGCCTGAGGGGCAGGCTTCTAGTTAAACACACATCTAAGGGCCAGCTCTAATCCTGTCCAGAGACCTTGGAGGGTGCTATCTTTGTGCTCTTTGTCTGCTGAGCTCCAGAACACTCGTATCTCCCAGAGGGAAGCTTGTTCCCACACCTGATTTCTTGGTTTTTATTTCTGGTGCCTCGATTTTTGTGGCTACCACTCAGGGGAGGGACACCCCTTGATTACCTGGCCCGATGGCCAGCAGGGCTTGAGTTCCTTAGGTCTCGAGGGATTTTAACAGACAGTTCTTGGCCAGAAACCATTCCCACGGCACAGCACAGACAGCAGACTGAAACACATATCCAGTCTTTCTCTTAAAGAGGCTGATTTGCTTGTCCTGGAATTTCAGCCTCAGGGGCAGGCTTCTGGCGTGGTACACATCTAGGGGCTTATTTAGGTGCACTGCAGGGACAGAGGCCAGGAGATGCCATCTTTGCACTCTGGCTCTGCCTCACTCCAGATCTCTGGTGTCCACAGAAAGAGGCCTGTACATTTGTCTGGCACCCCAATTTTCATGGCTGCCACCCAGGGGACACTTCTAGATCACCTGGCACTGGAAGCCAGTGGAACTTATTCTTGTGGTCCCACAGGACTATATATTTGTATACTTTAAAAGTTCCTGCCTGAGGGTCTGGCATCCAATCAGCCTGAATCTAGGTGAGGACTAAGATCCTTCCCTTTGGAACACTGGGAGGTCTTAGAACAACCTCAATCACTGGGAATGACTGAAAATAAGATAGGCTGCATGGGAAATCACAAAGTTTGAAAGACAACCAAGAACGAGGGCAAGGTTGAACAATAAATTTTACCTCCTACATGAGGCCACTTCTTCAAGACTAGGAGAGGTGGATCCTTTATCTAATGCATAGAAACCAACATAGAGACTCAAGAAAAATGAACAGAGGAATATGTTCCAAACAAAAGAAAAAAGATAAAAACCTCATAAAAAGACATTTATGAAATGGAGATAAGGGATTTACATGATAAAGAGTTCAAAATAACAGTCATAAAACACTCATTGAGCTCAGGAAAAGCATGGATGACCAAATTAAGATCTTCAACAAAAGATAGAAAATATAACAAAGTTTTAAAGAGAAGTCACAGAGCTGAAGAATAACTTAACTGAAAAATACATTAGAGGGGTTTCAACAGAAGATGACATGAAATAGCAGTAAAAAGTAAGGACCAGTGAACTTGAAGATAGGGCAGAACTCACCCAATCAGAACAGGGGGAAAAAAAAAAGTGAAGGTGGCTTAAGGTAATTATGGGACAACTTCAAGCAGACCAACATTTGCATTATAGGAGTTCCAAAGGAGAAGAGAAAAAGGGGCAGAAAACTTTTTTGAGGAAATAATGGCTGAAAATTTCCCTAACCTGAAGAAGGAAACAAACATCCACATCCAGGAATCCCGGAAAGTTCCAAATAAGAGAAACCCAAAGAGACCAACATCAAGATGCATTGTAATTAAAGCGTAAAAAGGTAAACACAAGGAAAGAACCTTAAAAGTATCAGGAGAAAAACAACTTGTTAGCTCCAAGGGAATCCCAATAATATAATCAGAATATTTTTCAGCAGAAACTTTGAATATATTGTGCCACTCTCTTTTGACCTGCAAAGTCCTAAAGAACTTCCAACCAAGAATACTTTATCTAGCAAAGTTGTCATTCAGACTGAAGGAGAGACAAAAAGATTTTCAGACAAGTAACCAGTAAAGGAGTTGATCACCACCAGATCAGACTTACAAGAAACATTAAAGGGATTTGTTTAAGGAACAAATTAGTAACAGGAAACCATGTAAAAGTATAAATCTCACCGGAAAAGGTAAATATATAGTAAAATTCAGAGTAATCTAATGTTGGTGGGCTAATTACTTACAAAGGTTATGTGAAGGTTAAAAGACAAAAGTAGTAAAAAATAACTACAACGACAGTAATTTGTTAGGGAATATACAAGATCAAAAGGTGTAAATTGTGACATCAAAACTACAACAAGGGTGAGGGGTAAAAATAGAGAGCTTTAAAATGCATTCAGACTTAAGTTGTCATCAACTTGAAACAGACATTTATATAAATGTAAGTTGTTTTCTATAAGCCTCATGGTAACCACAGAGCAAAACCTACAGTAGATACACAAAAACTAAAGAGAAAGGATTCTAAAGCAAAAGGAATCTAAAGTATATCACTGAAGAAAATTATCAGATTACAAAGAGGTCAAGAGAAAAAGAAAAGAGCAGAGAAATTACACAGTAGCCAAAAAAACAATGAACACAATGACAATAAGTACATGCTATCAATATTCACTTTAAATGTAAATGGACTAAATTTTCCCATCAAAATAAAGAATGGTTGAATGGATAAAAAGAAAGACCCATCTATATGCTGCCTACAAAAACACTTCCACTTTGGATATAAGGACACAGACTGGAAGTGAAAGGATGGGAATAGCTATTCCATGCAAATAAAAGCCAAAAGAAAGCTGGGGTAGCTACACAGGCATACTTCAGAGATATTGCAGGTTCAGGTCCAGAAAACAACCATAAAGTAAGTATCATAAAAAAGTAAGTCACATAAATCTTCTGGTTTCCCAGTACATACAAAAGTTATATTTACACTATAGTCTATTAAGTACACAATTATATCTTTATACACATCTTAATTTAAAATACTTTATTGCTAAAAAATGCTAAGCATTATCTAAACCTTCAGCTAATTGTAATTTTTTTTGTTGGTGGAGAGTCAAAAACTTAATTCTAACATCTTTAACACTGTTATGTATTTTGTTATGGTTTGCATTTTCATTTACATTTTTGAAGTGAAGTACTAAATTTTTACTTTTTTCTTATTGTCAAGTTATTTGGTCAGTTTAGTTAAAATTTCTGTTTTAGAGTCTAGCCAGTTAAATCATATTTTAATCATTTTTTTCAAGTCTTTAAGTTTTAATATTAATATTTTACCTATGTAATGTTTTACAAAATATCATAATTTTCAGTTCCTTAATATAATTAGTAACAGACTATCTTTGGGTATGTTCTTAGAAACATACAAATTTCCAAGACTAAGTCATAAAGAAAGAAAATCTGAACAGACCAATTACTAGTAAGGAGATTGAATCAGTAATCAAAACCTTCCCAACAAAGTCAAGGATCAGATGGCTTGACTGGCAAATTCTGTCAAACACTGAAATAAATAATAACCCTCAAACTCTTCCATAAATACAAGAGGAGGAAACACTTCAAAAATCATTTCACAAGGCCATCATTACCCTAATTACAAAATCAGACAAGGAAGCCACAAGAAAATTACAGGCCCATATCCCTGATGATCACAGAATCAAAAATGCTCAAAAAATCAGCAAACTAAATTCAACATTAGATTAGAATAATCACACCATGATCTACTAAGATTTATTTCAGCGATGCAAGGATGATTCAACACCTGCAAATTAATCAATACGCTATACCATGTTAGCAAAATGAAGGGTCAAGATCATATAACCATATTAATAGATGCAGAAAAAGTATTTGACAAAATTCAGCATCCATTTATGATAAAAAAAAAAACTCTCAACAAAGTAGGTATAGAAGGAATGTATCTCAACATAATGAAGACTATATATGACAAGCCCATAGCTAACATTATACTTAATTAATGGTGAAAAGCTGAAAGTTTTTCTTCTAGAATGATGAATGAGACAAGAATGCCCACTCTTACCACTTTATTCAACATAGTTATTGCAAGTCCTAGGCAGGGCAACAAGGCAAGAAAGATAAAAAACCTTTCAAATAAAAAAGGAAGAAGTAAACCTGTCACTAGTTGCAGATGGCATGATACTATATATAGAAAAACCTAAAGACTCCACCAAAAACCCTTAGAATAAGTGAATTCATTAAAGTTGTAGCACACAAAATCATTATACAAAAATCTGTTGGATTTCTGTACACTAATAATCAACTATCAGAAAGAGAAGTTAAGAAAATCCAATTTACAACTGTATCAAAAAAATAAAATACCAGGAATAAATTTAACCAAGAAGCTGAAAGATCTGTACACTGAAAACTAAGACATTGATGACAGAAATTTAAAAAAAACAAAAAATAGAAAGATAATCCATTTTTGTAATGGACTGAAAGAAATACGTTAACATATTTATATGTTATGTTAAAACATTAAGTTAAAACAACCAAACTATCCAAAGCAATCTACAAATTAAATTCTATCAAAATTCCAATGGCATTTTTTTTAATAGAAATGGATCAATCTTGAAATTTTTATGGAAACACAAAAAACCCTGAATAGCCAAAGCAATCTTGAGACAAAAGAACAAAGCTGCAGGCAACACACTTCCTGATTTCAAAGCTATAGTAATCAAAACAATATAGCATCAGCATAAAATCAGACACATAGATCAATGGAACAGAATAGAGAGCCCAGAAATAAACCAACACATATATGGTCAATTTACAACAAAGGATCCAAGAATACACAGTGGGGAAAGGACAGTCTCCTCTATAACTGACATTGGGAAAACTGGTCACATGCAAAAGAATAAAGTGGGACCAATATCTTAGATAATACATAAAAATAAACTCAAAATGGATTAAAGACTTGAACATAAGACTTGAAAGCAAAAAAATCATAGAACAAAACAGACAGTAAGCTCTTTGACATAGATCTTGGTGATTTCTTGGCTTTGATACCAAAAGCAAAGATAAAAGCAAAAATAAACAAGTGGGATTGCATCAAGTAAATAGCTTCTGCACAGCAAAGGAAACCATCAACAAAATAACAAAACGGCAACTTACTGAAAGGGAGAAAGTATTTGTAAATCATGTATATGATAATATTCAAAATATATAAAAATCTATATAACTCAATAGTAAAAAACAAACAATCCAACTAAAAACTGGGAAGAGGATCTGAACAGACATTTCTTTTAAAGAAGACATACAGATGACTAACAGGTACATGAAAGGAGCTCAACAACACTAATCATCAGGGAAATGCAAATCAAAATGCAGTATCACCATCCATGTATAACTGAAAAGTTGTGCTCTACACTGGAATTTGACACAACATTGTAAAATGACTATAACTCAATAAAAAAAAAGTTTAAAAAAATCTTAAAAAAAACTGCAATATCACCTCACATCTATCAGAATGGCTATTTTCAAAAAGACAATAACAAGTGTTGGGGACAATGTGGAGAAAGGGGCACCCTTGTGCACTCTTGATGGGAATGTAAATTGGTGTAGCCACTAAGGAAAACTGTATGGAGGATCTTCAAAAATTTAAAAATACAACCACCATATGATCCAGCAATTCCACTTCTGGATATTTTTCCAAAAAAAAATGAAAACGCTATTTCAAAAAGATATCTGCATTCTCGTATACACTGAAGAATTATTTGTAATAGTCAAGACTGAAGGCAACCTAAGCACCCATTAATTGGTGAATGAATAAAGAAAAAGTCTCACACACACACACACACATACTTACTGGAATATTACTCAACCATGAAAGAATGAAATCTTACTATTTGTGACAACATGCATGAACCTAGAAGGCATTGCACTAAATGAAACAGTGAAACAGAGAAAGACAAATACTGTATGATCTCACTTGTATGTAAAATCTAATAACAAACTAACAAACAGCAAGCACGTAAGTACATAGAAGAGACTGGTGTTTGCCAGAGGCGGGGTGTTTGTGATGGGACAAACAGGTGAAAGCAGTCAAAGGTACCAGTTTCTAATCATAAAATAAATAAGTCAGGGGGATGTAATGTACCATGCGGTTACTATAGTTTACAAAATTTTATAACTATGCTGGTGATGGATGTTTACTGGATTTATTGTGGTGATAATTTTGCAATACAGATATTGAATCACTATATTGTATACCTGAAACTAATGTTATATGTCAATTTTATCTTAATTTAAAAAAAATGACCCCCAAACACCTGCATGTATATATGATAGATAAAAGTATGAAATATTAGCAGTATCCTTGAAGCCCTCTCCTGTATTCCATCTCCTCCTCAGAGATAAGCTCCAAATTTTAGGAAGAATTTATCACTTCAACTTCTGCACAGTGTTCCATTGTATGAATAACTTGTAAGTTACTTAGCTGCTTACCTCTCAGTAGAAATTTGGATTATTTCTAAATTTTTCTATCTCGTGCAATGCCACTAAGGTTATTCTTAAACATCTCTTCTTGAGCCTGTGTGTTAATTTCCACAGGGTGCATTTGTATTTGTTCATCTTGACTATCAAAAATGATACTGTTTTCAAAAGTAGCTGTACCAAACTACTCTCCTAGTAGTGTGTAAATTACACTGTTGTGTTACATTATTCCTAGGACTTAGAATTATCAGGACTTTTTTTATAAGCTTGTAGGTTAAAAACTCATTGGAGATTTAATTTCTACTTCTCTGTTTATTGAGTCTGAGCCTATTTTCATACATTTATTGGTCTTATATGTTTCTTCTGTAATGTGTCAGTTCGAGGGTTTGCAAATTTATCTATTTGCTAATTTATCTGTGTTTGTGTTCATTTAATCTAGGTTTCTAAATTTCCACATTTGAAAAAAAAATTGAAATACATAAATTTCACTATTTGTGAAATCTGTTTTTGGAAAAACTCCCCTGCAGACAACCACATGGGTCCTGCTGCTCTGTCTTCAGGTGGCGGATGCTCTCTAAGGTAACAGGGCCACACACACTCCCTTCTCCCACAACACATTTTCCTTTTTCTCACAAATTATTTTCTATCTTATTATCATTTTGTATTTTTTGCTCAAGGCACCTATCACATAAGATTACATAATCCACATATTTGTTCTTTACATATTTTTTGGTAAAATATAAGCTCTACCAGGGCAAGAATTTTGATTTAATTTTAGGGCTGTGTCATCACTGACTAGAAAAAAAAAAACAAACTGGAATATGGTATGTGCTGAAGGATTAGTCACTGTTAAATAAACAAATGTATTGGACCAATCACATTCTTCTATAGTACCCACTGCTCCTTTTTAAGCTGATAAACAGGAAATAACTTAAGAAATATGGTATTACTCAGTAGTTTAATGGTGAAAACAACATGTTTTGTGATTTACAGTCATAGAATCTAAATTTGCTTCTCCATCATATAGACTACTCATCCACTTTGAAATGTACTCTCTTATATAAAAATTTGGCTAATGATAGTTCTTAAAAATTTGGTGTGAAGTTAATAAGAATTTTTATAGCTAGAGATCTAAAACCTGGAAAGTTATTTCCTAATGTAGGGTTTAATTAAACACAACTTTAATCAAAAACTTTGCTAGAAGATGTTTGTTGGAATTATATTATAATTATTCCTTTAACAAACATCTTAAGTCTGCATGAAATATTAAGTAGAATCCAACACACAGATGAATAGAAGAGAATACTTTGACTCTGTCTTTCAAATTACTGGTCATAACACTAGAAAAAGGAAATATTTGAATATGTTGAAGTCTAAGACCAAAAAATCAAATTAAATAAGATGGAACTTTGTTTAATGCTGCATCAATTTGGATAGTTGTCCTAATACAACATCACAGGAGCATTAGTTAGATGACCTTGTTCTCAAGATTTTTGTTTTATAAATTATTAATCAAATCACATCAAAAACAATTGTTATGAACTCCCTAAAGAAGTATTTACCACGCTTTTAATGAATGCAAATGGAAGTACCTCAATATTGGAAACATTTTCTGTTAGAGCAATTGTTTCTGTTAGTGGGCCTGTACTGTTAGCAGTTTTGCTCTAAGAAAGTGATCTAAAGAAAAAAAAATTCAAGGTAATTTATGGATTTTTGATAGGTTTGTAAAGATTATTGAAGTAATGTTCCTTTAAAGCGCAACCAATTTATGTGAACTGTGGAATTTTCCTGCTATTGCAAAATTATATACCAATTGCCATAATTCAATTGCTTATTTTGAAAATTACCAAAAACGTTTCCTTTAAAGTCACTTCCTATAAGCACAATTAAATCAATTACCTTAACTTTTAAGTTTTTATTAAAAAATAAAAATTTATAGTATACTGTTTTCTTATTAGAACATTGCTCATTTATATGAGTTTGTTCTTTTCAGCACTTTTTTCATCTTAATAATAAGGTGTAGAATTTTCTAGAGGATTTAGAGTTGTTTAATAAGCTTCATAAATCATATGCTTTTATGTTTTTGTTTTTCCTATTCACTATTCAGCAAGTGGTTTTAAAACTTCAAAAAAGCTGTTGTCTAGATTATATATCAGAGTGGTAAGCAATCCATTGCTGGTTTATGATCATTAACTCAGATGCTTAGTGCCATTCACCATCTCATCTCCTGTTCCTTTGAGAGCCTGAAATCACCTATCGTAATAAATCAAACCAGCAAACAAACTGAAATTATGAAGGACTGCACACAGCAGTTCTGCATCGCCAATATACTAAACTTGTTTTTTTTAAACCTGCCCACCAAACTGAAAATAGTCCAAATCGTGTCTATAATTTATCCCTTCTGCTACAATAAACTTCTCTTCCTGACTTCCCTATTTCTGCCCACAGCACCACCATTCTTCTAGTCACCCAATGTTAAAAACTGCGTAGAGTTTAACTCTTTCTTCTCTCTAGCTGACTCCTGTCATTAAACATCATCTTTTGTGTAATGAACTTCGGTAAAGTCACTTCAGTTTTATTTTATTACCTTCATAAACTTACTCAAATCCTTTCTTACCTCTTACCGTCTCTTTGACAAGAAAATCCTAAAACAGAGTCACAGCTTTCTCTGGTTGGCCCTCCATCCATCTTTCCTGTGGGATTATATCCCCTTCGTCACCCTGATGGCATAATCACCCTGCTCTCACAGATTCCCAACAGCTTCCCTTTACCTCCTTAGAAGTCTATATCATCAACATTTGCTCCCAGTAGGGAAAGAGGATAGACTTCTTGTGGATACCACGATAGCAAATTCTAAGATCTAGGAGGGACCAATGGTGGAAAAGGGTCACTTGACAGCTATCCAACAGGAATGTAAGGAAAAATAGGGAAGACCCACTACCAACTTTTCTGTGGACATTTGGCCTTTTGGACTTCTTATTATGAAAACCTCTTCCTATTTTAGAGGCAATTCTTCATAATGTGAGTCTCTGGAAGAGGCAGTGCATTTACCCACCATGACAACCTAAGAGATATTTTTTCTCTCCCTACATCCTCCAAACCAAGATGAAGGCAAATAACTCAGGTTTAGCCAGTTAGTTGTAACCACCTAGAAATGCGATTCTTGAAAAAAAATGTCAAAAGGAGGAATGGAAGAGAAGTTTGAATCTGTCACAGCAATAGCAACATATAGCTGTGAACCGTGGCAAGTTCATTCCACACACGGTCACTATAGGGATGGCCTCTGTCCATGGTGGTGCTGCAGCCACATTGATGAGGGTTTTTTGGGGGGTGGGGGGTTTGAGGGATTTGGGGGCCTAACTTTCACTGGTTTTTGACCATTTTCAAAATAGTTCTCAAGCTCTCTTGCTAACTTAGGAAGTTATGCAAAAAATTCTCCCAACAAATATCTTCTGCATGAGTAAGTAGGTTAGTACCCATAGACTGATCCAAGCACCAAAGCTGGACAGAGGGCAAAATTTCCTCAGGAAATATGTGGAATATGATTTGGTAAAACTGGTCTGTATATGTCAGAAGGCAGAAAATCTTACTGGTATCCAGGAACTGGAATCTAGCAGCAGAGGGGAAACAGCTAATGAAATAATCACCTAGAGTCACCTGAAAATGAGTTAAATAAAATGTTTAGGGAGTCTGTGAGGCCCCTGCACTAAGAAAAGTACAAACTGCTTCCCACCTTTCTTATCCCAAACCTGACTTTTCACATTTTTTTATATTAATGTTCCTCTTTCCAAACCCAATTTTGTTGCCAATCTACGATACTTCTCAAATCTTTCCAACAAATTATGTTCTGTTTAAGCTAGCCACCCTCACTGTTCTAATATGTTACCAAAAATTACGATTAGTCTGAAGTTCAAGTACAGATTTTGCATATTCATTACAGTCTATCTCAGGTGCTGGAAGTGCCATGAGGGACCCCATTCATAGAAATAAAGCTGAGATATCACATTTTACATGCAGAGCAGTGGCGGCAGATGTGTTATAGAGTCAGGGTCATTGCACACATTTTATATTTTAAAAAGGCAGAGGAAGCCAGAAGCAAGTCCAGAACCCTCCAAATGGGCTGATATTAACAAGAAAGTTGTCTTGGATAGGTTTTGTTTTGCTTTGTTTTCTGTTTCCTCAGAGTTTACTGATTAGTATCCTAGATAGGGACCTGGTTGTTCCAGAATAGTCAGAAGGTGGAGGATTGCCAAAGACATGTGATGTGAAGGTTGACAATTTCAGAGTGAGA
This sequence comes from Camelus ferus, assembly GCF_009834535.1. Lineage (NCBI taxonomy): Eukaryota > Metazoa > Chordata > Mammalia > Artiodactyla > Camelidae > Camelus > Camelus ferus. Next base: position 47,204,710 of record NC_045701.1, read on the forward strand.
CTCAGAAATGATGTTCCTAAAACTTACTGGTCTCAGGAAGGAGAAATTTGATATACTGAGCAATGTCACTCCTTGTTTCTAGCCAAGAAATTATAAAGACAGCAAATGGCCGGGTATTCATTCTGAAGAGCTGGAATGGGGCCTGGTACGTGGTAGGCTACAATCTGACGTTCCTTCTCCTATATTAATAGTTCAGTTTTCTACCCAAGCCCTATTATTCTGTAGTCCAACAAGAATTTTTTATGAGTCCTTGAATATCATGTATACTTTCCAAATGCTGTTATTCATTCATTCATTTTTTTTTAAAGTAATACTGTTCTTTGTTTAGAAAAAATTTTTAACTGTAGATTGAGATTATCTCACTTTTGTCTTAACATAACCATTCTTCCCTGAAAAGGACAATAGCAGAAGTAGGAAGACAGATTTAGAAGGTAGTGAAATATTTTGGCAAAAATTAGTTGTAGCAGGAAAATCGCAGTGGTGGTGGTGAGGAGTGGTCAGATCATGGGCAGATTATGATGGTCAAGCCAACAGGTGTTGAAGATGAACTGTATATGCTAAATGAGAAAAGGAGATACTGAGTTTCAAAATTTATTAAGATATTTAAGTGGAGATACTGGGTATATGAGAATGAGCTATATGGAAAGGACAGACCTATAGACATAAATTTGGAAATCACCACATATAAGTAGTAGTTGTAAAGCCATGAGACTGAATGACATCCTGACGGCATTACTCACTTATTTGTAGTGTTTTGAGATAGCTGGAATCAGTAAATACATAAAGATTATACATAATCTATAAATTAATAATATATAAAATGTATAAATTCCTTTTCTATTTTTATTGAAATATAGTTGATTTACAACATTGTGTTAGTTTCTGGTGTACAGCAAGGTGATTCAGTTATATTCGGTTTTATATATATATGTATAAATATATTATTTATCATGCTCTTTTTCATTAAAGGTTATTACAAGATATTGACTATAGTTTCCTATGCTATATAGTAGGACCTTATTATTTATCAATTTTATATATAGTAGTTTGTATCTGTGAATCCCAGACTCCTAATTTATCCCTCCACCACACCCCCCCACAACTTTCCCCCTTGGTAACCATAAGTCTGTTTTCTTCATCTGTGAATCTGATTCTGTTTTGTAAATAAGTTCATTTGTATCATTTTTTAGATTCCACATAAAAGTGGTATGATATTTGTCTTTGTCTGACTTATGTCATTTAGTATGATAATATCTAGATCCATCCATGTTACTACAAATGGCAAAATTTTCTATCTTTTATATGGCTGAGTAGTATTCCATTACATATATATATATACCACAACTTCTTTATCCAGTCATATGTCACTGTACATTTAGGTTGTTTTCATGTCTTGGCTATTGTAAGTAGTGCTGCTATGAACATTGAGGTGCATGTATCTTTTTTTGAATTGGAGTTTCCTCTGGATATATGCCCAGGAGTGTGATTGCTGGATCATATGGTAAGTCTAGTGTTTTAAGGAATCTCCATACTGTTTCCATTGTGGCTGTACCAAATTACATTCCTACCAACAGTGCAGGAGGGTTCCTTTTAAACAAGACTGTAGAGCCTTATGTTTTAAATGTTCTTACTAAAGAATTCACAATGTGGAGTCATACATTTATTCCAAGTATTTTTGAACTTGTCTTTTAAACAGTTGTATTATTTAAGTTACAAATTTAGCTCACACTGAGCAGGGGCTTCGTAAGATACTCATGGTGTCGCACAGAACCCTAGGTCAGCACTGTCAGGGCTTGAGTGCTACGACGGCTCATCTGTGTCTTTTGCCTCAGAGTCTACACGTGTGTCTGCTCTACTTTTCCCTTTACTGCAGGCCGGCTTTCTCCATATGGCAGAAACCATATTCAACAACAATTCTACACCTTTACACCTTATGGCTTCTATGATTCAAAGAAAAACAAGGAAGAGGAGAGGTGCCAGAAAAGCTGTATATTCAGTACAGTTTTCAAAGCCAATTTAACAGTCTCAGATGAAAATGTATTTTCATTCTTTTCATTCATTTCCTACATATATATTGAACATGAAGTTATTAATATTTCTCATTCAAAGACATGAAAAGATAAAAATAACAGCAGCATTAGAAACCATTTTCCTTTTATACATTTTTTTACAGTTCTATGCACTTTATCCCAGATCTTATAAAGAGAGTTAAAACTGATGTAACAATTTATCTGCAGTGTGTTTAATCAGCATACAACAAAAAAGGTTAGTATCAATGATATTTGGAAGACATAATATTCACTAGAGAACTACATAAAACAAGATTTAGTTTTAAGTCCAACACTCCATGCCACATTTTAGGATTACTTAGATAATTCCAGTTTAAAAAAAAAAAAGACCTTGAAGCTATGAAGCATGCAAAACTTACCAGAGTATGATGTGATGATAAATTATTCAACACGGCATGTGAAAATATATCTACAAAATAGGAAAGAGATACATTTCTGTCATTTATTTATTCAACAGGCATTTAGTCAGTTGTCTCTTCTTGTCAAAGGATAGCAGTATTCTGGTTCTAGAGGAAAAAATAAATAAACTGAAAAGACAGCAGATTCTTGCAGCAGCAATTATTACAAAGAAAAGCACTTCAAGTTCATTAATTAGGAGTCCCATCAACTTATCAATCAATATATTCAGAATTACTTCCACCACTGCTACCATAAAGTTTAATCCCTATCATCTTTCCCAACGACCACTGCAGAAAGCAGAAGCAGCCTTGATCCTACTCTCGCTGTACTGACTGTCTTCCATACAGGACTCAGAGCATCCTTATAAAATAGAAATCAGATTGAGCCACTCTCTTCATATCATTCCCTCTGACTGCTTTCCTACATCCTCAGAATAAAATACCAAGTTCTTCCCTTGTCACATACCACCTGGTCCCTAGCTCACTCTCAGAATCATCCTCAGTTCTCCCACTTCTCTTCCTCATATCTTGGTCATTTTGCTATTCCTTGACTGTGCCAAACAGGCACTTACCTAAAGCATGTAGACTTGCTCTTCTCTCTACCTGGAACTTCTTTCACCCATGTATCTCCTCTAGTCATTCCACATAGCATTCAGGTCTCTATTTAGACATAACCTCCTCACAGAGGTCATTTTAGACCATCAAACCTCTACCCTGCAAGTTACTTTGATTTCCTTCACAACATTTATCTCTGTCAATATTGTGTATATTTATATGTTTAATATTTCCCTCTCTAAATAAGATGTAAATCCCTGGAGAGCAGAGGTTTTGCCTGTTTGCTGTATCTCAGGGCATAGAAGTGTGTGGCACACAGGTGATATATTATAAATTCTTTAATTCATTAATTTATTGATTGTAGCTATACATACTGTCATGTAAATGGATATGACAGCTGACTACTTTCTAGCTGTGAAAGCTTGGGCAAGTAAGCAAACTTTTTAGCAAAATGGTTATAACTGACACTTACTCATGTGCAAAATGCTTATAATATTGCGTGGTCACATAAATGCTCATTGAAGTTTACTTAAATTTTAATTTTATTTTCATTATTATGTTATTGTCTATATTTTAAAATGTGTTGCTGCATTCATGTAACGGAAAATGCATACATGTAAAATACGTATAAATATAACGTCCTCATTATCCTATCAGTCTTAGGTTCCTGGCCATAATGAGGTCTCTTGGGGAAGCAAAAGTCCTTATTACACAAAAATATTTACTTGTGAAATGACCACAATTTCCAAAAAAGTACTTGATATGTTAAGTTATAGTTCATATTCTCATCTAAATTGTATTACACTTCAAAAAAACTGCCATATTTAGTTTCAATTTTAATTTTTCTCCAAGTTGACTTTTTTCAGGAATAGTTATTCTCCAGTTACACAAATCTTTGATCTTTTGCTTGTCTTCAAGGACCAGAGAAATAAATGCATATGGATAATGTTTAAGATGAAATATTTCAAGTTAAATGTGTCAATGGTCTTTATTTTATTATCAATGGAAGAATAAACCTTAATGAATAGAATTTAGTTTTCTGTGTCCTTTGCTTTTGAGGAAAAGCAGATGAAAAGGGAAAAAAGATAAAAGACCTGAGAGTATAGTATCTGTGTATGTCTTAAGATCAGGGCATATTCAATCTAATCTCCTACCCTTTTCACATGCAGTCCTCTGCAATGATATCTTCTAGTGAAGGCTCTTTGCACTACATCTGTTATTTCCTTTGATAAGTTATTGTATTATTCGGTGTGGATCCAACCACAACAAAATCTTATCCCCTTGAAACTAAGAAGTTTCTTTTTTATTCTTCATCATTTATAATTATTTTATTATTTTACTTCTATTTTATTCAACAGAAATAATTAAAACTCTGAACATTTAATCACATGGTTTTATATTGACCTGGCAATAATATTCAAAAGAGTTGATTCATTTTGCTGAGACCAATTTTCCTGGCACTCAGACACCTATTAAAATGGAGCTCTATAAATACCATTAGTGTACTGTGAAAAGGCAGTAAAAATAGCATCCGTATCATTAGTCTAATGTCAATCAAATTATTGCTGCTTTTGCTAAGGGGAAGGCATCTTCAAGTACGTAAATTTTCCCAAGTTTGTTAACAAACATAGCTGAAGTCCCTATAGCTCCAGTATACAGATTACCAGATAGTTTTATTAGCACTGGGTATGAATTTATTTCACATGAGTTTAAGCAAAGTGTGGACAAGCATCTTTAAAATTGATACCATCAGAATAATGATTAACGTGAGAAGATATTTACTATTCCCCAAGATATTTGCCAGAGATCTCCAAGAAGGTTGACAATGTCTTATGACTCAGTATGTCACTACATATTTAAACAGAAGCTACTACTACTAATAAAAAAAAGTTACCTCTGTATTTTGTTATTTTGCTATGCACCAAGTAAATAACAATTTTTAGTTTGCTGTATAAATTATCTTATTTAATGATCATAACAACAGTGTTTAATATTCTGCCTACAATTGTGGAAACTGAGGTTCATTGAGCTTATTTATTTTGCTCATGTGGTGAGTAGGATTAACAGGTGTATCTGATTCCAAGGCTCTTGATTTTTATGATTTAAATATGCTGTCTATTGAAATTGACTAGACTTTAAATCAATTTCCTTTTTTCCCTTAATGAGCAATATTTTAAATAAAAACGATTTCTTCTAAGCATTACTTTATCTACCACAGGGGCATAATTTACATCAAAAAAGAGTTGAGATTTGGAAGAACCAATATAACCAAACTAAGGAAACTCACTGCCTTGTAATTAAAGAATTGTAGCGTATATAATAAGAAGTTCAAGTAGAGCTGGATGGTGTGACATCAACAGGTTGACTACTGTGACGATGTCATAAATCCAGATGGATTTGATAGGACCAGAACCATTAAGTGCATCAAAGTAGAACTGTCTGCTATTAGTAATTAAATTATACAATTGAACTCAACAGAGGTCTGTGTGAAACCATACAACTAATCTGAAAGTACAAAAATTAAACCAGCTGATATGACAACTCATCAGCATAGCCTGAGAAGTTATGCTTGTTGTTACTGGAGTGCATCACAACAGGTTGTACACTGGGAGAAAAATGTGCTGAATTTGAAGTAGGAAATAAAAATAACCTCTTCTGAAGATTCTTTTCAAGTTAAAACAATCAAAATGCACATACAAGCTTATTGTCATCTCTAGCACAAATGTTCAGAGGTTATTTTACAGAAGCAAGAAGGTAGTAGAAACAAAATATTACTATATAGTAAATTCCCCTTTATTTTTTAAACAAAGTTGTAATTGGTTATTATTTTATACAATGAATACGTTCCTTATCTCCTAAAATATCTTCTTTAAATAGCTACATCACGTAGCAAAATATTATAAAATTATATCAAAGGATGCTAAAAATCTTGTAATGCATTTCCTATATCTGATATAGTCTATGAGTGATGCTGTTTTAAGCAAAATGTTTAATAACTTTGTATTTAATAAATGGTTTATCAAAAACCAACCACACATTTTTCCAAGTAAAAAACAGTTTTAAATAAAATAGGAAATACATAGAAATGTTTGCTATCACTATTACTATTTAATATTTCTTGGAGTGTCTATAAAATTCAGAAAGACCAGATCCTAAAAACCTGGCAGACAAAGATGAAAAAGAACAACTAAAATTATCTTCCTTAACACTTTTTTGAAATTGCTAAGGGAATTGTTAAGGTGGTCAGTTATAATTTTCACCTATTCAAGGAAAAAAACATAGAGAGTAGGAATTAGAAAAAAATACTGTATTCAAGATAATGATAACACAAAAATATTCTCTTAATTATACATATATTTAAGGTAGAATTTATATATAATTTATTCATGAGTAGGTCTGCTAAGTTTTGACAAATGCATGTAATCAACATGTAGAATAGATTCTCTACTCTCTAACATTTCTCCTGTGCCCCTTTCAGTCAACAATTTCATTACCCTAACCCATTATAGACACTGTTCTGACTCTTGTCCCTACGATTTTGCCTTTTCCAGAATGTCATACAGATTAATAGAATACATAGCTTTTTGAGTCTGACTTCATTATCTGACCATAATGCATTTGAGATGCATCAACATTGTTGTAGGTATCAGTGATTCATGTTTTTATAGCTGAGTAGTATCCCTTTATGTACATATAATAGTACAGACTACCCGTTTTCCAGTTAAGAAACTTTAAACATGAGACACAAATTTTCTAAGTAGTAAGAAGTAAATTAGTTACGATTATAAAAAGTTATATTAAAAAAACTATAGGTACCATCAGCCATATAATCCAACCTGGCTAATTTAAAATCTAAAACATGAAGAATAAGTAGGAATTAGCTGAATATTGAGGTAAAGTCAAAAAGCCATAACAGGTCCATAAACTTAGTCAGAAGTAATAGAATAAAATTTTAAGAAATTATATTGAAATGAATATTTTAAAAACTACAACCAGGAACGGCACCACATACATAGTCCAATTAATCTTTGACAGGGGAACAAAGGCCATAAATGGATAAAAGACAAGACTTTTCAATAAATGGTGCTGGGACAACTGGACATCCTGATGCAAAATAAAATGAATCTGGAAACAGACCTTATGCCCTTCATAAAAATTAACTCAAAATGGAATCTAGACCTAAATATAAAGTGCAAAACTGTACAACTCTTAAAGATAACATAGAAAACCTAAACGACCTTGAGTATTATGGTGACTTTTTAGATAGAGCACCAAGGATACAATCTATGAAATAAATAATTTATATGCTGGACTTCATTAATTTTTAAAAAAAAACTTTAGCTTCAGCAAAGACACTGTCAACATAACGAGAAAATAAACCACAGGCCAGCAGAAAATATCTGCGAAAGAAATATCTGATAGAGGACCATTACCCAATACGTACAAATAACTCTTAAAACTCAATTAAGAAAAAATAAAAAACCTGATGAATAAATGGCCTAAATAACTGAAAAGATACCTCACTGAAGACATATACAATGGCAAATAAGAGTAGGAAAAGATACTCCATGTAACACTGGGGAAATGCTAATTAAATGATGAGATATGAAAACAAACCTACTAGAACATCAAAGATCATAACACTAATTCCACCAAATGCTTGCCAAAGATATGGAGCAACAGAAATTCTCATTCACTACTGTTGAGAATGCAAAGTGGTACAGCCACCTTGGAAGGCAATTTGGCACTTTATGAAACTAAACCTACTCTTACCATATGATCCAGAAATCATACTCTTTTGTGTTTACACAAATGATTTATAAACTATGTCCACACAAAAATCTGCACATGGGTGTTTTACAGCAGCTTTCCACATAATTGCAAACAATCAAGATAAACTTGGTTGAAAGGATAAACTGAGGTATATCCAGAAAATGGAATATTATTCAGCATTAAAAAGAAATGAACCATCAAGCCATGGAAAAACGTGGAGAATTTTTAAATGCATATTACTAAGTGAAAAAGGCCACTCTGAAAGGGCTACATACTATATGCTTCCAACTAATGACATTCTGGAAAAGGCACAACTATGGAAAGTATAAAAAGATCAGTGGTTGCCAGTGGGAAGGATGAATAAGTGAAGAACAGAGGATTTTTAGACCAATGAAACTATTCTATATGGAACACATTTCCTTAGTCAACTTGCTCCCCTGTTGTCTGCAGTGTTGGAAGAACAGATTGAGAAAAACTAAGTAAAATTAGGAGTTCCATGTGACAGACAAATATGCAGTAGAGAGGAACACAGAAAACAGATGGGCATTATTGCTGGTTAAAGCTTATGTGTATTTACAATTTTGATAGCTTCTTCCAGATAATTTTCCCTAAAGGTGAATCTATTTATATTCCCACCAGCAACTTATGACAGTACTCATTTCCTCAGCCCTTCCTCTATTGGATAACTAACTCGTTTCATATTTTCCAGTCTGATTAGTATAAGTGTACATTATTTCATTTTTTTATTTATATTTTTCAGAGTTATAATGAGTTATATATTATAATATATAAAATTTCATTAACATTTTAATTCAGTAAATGACAACTATAATATCGACTCCAAAACTATCTCATAATCTTTTCATACTTCAGATGTTAATATGCTGTATCCTTTATTTCTTGTTGTACCTAAAATAAGTAAACTTATATTCTGTGGACATTTATTGAGACTTGTTCCCACTCATGTTTTAACATTTCAAGTTGAAAGTCAAAAGTAGATGTTCCCAAATTCTTAATCCCCTAGGGATCTTCTGTTCTTGACTGTACTCTGATAAAGTACCACTATGCTATTCAACCTAATTTCTTTTCTCCAAAAGTTTTCTAAGTGGCTATAATATTAAAGTTTCTTCAATAGACTTTGTCATAAATAAATCACTGAGAACTGCATGGGTTTTAACTATCAACTAACCTCCTGAGAAAAAGAAAATACCAGGACTCCATTATCCATTTCTATTGCAAAAGGCTGAAAAAGATCCATGTTTAAAATTCAAAGGCTGTGATGTTTTCAAAATTCAAAACATGTATGTTTTTAAAAAATCCCAGTGGTTGATGCACTGGTTCAGTTTTATTTATGCGCTTTTTTTTTTAACCATATACTCCTTAGGAAATAAGTTATTAAAAATTCATCTCCAAAAAATAGTTTTTGTCAAGGTTTTTTAACATCATTTACTGAAATATTAGAAATTCCAACCAACATCAATAAATGACTATGTAAAACTGGACCAACTAAAAATTCTTTTGTATATATTTACAATTTTAATAACATGCTGGGGAAAAGATAGGATGGGGAATTGAGAGAGTTGGAATTTGGTGCTTTAAATGCAAGATTAATGGTTATCAATGGTAAAAAATAAAGGACTGCATATCAATTTAAAAATAAGTAAACAAACATCAGACCTTTAAGACTATTCTTGGCCAATCATTTCTTTATATTCTTCCTAAACATTTTTTAATAATGCAATTCACTATTCAACAATATACAGTAGAAATAAGATATGATTAAGTACCTATTTGTGCTTGAGTTTGTTTCATTCTATGATACTTGTCATTGAAAGCAAAACGTATGCGTTTCCTTATTAATATCAATATCTCCTTTAACCTATCAATTTAAACATTCTTTTTTTTTTCTATCATGCTTCATATTCAAAGCTGGAGGAAACATATTCAAAACGCCAGCAAATATGGTAAAGCAGTATTGTCTGTTTTAAAAGTGCAAAATGAAAATGCAGCAAATCAAAAGCTTAGCTTCCTGCTTTTATCTCCTCTATGAGCAATATTGAGCTAATAGAATACAGGAACAAAAGAACTCTCTTGGTGTCTTAATTAATTGAGAATTGTCTAGCAGTTCTTTTCATAAGTCTTGTGAAAAATGTTCCCTCTGGTAACTTTAAATCCATTTTTATAATTAGCATTTAGTTGCATCCTTGAAGTGAAACCAGCTTCTTTTTGTCTGCCAACACTAATTTTCAGCTCAGCAGCTAAAAATTAGGTCCTGTGCATTAAAACCAGCAGGTTTGATGTCAGGTTGTAATAACTTATGAAAATTCTGTCATCATTTTACCCATGGAAAATTAATTTAATTTCCTCTAAATCTGATATTTATTTATGCATTCAAACTCTATTTGTATTCACCTTTGACAAAAATATAGGTCTTAGGCTTATATACTGAAGATTATTAATTGGAAACAATTATTTGAAATACATAGGCAATCCTTTCTAAATAATGTTCCTAGTGTACTGAATACCTGTGTACAACTGCCTTCAAGGTAAAATAGGATATATATTGATTGAAATTTATGCTGTCCCTTGACAAAATCTTCATCTTAAATGGTTCAAATGCATTTATTTCATCTTGTTTTATTGCCATGATACCTTATTAACTGTGATGATCTCAATGTGATAAAAAAAAAACTTCACTTGATTATTCATTCTTTACAAATTGAATCAAACTCAGAAAACCTGCTAAATTAAGAATACTTATCCTTAAAATTTTTGAGATGTTGCCCATCAAGTCACCCAGCCTTAAAATTTTTACACTCAGGAGTGAAAGAGAAACTGAAAGTTTTCCAGAAAAAATATCTAGCTTTTAGAGCATGCAAAATGCCTAATAACAAATTGCAAATGTTACGTTTTTGTACTCACCCCTTTGCTAGGTAACAGTGCTATCACGACATGGAAATTGCCCTCAGAGTTTAAAATTTAAAGAAATGAAAAAAATAAAAGAAAATATGAATTAAAGTCTACATTCATTACAGCCAAAACAAGAGTTTCCAAATGGATATCAAATAGTTACAGGATTGTTACGTATTATTGGTTGCTGGGCTAGTAGCTGTCTTAGTCTGCCTAGGCAGCCATAACAAAGTATCAGACTGGGTGACACCCTACAGAAATTTTCATACAGTTCTAGACACAGGGAAGTGCAAGATCAAGGTGCTGCCATAGCAGGTTGTATTGTGAGGCCTCTTCTCTTGACTTGTAGGTAGCTGTCATCTAAGTGTGTGCTCGAATGGCCTCTTCTTTGTGTGCACACAGAGTAGGGATGGGGGAGAGGCAGAAAGAGACAGAGAGACAGCAAGCAAGCTCAGTGGTATCTGTTCCTCTTATAAGGACACCAGTTCCGTAAGATTAGAGTCCTATCCTTATGATCCCATTTAACCTTAGTTACCTCTTTAAAGACCCTAATGTTAAATACAGTCACATTGAGGGTTAGGACCTCAACATATGAATTTGAAAACACAATTCAGTCTGTAAAAGTATCTCAATCTTGATTAATGGGTAAAATCTAAATAAGTAAAATAAAGAAAACAGGCATCAATATTAAGAATTAAAAATCACGAAAAAAGGGTCACAAGTTAATAAACATATTTTCTGCAATTAGATACACAGCCAGATCTAAAGTAGAGGGCAGGAAATAAATTGTAGATAAATACTATTTATTAAGAAAAGAAGACGAAATATTAAGAGTTTTAAAAATCCAAAGCATAATTCAGTCTCTCTCACACACATACACACACACTCTTCCTTAAGCTGTGTTATTCACAAAGTTTTTTCTGATAATCTTTTGAGAATATTTGTCACAGATTGAAGTCAGCTACATAAACTACTTAAATTAATTATTTTAAATATATAAATACCAGTGCTAAGTATTCAGTAGTTGTTAATTATAGTTGAGAATGATAGAAAGGTAGAACTCTCCTACAAAGGCCACTTTAACACATCACCTCATTATTTACCACCATATTATACCAGAAGTTCATACAGAATATGGTTGTCTATAGTTGTCTGTGAGAAGCTTAAGTCTTACGTAAAAGAATGTCTTCAAAAATGGGATCATTCAGATATCATTAGACATTAAAAATCAGCACCTAACCGTATATCTATGTTCATCCTACCTTCCCTTTAAGGACAAACACTAACTTTTTGAGTATTATTTCACTTCTAAACAAAAAAAAAAAAAAAAAAAGGAAATACAACAACCATGATTTAGACAAGTATTAGGAACCTAACACTTCTTATAAAATTGCCAATTATGGCTTTTTTATATAATTTAACTATTAGTCTGTGGGGGCGGCTATAAAAAAAGAAAGCACCACAGACTGGGTGAATTAAAAAACAAATTTATATTCTCATAGTTCTTGACACTAGGAAATGTTAAGATCAAAGCGATGTCAGGGTCATTTTGGGGGCAAGCTTCTCTTCCTGAGTTGCAGACACGTTCTCACTGTACCCTTGCATGGCCCTGGGAGGAAGGAGGTTTGATTTCTATTCCTCTTCTTATAAGGATACCAGTTCTACCTGACATCATTTAACCTTGATTACCTTCCTAAAGGCCCTTTCTCCAAATACAATCACATTGGGGGATTAGGGCTTCAACCTATCAACATAAGAAATCTGAGGACACAATTCAGTCTGTAACAATCTGTATTTGATGTCAAAAAGAAGGCAGTTGATTTCTTCATACTTATAACTATGTCCCAATACAAGGTGGAGAAGCCAACATAGAAACATAGACCCATCCCTAATGGAAACAGGAAATATCTGTAATACCTATGCACATACACACACAAAAAGGAACAACGCCAATGTGATGAAGATTTGTGAACCAGTGGGATCCTGTCAAGAACGGACACATTCATCTGCAGGTCTCAGACACAGCCTGAGGAGTATGCAGCTATTCCCCAAGTAGAGGATGTGCAGAGAGGGATGGAGGGTCCTGCTAGTGAATAACGGGATGTCACTCAAATACCTAATTTTAAAAAACAAAGCAAGGAGAACTTTGTCAAAGATAACCTTCCTCTCCTTCCAAAAATAAATTCTGCTAGGCACAAAAGCATTCAGAAGAGAATTCTAAAAAGCTCCTTTAAGAAGCTGACATATTTAATTCTATATAAACTGTTTCTAAGCACTGGGGAAGAAAAGGGGAAATTTTCATTAATGTTAATACAGATATACCTCAGAGATCATATGGGTTTGGTTTTGGACCACTACAATAAAGTAAATATCACAATAAAGCAAGTCACACAATTTTTTTTGGTTTCTCAGCATACGTAAAATTATGTTTACTGTATACTGTAATCTACTAAGTGTGCAATAGTATTATATATTTTAAAAAGTATATAAATTTAAACTTACTTTATTGCTAAAAAATGCTAAGCACCATTTGATCCATAAGTGAGTTGTAATGGTAAGAAAAGTCACTGATCACAAAATCACAAAACAAATATAATAATAATGAAGAGATCTGAAATATTGCAAGAATTACTAAAAAGTGATACAGAGAGACATGAAGTGCACAAATGCCATTAGAAAAATGGCACTGACAGACTTGCTTGATACAGGGTAGCCACAAATCTTCAATTTGTTAAAAAAAAAAAGGCAATTATCTGCGACATACAATAAAGTGAAGTATAATAAAATGGGAGACAGCTATATATACACCCAAAAAATAGCCATAGGAAGAAAAACACATGGAAAAATAATGTTCATGAATATGGATACAAAAACTCTACCAGTTTTAGCCTATAGAATCCAGAAAACAAATTATAAATACAATCAAAATTAATTTTTTCAGAAGTCTTAGGATGATTCACTATTTGAATTACTTTAATATATTCCACTATATTCCTAAGACAACAGATATATATTTTTAATACATATGTAATAAAAACCTTACTATGAAACTAACAGTTAAAAAATGGAAAAGTAGTAAATGTCTATCAGAATGCAGAATTTCTATCAGAAATGCATTAAATTCCACCAAGGGAGCTGTTGTAGCTAAATTATGGCATATTTATACAATGCAATATTGATTACTTAATACAATTTAAAAAATTCATTCCTTTATGTATTGCTATAAGGTATATTACTGAGTGGAAAAAAATACAGAACAGTATATGTGTATATACTCATATGCATGTTATATGTATTTATATTAAAAATGAGTACATATACTTGAAATGCATAGAACATTTCTGAAATAATAGAGAATTCAAGTAATCATTGAGAAACAAAATTGAGAAAACATTAGTTTTCATTGTATAGTCTTTCCTAGCTTTTAATTTTTCAAGCAATTCCATTCATTACCTAGTCAAAAATAAATCAATTGATTTTTTTTTTAATGTATAAGCTTTTGTACAATGTCAAGAAAAAAAAAAAGTAAGGCAAGTTGATTTACAGGCAAAACGAGTGGTAAAAAGAAAAAAATACATAAAGGTACTAGTAACCATTGACTATATTGAGATCACCTGACACAGCCCAAATATGACTGCTTTCAAGAACCTTGACTTGGGAGGTCTAGATTGAAATACTTTATACTCTACAAACCATAGCACTTTCTTTACTTGTCCTATACTTTGTACCTTGTTTTACAGTACTTAATTCGCATAATTTAATCTCTCAGCCTTTCCCATGCTATTTATATCTTGTTAACCTGTCTTGAGTAGATAAGACAATATCTATCTTTCAGGAAGTCTTAGCTCAGCATATTATTTCCTTTAGAAAGCTTTGTTTTAGCCTAAGTTTTTAATTTTCCAGGAACTCCTTGATTCTTCAATGAATCCTTTATCTTACCATGTTATACACCAAATTATTTTTGCAAGGTCTTTATCCCTTCTATGTCATTAACTTTGAAATAGTAAGTCACATGTTTCAGGTCATTCAACCTTGACTTCAACCCCCTGATAGGGACTTCACCCATGTTTTGCCAATAAGAAACACAAAGCTCCAGGTGATTAATTTGTCCAAGTTAGAAGTAATCAAGACTGAAACAAACAAACAAAGCAAAAGTAGGCAAGACTAGATTTGACTCAAAGGCATCTGATTGTATGGTTATGCTATATCTAAGCTATTGCCTAGAACTTAGTATTTATATTAACTGCTAGAGTTGTAGGGCTAAGAAACCACACATTCTGCTATAAAGTAGGAAATCCCTGGACTTATTTGTGGAAGAATAGAAATAATATTCCTTATCTAAGTTTAATTTACCATTTGAGCTTGCCTTTGAGCAGGATGGTTAGTATTTTTAATCTTAGTCTAAACTGTGATCACCTAAAAAATTGCTTTAAACTAGTATACTTAGCTTCAGATTATAATACAGAGTAACCAGGAAAAAAAGTGATACAATGAAACAGCATTTCCTAATTGTTCTGATATAATTTCCTATAAGGATAAGACTATGTTGATACAATAAAGTGTGATGACTCAGTGTCTCCTTGATCATGTCAATTAAAACAGATTATCTGGGAGGCAGATCAAGGTGGCAGAGAACAGGAAGACCCAAACCTCACTTTCTTCCACAAACACACCAAAACTGCAACTACATACAGAACAATTTTCTCTATGAGAATGACTGAAAGATGAGCTGAATGGCTTTAATAAAACCAAGAATATAAAGAAAAGAAAAACACAAGGAATTTGGTAGGAGAAGGAGAGAAGAGGTCTAGTTGGGACCCATCCACCAGCAGGTGAACCAGAAGAGAAGGAAGACATCACAGGCTAAGGGATCCTCCCTAACGAATGAGGGTTTTTAACCCCATATTGGGCACCCAACTCTGGAGTCTGGTACTGAGAGGATGACCTCCCTGGCTGCTTTTGAAAATCAGTGGGGCTTACTGGAGAGCAAAAGGAAAGCAAGACTACTCTTAAAGGTCATACACACAGACTTGTTCACTCGCAGTTCCACCACAGAAGCAGCAGATTGAAAAGTGTTTGGTGATCTGGCTAGCCTGCCAAGACAGCCCCAACTCACTCCTTAGCATGGACCAGTCCCTCCAGCTACAGCCCCACATGCCCCCCTCCCAAAGGTGGCCACTGTTAGCCTACCTGACAGAAACCAGAGCTCACATCAGACTCTGGCTCTAGCCTCTCTAGCTCCAGTCCACCCTTATTAATGTAGTAGTCCCCACTGGGAGAAGTCCTGGATTGTGCTAGAGTCAGTCTCTAGCGACATCCAGCTCCAACATACCCCCACCAAGATGACGGCCATGGCATGCTTCCAGGAAAAGCCCCAAACTCTACTTGCTTCAGATTCAGTTCTCCCACCAAAGCCAGTGAGCACAAAAACTGCATAGGGATACTGCCACATAAGGATACACGTTCAAATCAGGGGTAGGTAATTGTGTTGCCTAATTTCATAGAGACAAACAGAGAAAGTGAACAAAATAAGAATCATAAATATGTTCCAAATAAAAGAGTAATATAAAATCCAGGAAAAAATCTACTAAAATGGATGTAAGTAATTTACTTAATAAAGAGTTCAATGAAATAAACATAAAAATGCTCACTGAACACAGGAGAGCAGAGGAACATAGTGAGAATTTTTTTTAATTAGAAAATATTAAAAGAAACCAATCAGAGCTGAAGAATAAAGTAATTAAAATGCAAAATACACTAGACAGAATTAACAGCAGATTAGGTAATACAGAAGAACACATAAGAGATCTGGAAGACAGAATAGTGGCAATCACACAATTACAACAGAAAAAAGAAAAAAAAAATTAATGAGGGTAATTTGAGGGCCTTCTAAGACATCAAGCATATGAAAACTTGCATTCTAAGCGTCCTAGAAGGAGGAGAGAAAGGGGCAGAAAGTGTATGTGATGCTATCATGACTGCAAACTTCCCTAACCTGAGGTATCCAGAGCTAAGAATCACAGAGACTCTCAAACAAAATAAATCCAAAGAAACACATATCAAGACATATAATTACAATGGCAAAAATTAAAGAGAATTTTAAGGCAGCAACAGATAAGACAAAGAGTCACACACAAGGGAACCCCAAAAACCTATGTCCTTAATTTTCAAAAGAAAACAAAGCACAGAGGGGAGTGCCACGAAATTTTAAAGTGCTGAAAGGAAAAAACATACAACAAAGGACACTCCACCCATCAAGGTAGAATTCAATTCAGAATTCAAAGACTGATCAATTTAGAATTCAAAGATGGATCAGACTTTCCCAGACAAGCAAAAGTTAGAGGAGTTCAACACCACTGAACCAGTCTCACAAGAAATATTAAAGGATCTTCTTTAAGCAAAAAAGAAAAGGCCATAAACAAAAAATAATATATATTTCCTATATATGAAGGAAAAATCTCACTGGTAAAGATAAATACATAGTGAAAACAGTGGACCAAACATTTAAAAAAGCTAGTATAAAGGGTAAACAAACAAAAAAACACAGTATCAACTGCAATAAACAGTTAAAATATGGACATGAAGATGTAAAATATGACATTAAAAACAAAACATTGAGGGAGCAAAAAATGTAGAGCTTTTAGAATATATTTGAACTTTAATGGCTATTAGTTTAAAACAAATATACGGATATAGATATATAGATTGATATATATCAAACTCATGGTTACTACAAACCCAGAAATAACACAAAGGGAAATCCAACTGCAAAGCAAAAGACTAGAAGAAAAGAGCAGAGAACTACAAAAACAACCAGAAAACAAGTAACAAAATGGCAGTAACTACACATCTGTCAATAATCAATTGAAATATAAATGGACTAAGTGTTCCAATCAACAGACAATGGGTGGCTGAAAAGAAAAAACAAGCCCCATTTATATACTGACTACAAAAAACTTACTTCAGAGCTAAATACACACACCGACTGAAAGTGAGAGGAAAAAATGTATTGCAGACAAATAGAAACAACAACAACAAAACATTCATATCAGACAAATTAGACTTTAAAATAAAGTCTGTAACAAAGACAAAGAAGATCACTGTATAATAATAAAGGAGTCAATCCAAGGAAAGGATATAATATTTGTAAACATAATGCACCTAACATAAGAGCACCTAAATATATAAAACAAATTATTAATAGATATAAAGGGAGAAATAGACAATAATACAATAATACTAAGAGACTTTACTACCCCATTTACATCAATGGATAGATTACCAGACAGAAAATTAATAAGGAAGCAGTGGCCTTAAATGACACATTAGGTCAGATGAACTTAATAGATATATATACAGAGCATTCCATTCAAAAGCAGCAGAATACATATTATTTTCAAGTATACATAGAACATTCTCCAGGACAGATCATATGTTAGGCCACAAAACAAGTCTCAATAAATTTAAGACTGAATTCATATCGTATCTTTTCCAACCAGAATGGTGTGAAACTAGAAATTATAGAAAGAAAACTACAAAACACAAATACCCAGTGATGAAACAATATGCTACCGAAAAACTGAGTCAACAAAGAAATCAAAGAAGAAATAAAAATCCCTGAAGAAAAATGAAAATAGAAACACAACTTTCCAAAATCTATGGACACAGTAAAAACATTTCTAAAGAAGGAAGTTATAATGATACAGGCCTACCTCAAAAAAGAAAACTCTCAGATAACCTGACTTTCTGCCTAGAGAATTGGAGGAAAAAAAACAAAGCCTAAAGTTTAACAGAAGAAAGGAAATAAAGATCAAAGTAGAAATAAAGAAAATAGAAACCAAAGGAATAATAGAAAAGATCAATGAAACTAAGAGCTGGATTTTTAAAAAAGATTTTAAAAGTTGATAAACCTTTCGCCAGACTCATCAAGAAAAAAAGACAAGAGGGTCCAAATAAATAAAATTCAAAATGAAAAGAAGTTACAACAAATTTCACAGAAGTACAAATAATAAGAGAATATTATGAACAGTTATATACCAACAAATTGAACATCCTAGAATAAATAAATTTCTAGAAACATACAATTTTTCAAGTCTGAATCAGGAAGAAATAGAAAATCTAAACAGATTGGTAATGAAATTGAATCAATCAAGAAACTTCCAACAAATAAAAGAACCATATGGCTTCACAGGGGAATTCTACCAAATATTTAAAAGTAGTCATACCTACCCCTTCTCCAACTACTCCAAGAAATTGAAGAAGAAGGAACACTTAAAACTCATTCTACAAGACCATCATTACCCTGGTACCAAAACCAGACAAAGAAAATTACAGGCCAATATCCCTGACAAATATAGATGCAAAAATCCTCAACAGAATATTAGTAAACCAAAGTCCACAATATGTTAAAAGACTCATACATCATGATTAAGTGGGATTTACTCTAGGAATGCAAAGATGTTTCAAAATCTGCAAATCAATAATGTGATACAGCACATTAGCTAAACGTAGAATAAAATCACAATAATCTCAATAGATTCAGAGAAATTATTTGACAAAATTGAACATCCATTCTTAAGAAAAATTCTCAACAAAGTTTATATAGAGAAAGCACATCTCAACATAAAGACCATTTATGACAAACATAAAGCTAACATCATACTCAATGGTGAAAAGCTGGAACTTTCTCCACAAGATCAGGAATAAGACAAGGATGCCTATGCTTACTATTTAACATAGTACTGGAAGTTCTTGGCCATGGCAATCAGATGACAAAAAGAAATAAAAGGCATCCAAATTGGAAGGGAAGAAGTAAAACTGTCACTATGTGCAGATGAAATGGTACTATATATGGGACACACTAAAATAACGGGTCTACTAAAAAAAACTATTAGAATTAATAAATGAATTCAGTAAAATTCCAGGTTACAAAATTAATATGCAGAAATCTGTTGCATTTCTATATACTAATAATGAACCATCAGAAAGAAATTAAAAATTCCATCTACAGTTGCATCAAAAAGAATAAAATACCTAGGCAAAAGTCTTACCAAGGCAGTAAAAGATCTGCACTCTTGAAAACTTTAAGATACTGATGAATGAAATTAAAGATGACACAAATAAATAAAAAGATACCCTGTGCTAATGGATTGGAATATTAATATTGTTAAAATGTTCATACTACCCAAATCAACCTACAGATTAAATGTAATTCCTAGCAAAATACCCATGACATTTCTCACAGAACTAGAACAAATAATCCTAAAATTTGTATGGAATCACAAAATACCCTGCATAGCCAAAGCAATACTGAAAAAGAACAAAGATAGAGGTATCATGCTTCCTGACTTCAGACTATACTACAAAGCCATAATAATAAAAACAGTATGGTACTAGCACAAAAACAGATACATTTATCAATGGAA
This sequence comes from Camelus ferus, assembly GCF_009834535.1. Lineage (NCBI taxonomy): Eukaryota > Metazoa > Chordata > Mammalia > Artiodactyla > Camelidae > Camelus > Camelus ferus. The sequence goes on from NC_045701.1 coordinate 47,224,840, forward strand.
TAGAATACAGAGCCCAGAAAAAAATCCATGCACAAGAGGTCAATTAATCTACAACAAAGGAAGTAAGAGTATACAATGGGGAAAGACAGTCTTCTCAATAAGTGGTGCTGGGAAAACTGAACACCTACATGTAAAACTGGAACATTTTCTCACACCATATACACAAATAAACTCAAAATGGATTAAAGACTTAAATGTAAGACCAAAAACCATATACCCCAGAAGAAAACATAGGCAGTAGATTGACAACAATCTTAGCAATACACTTTTGGATCTGTCTCCTCAGGCAAGGGCAACAAAAGCAAAAACAAACAGGATATAATCAAACTAAAAAGCTTTTGCACAGCATAAAAACCATCATCAAAAGGAAAAGGCAATCTACTGAATGATGGAAGATATTTCCAAATGATATGTCTGATAAGAGTTTAAAATCCAAAATTTATAAAGAACTCATAAAATTCAGTATCAAAAAACAATCCAATTTAAAAATGGGCAGAGGATCCAAATACCCATTTTTTTCCTAAGAAGACAAACAGATGGCCACAGGTATATGAAAAGATGCTTAACATCACTAAAAACTAGAGAAGTGTATGTCAAAGTCACAATGAGATATTACTCCACATCTTTTATATGTATATAAAATGTGTGTGTGTATATATATATATATATATAGACATTCTATATATATATATAGACATTCAAAAACATTCACGAATATAAATTGAATTAAGTTATCTATGTGCTAAGACATAAATGTTTATGATTTTTTTATTTTACAAAGAATCTGTATTATTTTCATACAAGTATTATTTTTACATGTAAAAACGAAGCCAATCAGAATAAAGTGCAGGAAAGGAGGATTAATTTAATCAGGACATGGACCAGTGTCAGTAAATAAAGTAAATGCAGACTTTGTGACTGGCAGGGACAATGGCAAAACAATGAAGCAGATACTAAAAAGATTCAGATTAGCGAGCACATATTATCATTTTTAGAAAAATTTCCCAGGAAATATACAATGTGTTACTATTTATTCCCATTTGGAATTTGAAAATGAAAATTTGTAGTCCTAAATAGGATAAAACAGATTTGATGCTGAGCTATATAAATAAGCTTTTAAATTAGATTAAATTAAATGTTTTTAATCCAAGAGAGGGTATAATTTACAGAAATCTTGAGATAAATTTACATTAAGAGCAGCCAGAACTTATCTGTCATTTGGAATAGTTTATTTCTATGACTTAAGGCCAGAATTTCCAACACCTCGCTCTGAATAAATTCAACGTGTTCAATGAAAATAATGAATGCTGATGTTATTTTTTCTACCAAAATTTCTTCTAGGAAAACATATGTAAAAATCAATTAAGCCAATATTATTTTAATTATGCAATATGCCTTTTAGAAACAACTGAAACAATCCCTGAGGGCCATTTGCTCTATACTTTGAGGCAAGGGAAGCATTTACCACCCAACTTCTAAGGTCATGGTGGCATACCTTGGTATCACCTCCACAACATCTGTTCTCCCTGCTTTCCTTACCAGGAGAAACCTGGTTTTATTCCAACTACAAGATTTGACATTTCTAAATCCTTCATAGCTAGTAATGGATAAGTAATGGAGATTGGATCAGTGAAGTGTAAGAGGATGTCTACTAAATAAGCTTCCAGAAAGATGTTTTCCTGGTAAAGGGGAAAGACTCAGCTGCCTTGTGCCTTTTGCCTTTTGCCTTTCTCCTCCTTTCTCTTGCCTGAGACACAGATATGACATCTGCAGCAGCCAACTTGTGACCATGAGGGAAAAGTCACATGCTAAGGATGGTGATCCAAGGAGCCAAAGTTAGGGCCCTTCATGATATCATAACATCATTGCACCAGTTCTGGTCTGCTCACCTCCAAATTTCTTGTTATAGGGAAAAACTATTCAACCATTGTTGTCACATTTCTGTTACATGCAGCCAAGTGCAGTCCTATTGTATACTCATGTACATCATCTTTTGATTACCACAAATGTCACAGACCTTGTCACATAAGTTGAACAGATGTTTACTGTATTAAGCAATATGTATTCAATATTAAACAAATACACAACACTATAAATACAAATATAGTCTAGTGTCTTAAGTCTCATCTGTTTTAATATGAATTGTAAGTTTATACTGAAATTTACTCAAATGTGATCACACAATCTTCACTTTTACATGTCACTCACTACTGTAAGTTAATCAGAAGTTAGTTATTTTAAAATATTCCAAAATTATTCTTGTTGTTTTATCTATAATCTTAATAACCCATTGTTGAATAACTATTCTGCTTGTCTAAGAGAGTGAAAAGGTGCATTTGTTTCTGTTTACTTCAAAAAGAAGAGACAGATCTTTAAAAGATAGATGAAAAATGAGCACAGCTTATTAAATGATTTCCTCTCTGAGATCAAGAACTGGATTTAGGAACTAGAATCCAAGAACCCAGCTTAGATATTTGTTACTATGTTGTTAAAGGCAAAAAAAAAAAAAAAAAAAAAAAAAAAATCAACTGGAATTGAGATGTCATTACCCCTAAGGGAAAAGTCTATATTCTTCTCTTTTACCAATCAGGATATATTATTTAGTTTATTAAAAAAAAGTCCCAGAAGGTTTTATTTCTAGATTTGATCTCAGAAAGTGATGGTAACAGAAAGTTTCTGAATAGCAACAGAAGCATTTTGCCTACCTTGTTGTGATTAAATCTGGAGTAAAAAGGTTTATCAAGATTCAGTACTTTTGTGCTATTATCAATAAAATACGTAAGCCACCAAATTTCAGTGTGGTCATTTTTATTTAAATCTACACTTATATTAAGAATATATCTGGTTATAAAATAAGGTTTAATGTGCCAAGCATTCACAAGAGGTCAACATTCACTGGTATGCCCCAAGGGCAACACTCAAAATAAAGACTTGCAGTCTGCTCTTACAGCACCTAACATGTGAAAGTGACTCATCTCAAGGCAGGAATGTTGCATGAATGCCTGTTTCTAAAAGAGCAGCTTGTGTGAAGCCTTAAAGTGCAGCTCAGCATCAAAGGAAGATTAACATGAGCCCCAGCAGGACTGCTGTCTTCTGTTGATTACCAGCTGTCATGGAAACTAAGCTTCAGGATTGTAGACTGCTTCCTGTCTTTAAAAGGATTCACAAGTTTAAGAAAACATATGTTTTTTGTTTTGTTTTCCATTTACTTTAGTATAAAATCTCACTTCAAAGGGATTCTCCATTCACTACTAACATCTCCAGTCCTCGGGGAAATATACTTTTGAAATAGAATAAAAGGATTCTGTTACAACCACTTTAGTGGACCCTTACCTGGGGCATCTTAACTGGGTTACCTGTGTGCTATCTTCCCTTAAATTAAACTCAGACCTGCATCTTATCTTAAATTCCTTATAATCTTAGAAGTCTAAAACCATGCACTAGGAAAATCAAAAAAGAAGTGTGTCCTCCAAGTAATTTGCTTGCCTTCAAGCTAGAACATCAACACATTTAAAAATCAACTATTAAAAATATCATATTTCACATGGATAGTGTAGAATGTAAATAAAGTGATGAACACAACCGTTGCATTCTAGTTTGATATTTTACGTAGAAGTACACTCAGCGTTCTTGATGCTTCTAATAGTTCAGTCCTTATTACCATCATAGATTAGTACTCACTAATATGTAAAACAAAATGCCACCTATATTTATGCACTGTACATTGCTGAAAACAGAAACTGCTTATCAATGATATCTTAGAAGGTATCATTTCAAAGTAAAGTATCTCATGTGATAATCTTGCCTCAGAGAAGTTTTTCAAATGCCTAGTTATAATCCAGTAATATGTACGATCTATGTATCAGTTTAGTGGAAACAACACTGTTGCCTCTTTTATAGGATGCATTTCAATTAATTTCATATTTCTGAGAATGTAGTGTGACAACAGAATGCCTAAGATCAGATGGAAAGACCTAATATCGCGATAAGAATTGATGGGGGAATCACTGATGACATTAGTCCCACAACACATCTGAAGCAACCTCCTTCCCTTCATCTTTTGTCAATATGCTGGTTGTCTATTATTTGGTTAACATCTATGCTCTGTTAAGATGCTCTCTTACAGCTACTAAGTGACTATCTTTCACAGTCAGTAAATTCCACTTGGCTTGTCTTATTATACAGAGAACAGAGCCCAAGGTTGTATCCTTTTAGATCAATATTTTTGTTTTATATTTGCTATGTTATTTACACATTTCTATAAAAGCTCCTGCAAAGGTACCTGGGATTCCAAGTACCAGTTTTACCAAGGAAGCATGATAGATTTTGTTTCACGTTGTTTCTTCTTTTAGTCCATAAAGGAAAACACACTAAAATCAGAAAAAACCACAAGTGATAATAAGATTAGACTGCAAAAGTTATGTATTATTTTTACATTTATATGAAACAGAGTATTTTATAGAGTAAGTGGTTAATAAAATATACATGTATTATTTCCATTGACATTAGACTGACCTAAAAATTCTCATCTTTGTTTATAAAAAAAAAATCCTAATGTCTAAAAGCAGATTTTCACTAGTATTCATATGTCTTAAAAACTGAAGAGTGAAAATAAATCAATAATGCTCCAGCAGGCTCTGTTCTTCATTAGATTTTAGTAACAAAGATATGCTGTAAATTAAAAATCTAGAGAAGATATCTTGATCCTTGATCTTACATCTCTTACTGATAGGCTACAATATAACTCATAAATAATAAGTTCACAACTATTATGATATTCAATAAACTATGCAACAGAAATAAATCAACTCTATGAATTCAGGCTACAAAGGGAATAGAGGAAAAGGGTATTTTTTTGCTTGAAAACATAAAAAAGCTTAAAAAATTAATTTATGTTCTAATTCTGAATTTTATTGTTATAATATGAATGGAACATACATGAACACTAATTAATATGATATATATATGACATTTTAGATTTTTACTGAATATACTGCGGTCATCTTTATACATTAATCTTGAAGTTTTGATATTTTTCCCCTTCATAAAACCACTTACGTACAAATGCCACAACATCTCACGTCCATATAGACTATTATAATCCACTGTCACAAGTTCTGTAATCACCATTTTGTGAATAAACTGCATCTACCAAACTAGGACAATAATCCAGAGAAATAAAATGTTCACTCATCACTAGAGCCAGTTTAAATCCTAGGGCCCCGTAAAGAATTTTGTTTAGATCTTATTTTAATGAATTGGCTTTCAACTTTCCCTTACTATATACCTTAAACACATCATTAATATTAATTATTAACCACTTTTTTAAAAATGCCTTAAAATGAATCTCTAGCCCATATTTAAAAGGATAGGCAAGTAAAGTTTATTCTCCTAGTTTAAATGGTACTAATTAATAAAACTGCTTTTAAAAAATATTGTTTCAATCTGACTATTGCCTCAATTCAAATCAGACATATTTTGATAACTTCTCTTCAAATAAACCCACCTGAGCACACAGAAAAATCAACCTATACACATAACTTTAATAATTCCCAATATACAAAAAAAAATTTCCAATATACAGTTAAACCCTTGGAATCAGCTGACTTCTACAGAGTGATAAATCAACAATCCTAGCAACAATTAGAAATTGTTAGCCTCTTTGTAATTAATTTTATCATAGATTTTGACTTTTATAATTGAATATAATTATATATAATAATTCAGGAATATTTAATAATTTCTTATTCATGCTTCATGTTATACTAAGCACTGACAACAAGATCGAAAGTAACCAAGTACATATAGTTTAGCTTTTTAAAGCTTTGTACTAGATACACAAAAATTAAATCATTAAACACTTGATATATCATCAAAAATCTATCTAAAGAGTTTATGGTTATAGTGGAGAACTATTAGATGTTTCTTTTTAATTTTGCAAGAGAAATAAAGAGTTACACTAACTAGAAAAAATATATAATACAACAAAAAATAAATGTGCATAAATAATGCAAATTAATAGAGGGTACATTTATTTATAACTCTACTGAATTTATGCATAGAGATAGCTATAAAGTAGGCTTATACTTTCCAGAGATACGATAAACTGACAGGATCTTTAATGTATCTTATGAATGCTAACTTCCCCCACAGGGAGAACTAACACTTCTGATTAGCTAAAGTAAATAGCAAGTGATAGGCAATTACAAGCGGTTCTCAGTGGTAGCACTTTCCCTGTTCATACCTAATAAAGATTTAAAACATAAAACATATTGCTCTATACACTCAGGGAAAAAAATGAAATGGGATTCCAGAGTTCAGGTTGTGTTTTAACTTTGCCATTAATGATCCTTGTGCTACATAACTTAACTCTAAACCCGTATTAGTTTAGAGTATTCTAATACCTGCTTTGGGGATTTTAAAGGGTATCTTAGAATTTCCAGTAAGATGAATCCTGAAATTAAATTTTTGTACTCAACTCCTATTAATGTAAGGACCACTTACCTTGGAAATTTACATGTCATATACAGTAAAATCTGTATTTTCAGTACCATAATCATCCTCACATTTAAACAACTACAAAGAAGGAAAAAAAGGGACTACATAGAAAAGCCGGGGCTGGGAAGGAGCTGGAAGAAGAAATCAGCCACTTAGCATTTTCTGAATCTGTCTATAAGGCCCAAACTTATTTTATTAAAAGATTACATATTAATTGCATAAAAAATATTCAAGTCTATTTTCTAATGTTGTGGATATAATAACATTCTTGTAAGCAATACAGGTATATTCAATATTAGCTTCATCTCAAAGATAGGAAACTAGAATTCATTTCTTGTGCAAATGTCAAATGCATAATAATATCAACCAGTGCACCAGAAAGGGAACTTCCGGATTTCCAGCTTATTGCTAATTTTCCTGCCTGGTTATGACTAGCACACAGCTACAGTAGAAAACTTGTCACAAACATTTACTGCAGCAAAGCAAAATCTGCACGAGAGGATCAAAATGCTGAGCTCAATTCACCTTGCTTTAGAGACAGAACCTGCTGTCTTTGTTTGAATTCCCTCTCCCATCCTTTGCCTTGTGAAGTCCCATTTCCTTCTTGTGATGCCTGTCATTAACTTTCATAAATGGAAAAGATTGCCTCTTCTGAACTTCTGCAGAATCTATTGAGTATATATTATTATATGGAGTCTTGTATTGCTTTTTAATGTTCGTATGTTTATTTCTCATTTCAGCAATTAAATTTCAATAATGGGAGAGTTCAATGTTTATGAAATCTGCCACTCTGCCAATCATCTGTTTCTCCTCTTTGCTGAACAGCTCACATAGTATTTCCCACAAAGGTTATTTCTACAAGTGTCTGCTTCCTACAGACCGAATTTCTGGAGGATTGTGATGAATTTCAACCAAATATCCCAACACTTAGTAAGAAGTACTAGTTAGCACTCAGCAAATAATAAAGATATACAGGTTCAACAAATGCTAGTTCTATATTTTATAACTGAATTAGCCAACTTCTCTTTAATTTTTTTAAATGGGAAACATTTTTTCCAACTGATATATTAAAATAGGATTAACATTAGAGACATAGATGAAAAATATGTTTGTTTTCACTAATTTTGGAGGATTCTGTTGAATTTTTGTTGTGAGAGAAGGATGAATTAGAAAGCATAACTTATTTAAAAAATAATAAAGTTAAAATACCTAGCCAAATAGAAATGCTGCATTGGTGATGTCTGTAGATAACTGATACATTCAAAAAATTGTTCAAAGTGTTTTTTGCAGTTGGAGATAATTGATCACAAAATCATTTTATGACCACACTTCTAAGATCATATAGTATTTTTCTCATCTCATACCTAAAGAATAATAAAAATCAAATTCAAGGAGAAATGACTATGTGGTTCTCATTATCCCCCCAACAAAGAGCACAGTTCCATACAAAGTATTCAAAAAAGCTAGGAAGGGAGGGGAAGGGGGATAAGACTGGAAAGTAGGGGATGGGAGTGGGGAACCAGAAGGAAGCCCAATGATTTTATTTGGTCAGACCAAGCCAAAGGATTAGTTTGGGTTTCCTTGTCCTTCATCTTCAGACACAGAGATAGAGCAAAGCCTTTTTCTAAGGGAAAAAAATATGACCCCATTATTCAGATTTAGCAGTATATCTGTTAACAAGATTTAACAGTCAACAGACAAAACAGTCTTGATAAAGAAGAACGGAGCTGGGGGATTCACGGTCCCTGACTTCAGGCTATCCGACAAAACTATAGTAATCAAAACAGTATGGTACTGGTACAAAAGCAGATACATAGATCAATGGAATATGACAGACAGCACTGAAATAAAATCAGGGATTTACAGTCAATTAATCTATGACAAAAGAGGCAAGAATATACAGTGAAGATAAGACAGTTTATTCAATAAGTGGTGCTGGGAAAACCGGACAGCTACCTGTAAAAGAATGAAATTAGAACATTCTCTAACACCATATTAAAAAATAAACCCAAAATGGATTAAAGACCTAAATGTAAGACCAGTTACTCTAAAACTCATAGAGGAAAACATAGGCAAAACACTCTCTGACAAAAATCAAAGCAATATTATTTTGGATCCATCTCCTAAAGTAAAGGAAATAAATGCAAAAATAAACAAATTTAACTAAGTTAAACCCTTTTGCACAGCTAAGGGAAGCACTGACAAAACAAAAAGACAACCTACTGAATGGGAGAAAATGTTTGCAAATGATATGACCAGTAAAGGATTAATATCCAACATAGATAAACCGCTCATACAACTCAATTGCAAAAAAACAACCTGATTAAAAAGTGGGCAGATGAACTGAATAGACATTTTTTCCAAAGAAGAAATGCAGATGGCCAACAGGCACATGAAAAGATGCTCAACAGCGTTAATCATCATGGAAATGCAAATCAAAATGACAATGAAATATCATCTCATACCTGTCAGAATGGCTATTATCAAAAAGTCTACAAACTACAAATGTTCATGAGGATGTGGAGAAAAAAGGGAACCCTTGTACATTGTTGGTGGGAATGTAAATTTGTGCAGCCACTGTGGAAAGTAGTATGGAGATTTCTCAAAAACTAAGAATAGAATTACTATATGACTCAACAATTTCACTTCTGGGTATATATTCAAAAAGTACAAAAACACTAATTCAAAACTATACATGCACCCCCATGTTCATAGCAGCAGTATCTACAATTGCCAAGACACAGAAACAACCTAAGCATCCACCGACAGATGAATGAATAAAGAAGATGTGGTGTATATATATATATATATATATATATATATATATATATATATATATATATATATAATAGAGTAGTATTTCATTATATAGATATATATATATATCTATACACATAAAAGGTAATTTTTGCCATTTGTTGCATCATGAATGGACTTGAAGGGCATTATGCTAAGTAAAATAAGTCAGACAAAGAAAGATGAATACTGTATGATATCACTTAAATGTGGAATCTGAAAGATACAGTAAAGTAGTGAATATAACAACAACAACAAAAAAAACAATACCCTTACCACTTTCTTGTTACCAGTGTTGAGGGGAGGGGCAATAAAGCAGTGGGGGAGTGGGAGGTACCAAGTGTTGGGTGTAAGATAGGCTCAAGGATGTACTGTACAACACTGGGCATATAGCCAATATTTTGTAATAACTATTAATGGGAAGTAACCTTTAAAAATTGCACAAAAGTTAAAACCTAAAAAATAATAAAGATCTAACCATATTATGGAATAAAGATGTTTTAATTAATCTTAAAAAATTAAAATGAAATTACTAGGACTATGTATCTAAAACTTTCATTTTAAAAGCCCTTGCAAAACTACTAGCTACTTAGTTATCACATTCCTTAAATTCACTTTGTCTCTTTAGTAGCCCATCGCCCGAACATGGATGAAACTGTTGGCAATAGTACGTTCTCTATAGTTAACAGACGGAAATCTATTTAAATTTTTCTAAGGTGATCCATAAAAGACTTTTTTTCCATTTGAAAAAAATCAGAATAGGTCTTACTTAATGCTTATTTTGCACTAGTTATGTTTATTACTTATTATTCATATCTAAAAATAGATTTACTAAAAGGACAGCAATGCTGCCAATTTGTGAAAAAGCCTCTACATGAAAGATATTAGACACAAATAAAGGGGTATTTTCAATTCAACTTTTGACATTAGAATGATAAAAATGAAGTGATTCATCAAAATTATTTAAGATTTAATGGGAAAAAATGTGCTTACATAGGTATGCCTAGCTCTATAAAAAAAACTAAGACCAATGAAAAGTTCTGTTTGATGTCTGTCAAAAAAGCTATATGGCTAATAATAATAATAATAATAATAATAATAATAATAATAATAATAGGTAACATTTAATGAGCATTTACTACGTTTTTTAACAATCTTAAAGTCTTTAAAAAATGTGATAGTTTGATGCTGTCATATTAGAATATTGACCTGATGCTCCTTTTTTGCTCATTTTTGGTAAAGGTCTTTTCCTTGTCTTTTTCCAAATTCACTCTTATCCACTTCCATTTCCAGCTTAATGTCATTTCCACTGGCCATACCAGGCTATTTTATGGGATAACCTGCACATCTTCATGTCTTCAAAGTAAACATTTGCATTTTCTTCAATTGCTCTTTGTTCATTTCCATTTTCCAACTGTTTCTAAGATCAGTAGCTCTTAGTTCAGAATAACAGAGGCCAGGATAGAGGGAAAAAGGGAGGGGGTGGGGACAACTAAATTGAAGCTGAATCAAAAGAGCTGTCAAACTGACACTTCCATTACTGCACAAAATGCACACATTCATCTTTTGTTTGGAAACAAGCCAGTTACAATGGGGTGAAACTTCCAGTCCAGGCACTAACTGTTCTGTGAAGCCAACATGGCTTAAGAGCAACAGAATGATCAGGGATTGGGTGTTGATTTATACATATCTACCTATAAAGCAAATAATAAACTCAAGTGTTCTGTTTTTCCTTACCACTTTCTTGAATAATGACTCATGATAAAAACATCACATCCCAATGCAGAATTTTTGTGCTTGGTATGATCCCCAGATACTTACATATCTAGCACTCCCGTGTATATAAAAACAAAATCAAGAAATATATGTTCAAGTCTGTTTTAATGCTGTCTGAAGTCACTTCTCTCAAGATAGTCACCGACATCAATTATTGGTTTACACTCAGTATGATTATAGATTTTTGTCTTTAAGGGTTTCTAGTTCACTTTTTAAATTTTTATTAAAATCTAACTTAGTACAAAGAGGACATTAACAATATCCTTCCTCCAGAGTTTCTATGACAAGGCACCTGTGAAATAAAAATGTAAGCAAGCTATTTGCACACCATTAAGAATACTATTTATATTCAAGGAAATCTGGTGTTTTTTTATACGTGGACTTTTGTAAAGCTATAACGATTTGACATTTTAGGGTTACATTCTTTTCCCTCATGAGTTTGTCTTTTCCTATAGATACTGTGTAACTCTTTTTCCTTTAGCATACAATGTCTAAATCCCATTTCTCTCTTATTGTGGATGAGCTAGTTGCCCGTATTATCCAGCTAACATAGTCAAAGAAATATTCTATAACAGTAGATATTATTTAGAAATACTAATTTCTTAAATATGGTATTTACCTCATGATTCTGGTAGATAAGCAGTTAATAAGGAAAAGCTTTAAAAAGATAACATTCACCAGTGAGCTTTCAGAACTGCTGTATCCTAATAACAAGAAACAAGCCAGGACTAATAAATATAACATTGCTTGGAGGTCAGGCATAGTACAATTACAGGAACAATGATTTCTCATACACACATCCACGTATCATTATTTGGGTTGCAGCCTAGAGAATTTACCACACAGAAATGCAGCTGAGACAAAAGTACCATGTTTAGATATCCGATGTCTAAAACAGACCATTTACCTTATTAAGATGTAGGTTTAGCGCACAAATGTCCTTGTGCTGAAATTAAAGCAGCACAGCCTTCCTCTCCACCTCCAGGAAATAGTGTTAGCCCTGCAGCCAGAGACGATGAGATATAACCACACAATTTCTGTTGTTAATGGAATGAAGACAGACGTACCAACTGGAAACCATTTTTCTATTTTCCCCTCGCCATTCTCCTTTGCTTCCCTCTCCTCAGCTTCTTCCATTTACATTCTCTTCTCTCTCCCTCCAAACATCCTTCCTCCCCAAATACCTCACATATCCCAAAACTTTCTATGCTTCCTTTTTCTAGAAAGGTTGCTAGTTTACTGGACTTGGGCAAGAAACATCCCAGAGTAGGGATGTGATTTTCTCTTCCTGTTGGACATGTGGTATGAAAGAGCAAAATTTAAAAAAAAAAAAAAAAAAGCACTCAGAGATCTGGATAAATTCCTCAAGGAAGCAGGGAAGTGGAACAAAGCTGAAAAATAACTGCTATCAACAAAAGTTATGTCTAGTAGTATACTGCTTTTCAGAAGCGTGCGGTCTTGATTCAGCAGAAATAATATATACTGTGGGGCAAAACAACCATGCTAAAAACAACGGAATGCCAAGGGAAAGTAAACCAATGCCAAGAAACCCAAGGTTGGCAAAAATCATCCAGAAGAGTCTACAGTGTGCCTGTCCTTAACTACACTGAAGTCTAGCATTGACTAACGCCGTGATTTCTACATCTCCCTTTTGAGCTTTTATACATATGAAGCTATTCCCCCAAAGTCATCATTAATTTTTAAATCACCTGTTTATCAAAACAAAACATGTTCATTGACCAAAATAATGGAAAGATAAAGTATAAGAAAAAACTTTGTTTTAAAAATAGCTAAAACAAGAAAATAGACTGTGAATACCTTGCCATGTTGTACAATTTCTTTTAATCTTACTTGTTTTTGAAGAAGTTATGTTTCTACCACATTTAAAACTTGAGTCTTATCTTTTATTAATACATTTTTATATTCACCTCTTCTGGAAAATTTAAATAGTTTCATTTTATTATATTACAGTGCCATTCAAAACATTATTAAGCAAGCATCACCTTTAAGCACGTGCTGGTTCGATAAATGGTCAATACCTTTTCATGATAATTAGAAAAGTATTTTGAAGTCTTAAGCATCACTAGGATATAGTGCCTTATTGGCCAACAGTAAATGCTAAGTTGTGCTGACTACAACCCCCACTGCTACAGATTAAAGCACGCATTCCCTCAGTTGCTAGGAGTGTCACTTGCGGCCAGTTCACAGCCAATTCCCTTCTCTAGAACCGCCATCAGCCCAGGGAGCTGATTCATCCTGGCCTGGAAGCCCTCCCCACTTCCTGCTGTATGCACGGATATGAAATCCCAGCCTTCCTATTTCCATGCCCAACTCTGGGAGCCTCCGAGCTGCAGAACTCCCAGTGCCATTGTGGCTCCTGTACCAGATCCCTACCTTCACTTCTTCCCTCACAGGTCATTTAGTCTGGCTGCTGTAACAAAATACCATCGACAGTGTGGCTAGTGAACTACAGATATTTATTTCTCACAGTTCTAGGGGCTGGGAATTCCAAGCTCTGGTGTCAGGTGAGGGCTCCCGCTTCTTGCTGTAAGCTCACATGACAGAAGCAGAGAGGGAGCTCTCTGGGGTCTCTCTCATAAGGTCACTAATTCCAATCATGATAGCTCTACCCTCATGCTACAATCACTCCCAAAGGCCCTGTCTCCTAATAACATCACCTTGGAAGTTAGGATTTCAACATATGAATTTCGGGGAACACAAACTTTCAATCCATAGCACACGTTTTAGTACTAAGAAGAGCCCTCCCCCAATAAACTGCCTGTAAGCAAATCTCCATTTCAGAGTCTCTACCGAGAAAACTGGATTAAGGAGTTTATTGCAACTTTTGCAAAGACTAAACCATCTATAGGAAATAGAATCTCTATTGCTATTTAGTTGGAATTTATAAGTAATTAATTTATTACCTGTGATTCAATTAATGATTATCTCATATGCAAATTTTCTTGGATTGAGAGATGCACCTCTTACTAGTTTAAAACGTTGGACAATATATATTCTTCCATTCATGATGGTGTTGCATCACATGAATCTTGGTGCTTATCTATTTAATGGTCTTTGCTATTTGACATTTGACACACATTACTGTCTCCTGCATGTGTTATAGAGTCATTTCATAATCACTGTAAAAAGCACTATTTATCTATGAATTTTCCCAGCTGTATATTAAATTATATTTTAAATGACTCAAAAGTGGACAAAAGGCAAATCTTCTTTTAAAATGAGTTTACAGGGAAATTAATAAAAAAATCCTTAAAGATGTTCTGATACAGAAGAGCTCTTCTGTTTGAGAGAATGTGTCTAAAGAAATTAGCAGAAGAAGCAGGATGTGCAGAGCAATGTCTGTAACCTAATCACACAGATCATCAAAACTTGGTATGAGCAGGGAGGGGGCTGACACCAGAAATACAGTACCACATATCATCATTACAACTTTGACACAGGAGGGGAAATGAAAGAAATCAAAAAGAAACCCAGTTGTCTAAGAAGTTATTGTTCTGACCATGAAGGAAATATAATCCACAGGGGAGATTTCTACTGAATTAACATCATCTGATATTTATACATGTGGACAAAGGGATAAAATGGTCACTAGAAACGCTTTAAAAACAGTATTTAATATTCTGATGTTTCTGATCCTAAAAAGTAATGATTATGTAAAATGTAATTGGAGCAAACACCATAATTACAGTTGCAGAATAATTAGGAGTTCCTAGAGTTTAAATTCCATTATCCCAACGATCACCTGATTTTCACGTGATTTCTTGCTTAGAAGTAACTCACAAATGTCTGAAAGGCCACCCTTTAGTCTCAATATCCATAATAAATGTTTCTATCTGTACTCTTAAAATTTGCCATCACCTAAAAACTTTATTACACTTACTGCTCACAAGTACAGCTAGTCAAGTGAGAAAAAATAACAGACTCTTCTTAGTCTTAAGGAACCACTTAAAATCCCCATCTTACAGAATCCATGCCATGAATGATGTTCACAGACAAAGCTTAGCCCAGTATATCAATCCCCAAATTTAACAAAATTTTGCTCTTTCAAATTAATAGCATTGGAAAACAAAGAGAGAGAATTGGAAGACAAGACAGCAGAGGTAAATGCGGCACTGGGTCTCTAAAATACAGGGTTTTGATAGTTATTCAATGGATACTGTTGAACTGATAAAAACTGTCACTTAGAAGTTGATCATCGAATCAGTTTTTACCTGAGTTGATTTTTCTCATGGTATTATGATTTTCAAAATATTCAGGAATGCAGAAAGTACTTTCCTTCCCTTTAATATAAATCCTTTTTCTGAAAACTGTTGTGGAAATATACATCAAAGATTTTCTACAAGTGTTTTTGCATATATGAATGCTCTTAAAGGATTTTTATTTTGACCTTGTTATCATATAAAAAGGCTGACCACCTAATGAGTTGAGCTTTAGATATCAGACTAGAAACTGATAAGTTCTTTATGGTAACTTTCAATTTGATACCTTTTTTAAAAGACTGTTTATACATAGACTTACAGGGTACAGACATTTGATATATGGTGATCTAAAGTATATTTGCCCAAAGAGTTAGATTAATACAAGTGACTAATAGACCTATGAGTTAGTAGATAGTTGATGAGTAGATAATTCAATCAATCGTATTGTTAGCTTAAAAGATGCCCTTTTGGTTTTCAAAACATGGGTACTAGATATTGTATAGAATGTATAATTAACACAGCAAATGTGAAGAAATTCAGGTTTTATTACTAAATGTACTATTACTATTAAATTACTTGAAGTTAACGGTTGCTCAATATTCTGAAATATTGAAAGCTAAGAAGTCAAAGCAATTACTTATTATTCAAATGATAATAGTGCTAAATTTCTAGAACACAAAGTTAATGCTTCAGTTTCCTCAAAATTTACATATTTTATATACTTATCTCTATGAGTATTTCCTAATGGATACAGAGATACCAGGGCTTTAATTTGCAGGAATCTTGCATAATAATTCTAAAAATGAGACACCCCAACTCACATTTTTCAGTTGGCAAATGACAAGTTGGCTGGGTCTGTTTAAAAAAAAAAAAAAGACTCAAAACATTGTAACATGACTATAACTCAATAAAAAAATGTTTAAAAAAAAAAAGACTGATACCAAAAAGAATGCTTAATTGAAGCAACTGTATTATTTTAAATGATACTGTTTACATGAATAACTCCTATTTCTGAATATAATACATCTTTTTTCACAAGCAATAACCTCAGTATCATACGTGACACAACATACTTGATTTTCACATAACTCCAACTCAATCCACCATAAAAACTTATTGATTGTACTAATAATCCCTCCTAAAATTGACACACTTCTCCAATTCTACACCAGAAATCTAATTCAATTGACTTAATTCAAGTCTCATCTGGACTACCGAAACATTTCATAAATGATCTTTAACAATCGTTTCCTCTTCATCACTACAGTATCAATAAATTCAAGTCTATAAAGAAATAAACACTATTCTTAGCCAAAAACCTGCAATTTTTTATATCATTTGTAAGATCTACCTCCTATGTCATGCTTCTTTCCATCACAGAAACACTGCACATGCCATTTTACTGTGGAATTTTGTCTCTTCATTACTAATTTCCAGGTGCCTGAAAAAGTATCAAGCATACACTCAAACTTAGTATTTTCTGAGTAAGAGAACAAAGATTAGGTGAATTTAAATTAGAGCAGAAATCAATGAAATTAAAAAAAATGAAATAGAGGAAAATCAACAAAACTAAAAGCTAGTTCTTTGAAAAGACCAGTGAAATCTATAAGCCTCCAGCCTGGATAACTTGGAAAAAAGAGGAAGAACACATATTACTAACATGAGTAATGAAAGAAGGGACATCATTACAGATATTATGGACATTAAAAGGATAATAAAGAAATAGTGCAAACAATTCTATGCACACAAACTTGATAACCTAGGTAAAATGGTCAAATTCCTTGAAAGGCACAATCTGCCAAAACTCAAACAAGAAACAGACTATTTGAATAGGCTTATGTATATTAAACTAATTCAATAAACAATCAGTAATCTTCCAAAGCAGGAAACACCATGCCCAGATGAGATCAGTGGTGAAATCTATCAAATGTTTAAGGAAAAAATTACACCAATTCTCTACAATCTCTTCCAGAAGACAGAAGCAAAAGGAATATGTCCTAATTCATTTTCTGAGACCAGCACTACTCTAATACCAAACCAGACAGATATTATAAGAAAAGAAAGCTACAGATCAGTATCTCTCATGCATATAGGTGCAAATTTCTTAATAAAATATTAGAAAAATCAAATCCAACATATGAAACGAATTATACACCATGACCACAGGGGATTTAAATGAATCTAAAGTCTTAAGCTCTTCACTAATATTAACTGAAAATGAATCACAGACCTAAGTATAACATGCAAAACCATAAAACTGTTACAAGATAACATAGAACACCTAGATAGCCTTGGATATGATATGCCTTTTTAGGTACAACACCAAAGTTCTGATGTAAGAAATAATTGATAAGCTGGACTTCATTAAGTTAAAAACTTCTGTTTTGCAAAAGACAACATCAAAAGAGTGAAAATACAAGCCATAGATTAGGAGAAAACATGTGCAAAATACACATTAAATAAAAGACTGTTACCCAAAATTTACAAAGAATTCTTAAAAGTCAACAATAAGACAAACAACCGATTATATTTATTGCAGCATTACTCACAATAGCCAAGATTTGAACAATCTTAAGTGTCTGTTTTATGGATGAATAAACAAAGAAACTGTGATTATACACATATACACGCACACACAAGTATCTTAAAAGAGGAGATTTTGTTATTTGCAATAACATGAATGAACCTGGAAGATATGCTAAGTGAAATAAGTCAGACATATTAAAAATACTGCATAACATTACAATGTACATCAGAAATTGATGTACACACTGTAACTGACTATATTCAGTAAAAAAAAAATACTGCATAGCTCACTTACATGCAGAATCTAACAAAGTTGAACTCACAGAAGCTTAGAGTAGAATAGTGGTTATGAGGGCTGGGGAGGTGGGGGAAATGGGGAGTGTTGGCTAAAGGGTATGAAATAGCCATTATGTAGGATGAATAAGCTCCAGAGATCTGATGCACAACATGATGACTATTGCAAATACTGTACTATATACTGGAAATTTGCTAAAATAATAGATTTCAAGTACTCTGACCACACACAAACAAAAATAACTAAGTGAGAAGATGGATATGTTAATTAGCTTCACTATAGTAATCATTTCACTATGTACATGTACTGTATCAAAACATATTATGTGCCTTAAATATAATTTTTATTTTAAAAAAGAAAACAACCCCATCAAAAAATGGGCCAAAGACCTTAATAGACACCTCATCAAAGAAGATATATACATGGCAAATATGAACATGAAAAGGTGCTCTACAAAACATGATCCAGGTAATGCAAACTGAAACAGTAAGATACCACTACACACCTATTAGAATGGCCAAAATCCAGAAGAGTGGCCAAAATCCAGAACACTGACAACACCAAATGCTGGCAAGGGTGTAGGACAACAGAAACTCTCATACACTGCTGGTGGGAATGCAAAATGATACCTCCATATTGGAAGACTGGCTGTTTCTTACAAAATTAACATATTCTTACCACAGGATCCTGCAATTGTGTTCCTTGATATTTACCCAAAAGAGTTCAAAATGTACATACACATAAAAACCTGCACATAGATGTTTAGAGCAGCCTAATTCATAATTGCTAAAATCTGGAAGCAACCAAAATGCCCTTCAATAGGTACATGGATAAACTTTGGTAGATTTGGATAATGAAATATTACTCACCACTTAAAAAAGAAATGAGCTATCAAGCTCATTTGAAAGCTCACTGAAAGACCTGGAGGAAGTTTAAATGTAGATTACTAATTGAAAGAAGTCAATCAGAAAGAGCCACATACTGTGTAATTCCAACTATATGACATTCTGGAAAAGGCAAACTGTAGAGACAGTAAAAAGATCAGTGGTTGCCAGAGGCTAGGAGGGAGGGAGGGATAAATCATCAAGCATGGAGTATTTTTAGGGCAGTGAAACTATCCTGCATGATACTGTAACAGTAAATATATGTGAATACATGTCATCATACATTTGTCCAAATCCATGCAATGTACACCACCAAGAGTGAATCCTAAAATAAACTGCAGACTGTGTGATTATGATGCTGGTTCACTGATTATAACAAACGTTATACTCTGAAGTGGAAAGGTTGAAAAATGGTAATAAGTAATTGCGGGCAGAGAGTTAATGAGAAATCTCTGTACCTTCCTATAACTGCTCTAAAAGAATTACCTAATAAAAATGAATTTTAATATCCTTACCCATTCTAATATCAGAAAACCTTTGGGAGAGGGCAATTGTTCTTTACTTTTCAGTTTGAAGAAAAGAATACTTGAATGATGCTTTATGTCTACCAACCCCATGTGCTATCAGTTTGTTAGCAAGTGATAGGAGGGAGGAGGACACAATGGTAGAGGTAGGGGAACAGGTTCAGAAATAGAGAACAGAGAAATAGGTTAAAGCGAATCTGTGTTCTGTCAGTCAAAACCACAAAAATGGTCTGCTAGTTTTCTTGTTTTTTTCCTTTTTGGTTTTTGGATTTGTTTATATGTTTATATGGCCTCATATCAATTGGGGAGTTTTTCTTGACTATTAGAAAGGAGGACATACTTTGAAGATCTGGGTTATGAGTTTTTCTGCTTGTTTTGTCTTGACCATTGTTACGATTGAAGAGCTATAAAGGCATTTACCTTTTATTGGGTAAGTATGAAATATTTTCCTAATCTGTGAAAAGATATTAATAAGATTATAAAATCTTGTAAAAAAATATAAGCACAAGGGAATAAAGTCTATAATCTCAGAACCCATACATAGTTTATCACTGATCATATATGTGTTTTCCTTTAAATACACATATATGTGTATTTACTTTAAAATTGAAATAGGGATAATATTCTGATTTTTCTTCAAATTATGGAATAATTTTCCAATGTTATATTTCTATTAAAAACATGAGAATGGTTAAAAAAAGATTATAAAATCTCAAACTTAAACCGTTCTATTCTGACTGAAGAAATTAACACGTTTACATAAGCATAGTATCTTCAATTGTTAGGAATAATTTTTAAATGCAACTTTTAATACTATAAATATAGTTGCCTTTTAAAAAAAACTCTTGTAGAAACTGCTACTTCAGCAGAACTGTAACATAAGAATTCAAATTCAGTCAATAAAGATGAATTCTTAGACCAACCAGATGATTTGAAAGTATGATTTAACAAAACAGCTAAATATATTTTCTCTGATTTTATCATCCTGGAACATGTAATAGAAGCATTTATTTTTTTCATAGAGAACTAGGTATTCTGAACTTCTTAAACTACTTATGCCAGTTATCAGATGAACTAATATTCATGTCTAGGATTGGAAAAAAGAAAAAAAAAACAGTTATAGTTTCTAGTAAATTAAACCATATTTGTGAAAACTTTTAATATTTGCTCAGTAGTATGTCAGCTTAAACATAATTTAAGATTGTTAGTTAATTTAAAAATATTAGATAATACTAAGTTTGTTAATAGGTAACACTGCGTATCTGATACTGCCTAAGACAGACTGATCACAAAGTATAGTTTAGAAGATAAAAAACTAAAGAGAATGTATTTTTATGTTACAGAGTGCCTATAACTTTGGTGAAAAATGATGTGGTTGGTTATAATAAGTGGCTTTACATATGTTCATGAGCTTTTGCTGCTTTGCTAAAATGCTTGTGTATAACAGACATTTTCAATTACCTAACTCCCAGTGTTCTCTGTGAAGTAGTAGTCAATCTGGCTGAAAGTTATAATTAAGATGGGTGATGTGGCTAGTTTAGTTAATAATTTGGGTAAAGTTATAATTAATATGGGCAATTGAGTGTATACTGGAAATAATAATGGCAAAGAAATACAACTGTGTATACAAAGTAACAATGTATCTTTTTATTTTTCAAGGAAGAGTAATTTTTTTGTAATGAAAAATGATTAATAATCAACTTTTATTCAGTCTCTTTTTCATAATATTGCTATTCATATAAGTACAATAAGACTCGATCCACCTCTATACCAGCACATAATTGACCAAATTGAGTATGCTATAATCAAGATGACACCATTGAGTGTCATGTTTGGTGGTAATTTAATAATAACAAATCCACCATTAATAAAAAAGATTGTACTTTATACGTGGTGCCAACACCTACCAATCTCTAAGGAAATAGGCTTGGCACCCAAATTTCAGGGCCACAGCCTCCCAGGTGGTGAGGGAGTGACTCCCTGATGGGTCAGGAACTTCAGAAAATCTGGTGGATCTCAAGAAGAGAGGTAATCTACAGATAATGCTGGTAGCAAGATTTTCTTTCACTTGGTTTTCTAGTGTTAGTACAGAACAACAAATTGTTGAGGCTGGTAAAAAGTACATGAGATTTTAAATAAAAATGTCTTAAAAAGAACTTAATTATCTAGATTTAGTAGTTACTTGACACTGTGTGCATAAAGAAGCTTATAAAGTCAACTCTGGCTGTACCTATGTGAAATCAGCAGACCTACAAATAAAAAGAACATCTTTGTCATCAAAGATCTTGTTTAGAAATTATCAAAATAGGGTTCTCTTACTAGAAGTTGTTTTATTCAAATATCATCAAATTAAGTAAGGCAGGGTAGGCTAACTTTTCCTTAAAGTATTTTAGATTTTGCAGGTCGTATAGTCTACCTTACAACTACTCAAATTAACGACAAACTGCATAAATTAACAGGGATGGCTGTGTTACATTAAAACTTTAAACAGACTGGTAAGCAGGGTTAGTTTGTTAACTTCTGATGTAGGGAAATGTGCTTATGTTTCTTTGATAGTTCCTAGAAAGTAGGGGCATTGGTTCTGTGCATTTACATGTTACTTTGCACATTTCTACTTAGTATAAAAGACAAAATCCAAAGGTTATGGTTACATGTTCTGCCTTGTAGGACATTAACCATATGTGTATCTCATCCAGCAATCTCATTTTTTGGGAAGACTATATAATCCTTATTCCTCTAATTCTCATTTGGACCAGATTTACTATTTTACTGGTTCCTTCAATAATGAGGTGAGTAATTCTGGAACAACTTTATCTCTCTAAGAAAGACATGTTTTAAATTTTAGAAAATTATACATGGACAACAAAAATACTAATATATGGATGCCTTTTGAATCCTAATTCTATTATCTTGGCTATTTTAAATTCCAAACTGTCAGATTTTCTCCTAGGTTATTTTTTGGTTATTTGGAACTTGGCTATTTTTAGTGGTAAAATCTGAGGATTTCCAAAGATAGCAACCTACTTTCTCTGGAAGAGATGAAAAATTGATCATTTAAATGTATCTGCCTATACTTCAATTCACACACACACACCCCCCAAAAAAATAAAAATAAAAAAGTATCCAGACCAAAATGTTCAAGACACAAAGACTAAGGGACCAATCATTGTTTCATGTATTTTTATCCCCTACTAAATATGCTGAACATGTATATTTGACTTGCTTTTTTTTTTATGTTCCAGTAAAACTTCATCTATAGACATGGAGAAGAATTTCATATAGTTTTAACGTGTCACAAAACATTCTTTTGATTTTTTTTCCAGCCACTTAAACATTATTTTACCTGCTTTTAGCCTTCTGCCTTATGATGGGATTTATTTAACTACATAAATAACTCTAAATCCTAAATTGCTGTTGTTTTTCAGGCCATTTAGGGCATATCTGTTCTTAAAGAAGAGCCTTTGTAGGCCTAGAAGACCATGGTTACAAAGGGGGACTATCTAACTTCCTTAATTCCTTCCCTTCGTTATAGAGAATTTAAGCCTATAATGCATCCAATAAAAACTCTCTTATGCCATTAAAGACATGGGGAGGCAAGCTTTACTCAGAGTTAAACTTCATTTACTCCAAGAACAAGCATAAATTTCTGAGTGACAAGCCTCTTTGTCTTTAGTAGGCAAAGTTCTTTATGGTTCAGAAACTTATGGTTAGCTGATAAATTTTAAACTACCTTCAACATATGCAACATATATTGGGGAATTAACACGTCATGGACTAATAGCCAAACCTAGAGAATTAGTCCAGTCACAATTCTGGGGGCTAGACCACTGACTGGGAATTCCTTCCCTTCCAAAAGAGGCTTGGTGCTCTGCCATCTCCCCAGCAGTAGGTATAATGGCTTCCTTCTTGGCCACTGTTCAGTAACAATGGGACTTAGAGTCCTTTCTTCAAGGTTGTTTCCCAATGGCTTGAACTCTACAGTGGGAATAATTTTCATACTTGTCAATCAGAAATTGAAAACCTTAGCTATATGGGGGAGGACAGTGGCTTATCCAAGTTTTTTGAGTATTATCTCCATTTTGCTTCTTACCTCTTCAGCTGCTTTTTCACCATGAACTCTAGCTTGGGACAGGGTATTAAGATTTACAGTCCTGTTGATAATCTGACGATTATCAGATTCTCAACCACCTCCAGTTACTAGCTGCAGGCACAAAGAGCATCTCTTCACTAGGTTGTATTTACTCCTTCTGTTTTCAAATAGGCTGTTTAGAAGAAATCCGTCTCTCTTAGAGGAACTTACTAAAAGCCACAAGAGTCAATGCATTCCAAAATACTACCATTTTTCTACAACATTTCCGAAAGCCCTAGCCTCAGAGAACTAAAAATCTGAGAACCAAGTGAATCTGCATGAACATGGAACAAAGTATAAGTCATGTTTTTCCACTGAATAACTGGTATCAATATCTTCTCAATCAGGCTTAGGGGGAATCTTTATCCTGCATTCCTTAGCAAACTTAATCCACAGTTTAAGTCTTTCAATTCTAATACTCCACTTCCAGGGAGTAATCTCAGAATTAGAACTCCTTTTAGTTCCAAATAAATCAAAGTGGCATAAAGCAAAAATGTTATGCTTTATTTAACTAAAAATTCCAAATAATCAAACCATGTTGCTAGAATTCTGTCTCCATTTCTCAGCTTAGAAGTTCTGTTTTTTGGCTATATTCTCAAGGAAATTTCCCCTTATGATACAAAATTGCCACCAAAAATCACAAATTTGTGTTCCTCTAGTTTTCAGTGCCAGAGGAAGCACTTTCCTTTTCCCAGATGGTTCCAGAGAAGTCCCAGGCTTCTCCTTATTGTCTGGAGACAATCAGCTTGCCTGAGAGAGGGAATTCTCTGAATGGCAAAACCTAGACAGTGCACTACCACACCACGAACACCACCAAGAGTGGAGTGGGAATAGTTCCACTAAAGAAAACCTGGGTTATTTATTTTTTTTTTTACAAGAAAAGAAATGGAAACAAACAATGTAGAAAGAACAGCCATAATCTGCTGAAGCATATCGAAAAATACAATAAATTCGATTTCTGGTGAACTTTTGTTGGTAGACCTATGATGACTTTTAGTAAGCATCATTTTCTTTTGTAAATGTTCATAAACCATCTACTTAAAAATCTCAGTTTTATTAAGTTTACCATTTATTGCTTATAGAATGTTATTTTTGAAATAAAGTGTTTTTTTTTTTTTGAAGTACAATTTCTTCCACTATAGTTTTTAACAATGAGTTTTCTGTGTAAGCACATCTTAAAGTTCTTTCTATAATTGGGGGGGAAAAAAACTGAACTCATTTAAAACAGCTATGCGGTTCTCATATCCTGGGTATCATTCCTTGGTAAGCCTACCTTTTTGGTAAACATTGTAAAAGTAGAGATTAAGTTTCTGCTTAATGGTATTATTTCATTTATTACTTTGTTAATAAATCTTCTTGAAGTGCTAGTGTTCTCTGCCTCTCTGTCTTTTTGCTCTTAACATAGTTAAAAGACACACATGATCTTTTTAAAAATCATTTTCACCGGCTTTTAGCCCAGTCTGTCACTTAGTATTCCTGACAGTACAAATATCACTTTTACATCTATATTCATCTAAGCCATTTGTTCCAACATTTGTACCATTCTTTTAGATCTGTGCTTGTTGACTATCTCCATAGATTTGATTTCTTTAGTTGATCAGGAGATACTTGATTATTTGGATAATTTGTAATAAAACAGAAGTATTTCTAATTCTTAGAAATTCTGACTCTCAAAAAAAGTAATCTGTTGCAGACATCTAAAACTATGCCATTTTAAATGTAGTTTTAGCCCTAAATTGCAGAGCTTATATCCACTTATCTCTAACAGCCCCTTTTCTAAGTATCATAAACTTAAAAGTTTACATGAACTCATTTTCCCACGGTACTTGTGAACTGGAGACAGTATTCCAAAGAGGTATTATAATACAACATAAAGACTACAGCTTTAAGGCCCTTCTGCTTTTACTGAAATGGTTAGTAACTTAGTATTAACTTCTTCAAGCCTTAATGTTCTTATCTTACTATTATACACATCTTGGAAGTGTTGTGAAGAGTAAATGTAATAACCTGAATAGAGTATTTAGTTAGTGAATTTCTGTTTATAGATCTTGACAACAGAATGGGTCATATCTTACTCTTCTGATTATAGCTAAATAGACTAGAGATAATGTGTGTGCTCTGGTATGAAAAGATGAGTTGGAGCAATCAGGTTTGTCTACTGACAACTTGAAATTTGTACACTGAGGAATAAATATAGTAATCCATGGAGAACTCCGCTAGGAAAGCATGTAGCTTCTGGGGCTAGAAAGTCATTGGTTATGTGTCTACAGAGAAAATAACAGGAGGAAGTCAAAAGAGATACAGAAAGATGTGCAGGTTAAGAAAAAGCTTAGTCATTGAGGACAATCAGAGACAGGCAGGTGGACAGAGAAATATGGACAGACTACCTTGATTTAAAACACTTTCTAAATGCTATCTTCACTGAGATTTTTGTGCCTTTTGAAAGTTAGCCTTCCCCTATTTGAACTAGCTTTAGTAGGTTTTGCTCTTTTCCACCAAAATGTCTTCACATGAACAGAACAGATAAGCTCTTCTTGAACATCTTACATATTTTTCCCCCAGTGGCAAATTTTTCTCCCCCTGCAGAATTCCTACTTTTATGTCAAAGCTTAGCTCAAACATTGCCAACTCTATGAATTCATTTTCTGCCTTCTTCGGCCAAATGACTTCTGTCCTCAGCATGATCAAAGAATGCTATTTATTTACTCACATATGAACACTTAACAGATTGGCTATTATAGTAGCAGTGACTTTCCTATCTAGATAATATTAATTCTGGCAAAACCCAGTGTCCCGTATATTTTGCTTGATTTTCAAGTAGTAAGTTAAATATTTTCATTATTTTTGTTGAAACTTAATAGTTACAAATCTATTTTTTATACTAGTAGTATCGGTAAAGAGGTAAGCACAAAATGAGCGGTATGTATGGCCAACTACAGAGATTCAACAATAAACTGACTTGGTTAAAAAACAATGGTTTTCTGTAAGGCTTGTCATCAGTTAATTTTTATCCCCAAATGATAAGCAAGAACTGTGTTAGTTAAAACCTTGCTTTACAAAACACATAGCTTATTTTCCATATAGCAGAGCCAAGGACAAGGGCGAGTCAGACATCCATCTTTTGATATGTAAATGTAGAAACATTTAGAGATAGTTAACATGGAATAGTGCTTCAGTCATTTATTTGAAAATTCAGTTTTTATAAAAGTACTGAGCCAGTTTGTCACAAACCCAATGCCCAGAATGACATTGTATGACAAATAGGAGAAAAACCATAGTATTAAGTCCTTGACAACTGAGTGCATCCCCACTGTTTGCTTATATTATTAGTGAACTCTGATATTTATTTTGTTGAAAAATTGGAAATAAACATGAAACATTTTAATAGAAAAGAAGTTTAAAAGAGATAGACCAAACTGATTAACCTCTGACCTCGAGCAGATGGATTAGTTGTATTCTACCTGAAATGTCCCTGGAATAGCAAAATTAACCAAGCACCCCAAATCTTCTATAGCTTGTAGAAACTGGCTAGAAACTTTTACTTAAAGTTAAAATGGCATTAATGTCAACAAACGATAGATAGCAAAGCCAGAGACGTTCTGTATTTTACATGCCACAAACCTATACTTGTGTGATGCATTAATTGCTGTGTTCGTTAGGAGTAGCTCAACTCTTAGGGGAGGCTAAGACTGATTAAAAGAAACATCTCACTGCAAGTAGCCTTTTATTAAAAGGGCTTTTACTTAAATATTCCTCAGAAAAATAAAAATCTGCCAGTAGGCATAAAAAGAATAAGAAAATAGCCCAGAAAAAAAAAATACACCCGTGTTAAAAATGGGAGTCGTTTTTTGGAGCCCTATGCCGGATAAAGTGATTTTCATTCTTGAGTGAAAACGTCTATTTCTTGAAAATTTGTAACAATGTTGTTACATAAATTAAAACGTCCTAACAAAGTACTACAAATTGAATGCCTTAAACAACAAAAAACTTGTTTTCTCAAGTTTTGGAGGCTAGAAGTCTGAAATTAAAACGTCAGCAGGGTTTGTTCCTTCTGAAGCCTGAGAGAGAGGGATCTCTTCTAGGCCTTTCGTGGCTTGTGGGTCTTTTCCTTGACTATTTATAGCATCTTCTCTGTATGCATGTCTGTGTCCAAACCTCCCCTTTTTATAAGAACACCAGTCACATTGGATGAGGAGCCCACTTTCTCCACTGAAAGCTCTTCTTACCTGTTTACAGCTACAAGGACCCTATTTCCAAATAAGGTCAGGTTCTGAGAAACTGGGGGTTAAGATTGCAACACTTGAATTTTGGTGGGACACAATTCAACACATAACATCTTACTTCTTAAATCTGCTACAGATTTTTCATTTCTTTGGCAAATGCCTTTCTTATTTGTCTATGTGGGCCCTTCCCACATAAGAGATTCAAACATACTCTTCTATTTTCAAGAATATGGATGGCTTAAAGGTAAAGACACTTGTTACCTCTTAATAAAATATCTAAAATGGCAAGGAGCTTGCCTTTGTATTTTTGGCATCATATTTCTTCAATGCTTTTACAGTGCAAATTGCAAAGAGGAATCCCCAAATTACAATTGGACCCTTAATAAATATGTCCTTTGATCAAGGGACCACCAACAAAAATCATGCAAATCCATATTTTATTTCCCACCCCTACCAAACCAACCTTTAGGTCTTTTAGCTTCACTTTTAAGCCCTTACTCACATTCATATTCCTAGTTTGCTTCTTTCCAAATACTTTCAAATCCTGTCCTTTCAGGGAAAACAAAGTGTCAACTTGCCAACTTGGCAGTTCTTTTTTATCGGTATTCTCTTTTGGAAATTTTTTGAGGTTATTTTTTTCCTTAATTCAGTAGTCTCTAAGGTGCTCTGAAAGTGTCATAGTTTTTAATATCTAAAATAAGGTGATACGCATAGGCAGAACCACTGAAAGAAAATCGGTGTTTTTAAATGGCTCCCACTGGTAATTCAAGTAGTTCTCTCTGGAAAGGACAGAGAAAGATGTTGCATTTATAACTTATAGAAATCAGGTGTCTGGTTATCTTTCGAAGAGTGAGCAATAAATCTTTTTTTCCTTCTATGACAGACAGTTGATGGGTGCCTACTGAGTGTCTGATCATTGATCTTTAATTAGAACTTTCTCCTAGTCATTCTTCAACTAGATGATCCAAAGACAAAGGACAATAGCACTCAACTGGCCTTCCAACCCTAATCCAACCTCTATACTATTATTGAGTTACTCTTTACAAAGTTCTCATCTAGAAAATCTACATCTATTCATTTATTTAACAAGAATTCATAGAACAATTACTATGGTAGGCACTATTCGAGGTGCTGGAAATATAACAGTGAAATAAGATCCCTGTGCTCATGACATTTAGGACCTTATGAGGGAAATATAATACATGTAATAAATAATTACAACAACTTTATTGTATATTAATTTGTATTAGAAATTTATAACTGCTATGGAGAAAAATAAGAAATAAAGTGTTGGAAGCTATTTTAACAATAATTCAGCTACCAAAAGCCTTAAGAACAATGATCAAGAAATTCAACTTTAAGAAAAATAAGAACTTCCCAATGAGGGGAAAGACACCATAAACAATGTCAAAACACAAATATTTACAGCGTATAGAAATATATGACATCACGTATACAAAGTAAAATTCCAATGACAGCTACATCAAAAGGCCTTTTTTAAAATTAAACTGAACAGACTGGAAAATTCTGTTAAAAACTGAATTTCAAAAAGTTGAAAAGGCCTACAACAAACTCAGTTGTCAGGGCTGTGTGGAAAGGTGGCCTCTTGGGTGACTGATGGGAGTTTAAAATTATATGTGCCCCCTTATTATACCTGGCAGTTATATTACCAGAAATTTAACTATATTCATATATCCACAGCTATATCACTTACGTAAGGTGACATTTACACAAGGTTATTCTTTGCATAACTGTTTGTCTTAGAAAAATATGTGAAAACATAAAAATTATCCATAAGGAACTTAATAAGATACATGTGCATCTCCAAGAAGGAAAACAATATATAAACAGTGAAAAATAATAATCTATATCTGTACTTCCATAAAAGATGCAAGAAGATGCTGGTAATAATAATAATGGTAATAAGTAAAAGCAAATAATAAGTCACTCATGGTGTAAACAATTAGACCTAGTTGAATATAGGACAAGGTGGCAGGGAGAATTTTCTGTTTACTTCACAATGCATTTTTATTTTTGAAATATGTGAATATAAAACCTATTCAAAAACACTTTTTCTTAGATGGAAACAGTATTTGTTATTTAATTTGATGGATGACCCTTCACAAAATAACACATGAGGAAAATATTTCCTTCTCAAAAATAGTTATGCCCCTTTAAAATCAATTTCTTACTTTTAAAATGCGTTTCTCAAAATCCTAGAGTAATACACAGAATGCCCCTTAGTATATACATACCCCATCAGACTGAGGGAAAATTTGAGAAGTACTGAATAAACTGAAATGAGAAAATGTATTGAATAAATTAATTGGTTATCACCCTGATTTTCATGTGCTCCAACAACTGGTAAATAGATTTTATTCCACAGGACAATATCATGGAAATATTAATCAGTCCAGGTCATAAAGAGTGACTGAAATCAGCCCTAGTGCAAAGAATTTATACATTATTCTCTTCTCTCCTATGTTCCCTTCTATAATTTTTTTTACTTATAATTAAACTACTTTAACTTCCATTTCTTCTGATTAAACTATCCTAACCACCAATTCCACTATTAAGGGATATTCTTGATTTTTTCCTTTAGGTGGAAATGGGCATATTGGAAAACACCAACATAAGTAGCAGGTATCTCTTACTCTAGCTTTATTTGGAAATAATTGCATATATCTGTAAAAACAGCCTTTTTCTAAAAGTGTTAGGCAAATATAGAAGTACAAGGATGAATATCTGAAATATAGAAGTACAAGGATGAATATCTGAAAAGAATAAAAGCAAAACTACAGGCAATATAAGCTTTCCTTCTTTTCTTAAGTTTCCTAAATTATATTTGATGTTCAAAGCTAATCTACCATTATCTGATGTGGACTTTAATATACATAGGTACATATAGTATGTATATATTTATGTATAGGAAATATTTAGGACAACTATATTACAAACAGAAGAGGATAATGGGACATAAAGTAAGGTTTTTATACTTTCTCAGTTGAAAAACAGACATCAGTCAATCTTTCTGGTGAAAGAATAGTTCTGTATTTTGATGGCAGTAGTAGTAACAGGAATCTATACACATGATAAAATGGCATGGAATTATACACACACACTGTAGCAATATCAGTTTCCTAGTCTGATATTGTATTACAGTTACACAAGCTATAAGCATTGGGGAAACTGGGTGAACAGTACA
This sequence comes from Camelus ferus, assembly GCF_009834535.1. NCBI lineage: Eukaryota > Metazoa > Chordata > Mammalia > Artiodactyla > Camelidae > Camelus > Camelus ferus. The sequence continues at coordinate 47,255,916 of NC_045701.1, forward strand.
TAGAAACTAACTTTGTAACTTCCTAAATATCTACAATTGTTTGAGAATAAATTATAATCACAATACAAGTTTGCTTAAAAATCTGATCCTGTTTTCATTCTAATACACACAAAAGTTGTGCAATGTTTGATGTATTATTCTTTAAATTGTGTATTTAGTGCACTGTGCACAAATTAGAAATCTGCCTGTTTTTTATACTATGTAGAATTGAAATAGATGATCTTAAATTGCAAATAGATCCATATGTGATTGATGTTAAAAATTTGGCTTTGAATCCTTACCAATACTTACATGTCATTTTTTCAATTTAAAATATTAACATATAATATTTAATGTTTTATTCAAGAGAATGTTATATTATGCCTGATTTATTCATCTACTTAAAAAAAAGAATTCTGAAGGAACTTCTGTTAAGTTACGTACACAGAAAATACATGCTAGCTTGTGTCAGAAATTTAGCAGCCTCTTGCCTACAGAGATTTCTATGCCAACATTTCCATTTCCAACTCAACCAATATTATTTATAAATGACTTTTCAAATCAAAATCATGTGGAACCATTTAGACAAAAATAGTATGTATTAATAAAATTACAATTTCAACTTGAAGAAATTTATTTTAGCCCCAGACTCTCATTTTACTGCCCTATGTCTCTTTATGTGTCAGTTTAGATGGAAAATTAGTTGATAAAGAGCAGTGCAGCTGAAACATTTTATAAAATTGTCATCTTAATTGTTTCATATTGAATTACACTTTCTTTTCTTCTACGTAGTCATGAGTAACACCTTTGATTTAATTGCCGTATTTGTTTCAATAATACAGTACTTCTCTTAATTTACTTGATTAAACTTCCATGCTCAATAAAGAACTATATTAACTATAGAATTACATAGAGAGAAATATATAAAGTCAATATACTTTTTTATTTGATTAGCTGATTTTATATTGATGCTAGGCAAATTGAAATGGCTTAATATTTTTAAATTTCCAAAGATGAAACACACACACAATAGTGAAAAATTTGGAAGGGTTCTATGAAATCCACCTCTGTGTCTTCAGATGATCAAGGAACCACAATCCTCTGTCATCTTTATTGCAAATATCTAAGAAAATAAGTGAATTAATCTAAAATTCCAATGGTGTTTTATACACATAAATTATGAAAGTTATAAATTTTTAATTCCTTTAATGATATGAAATTAATGAGTTATTTGGTTTTAGACGTTAATGTTAAGCATAGAGCATACAGAGCTGTTCCAATCTCCCTGTGATAGATCCATACGCGGTAGGGGGCAAGCCTCTATCAAAAGGAAATTGCCTATTAAGCTAGAATTGCTCATTCAATTGTATTCTTGTATGCATCCTGATGTGCTTATTAATATTTCAGGGAAACACAGCACCAAGTACAAGAAAGAAGTGAAATCTGTCAATTAGATACCAGATACCTACTTCAAGGTGATGCTAAGAATTCTCCCATCAACTACATTTCACTATCTTTAGTTAATCTTAAGACAATTTGATTAAAGTAATCCCTTGAAAAATGTTACCATCCAAGAATATGTATCTTTAGAGAGAATTTATTATGGTGCTAGAATTTGGATTTCCTGAAATAATATCACTTAACAGTTATAGACACTATAAAAATGAGAAAAACTCAAGTTAAATTAAGACTAGACATCTAACAATGCATCTTGACAAAAGGAATAGAAATGCTAAATATAATTTTGCTATTATTGAGGACCTAAAAAGAGATGGTCTTTAATTTGCCAAGCTAATCATAATGTACCCACTCACATAACAGTAATTAGCAAGGTTGGTAAATTCCTATTTCTAGCAGAAAGTTGTATGCTTCAAGATCAAAGATTCTGAACCCTTTTCAAAATTACTTTCATAAAAAAATAGGATTTACAATGATCAGAGGTTCAGGATCTTTGCATTTTGATTCATATTCCGACATGTACCATCATGAAAGAATCATCTATTTTGAAAGATAATCCCACAAAGCCTATGGTGTGAAGGGAAAAGGAGACTATTAAGTTTTTGGAATTTAAGTTTTATTGCTGAAATTTCAATACCACTACCAGAGTGGAACAGGCCCCACGTGTCACATTGAAGAGTCAATATAAATGAGTAATTCCTTGCAGTGAGAAAGCTGATGGGCTTCTTATATTGAGCTACCTAAGGAGAGGGGAACCAGTCAGCTATAGAAGATTGTTTCACTGTACAGCTGGAGAAGTAGGACATCTAAAGGTCTGACCACGAAGAAATAATTTAGAAGGAATAGTATTGTGAGAGAAATTCAGCAATATTAACTATTGATATCAGTGTCAACTGGGCAGATTCCATGAATGAAACAAAGTTTGCAATTAGCAAACTCCTTGTATACAATGGACAATGCAAATAATGTCACATTGGGTAAATTGAATTTAAAATCACTGTCATGTCCCTTGGAATCCTTATAGTGACCCAAGTCTGCTCATCACCACCTCCTTCCATTTTGCTTGGAAATAAGCAACCTTCAGGGATACCTCGTGATAAACTAAGCAAAATAAACACAGATTTTTATTCTGGGTGACTATAGATCATCCCTGGTTGCTTCACGCTGTTTCTGTTTTCATAGACAGCCGTGACCAAACAGATACAGAAATTTCTATATTTAGAAATAAAACTATCACCACCACCACCACCAACATAGGGACAAAATCTCTTTAGTGCGGAAAGCCTCTTTCTGCAGCTTTCATTAGAGAAAGGTGTGGAGAAGAACTAGCACATAAAAGAAACCTGAAGTTGCAGCCTTGATGGAAGACAAATGCTTGATACTTGTTCTGGGGCAGGTAAAGGGGCTTCCAGTGTCATGTTTACTGATCTTCCACTCTGCTTCTTTTAAAGAAAACCTTAGTGGCCAGTTAAGACCTGCTTGATTAACTGCTGAGTTAAATCTGAGGGAGCACACTCAGGAGTCCCTTTCTAGCAAGCAGGCTCTTCTAACCTGCCTTTTGCCTATTACTCTTGAACACATTGGCTAATGTCAATTAATCACGTAAACTGGAGACCATGCATTTTGGATAATTTTCCCCCTTTCTCATAAAGAGAATGAGTTGCTCGAGACAGAGGAGAAAAACATGCACATGCAATTCAGCTGAACTGTAATCCTGGGTGAACTGATGGCTGCCAAGGGAGAAGTTCAGGTTGATGGTTCTTCGGAGCTGCCCGGCTCAGTGGTTTTTCTGTTCACAATGTCAGCTTTTTCTTAGAGGCTTAAGTGTTGTAATAGAGACTTCAGCTATAGAAGGAATATGGGGATCTATTTCATAGTCTCTCTGTTGGGGGAAAAAATGTTCAAACTCCCTAACTTTCAACATTAACTTTCTGCGTAACTCTTACTTACTCTAGAATTTCAAATTTGTCATTTGTGAAACAGAAATTACAAGAGGAAGTATAATATTAGCAAAATAATCAGTTAAAATATCCAAAAAGAAGTGTATAAACCTGCTTTTAAAAACCCACTAGCTACTTTTTGACGAATAAGTCTAATGGTCAATTACCACAGAGAAGCAATCAGGGCCTTGGAGTTTAACTGGTTGCAAATAGCCATAAGGCAGCATTTGTGGTCAAGTAAATATGGATACAAAGCCAAGGACAGACAACCCTGGGCTTCCAGGAAGCATAATTCTCCAGTCATTAAACAGAAATACAGGAAGAACATGGTCTAATCAGATTCACCCATTAACAACTTCAAAGCATACGAAGTGGAAAGAACTCAGATACGAGATGATAACGTAACCAACTGAGATAATAATAGGAAATGAAAAAGCATAACATAAAACATAAAGCATAAAGAGCATAACAATATTATTAAAGAATATATACTGAGAACTGCAAGGAATGAGAGACATCACTGACAATTGAAAAGCATATTATTAACATGGATTGAATTGATCATAGTGAATACAAACAGAAAATGTAAAAAGATTAACATCAGAAAAAAATAGTGGATAAATAAAGGAAAATATTCTAAAAATGAAAGAAATCAATCTGCAAATGGACAGACCACACTGAGTTATAGGCAAATTCAATACAAAATGCTCAATACCAAGACTTATTCTGATGTAAGCATGTAATTATGGAAGAAAGAAGATTCTATATATCCATGCAGACAAAGCATAGCACCTATAATATCTCAGTATCCCTATCACTCATAAGCTCTTCTAGTAAAACAATGTACTACATTTAACCAAACTATCCTATTCATTAAGATATTATCAAACTAAACATACAAAATGAAGAAGCCATGGTAAATATATGGTGATGAATGCTAAACCCATTTAAATATAATGCTTCTACTAAACAATTGTGGAGTTATGGTTATAGAATATCAGAAGCTTAATAAAAACTTAACCTAGTAAGTCAGGAAGTGTAGCAATAGGAGAAGAGAATGTCAAAGCGTAAATTACTGTTACTTCTTTCAAGTAGTGAGTTAACGATGCCTAAAATTAAAATAAGTTGGTAAAACGCAGATAAATTTGCAATCTCTTAATTTATCACATAATCTCATTTTTAATATTAGAGAGTTTGGGTTTTTTTTTTTTTTTTGGCCAATTAGTTTTTTAATTTCAATCAGAATTAGTTTCAAGAAACAACAATCTACATTGACAGTTCTGCCCCAGGGCTATGTCAACACTCCCAACCTCTGACATAATGTTTGAAGAGATCTGGATGGCCCAAACATCCTCAGAACATTAAATTCATATTTTGCCAATCAGGCCAGGTGAGCAAGAAATGGCTAGCCTGCTAGAAGCCTTTGTAAGACACATTAAGCCTCAGAGAGTGGGAGATAAACCCCAAAAGTATTCTGAAATATTCCATCGATTTGGACAAATGTATAATGGCATATCCACCTACTCTTCTCTCACTCCAATTCTCACCCCTTGGCAATCACTGATCTTTTTATGCCTCCATAGTTTTGTGTTTTCTGGAATGTTACATAGCTGAAATCATACAGTGTGTAGCATTTTCAGATTGGCTTCTTTCATTTAGTGACATGTGTTTAAGGTTCCTCCATGTCTTTTCGTGGCTTGCTAGCTCATATTTCAGTGTAGATGTCCACCTACAGGAGGATATCTTGGCTGATTCTAAGTTTAGGCAATGATGAATAAAACTGCTATAAACATCGATGTGCAGAGTTTTGCATGGACACAAGCTTTTCACATCCTTTAGGTAAGTACAAAGGAGTGCAACTGCTGAAGTGTATGGTAAAAGTATGTTTAGTTTTGTGTTATTCTGACAGACTATCTCTTTCAAGGAAGTAGCTCATTTTTATCTAGGCTATAAAACTTGTGGGCATACAGTTGTCCATAGTATTCTTTTATTATCCTTTTAATGTTCATGGGATCTGTAGTGATGTTATATTTTATTTATGATGTTAATATTTTTGCCTTTTCTTTTTATTTCTTAGCCTGGCAAGAACCTTATTGATTTTACTGATCTTTTCTTGATTTCATTCATTTTCTTTATTGATTTCCTGTTTTCAATTTCATTGATTTCTACTCTAATTCTTATTCTTTAACTCTCTTAATTCCTATTTCCAACACCTCTACCTCTGAAGTTTTAAAAATTAGATCAAAACTTTCCAACTCTATATTGCCTACAAGAAACTTACTTTAAATATCAAGATGTAGACTAAAAGTAAATGAAGAATAATATACCATGCTAACAGTGCTCAAAAGAAAGCAGGAGGAACTACGTTAATTTCAGACAGAGCAAATGTCAAAGCAGGAAAAGTTATCAGGGATAAAGAATGGCATCCATAACGATGAAGGGATAAATTCTCCAAGGTGTAACGATTCTTAACATGTATGCACATAACAACAGTATCAAACAGCATGAGGAAAAACTGGTAGAACTCTAAGTAGATGACTCCACTATTATAGCTGGAGATTTCAACACCCCTCTCTCAGAAATGGACAGAATAAGCAGGTAGAAAATCAGTAAGGACACAGCTGAACTTAAAACTTACATTATGCAGTTAGGTAGAAATGAGCACTGGGCAGGGGGAGAGGAAGGGAAAAGGAGCAACCTAGAAAATAACAGTTCACCTGCGTTCAGGATAAGGGGCTCCAAAAACTTTTACTTTCTCTAAATGAGGGCCAGCAAAGAAGCCGTCTAGGATCCAACGCTGGAACTGCACAATACAAAGAAGGACACGGCTTAAGTACCCAATGCTCATTACAATGTAATTAAAATTGCAGTTTGAGCCCCCTCCCTTAGGTTTCTCTGTGTGTGTCATGGGTAAGAACTTGCGTAAAAGACATGGGCGTGCCTGAGCACCAGGAACGTAAGTGTCAATCAGCCTGAGTACAAGAACATAAGCTGTCAGTCAGCCTGATCACTCAAAGAATCTGAGCCATGAATCAATCAATTACAAAAACGCCCCCTAAGCCAGGATATAAAAATCAGGAAAAACAAAAGAGCAGGGCCATTCTTCCTCTCTTGGATTGGCCCACTCCCAATTCTTGGGAGTGTACTATATTTTACTACACCAATAAAATCTTATTTATATCACACTTTCTGTCTCTCATTAAAAATTCATTTTTTTTTCAGGTCACTAAGAACTGAGGTAACTTATTCCCCCCTCCCAATAACAGTTCCACTCAACTAGATACAATGGATTTGTAGACTTCAGCAGAATACACATTTTTCTCAAGCTCACATGAAACATTCACCCAAGTTGACCACATTCTGGACCATAAAACACACTTTAACAAATTTTTTAAGAGAAACCATACAGTGTCTTCTCTCAGACCACAACTGATTTAAACTAAAAATTAGTAACAGAAAGATAACTGAAAATTTCCCATCTATGTAGAGATTAAGCAACACTTCCAAATAGTACATGTGTCAAAGAAGAAATCTCAAGATAAATTTTAAAATATTTTGAACTAATGAAACTGAAAACCCAACTTATAACTTGTGGAATGCTGAGAAAGCAGTCCTTGGAGAGAAACTTACAGCATTAGTACATTAGAGAAAAAGATACAAATATCATCATCTAAATTCTACCTTTGGAACCTAAAGACAAGCCTAAAGTAAATAAAGATGTATTTTTAATTTCTGTGAAGATTTATAAGGAAATGAGAAATTACTATGATTACTGAAATTTTACTTTTTTTACTTAAAGAAAAATTACACTAAGAACTTTTTTAAAAACAGTACATATGACAATCCATTTTTAAATAGAAGTAGATCTGTAAACTATCTTTAAAACCAACTAGTTGCATATATTAAAATTTATATCTGATGTTTAATATTAATGATTATTATTTCTGTAAATAAAACCTGGAGTGGTTTTTAAGTTTATGCAGTTTTTTTAATACCTTGAATATATCATAAACGGATAGTACCCTGAAAATGCTTCTTACATACCTTGATTCTGGCAACATGGATAAAGAACCCAAATTAGTTTGATTCATTTGACTAACCTGATTTCAAAAGTACCAAAAAAAAAAAAAAAAGTGTATATGGATAGTTCCCTAAAATGAGGCTTTTCACATTTTTTCCCATTTTTATTCAGCTTTGTGGTTATTTAAATATCATTTTCAAAGCACAGAATGCTGAAAGTAAATACCAATTCTAAAATGTTTCATTTGGGAAAGCTGTGAAATAAACAGAAAGTGTTTTGACTGGCATTTCTTAAAGGATGAAATATGGCCTAGAAATTAAACTCCTCACTTGCTCTTCTGTGCTTCTTTCTCAAAAATTATCAAGTACCTTTGAAAAGCCCACAACACTACCTCGTGCTTTGCATGTGTTAATTTGCTGTTAAGTGTCTCTGTTTCAGAGACTATAGGAGCTTCTAAATGAGAATATTCGCCACTGTCATCCCTGACTTCACTATCTCTAATGGGGTAAAATTTATAATTTAAATATAATGAAAAATTGATTAGAATGGTGCATGTTTCACTGTTATTTGATCTAAAGAAAACAAGATGAAACCACTCTCAAAGGTATGGCTACTTTGTGCCTCAGAATGCCATTAACTTCTAAATGAATAAATCATTGTGCAAGTTATCTTCTAATTTTCAACATTTCACCCTTGTAAATAAGCTTGATTACTTAATTTACAGAATTTAGTTCCTACTGAATATGCTACATGTTAAATGTGCCAGCCTAAAAGTGATATTCTGAGTCCAGGGCCAAGTTTCTGCACAGTTACATACTCTTTCATTTGTTACAGGAGGTAGCTAGTCTGACAGAGCTGCTGCCTTAAATCTCAGCTATGCTCCCTACTAATACTATGAGTTTGAGCAAATTAGTATCACTGACGTTTATTTTCCTCCTTTGTAAACAGGAATAATATTTCACTGCATGTTTGATGCAAGGGTTTACGTGATAAAAAATGTATTTTATTACAACTAAGACACCATCAGTTGCAAAATGCCCTCATCCCACTGTATCAATTAAGCTATGACACAATGTGGCTAATTAAGCTATGACACAATGCTTTCTGATCACTTATTTTATACTTAGAGTTCTTTTTAAAAGTAATTAACTCATAAATATCTACTGTATATCATTATGTACATTTAAAAATAGAGCTAAGCCAATCAGTTATTAAATTATCTTCATATTCAGTATACAATTTTCAGTTATTTTTTTCTTGCCATTGTCAATGTGCCTTTTCCACACATTTTCTGTCATAAAGCACGCTGAGCAGCACTTAGACTGCTTTCATTGTCTCCAAGATTTCCTTCCAAGACGATGACCCTCATTTCCCTAATTTCTTTATTTTAAAGCAATTTTAGACTCAGAAAAGAGTTGCAAAGTAGCACTGAGCATTTCCATGTGACTTCACCCAGCTCTTCTCAAAGTTATGGTACTAAACCATAGTGTAATTCTCAAAACTTAGAAATTAATATTGGTAGAATACTCTCAACCAAACTGCAGACTTTATTGAATTTCAGTGTTTCCATGAATGTCTCTTTTCTGTTTCAGATCAAATTCAGAAAGTCACATTGTATCAAGTCACCTTTGTCACTGTAATAATCCTCTTCAGTGTGTCATAGTTCCTCAGTCCTTCCTTGTATTTCATGCCTCAGACACCTTTGAAGAGTTGGGTATTTTCTGTTTGTCTGATCTTTTCTCATGATAGAGGTTATGAACTGCCATAAAAATATTACTGTTGGCAGTTAGATAAAATGAGCATCAGGCAGGGGGAGAGGAAGGGAAAAGGAGCAACCCAGAAAATAGCAATACACCTGCACTCAGAATAAGGAGCTCCAAAAACTTTTACTTTCTCTAAATAAAGGCCAGCAAAGAAGCCATCTAGGATCAAACGCTACAACTGCACAATAGAGAGAAGGATCCAGCTTAACTTGACCCAATGCTCATTATAATGTAATTAACATTGAGCCCCCTCACTTGGTTTCTCTGTGTGCCTCGTGGGTAAAAACATGACTAGAAGAGGTGGGTGTGCCTGAGCACAAGGAACCTGAGTCATGAATCAATCCATCATGAAACGCCCCTAAACCAGGAAATAAAAACAGGAAAAACAAAGGCACGGGGCCATTTTCCTCTCTTGGATTGGCCTGCTCCTAATTCTTGGGCGTGTACTACATTTTACTACCTTTTTACTGTCTGTCTCTCATTAAAAATTTATTTTCTTTTTCAAGTGACTAAGAACCGAGGTAACTCTTACTCCCCTTTTCCCGGTAACATTGCCACGAACCTACTGACCTAAAACAAAAGTTTTTCATCTCACTGTGCTGTAGGTCAGAAATCCAAGTTAGATCAGCTGATTTTCTCTGTGCCAGGTTTCACAGGTCGAAATCAAGATGTTGGCAGAGCAGCTTTCCTTACTGGCAGTTTTGAGGAAAAAAAAAAAAATCTACTTTTAACCTTCTTTAGGTGGTTTTCTGAATTCGGATCCCATTTCCTTCCTGGCTATTAGCTGGAGTTGATTTCAGCTTGTAGAGGCAGTTTATATTCCTCCTGTCCCCCTCCTTTCTCCATCTTTAAACCAGCAATGGGGGAATTGAGTCCCTCTTTCTTCATATCTCTCTGAAGAAATAGTTAATAGCTGATCTAACATTTAAAAACAATGTTTGAACTATAAAGCTAGACAAAATATAGTGTGTAGCAACAGTGTACTCAAGTTGGTAAATTTGTTTCTCACTGGCTGTGGATTACTAATTCTGAAACTATTTTATATTACCTTAGGGTTGAATAAGCAAGCAAATATATTTATATTGTAAATAATGAGAGCCAATACCTTACAGTTGGATAAAGATAATGAAACATCATTAGCAAAAGCAAATACTTAGGATCAGTCTTAGTTTCTAAATACCATTTGCAAGTCTATACATTTTAATAATTTTTATTTTTAATCTTACAATATAATTTTATGAGTGGAAGGTTTTCAGGTAACAATTGTACTCATTTCTCAAATTATCTTTAAATTATTTGACATTTAATTGTCAAATTCAACATTCACAGTAGTACAATGCATATACTCAACTGATTTGGAAACAAATAGCTATGACCAAGTCTGCATGCACAATAATAGAAAGTACATTGCAACTGCTTTCTGTTCAATAGTTGTAAAATACTGTCAATTGTATGATGCATCCTCATTTCAGAAGTGAAAAATGTGAACTAAAAGTGTAATTTATAATGAATGAAATACTGTACATATAAAATGCCTGAGATACACTAGTCCATTAAACCAATTAAGTCTGGATGGGTCACAAACTTATCCTTGGTTCCGTCTTTCTACTCAGACTGAAAAACCTTACCTAATTTTGTATTTAAATTATACCCCACTCCAACTCCTTTACCTCACTATACATCACCTACAAACATAAATTATCAACCAGCCTAAATGTGTACCCAAAGAAATCCTTTTCACAACAATTGAAACATTAATAAACACATGAAAAAATACATTTCAAGGTAGACTAAAAATTGTATTAATAGGTAATTCACTACACTGAGATTACATTTGTATATATTTGTATACATATGCATATGAACACACATAATTTGTATACATAACTGTTAAATCAGCTTCATATGAGATGTCATAAGATACTCAAAATTTAAGCATTTTAAACCAACCTAGATTCTAAATTGTGCCAATTTAAAGTGTATCTTTAAAAAAAAACTATCAAATTCCTTCTCTATAAAATTATTTTAAAATCTAAATATATTTTTATTTTTATTCATCTGTTATAAATCTTTTAACATAGGTTCCTTTCGGATCCAATGTGTTGATTGTAGTACATAATGTTCTCACATTAGATGAGGTGTTAATAGCTTGTTTCACATTTCCTTCACAAATAAATGCTAAGAATGATTTACTTGATTGAATGTCAATTCATAATCTTATACAAAAGCACACAATAATTTCAACTAGAATTAAGCCTCACCACATATGTTTCCTTTCCATTATCAACAAATGACTACAGGATGAAAAAATGATTACTTGGCAGTCATTCTGATTCTGGGAAAAAAGAACTTTTTGAAAACATTTTAAGAACTATAAAATTAATGCAAAAAATGACAGCTCGTGCTGATATACACACTTCTGATTTTTCACAATTATCAATCTGCTTATACCACTGTTTCTCTTTCATGCCTAAGTTACTTGCTTGGAATCATTTGGAATGCTATTATTATTGCCCTAGAAGAAGCTATTTCTAAAAGTCAGAGTCTGTCATTGAATAGCAAATAAGCTTCAGAGGTGTTTGTTCCTGATAAAACACAGCTATCATCTTTATAAGTTTATAAAATAGTTTATTATTAGGATAGAAAAATAAGACAAATCTAAGTCATTTAGAGGCAGTAGAGCACAAAAAAACCAAACATACTTTGGTATCAAAAGCCCTCAGTTATGCTTGCAAACATGACTTTCTAGCCATACAGTCTTCAACATGCTATTTAAATTCTTCCCTAGTTTCCTGATCTATAAGTAGGAAAAATAGTGACACACCATAACACTGCTGTGATCATTTATTATGTTCACACACATAAAGTTCCTAATACAACAATGCTCAATCAGTGGTACTTCCTAGATTCAAATGATTCATAATCCACACGTATAAAAGGTTATCTTTTCCCATTTGTCCATTAAACATTTTAATGGAAGATTAAAACAGACTTATCTGTAAATTATTTATACATATACTGTACACTCTATTGAATGCATTTTATTGAATTCTAATTTTAATTAATTGAATTCCATTTTATTCTAATATTTAAATTTTTGTGCATAATCTGTTGCTCCAGTTAAGGTAAGAGCTCCTCAATGGCAGGGACATTCTTTAATGTTCTTGCCTATCCTGGCACCAATCTTCCTGAGGAAATTCCTGAAGAGCTTAAAAAAATAGATTCTAATCAAAACCAAAACAACAAAAACCACTGGAAGTGTTATAATCAGTAGAGATGTTCAAGACTACTATACAAAATTTTTCCATAATACCATTTTTTATTCTTGCAATTGGGTGGCTGTTTTTCCCTTAGATAATGCAGAAGAACTCTTCCTGCCAAACCAGACCATGATGGCTTTGCTGAACTGTCAACATCATGTTCTTTCACTAGAAACAGAATAGGGTCACAATAGGTATGTGGATGGAGAGGGTTCTCAGATCTCAGAAACAGGTACAAAATTTGTGAAAAACTAAAGTGTATTTGAAATAGATTCTTATGTCAAGTCTAAACTATAGTTAATTTCTGACTAGGGAACCAGGAATTCTTTGCAATGAGAAATAAGAGCCACGGTACATGGAAACAATTATTTTGTAGCCAAATGCAGAAGACATAGAAGTGATCAGTAAACAAAGCAGAACTTTGACAATAGATGAAAAAGGGAAAATACACTAAGACAAGTCCCTTAATTACCCCTGGCAAAGAATTTCATTCATATTTACTAAGAAGAGATTGAAGATCAAAATAACATTTGTAGTTCTTTTATGTACAAATAACAATTGTGCATTACTTTCGCTCCTTTCTAAGTCATTCTCAAGTTCATCTGTTGCTTTATTTATAAAGTTTTGGGTTCAATTTCATTGAATGCAGTTTTTAAATCTACTTCTTAAATCCTATGCAGAGTGAACGCCAAATGACCGAGTCAGGATCTAGGTGTTTTGGAATGACAGACCAGGTAAACAGCATTCATGTAGAATTTTCTTTCTCTTATTTGACTACATAATGTACTACACAAATATGTGAGATGGCTTATAGAATGTGATTAAGTTTTATCAAATTTAATGGATACTCACATAAACCTAACCAGCCAGATGCAAATCATTCCAGTTTTTTCTTTCATTTTACACCATCCCATTCTGTTTATATTTTCTAGCCATGTGCCTAGATTACTCCCTTTTTTTTTTCCTGAATCTGGTCAGTGGTATTATGGACATTTCCCTACATAATTGTCTCTAAATCCTATTAAATCATATTTTGAAAATACAACACTGGCACTTAAAAATGACATTTAGAAGTGAAAACAAATACTTTTAAAGGAATTTATGTCAGTATATAAATACATGTATTAGGTACCATGTATATAAGAAATTAATAGGTTTCAAAACAGATGCCAGATTTCATCCTACTTGTTGAAAATGTTTTGAATTGTTGAAAAGATGAACTTCATTTAAGAAACAGGTCAAGCAAAAATCATTTTCTGTCAGCAGAAAGTCAGTTTGGTGAACTGTCACTAAATCTGTAACAGCAAACAGCACAGAAGGAGAAAACCACTTCAGCTACATATGTGAGAGTCTAAGCAGCTAGACTTCAGAGCTAGGAGCAAAGGCTTCTATTTGAAACAAAAAGCAAAAACGCCCACGTATTTTGCTATACAGCAAAAAGATGACAAAACCTCTAGGGTTTCGAAACAATCCTGAGAATTGAGGTGATACACAGCCAACAAATCCTCACCTATTAGTCCAAGATTTCATTTGATATTTTAAATCACTAAATATTAGAGCTTGAAGAGCCTTAGGGAGTGTGTCCTCCACCCCCCTCATTTTACAGTAAAAAAGGCATTGGATTTCGAGCCCAAACACCTGAGTTAATTTCCTAAGCAGTATTTAATGGCCAAGTTTCCTTCAGCATTCCATTTCAACTCTGAGCCTCATGTCCACGTCTCCAAAACCGGGAAAATGATATCTACATTACAGGTTTGTAACAATAAGTGTATCAGTTTCCTATTGCTGCTGTAACCAATTACCACAAACTTGCGTGCTTAGAACAAATTTATTACCTTACAATTCTGGAAGTCTGAAAAGGGTCACAGTAGGCTACAAGCCAGCTACTGGCAGACTTGAGTTCCTCCTAGAGGCTCTGGGGAAGTTTCCTTACCTTTCCGAGCTTCTAGAGGCTGCCTCAGCTTCTTGGCTCCCAACACCCTTCTTCCTGCTCTGACACTGACGCTCCTGCCCCTCCCCCCCTCCCTTATAAGGACTTTTTAACTACATTGGGCCCACCTGGGTAAACCAGGCTACTCCCCTTCTCCAGGTCAGCTTGTTAAGCAGTGTAGATAGAAATGAGCACTGGGCAGGAGGAGAGGAAGGGGAAAGGAACAATCCAGAAAATAACAGTATGTCTGCCTTCAGGAAAACGGACGCCAGAAATTTTTACTTTCTCTACAGGAGGGCCAGCAAAAGAAGCCACTTAAAATCAAAAGGCTGCAGCTGCGCAGAAGAGAAGGACCCGGGGTAACGACCCAACGAACCTGCCCAAAAGGGGAGGGACGTGCCAGAGCACGAGGAATCTGAGTTGTCAATCAAATTGAGCACAAGGAACCTGAGCTGTCAATCAGCTTGATCACTCAAAGAACCTGAATCGTTAATCAATCAATCAATCACAAAAAAACACCCCTAAGCCAGGATATAAGACGGAAAAACAAAGGAGCGGCGCTATTTTTCCTCGGATCGGCCTGCTCCCAATTCTTGGGAGTGTACTATCTTTCACTATTTTTTTTACTTCACTACTAAAAATCTTGGTTATATCACACTTTTTGTGTCTTGTCAAAAAAAATTTTTGGGGGGTGATTAAGAACTGAGGTAATTCTTATTTCAGTTTTCCTGGTAACAAGCTGATTAGCAACTTAATTCTATCAGCAATCTCAATTCCCCTTTTCCATCTAACAGTATATTCACCAGTTCTTGGGATTAGGACATGGACATCTTTGGAGGCGGCGGGGTGGGAGGCATTATTTTGCCTACCATTACAACTACTCAAATAATACATCACAAATGCTTTACGGATATAAATACTTTCCGTTAGGAGACGGAAGGAAACAACAGTCAGGTCTGCTGTTAATCAGCAGCAGAACTTACCTTGGCCCCACCTCTCCTAAGTACCTGACCAGGACATTATTCACCACAACATAAGGGGTCTGGCTGGAAGCACATATAGGCAAAACCATAAACTTGACTTAGATTCAGTAACAAGACATTCTGAAAGATGTGGCTGTTGGTTTCTAGATGAACTTTTGACTGCAAACTGCCTAAATTGATTGTAGTTCCACAATTATTTAATTCTGAGGACTTTAGCAAGTTTCTTAACCTCTGTGACTTCATTTTCCCTCTATGTAAAATAGGAATAATAGTGCTTACCTCAGAGGTTTATTGAAAAAGTTAGATGAGAAAATTCATGAAATGTGCTTAGTAGACTGGCTGACACACAGCAAGTGCTCAATAGATGTTAACTGTCTTTAAAGCCCTAGATAAATATATACACCTGCCTGTCATAAAAGCTACATTAGGCACTAAGGCACTCTAGAATATAAGAATTTGATTTAGATACATACCATGACCTTAAGAAGCTTATAGTCCAATAGTGAAACAAGTTGACTATATTTGCTTAGCTAATTAAGGTTTTTCTATATGTAAAGTCACCTTCTTCACACTGTCTTGTTAATACTTTAATCTACAAAGAGGTAAAAGCTACCAAGTCACAGGGAAAACCTCTGAAAGCTCATTGCTGTGCATGACCAACTCCAAAAGCTTATGACTGACAGAGTGAAAATCAAATTGCCAGATCAAGAGAAACTTCAACTGCTAAAATTAAGACCTATGGAAATTATACAATTATATTTTAGAATATAATACAGATTTCTTTAGTAATATGAGTGTGTATATATAAATTTACACATACTCATGATACATGTATATATAAAACCAAGATTAATTTACATAGGTTGAAAAGCTGTAATATTTCTAGAAATTGATTTGTAAATGTGCCTTGTGCTCAGTAGGGGCTTATTCAAGATAAACTTGTAGACTTTTCCAGGTTATAAACTGGATAATGAGTTTATGGTAAAACTCTCCAAGAAAAATCTTGCAGATCCTGAAAGGCAAGGGCACAACAATATCTTAAAGTGAGTCAGTGACCTAGTGTCATAGTGGGTGAGCTAAGAATGTCAAATTTAAACAGTTATACGGACTTGATTCCCAAACATACGTCAAGAGAACTTAAGAGCAATGCCAAACATCTATCCATTGAATGAGTTACGCTATATTTATCAATAGAGGGCTCTCCAGTTCTCATCAAGGTGAAGGTATGTGAATAAATCAAGATGGATACCATGTTCTTGGATGAGAAAGCTCAATATTTTAGTAGTTAGCATCTATAAATTCAATTTAATTCCAAACAAAATCACAACAAGAGGTTTTAAGGACCTTAAAAAACAGAAGAAAACTTGCCTGAAAATATAAAATATTTTTTAAAATACAACTTTGTTATTTGATCTATAAGATATGCTATAAAATATGATAGTTAAAACATTGTGGAGACTTCGGGTTTCCAGTTCCATATGTAAGGATCTTTGAAGTGGCCACTCTGTCCTAAAAACAAGTAAAAAGCTGAACACATTGAAAATCAACGAGTCTTCTTGGATCCATAAGAGAAGGAAGGATACAGAGCACACATCTGCCCCAGTACTGGAGAGACAGACAGCTGAATGTGGAGAATCACAGCTTTCTGGAGAAAAACTCATGAGGAGAAACCACCACGGGAACTAGTGCTGGGGCAGAAAAATCTAAACTATAATTGACAAACTGCTGGAGGCTGAGTGCAGACAACTCTGAGAATTAAAAATTCCAAGGGGACCCAGTCATGGGGGGGCTCTCATTATACTGTAAGATTCACCTAGAGAGACTGATCAGATTCCCACAGTAAATATCAGAGAAAAATTGCCTCCTGCTTCCTGAAGGAGAAGAAAAAGAATCCCTTCTGAAATATGCCAGAGAATTTTGTTCTTCTTAACAAGGTCTGCCCTCAGCAGAAACTAATTAACCAGACAGAGCCTAACCTGCTGGGGTATAATCAGAGCCTCCCTGACCCAGGAAAAGGAATACCTAACTCCAGTTGGCTCTAGTATTCCACCTGTAAGAAGGGAAACACTCAAATCCAGCCTATACTAGCCATCTGCTCCACCTAAAAGGGGAGAAAAAACTGAATGTTTGTTGTTTAAGCCCCCTAGTCTATGGCATTTTATATACAGGCCTGAAATAACTAAGACAGAAAGTGCTACCACTTCCTTTCCAATTCTGTATAGTCAAAGATTGCAGTTGTTGCAGCTAATAGGAGTCAGGTCACTCAACACAGATTCCAATTCCTTTCTCTTTTTCTTATCTACTCTGGTGGTTGGAAAACTAAAATGCATTTGCCTCTGTTGCTTGCATTTTTCAATAGGCCATCAGTTGAAGTACATAAGTGCCATATTTTCTTTTTCCTTCCTTCTTACTGCCTGGAATATGTGTTATATCTGTAGAAGAGCTGTTGTCACTAAAGATGATGGAGCAAAAAGAGAAATCTCTTGGTTCCTCCATGGAAGTTGTGGGTTGATATACTGTTTCTGGACCATCTACTCTCATGCAAGAAAATTAAGCTTCTTATTTGCCTAAGCCTCTATTGTAGAGGTTACTTACTGCACCAAAGGAATTCTATCCTGATCAATATGCAGACCTGGGGAAAATCCTACTTCTACTCTGGAGGAGTTTAAGCATTCCTTTCTCCAAAGGCCTTTATGGATTCTTCCATCTGTGATTAAAGGATGGCTACCTTTCTTCCTTTGTATTTTGTAACACTAGAATAATGCTAACATCAATTGGCTTTATGTTTCATTTACCTGAATAAATCCCCACAAGAGTAAAAAGAGTGAGTGCCTTTGCAGTATTTACATTCCCTATGATGTTTAGGACAGTACTTTTCTCTAAGTAAACGTACAAATTTATTTTCTTTGAATTGACAGAAAAAGTAGAAAACCATAGGGAAAGAAGCGATATGGAAAAGAATATGAAAACAAGTTTATTTTTCCTTAACGATAAAAAATACTTCATTTTAGGCAATTAAAATAAGACAAGGAATAAAAAATATTTGGACCATATTATTGGGTTTTCATTTCATCTCAGAAATACAATAATGATTTAAAAATCTGTGTATTTACTGAGAGAATAGTGGCTGTTAGCTTAGCCTAAGGCATCAGCACTTTCTGGCATCTATTAATTTTCCAAAAATGTCTTATGTCTCAATCATTATTGTCTAATTAAAATAGCATGGTCAACTTTGTCTTTAGAACAAAGATGATAGAAGTACCAAGATTCTTTGAGCTTGAAATATTTTTCTATTGTTTTAATATAGAAAGTGCTGATTTGAGACAAAAAGAGGGAATAGGTAAATCTAACTTTATAACTGACAGCTGAATTTAGTGCAGGAAATATTAAAGAGGCCATCACAATGAATGTAACTTTTTAAATTAATCCTCCCCTTTCATTTATTTTTCACTCTAAAATATGGGTCATGGAGAATTTTACAACCATTTGGGCCAGAGTCAAGCAACCCTCTCAGCAACATTCATTAACTTTTAATATCATTACCATCATTTATTAAAGAACTGTTACCAAAATTCAGCAGGAAAGTTAATTGGATTCTTGATTTCCAATTTCTACCTGCTTTCAGTTGGTTATCAATGTGAGCACGGAAAAATGGAGAGATAATTCATAGAAATGTATAAGTAGTGAATATTGTTACCTCCCCTTTCACTCACCGAGATTTAGACGGACATAATTACCTTTGTCTCCAGAGTAAAGGACACAACACTTGTACATCTATCTCCTGTGAAATCTCCTTCACAGAGGCAAGGGGTCGGAATCTTCTGTCCTCGGTTGAAAAGAACAAAAGAAATATCCTATTAGGCATATAAATAAACAACTCTCAAGGAATAGCAGAAAGCAGTGTATTCTATACCTCATCCCTTCAACTAATGTCAATTTTAAATTAGCTGACCATTTACCTTGGTAGACAGAAGTATGATTCAGGCAGAGAATTCTCTAGAGGCAATATAGTTTTGTTTTTTTTAAGATGATGACATGATATGAGGAAGTCATTATTTGCCTGAACTATTTTAATTCTCTGAAATTATTAAATTTAGACATTAAACTAGAGACTACACAGTTAGCAGAATGACATTGACATCAAGTTACTGAACTTCCATGACAATAAAAAGTTTAAATTCCACAATTCTGATTCTCATGTTAATTACATTTTGAGATCACAGAGGATCTGAAGAGAACTACTGAGTATCTTCACTTTATGAAATTCTAGTCATTTTATAATACTTAGAAGATACTATGAACTCTCTGGTTACATACTGTCAGCATTACGGATATTGAATAGCAAATGGATATATCTTGGTTCCTCCTATGAAAGGCAAATTGGAACACAGGGTTCAGATAGTCTTGATACAACGACCCTGCTCTCTGCTTAGGATTGGAACTTGGTCTTCTAGCCTTTCATGACCTATGGAACCCATTCTTGAGCAGTATTTCTAAAGTCCTGGCTAATGGTGGGGGAGGAACATGATTTCTCACCACCACAAACCTGTCATTTAAATATACAGATTAAAACTCTAATTAAGTAATTAAAATGTTCTCATATGTGAAAATTAATACAATATCATCACAACATTCTATAACCCTATTATTCTTTGCAAAAAGACACACATGTCCTATTTAGTACAATACAGAAATTTTGTAAGGTAAATGTGAAAATCTCACATTGAATCAGTGAAGCAATTTCAGAGCTCAAGGAAACTTAAACAAGTTCCAGAAATCAAATACTTAATAAATGTTGGAGGTTAGACTCAAAAATGGTGGACCTGCCTAGTGACTATTCTGTTTCACGGACTCTTATGAAGGGGCAAGATACTGTACAATGAGAAAGAGAGAGGAAAATAATTTATTGTAAAGGAAAAAGGAGAAACACAGATTAACACAAAGAGGTTGGGAAGGGGAAGCATGGACATACGTCTGCCTGCTTTTAAAATTATCCCAAAGTCATTACTGTGTTACATTTGGTCTTTCCCTAGAGTTTGGGGAGACATTGAATACATTTCTAGTTATGATACTCAAAGCTCTTCTCTGAGAGGAACCTGCAAAAAAGAAGATTAATACTTATCAAGCCTTTATGAATATTCCTACTAGGATAAACAGATAATTTGTCCCATCACCTAAGACCAAACTTGCTATGCAGCTATATTAGTCAAAGTTCTCCAGAGACACAGAACCAAGAGAAGTAAATGAGAGACGGAGTTATTTACTTTTTCATTTATTGTAAGGAATTGGCTTATGATTATTTGATTGTGGAGCCTAAGAAGTCCCAAGATCTGTAACAAGCTGAAGACCCAGGAGAGCTGATGGCATAACTCCAGTTAGAGTCTGAAGACCTGAGAAGCGGGAAACTGATGACATAAGTTCCAGCCTGAGAGCCATCAGGTTTGAAACGCAAGAAGAGCCAATGTTTCAGGTTGAGACCAAAGGCAGGAAAAGACCAATATCTCAACTCTACCAGTCAGGCAGAAGGAGTTTCCTCTTATTCAGCCTTTTGGTTCTATTCAAGTCATCAACTGATTGGATGAGACCCACCCACATTAGGGAGAGCAATCTGTTTTATTCAGCCTACCAACTCCAATGTTAATCCCATCTGGAAACATCCTCACAGATGTACATACCCAGAATAACGTTTAACCAAGTGTCTGGGCACCACATGGCCTAGTCAACTAGACACATAAAAGTTACTATCACAGAGGTCTACTGCCCACCCCAAGGAAAGAAAAGAAAATATGAAGACAAGAAACCACAGCCGTCATGATTTCATTGGCTGAATTTTTTTTTAATGTTGTTAGTTAATTGTTAGGATGACTAATACAGATAAACTAACACAGATATAAGATAGAACTTATATTTAAATTCTATAATTTCAAAGAGAAATTGTACTAAGCACTTGTTAATAATGGTAAGGAAGACTTTATTCAAGAATATTGCAATAGAGATCAAGATTATTGCAATAGGGGGGAAAGAATGAACTCAATTCCATTGAAACAAAAGGGAGACTTTAAGCACTGACCTGATCTAATGGAAAAGTCCTGTAGGACATTAGAGGGGAGAGTGGTCAATGTAATTAGACCATCTCTGCTAACTGGTACTTACAGGAATTAGGCTCCTACCTTCCCACAGATACTGGGAGATAGGGGACCTATTCTTAGATATTATATTTCAAAAAGGTAGCTCCCAAACTTATGAGAAAGGCATTCTTGGGGTGTAAAATTTGCAACAGGCTGGGAAAAAATTTGTATCTCAAAAAGGCAGAAAAACAATTTACAACTGCAAGTTTTCTAAAGTACATGCTCTAAGAAAAGGGAGGTCAAAGACCTATAGTCAGGAAGAAACCTGTGTAAATTTTGGTCACGCTGAGGACAACATGAAGGACATCATGGCCAAACCAATGCAAAACTTTCCAGCTATCATTAAAAGAAAAAAATGGGGGTTAAGGAGTGTGGTATATCACTGCTAAATGCATACTGTGCAAAATTATTCATAAAACTAAGAATTTTTATACTTAATTAACTCACACTTTCACTGCCAAATATTTAAAATTTGCCCATTATATGTCAACCAATGTCAGTATATACATTGTAATGTGCTTTGAATATAGATGAGATATTACTAATTAGCTGAGGCAAATGATACCAGATTACTAGGTAATAATAACATTGAGCTTACTAGCATCCAGGGGCCTTTCACAGGCACAAGCAGATGGAAGAGTTTTTAATGCATAGTGAACAAAACTGACAGACAAAATGTTTACCTAGTCCTTCTTTTTCTTACTTCTTTTTTACAATTGCATTTGCTTTCCCAAATATTTTCTCCAAAAATCCTACATACTTGTTGTTAATATTTCCCTTTATTTTCCTAAAATTAGGAATAGCAGCTGAATTAAATGCATTTTGCTCTAAACAAAAGACAATGTAATGAATGCTCTAGCATTTTCTTTATAAACTTTAATATAGGTGATGATTCTGAGAAACAAATCTAGGAACTAAATATCTTATATTTAATAGCATATTCTATATTATACAATAAATGTATAATAGTATAATTATATATAATAATATATTGTATTAAAGTTTCTTAAAATGTTAAATAATCATATGAATTATGTGCTTTCATCTATTTTATATTGCCCAGAATTATCCCAGTTTATTTCTTCAGTTAGTAATACTTTAGCTCATATCCATTGACCAACTTTAATTGTACTTCTATTCCTATATCTTTCACTGAATAATTTATTCATTTAGTCAACAAATACTTATTGAGCACCAGGTACCTATCAGGCATTGTGTTAATTACTGAAAATACTTACAGAAATTAAGCAGTATCTACACTCAACAAGTACTCATTACAGTTTTCAAATAATTATCACACAATATAACAACTGCCCTAAGAGATACTTTTTAAAATGCAATATAATTATTGAAAGCAAAGTGGCTAGACCTGAGGGAGATGAGAAAGATTTCACAGAGAAAGTGATATTTGGTTTAATTACGTAAGGAGGAGTGGAAGCTTCTTTGCTATCTTCTGGCATCCAGTGGGGGGAAAATGCATTATAAATGCATAGTGGCAAAGAATAAGGATTTTCCAGTTTGCGAGCGATGCCTATTCAGGAAAATATGTAAGTGAGGGGCTAGGGAAGATAAACTCTACTAATGCTCTGCTAAATGTAAGCACATGCAGACTTATACTACTAAATATCTTATTGTAGAAAAATTATTTTTGCTGATGATACAGTAAGTGAATATTCAAAAAATGTACAAGATTTTTTGATAAAGTAAATAAATGCTCAACCTACAAAAAATTATTAAAAATACTTATTTAAGATCTTTTTTACATTCAAAAATCATGGAATGCTTTAAGAACACGTAAAGAAGACAAAATCCAAATTAGTTTTCAAATATTTGGCTAAATAAATTTCCAGAAATATGCTATCACTGCTTATTTTCATGATGATTTTCATGTGATTACAAGATATTCATGCAAACATTGAGTGAGAAAATAACTATCCAGCTAAACCTTGTGTGTATATAAATTATGCATTTTGAACATATATACAACACATACAATTTGAGCATTTACTTAATCAAAGTGAAAAAATATTAAGAAATTTTAAAATGTCTCAATGTGTAAAAACTCTAAGAATTCCTAAGAAAAAGTCAATGAATCATTAAAAAGAATAATAAATAGATTCTCATGTCTAAATGAAACTTTCTGACCCTAAATGTAAACAAAAAACAATTAACAAATAAAAAAGCAGTGAGAAATGAGAAGGGAATAAAACAAATAGAAATATTAGATCAAATAATCATCAAGCACTAATCAAAGGAGAAAAGCATGCTACAAAATATGCATTCTGACTGTCATCTCTACAGAGTATACTATTGACAATAGTTAAACAGTTTGAATACACAGTCTGAGTATTAAATAATTCATAATGTTAAAATAACTATTAAAATCTGTCAGAATATATGATACACTGGTTACATCTATTTATTCTAATATGTAATAGAATTGTGAAAGCTGTAGCATTTTAGTTTTCATTTAAGTAAAACTTTGACAAAATAATATGAGATCATAGAATTGTTAATACCAGTGAAATAGAATAAGTCTCTGAAACTTTAGGGAAAAACTCCAAGTAAATAGACAGTCATAACTTCAAACATCTGAGTTTTGTAGTGTAAAGGAGTAATTCCATTCAACCATTAAATTATAATTCAAAAAAATGTACAAGACTATGTACATTTATCATATTCAAGAAGCTAATGTGTTCACATACGAATGGGGTAATCTACTCCCTCAGCTAAATAATACCTGCTTTAAAAATTATCAAATTTAAAATTTTATTTTATGTGTGAATAAAATATCATATACCAAATAAGGTAGAATTAAGAAAATAAAACATAAATGGCATACTAGTAGCCATCATTTAGTTTATAGAGGGCTTTTGATAGTTATGAAAACATCAGTTAAAATTTAAAATTATTCATCAGCTTAACTTAGTATGACTATCAATTAATAATTTTCAGGTTATTAAAGGCACATTTCTCTTGTTCTTAAATTTTCTACAATAAGACTGCTGGCTACTAATTTAAAGAGCACTGAGAAAATCATTGCTTAAATTTTAGTTAGATAATACATTAGGCTGTTTATTGCAGTGAGTATTCAACCGATGTTATATATAATGAAACATTATAATTATATATATATATATATATATATATATATATACACACAATATATGTATATAGGTATATATGTACTATATGATAGTATAGTAACATATATTACTATGTTCTATTATGCTATATTATATTAGTAGTATACACAGACATATATGTTACTATTACTAACTATAATGATAATAATGACCATATAAATAATTTCTTAATAAATATCTCATTATAATGTTATATCACATATATACCTCATTATAATATATATATTGCATATATATTAATATAAAATAATTTTAATACTACTACTAACAATAGCAATAATGAATAAACATGTACCAGGGATGAAGACAAAGCCTGACATTAGTAACAGAAACTCTGGAAACATTCCAATATAAGCTAAAGGTCCAATTCTGTGGCCATGATACAGAGGAGATTTCTTAACTGTCTCTGATTACTCAACAAGAAAGCACAAAGAAAGGTAAAGTACCTTCTATATTATAAATAATAAAATATTATTATGATTTCCCTTTTTGGAAATCAAACAAATTCAAGCTAACTATATCTAGGTTTTAGAGAGTGAGTATATGTTCATATTAAATGCTCTCAGAATTCTTAATAGCTTTGCACCCACAAATATGATCTGACAGGAAAGTTTTGATTTTTAATGTTACTAAATTGTTCCCCCCTAAGTAATGAAAACAAACTGAACAAATAAAAAGAGTCTCATTCTTCTGAGTGAGCCATAAGTAGAGAATAAACCAGGAAGAAATAATCCACCACCACTTCTGGAACAGCCATAAGAGAGAAGGACCACTCGCAAAGAGTCAGCATCTCATGGATATGAACAGAAGAGAACAGCGTAGCAAGGATGACGTAGAGTCAGGACTGAAACTTCTGGAGGACACACTGTCCTTCTGGAGATGCTTTGAGACCCTCAAGAATACCTACAGAAGGTAGTTAAGTGGACCAAAGTAGAAGCTCTAAAGCAGCCAGCTGATGACCACCACATCCAACTAGCACCTTTCTGAGGAAGATGCCCAGATTATAAGAAAGATTTTCCCAGGACCAAGCACAGAAGCAAAAGAATATGAGAAATTGGTACTATTTTTCTCTTTTTTACTTTTATCCATAATGCCCAAATTAGTAGGTCTCTTTTTCTCTGTATAGTTTGGTGTACAAAGAGTGTACAATTTATTGAAAACGTCTTGAGAGACTGGATAAATGTATAACTGGTTCTCTTAAATCAATTAAATGATTTTGAATCTATTCTACTGTAGCTTGTACAAGCTAATTAACATTTCCAATCTCAGTTTCTTCATGTGTGAAATGGGCATATAAATTGTATCTTCATGGGGTCATTGTAAGGATTGAATGCTACAAAACTGAAGTCAGCAAACTTCATTCACAAAAAGTCAGACAGTAAATATTTCCCACCGTATGGGCTGCATAGTCTCAGTCTCAGCCCCTCAGTGCTGCCATTGTAGCATGAAAGCAGCCAGAGACACTATGCAGGAGAACGAGGACCGCTGTGTTTCAATATATTTACAAAAACAGGCAGCAGATGAGATGCGGATTATAGACCGCTGCTATAACGCACGATAAAGGATGACCATGGTTCTCATGACATTGCACAACACCATCATTGAAAGTTATTATTATTGTATCTGAATTTAATACATCTGTTGAATTTCAATAATAATAGTTAACAGTAACTGAAAGTTCATTCTTTATTTATTCAACAAATACTTAAAGAATGTCTCTCATAGGAAAGTCACTATGTCAGGCTATTTCCATCCTCTATCTCCTCTGAAGTAGTCTGTGGGGTGTATGTAGTCCATAAAGGCAGGCCTCCCAAAGCAGAGAGGAGTTGAGAAGTGTGGGGAATGGATCTGAAGGGGCAAAAGGAAGACATTGGCAGATATGTAGCATCTTAATTAATCATTGTTACAACACTTAACTTGAGTATTAGGATCCTCATTTTCTATAGCAGAAACTTAGGCCAACAGAAGTAAAGTATTGCACAGAAAGCCACATAACTAGTAAGTAACTATTATTTGAACTCAAGGCCTTCAGAAAATAGAGCCCATGTTCTTATTCTTCTGCCACTATGCTCTGCTGCCCGCCTTGAAATATGGATAAGATCTCAGAATGCTGAACTCAAGAATCTCAGTATCTCACATAATTCTAGGAGGATTAAACTCGGCATACTATTGAGCATGATTTGGGAACCCTTGAGGAGGCAGGAAAAAAAAAAATAGAGCCAGTAAACTGAGTGGCTCAGAATGCCTGACTGAGTTCATATGTCTGTTTCCAAATATGGCCTCAAATTATTTGAACTGCTAGAAAATTTATTTTTAAAAAAGAATTAATTTTCTATTTCCAACAACTCGGCAAAATATGTAATAAAATATTCTCATTTAAAAAGTAAATAAATAATGTATTAAAATTTAAAATATCACTTCAAGACATAGATAAGGAAAATAATTAGAGGACTGAGAAGACAAAGAAGCAAGATTACAAAGAGACAAGAGAACAAACACTCAAGCAGATTTTTCCCTAGGGGATCTTCTGAATCTGGTTTAGAGTCTGGGATTTAATTGGCCTCAAGAGCATGGAAAGTAGGCAATAAATCTTGGGACCACTACAATCACAAAAAGTATATAAACAGTTTATAACTTCAAAATTAGTAAAGGTAAAAAATGGATTGAAGCAAACAAAGTGAAACACAATTAAAACCTAAGGGAACCAAGAAAGTACTAAATTAAAAAAGAAAGAATTATTACAGTCCAAACAGGAAAAATAAACCCAAATTAAGACAACGGTACAAAAACTATTCATGTACTGATGGAAAAATTTACAAAAACTAACTAGGATCAGGGCATTAAAAATATAACCAAAGAATTCAGAAGTCAATAAAAATAATAAAAGTATGACTAAAATATAAGATGCATTTATAAATGTATATATTTTATAAAACACCCCACAATTTTAAGTAATTATGGGTAAAGCAAGACACTGTAATGAAAATTATAAAATCTATAGAATAAAATAATAATGAAAATACTAGCTAATAAAACTTGAGATACAGGAGAAGTGAAGTTTAGAAGCAAATACGTATGAAGTTTAAAAACAGGCAAAAGTAAATGAATAGAAGTCAGAAGAGTGGTTTCATATTGGTTTGGGGATCAGGAATCCTAAGATGCTAGCTGTGTTCTGTTTCTTGGTCTGGGTACTGTTTACACTGGTATTTTTACTTTGTATACAGTTGTACATTTAGGATTTCTGCACATTTCTGTGAACAAGCAAAAAGCTTAAAAGAGAAGAAGAAAATCTCAAGAATAGCCATGTTAGCCCTGAAGATAAATCAAGCCGAGGATTTGTTCTATGAGATATTAAGATAATATGAATACACAAATAATAACAGTGTGTTATTGGCACACTGGCAGAGACAAATAGATGGAATAGAATAGAGAACACAATTCCATACATATAGAAACCTGGAATGTGATCAACTGACTTGCATTATACATTATACAAAAGCATCAATTCTGGATGAATTAAGGTCATATACATGGAAACCAACGCTAAAACTTTAAAGAAAATGTTGAATAGCTTCAGTGATCTTAGGGTACAAAGAGAATCTTGAGTAGGATTCAAAAGTCATAAACCATTAAGGAAAATAAATTAGCAAAGTTAACTGCATTAAATTTAGGAACATCAGTTTATTATTATCTGTTTATTACCATTCCACAAGTAAAAAGATATGCCACAAGCTAGAAAAAGGTATTACAACATATATAACTGATAAAAACTAGTATCTAGAATACATAAGGAACTCCTATGAATCCATAAATAATAAATAAACCAAAAGACTACAACAAACATTTGATAGAGGAGAAAAAAACAAAAGGTTAATAAATATATGAAAATCCTGTAACCTTATCACAATTCAGAGAAATGCATATTAAAACTACAATGAGATTCAATCTCTCACCCTTCCAATTGTCAAAAATTAAACATATGTAATATATATGTAATACATTTAATATATTTATATTATTTAATACATTTATATAAATATTACATGTGTATATATTTCCTTAATAAGTAGTAGGGAAGATGTGGATCAAGAGAAATACTCCCGTAATTCTCATTGAAGTATAAGTTTGTCTAAGCATTTGAGAAAACTATTTGGGATTACCTACTGATGTTTGAATCTGGCAATCTTCTGTGATCCAGAAATTCTTCTCCTAGGCCTAGCAATACACATTTACATGCACTTTAAAGGATGGAGATACATAGATGTAGATATAGATATGAACTCAGAAGACCAGAATTTGGAAAGTAAGAAGAGGGGTGTGTGTGTGTGTGTGTGTGTGTGTGTGTATCTGGACAGAGGGTGGGGTGAAAATACCGAACTCAAAGCATGCAGTTAAACAGAAGTCAAGATACAGAGGGAAGAAATTCCTACCTGCCTTTCCCTCTTGGTTCCCCTAAAACACTGGTAATAAGGCAGTCAGCCTTGCACTTCTCAAATAGCAGTATAGGCATCTTTCTTTGGGAAAAATAAACAAGAACTAGAAATATTGACAAATTGAATATATGTTTATATAAACACGATTTATTAATTATTTAAAAGTAATAACGTTTGACTACTCGTTGTTAAAAACACAAAAGAAAAAATATTTACGCCATCCCAAACCTGAGTCTTTAGAGCTTTTCTCGATCTACATCAATTCTTCTGCTGATCTCACCTGTTCCCTCTAATGACTTTCATGCAGTAACATTCTCCATTGGACTGGACCATACACCTTAGCTACTTTCTTACAACCTCTCCAAACTTGATAAATCTATTCAAACTTCACATGTCAACAGAACTCTTGATTCTACAGACTCTAATCATAACTTGCTTTTCCTCCAGGGATTCCTAACTTCATGGATAACGCTATCATTCTCCCTTTTTGCTCAGGTCCCCAAACTGTAGCCCTCTTTGATTTCTGTCTTTCTTTCACACAACATGTCAGCAAATTCTTTGTCCATCAAAAGACACTTCACAGCATCTCCTCCCCAGCTCCTGACCTAGTCTAAGCCATCATCCTCTTTGACCCTGAGTACTACATTTCCAAACTGGAAGCCCACCATTCCTTCCTGCATCCCGTACATCCATACAACCGCCAGAGTACTTTTCAAAAACATATATTTAACTAAGACACTGTTCTGCCAAAAACCCTGTAATAGTTTCTCATTTCATCCAGAGTAAAACCCAAAGTTTTATGAACATCTACAAGGGCTCCTAACAGCTAGGCCCTGGCAAACTATCCCATGACACCTTCTGCCATTTTTGTCTTTGCTCCCTTTGCCTCCTCACTGTTTCTCAGACTCACACTAAGGCTTTGGCTTAGAGACTGGAGGATTTTGCTATCCCTGCTGCTTAAGCACACTTATCCACAATATCCTCATATAACTTTCTTCTTTACTTTATTGTATTACCTTTTCCGAGAAGCCTTCCCTACCTGTAGTTCATTATTAGCATCCATTTTCCATTTCCCCCCACTATCTCTGTTACTCATTCATGTATTCATGACTCATTTTAAAAATTCAAAGAAAAATTGAATATCTATGGTCAGTCAATCCCAGTTTTAGTCATCAAGAACATAATATAAACAATCAGATATGTGCCACATGTCATTTCTAGAACTCAGTATCAACAAAAGGAAAACTACATACAAAGAAAAAGGGCATGAAAATATGTAAAGAAGCAAAGTCTCCAAGATGCCTTTGCTGTGGCTGGGACCTCATTATGGCTGCAATACCTCACAGTCAGTGATTCAGGGAAGTCCATCCTTATTCTCATTTCTCCAGAAACATGTTTCATTAGGTGGCTATCTTTATTGTTTTAATTCTAAACCTGACAGTAAGATCCCATTTTAGTTTTCACAGTTGGGAAATTGCTCTCCCCAGATATATTCTGCACTATTAAATTAAGCAGGCTTCCATTAGCAAAACTGATTCTCAAGCATAATTACTCAAGAGGGAAGAGAGTAGGAAATAAGAAGAGACTTAACATCACTTTCATTTCCTGAGGCAGGTGATCAGAAATCAATGACTGAACTTTTTTTTTTTTCTATAAACACTCACCAAATTAAAAAATAAGGAAAGACAATTTAAAATTAAAAGTAAATGTTCCCCCTTTTTGCTTCTTAGGAAGGTATCCTACATCTGCAAAAGAAAATACATCACAAATGACACAATTTAATTGTTGTATGTCTATTTTGTAAAGAATAAATATGTGTGACCTACCAACAACAAATCTCTAGAAGTAGACTAAAGGTAAGAATTGAAGAATAGGAGAAGTATTTCATTATATATATAAAGTAAAATCAACACAAATGTCATCTATCATTGAAAAGAAATATAAAAGGATTAATGAACATTGTTACCATTGGTCTTATATTTATTCATCTAATCTTTATGAGCAGTATAATGCAATTAGTCACATGTGCATATAATTATCAAAGTTTTAAAACTGATTATTGTAATTTCAAGTTTTATTCCTCAAACTGTACCTTCATTTTCAGGATTCCTTAACAAATGAATAAAACTACTTATTTTGAATATTTACTAACAGACTCAGAGAAACCATAACACAAATTTTAATAACACAAATTACATAAAACAAGTATTATGTAACCTATTTAGATTTGGTTAATTATCTTAACTCTCACATTTTTTTTCTTTAGTAAAATATTTGCCATATACAAAAGTTGAGAATTTCATAATCATTTTGTTCATTTGATAAATGGAGACAAATTTTGTCTAAAAAGCATACATTCATGTGTCCCTAAAGCAGGTCCCCTTTATTGTGTGAACCAGCCAATGCCAAATCTCTACTTCACTCTGTTTTAGAATTTCAGAACGATCATTCCCCCTTCCAGTCCTGTGGAGAGACCCTGCCACACAAGAACAGTCCTACAGGGAAATTTCATCAGGAACGAGGCCTACCTAGCATTTCCATATGGTCAAACAATAAACACTCCAAGGAGTTGTTGGCAACCTTCTAAGGTAGACTAGGCAAGAAGATAAAACTATAGAATATGGGCAATAAAATTGCTTCTAAGTCTTCTATAGTTTATCATGTGTGAAAAAATCCAGAAGTTTACCGGCTTCCTAGACGCAGCTTCTTCTACCAGTCCGTTCAGAGATAAAGATATGGATGTCATAATGATAGAGTGTGGAGTTGAGCAAAACCCAAAGATGTTAATTGCCTAACTAGATTTTGATTATTCTTTCTGTTCGAGGGAGAACACTTCATTTCATTACACTTTAGGCTAAGTGCAATGATTTAAAAGCTTTTGCTTTTCATTAAGTGACGGATATTAGAAAAGAGAGTCTGCATTTAATAGCATCATTATATTCTCCCTGTTATATATCTAAGATGTAATCATGGAAAATTTGAAACTAATAACGTACTCAAAGTCTTAAAATAACTAGTAATGACAGATAATACTTCCTACTCCTGAATGAGTATAAATGAAGAATTCTTGAATACACGATGTGCTTTATAATCTCATGCTGTTTCCCTAATCTATCGTAACTCCAATAGCCTTAAGTAAAAGTAAGTCATGATGTTTTTTATGTTGACATAAAAAGCTTCTCACCCAAATGAAGCATCTCTCCTTCAGATTTAACTATCAGACTAGGGTGCTATAACTCCTAAATGATGAAAACTGTTAGTGTTTACAACAGTTAAGTACCAAAATCAATAGATGCATATTAAAGTGCGACAAATGTCTAGAGTAAATTAGAACTGTCGCCATATGCTGTGGAACTTGTCGCATGGTTAAGAGTAAGCAGTTAATTGAATCAATAAGAAAAGCCAAAGAATTACAGTTACTCTCAGCAGTTACTTACATATCATCTCACTTTAATACTAGATAGCTAAATAAATAAATAAATAAATAAATAAATAAATAAATAAATAAATAAATAAACTATACTATTTAAATTTTTTAGTAATCAAGTAAAAAATTTTGGAGACATATCCCCTTTTTAATTCATTGATATGACTTTTTAAATGTCCATGGTAGAATCAGGAATTGGCATTCTCTGTTCCCAACCAGGTGATCAAATTCTAGTCTACACATGAAAGCTTAATCTGCGTATCAGATCAAGGCATCAGTGATTCTAGGATCTCCTAATCAGGTAACTTACAAATTATTTACGAGTAAAAGGGACAGTGTTCTGTGTTAAATGATTTCGTTCCCTCCATTAAAATTAGACCTTAGATACATAAGGCCATATGAACAAATATGTTAATATTTAACTTCTCAGTTCACAACCTTTATATACCAATTAGTACTACTGTTTTAATATCTGGTGGTTATGTAAACCAAAGAATTGAAGAGAAAGGAGAAAAAAAATCCCTCAATATTTGACCTGCTCTCTTATTTCTAGAGCCAAATGTATTTTCTAGCATCTATCATTCACTGCAGTGAGATTTATTAACATAGTAATAATTATTTATAAGCGATTTTCAATATATTAACCATATATTTATAAGTATTATCTTACTTGTCACATTGATCTTGTAAGACATATGCTATTTTTCTTACTTTCCAAATAAGAAGTTAAAGATTAGAGCAAAAAAGTACAGGCATAATTTGGCAATGTTGTAGGTTTGGTTCTAGACCCCTGTAACAAAGCAAACATTGCAATAACGTGAGTCATATGGTTTTTTTTTTGGCTTCCCAGGGCATGTAAATGCTATGTTAACACTATGCTGTAGTCTATTAAGTGTGCAATGGCATTATGTCTAAAAAAAGTACATACCTTAATTTAAAAATATTTTATTGCTAACAAATGCTAACTACCATCTGAGCCTTCAGCGAATCATAATTTTTTTTGCAACAGTAACACCAAAGATCACTGATTACAGATCATCATAGCAAATAATAATGAAAAATTTTGAAATATTTTGAGAATTACCAAAATGTGACACACAGACACGAAGTGAGCGAACACTGTTGAGAAAACGGTGTTGATAGCCTTGCTTGATGCAGGGATGCACTTACTTCAACTTGTAAAAAAACGCCGTATTGGCGAAGCGCAATTAAGTGAAGTGCAATAAAACAAAGTTTGCCTGGTGACCTACCCAAGGTGAAACAGCTAATAAATAATGCTGCAGGACCCAAGCCCAAGTGATTCAAAGGCATGCCCTCCACCACTAAGCAAGAGTGATCAGATCACACTGGGTTCCCAGTGTTCCACTTTGGGAACCTAAAATCAAGTATTTCCAAAGTTAGCTCATACTAATGCATCTCATGTAATTCTCATAGTCATTCCTGTGTATTTTTGACTTATGTCTGTCTTCCTCTACCAGCCTGAGAACTCTTTCAGGGCAGGAAGTATATGTTGCTCATATTTTTACTGAAGTCCTTCTCTGTGCTTAGTATTACTGGGGACGAAGAAGTTTTCCTTCTACCTTCTAGGTTCTTCTGGCTGGTCTAAGAATTAACTTGACATGAAACATTAATAGGAGAAAATCAAACAAAAGTTTGATACCATGTAAACATGGAAGAGACCCAGAAAAACTGAGTAACTTCCCCAAATGGCCAAAGCCCTCACCAGAAAGACTATCTTCAGCTAAAGACAAAAGGGGATGTTGGGGGTAGTTGTTTGAGACTTTAAAAGAGAGGAAGGCAAATTGACACGGAGATGGAAAAGCAAACCATGCAGAGACAATGGGACTCAGAGTAGACTCTGATCTTGAGGCCTTGATGAGTTTTCCCCACCTCACCTACATCACCAGATATCTCTGGTGATAGCTCCATCCTGGATCAGGCCCTTTCTCTATTTTTTTCTAGGCAGTTAAGGGGGAGGTATCATGAAAAACTCCTCGAGTCCTCTGTTTCTTAAAATAATCATCTGAAATGAATCCTCATGCCAAAAAGACACTTGGTTTTCCTTACCAAGTCATATTTAAGAAACAATAACCCTCTCAAAAATATTGGAGAAGAAGCTCTTGCCCTTTCTCCTGTGCCTACAGCCAGAAGGAGCCAGTGGGGTTCCCCAGCTGGTGAAATGGAGACAGGCTGCCACCTGTTGGTCAGTGTTGTCCTACTGAACATGTACTAAAAGAGACAGCTCACTTGGTCTCCCTGGTACTTTTGTAATAGAAAAGAATAAATCTGACTCCATATTAGATCTGTTCCTTTGGCTTTAACTCTGTGCTCTGTTTCCTGGGCTAGTTCTGCACCTTTTGTAAAAGAGTGTCATCTATAGCCTGAAACATACAGGAGAGCATATTCTTAAGGCTCCATTCCTGTAAAGATAACAAGTTGCAGAACAGAAAATAACATTTGTTTTGTTGGAGGTTTACAAAGACACTGTGACCTGGCCCACATGGACAGATGCAAGAACAAAGGATTTCAACACCAAGAAGTTTCCAACAAGCACACCCACTGCCCTTTTTTGTATAAAAGGAGCCTGAATTCTGATTTGGGGAAGATGGTTTTCTAAGATATAAGTCTGCCATCTTCTTGGTCTGCCAGCTTTCCAAATAGAAATAGAGTCGTTATTCCTTGCCCCAACACCTCGTCTCCTGATTTATTGGCCTGTCATGCGGGGAGCAGAATGAGTTTGGACTCAGTAACAATCTCTGTTCCTTTCCAGTGGTATGTGAGAGAAGCTGGGCCTTCCACGCCTGCCACCGAGTGTGGGTCCCAAGGTTCATGGGGGTAAAAAGAGAACTCTGGTCCAAGCTGCATTTTAGAAATTCAGTTTAGCAGTTAATAAAGCCTATATTTTTATTCCTATTTCTTGTATCCAGTTCTCAGTTGCTTCATAGCTTAGAGGAGAGAAGAATATTCCCAGTTAGCATGCTCTAAAGCTCCGACAACATCAAGGAAATGTTTTTTCCTTTTTTCAGTCAGTCCAAAGTTATAGAGTATAGATACGTGTGCCACTCCTAACAGAAAGCTGCAGGTCATCTCTAACAGAAAAGAGAAGAAAAAGAGTCTTATTTTTAAATTCATGTTTTATATATAAGTCTTTATACACAGTTTAATGCTCAGAGTTTTCTTCAATCTTTCTGCCCTGTTTTCCTTGGCTGGCTCACACCTCCAAAGCCATTACACACTTTCTAAAATGTTATCACATATTTAATCAGAAGGAAGAGCAAGTAGACATAATGCAAGCAGGGCTGGAAGTAGACAAGCTTTGCTGAAGATATTGTTGGAGAGGAAACACAGAAATAAATGAATGAACGAAATAATAAAAGGAGGATTTCGAAGAAGCTTCTTGCTTCCTATGTAATAACTTTTCTTCCTCTGAACCTCTTCTTAAAACTAGTGAGCAATATAAAATATAAAAATGCTATAAAGGTAACATCCTTATCTAATGAGTAAAACAGCAATTGAATCTGTATCCAATTGGAAAGTAAAATTTATACATATGTATATACACACACACACACACACACACACAAATTTTCATAGCTCCTTACATGAGCATGAGGCTTGTGAATGAAACTACCACAAGTACTCTCTGAATAAGGTGTGATCATGACAAGTGGTAATTTAACTTGAGGAATAAAGTGTTGTTAGTGTCTGGCCATCCTAGATATTTAATTGAATCAAAATACTTTGTGGAAGGTGGCTTATCATTATAGTAAATGAGATGGAGGGGAGCAAGTGAAGCAGAGTTCAAGACAGCAGGAAATCAAAGGCACAAAGAACTATCGAGCCAGAAAGGGGAATTGAAACAGACCTGATGTAGCACTAATCATTAGTGAGTGAAGTAATGAACTAGGAAAGAGATGGGGTTTTAGTTATGGCCCACCAAATGGAAATGAGAAATTTCCAGATGTTCCATATGGTCTGTAATTCAAATGCTTTGTGCCTTCAGGTCAGAATTTTCAAACAGATAACAGATGTAGAAAAGACTCAAAATTTCACACACACACCATGATGGTTAGCTTTCAAAATCTCAGGGCTAGCGTGCAAACTCCTCATATAAGAAGTAGGTTTAAAATAAAGCCTGTCAGACCTCAGGCAGAGTTCCAGTTGAGAAAAAGAGTTCCAGGTTAATAATAGCTTTCTTTTTACATACCAATTTAAATGGTACAAAACAGCATTAGAGATTTTAACACGACAGCACTAATTCAAGAGCTATGGGGTTCAAAAGAACATTTCTTGCCAAAGCCTTTTTGCTAAAGAAAATAATTTAAATCGAAGATCTTGATGTGGAGAGATTAATTCTCTGTAGAACTGCACATAATGTTCAACACATCAAAATATCAATGTTATCTTCAGGGAAAGGAAAAAGAAATTTTCTCTATAATGACAAATTCTCGCTGTTTTTAAAATGCCCAAACAAAAGGAATGATTAAATTTTCAAAAGCAGAATTTATGTCACTGCATAAACACTTGTGAGATCATATGCGGTAAACCAACATGATTTAGGCATGACTCTCTCACCTCCACACCACGCTTAAAATCAAATAATGGTGGTAACATTTGCACCCAAATAAATGATCAAAAATCTTAGAATGGATAGAGACCCACAGATGTATTAAGTAGATATGGAGATGCTGAGAGTAGATCCCTCTGATAGGAGGGATACAGGAAGCATCTCAGGAAGGTGATATTCTGACTGGGCCATAGAAGGATGTGTGACAGAAGGCCATGCAGTATTTCTGAGCTCAAGTTTGAGTCCCAGCTCTGTTCTACACTTATCATGTGACATGGACCAAGTTACTCAACCTGTCTAAGCCTCCAGCCCTGAATCTGTAAAATGGGGCTAGAAATTCCCCATATCATAGGTTTCTCACAGGGATAATACATTTTAAATGCTTTTCTAGTACACAGTACATAACACAAGGGAAACTCTTCTTTCTCTTTCCACGTGTTACTGCTTTGAATAAAATAGAGGGACATTTAATACTAGTTTTGCCCTCTCTCAGAAGGATTACAAGGCTTTTACTGTCTTCTTCACTTCTCCATACTCTTCTCTATGAGATTAGAATGATAGATTATCTTGAAATAAAGAAAACTGATCCTGTGTG
The DNA here is from genome assembly GCF_009834535.1 of Camelus ferus. NCBI lineage: Eukaryota > Metazoa > Chordata > Mammalia > Artiodactyla > Camelidae > Camelus > Camelus ferus. Next base: position 47,293,546 of record NC_045701.1, read on the forward strand.
ACCCAGATTTCTCTTTCTCTCCTTCGTTCGCTCCCTCTTGCTTTCAGTCATGGCCAGCAGGAAAAGCAGACTCTCCTTCCCACTCCTGCTTCTGGTAAGTCCAGACCCTTACTTGCTGAGTCTGTTACTCTGTGGTGTGTAAGGCAGTGTGTGGTTCTTCCCACTGGCCGCCTGCTCCTTCCTATTGGCTGCCTGGTCCTTCCCCACTGGCTGTCTGGTCCTTCTCCATTGGCTGCCTGGCAAAATGTTGGCTCTGCAGATCCAGGTTCCCAAGATTTGGGGTGGGAGGAATATTAGGAAAGCACCTTTTGACTTTGGGATGGAATGTTTTTCTTTAAACCAGCTTTATCCTGTATTTTCCATATTTTTTTTCTAGTTTTCTATTAGTCTAGAAGCTAATGAAGAGGAGGGTTATGATTAATTGCAAATTCAATAATCTGAATTATGAGGTGATACCTTGGGGAAAGTGTGACTAATCACATGGGCATGAGCTCACAAAATACAGAATCTAAAATGGAAAGAGCAAGACATGTAGATAAGGATAAAAGAATGACTTTTCATAGTGGAACATGGGGTAACCCTAGGCTTAGATGTCTGGCTCCTTTTTCCTTGGGAGGAGAAAATACGATTTCCCTCCCACTTCAGTTTGTTTAAAACAGGTAAGATTAAAATATCCAAGCTCCTTTTTTGCATAATTAGCTAAATTTTTTGAGACATCTGTTTGTTTACATACATGTTATGAGAAGGTTTATCTTTGCACAGTTTTGAAGAATGTAAAATCATCAAGGAAAAGATACCTCAGCCTTTGCTACAAAGGGAGACTTTCTCACACATGGCAAGGCGCTCATTTCAGTTAATTGCACTGTTAAAAATGGTGTGGAAGCCTGTGCAAAAAGCACTGAAATACATCCCCGCTCTGTGCCCTCTAAGCTCACTTATGGAATGTTCTGCTCTCCCACTGAAGTACTGAGTGCCTATATCTGAGAGAAGGAGCCCCGTATCTCTACGCTGTACATCACACTCCTTTGTGTAACTTGTTCACAGCTGAGAGCGAATGCCTCCTGAAATTTTGTGCCCTAGGTGCCTCACTTCCTCACCTTCAACCCAGCCCTGTTTAGTCAACTTGTCCAAAAAACCTATTAGGCACAAAATAAAGCATTTGTTTTTGTTTTATTGATATTTTCATCGCCCTTGGCTCTCTGGGGTGAAACCTTTGTGGATCAGACTTAATCTTCATCCCCAATTACTCATGCGTAGGCAGAACTCGTACCTTAATACCTAATTAAGGTTAGGGCCAGCAGGACTATTCTAGACAAAGGGAACACTTCACTTACAGTCCTGTAATGGCTTTTGTTACCCACTCTTTTTAATGTTCCTTAATGATTTGAAACTGTAGACTGCATACTGAAACTATAGACCCCAGATACAGAGAGTAGAAATTTAAATGTTCTTAAAGCTACATGATACGTGAATTGGGGCACTGGGAATGACCTTAAAAATTGAATCTGGCTTAAGGTCAAATAATCTAAAATCTTACCATTTTTTTAATAAATTTTCTCTAACATCCAATTGCCTCTCTCTGATTTAATGACTCTATCAGTAAAAAATATTTATTAATCTAGATATACATTTTTGTAATGAGCTTTCTTATAGAGTTCACTCTGCATTTATTAAAGTTAGACAACCAATTAGTATTTGAAACACTTCCGTATTCATTATGAACAATTAGTGGAGCCTACGTGGAGAGAATAATTTCCAGAGAAAAGAGTTATATCCATGATCTTTGACAAAGAATTCTGACATAGAATTGCCATTTTTCCATGTGCTGTGGTGGACCCAAACTAAGTTTATGAAAAAGACTCTAGAAATGCATGTAAGTCATTCCTTGTTCTTCTATCCAGGAAACTGTCCTGAGTTCCACAATTTTCCTCAACTATCTAACTACAATCTCTGCTAAAATTCTTGTTAAGGTACATGTAACTGATTTAATCAACAACAAATAATGTTGGGACCTCAAAATCATGACGGATGAAATTACCCTTTTTATAAAAAAAACTATCAAAAATGCAGCTATGAAAAAACTGCTATTTATGGAGGATTTTCTATAGAAATAAATATAAATTTCCTTCATTGTTATGAATTTTACTTTTAGGTCAAACAAAACTATTTTCCTAACTTATTGTATTTTGTATCCTCAAAAAATTACGTTTGCTGAAAAGTACTCATTGGCACTATCCATCAGTTTGAAGATCGCTATGAGAAACCTCAGCATTAAAGTCTTTCTTATCATTTATTATAGGAATATTATCAAGGATGTACCAAACATTATAATTGTTCTCCTTCATGTAAGTCTATGGGAAAATCCCACCTCCCACAAACACTCACAGAACAGGTCCTAGTGTTAGAGATACCTGTTTCTTTTCATCCTTTGGATGCTGACATTTGTGAATTAAACCTGTTTATTTTGTCCAATAAAAATCTTGGGGAGCAAATTCATATTACACTGGTACTGATTTAAATTGTATAAATAACCAACATATCTACTGGTCAAATATTGGCCAATTGAACAGAAATCTCAATAGTTTTTCTAATTAATTTTCCTAACAGAGGATTGATTTATTTAATGGGATTGGATTTTTAAACGACAGAAGCAAATACTGTTAGCACTGTAGAGATCATAATTCTAGTCCAATCATGGATCTTATAACTGAGGAAGCTGAAAAAACAGAGAATTTCAAAACTTTCCCAAGGTTAGAGAATTGGTTAGAAGAACTTAGAGCAGAATCCCAAACTTTTAGACGAGTTTTTTTTTCTCCACTACCCTACACTATTTCTAAGTAGACATATCTTCCAATCATACTCTTAGAAATGACTTATAATTTGAATTACACAAGTTTCAAATCTTAAAAAAAAAAAGGCGTAATTATCACATTTAAACTTTGAAAAGACTTAAATACTTAGCAATTTCTGAAGGAATATTAAGCTAGGAGGCATTCATATTTTACCCTCAAGGATACTATACATAATTTACTAGAAAAACTTATTTTAGATTATTCTGAATATAACTTATTTTTTTACTTATTTCTTTTGGTTTTCTTCTTAAAATTCAAACTTTGTATCAAATTCATCTTTCAAAGCAACAACTATAAAAGGTGTATGATGTAACACAGTTAAAGGAAAAAAAGGTCTGAGCAAATCTTGCCTAAAATTCCACAGGAAAAAAATTTGCATAATCTTCTCCCTATTTTGCCACCATCGCATAAAAAATATTTGCCTCCTACATTAATTTGTTAAATTGGCAGAAAGCTATGGTAAATTTTTCATACTGCTACTTAAATTTCCATAGTTAAATTCACTATTAAATTCAGTTACTCCCACCACCAACCTTCCCAAAATCATCTGCTGTTTCATCCAGTCATGTTCCTTCTGCCTCAGCTACATGGGTCTAATATTCATAATTCTCCAAAAAGCAATAGACTTTGTCTCTAATTATGAATCTGTCACCAACTTACTACATGACTTTGGCTGAGTCTCTTAACAACACTAGATCTTTTTGTCTTCATTTATAAAATGAGGTTAAGTAAATGATCTATGATCCATGCTTGTTTCCATAACCTATGAAAAAACCCCTGCAATTTCTAAACTTTCAGCTTAAAATGTGTTTCCCACCACATCTATTTACATATTCTTCAAAGCTTCATTTCCTCTAAGAAACTTGGATGCTAGCTCTTTCTTTGCTTTTCTGGAAGTTGAAGCAATGTGTCAATTGTGTCATCACTTCCACATGGCTGATGGCGATTGTAAAATGCCACATATTTTAATTCCAATTTCAAAGCACTTGAACTGGGGCAAGGGATGGGAGAAATGTGACTTACTTAGAATCAATGAAATAGGATATCACTTCCTACTGACAAATCACTTCTCCATTCCCCTGTGGTATACTGTTTATTACTTCATTGTATCATCCATCTCAGGTTACCTCTTAAATAAAATTCTGTGTAATCAACCCTTAGTGAGCTGTTAGTGAGCTTCCAGTAAAATAGGTTAAGTCCATTTCATATTTTTTTTCAATTTCCCAAATAAGTTAGTGACTCTTCCCCTATGTGGTTTCTTAAAATAAATTTGTGAAATTAAAGTAAGCATTTTTAATATATTTTTATCTTATCTATTCATTGATACTATAGATTTAAAGTTTAGGGCTAAAGAAAATTCTTTAAAATGTCTATAAACAGTATCTGGTCCTCTTCACTACACAAAGTTAGAGTTCATCCAGTAGGAGTCTTGTGGAAATTAACATATGGCACTTTTAAAAATTGTCAATAATATAAAAGGTCTAACAAAATAAGGACAAGGTTGATAATTTTACCATTATTTCTTTCCTCGTTTATAGCACCTAAGAATATCATTTAGATTTCTAAGTCATTAACTATTATTATAAAATATATTTTAATACTTTTACAGTAGATGAATCTGTGAATAGATCAACATTTATTTAACCAACTTCCTGTTATTGGTCATGCAGACAATTCCTAATGTGTCACTATTAAAATGACAGTACAGTGAATAGTCTTGCAAATTTTTGTCTCTATTTATGACAGTTTCATTAATATCAATTTCTAGAATTAAATTCCTGAATCAAATTTCATAAATACTCCTATCAGTGTGGATCCATATAGTCAAACAGTCCTTTAGAAATGTTTTATCTATGAGTAACAAGCCTAAAGAGGGCCTAGTCCCCAAACCTTACCAACATTTTATATTTCAAAAACTTTAAAATGCAGAAAGTTTGTTACTGTTTTATTGCTCTTTGGTTGAACGTTTTCAAAATTTTTTGAATATTTCTCATTGTATTTTGTCAAGCTTTGTTAATCTCCTTTGCTTATTTTTCTATGGAAAATTTCTTTATGAAATAACAATGATTTTTATTTATGTGAATTATTATACATATGATTAACACTTAGTCATATGCTATAAATGTTTTCCTATGTTTATCTTGCTTTTACTACTCTATTTTGTTTATAGAAACATTTATAGATATTATCTACACACATATATGTACATAGAGCCCAATCTATTAATTTTTACAGTATCTTTACTGAATTTTACAATTTGGAAGAGTAATTTACTACAAAATTATTTAAACATGTATTTGTAATATCTTCCTATTTTTTAGTCCCTCTGTCTTACACTTTAGTGTGTAATCTACAGAGATTTTATTTCCTTCTTTAATTTTTTGGTATGGAGTATAACTTTTAATGTGATCAGTCAGCTGTCTTCATACCACTTGTCAGCTGACTAATTATTTATTTTTATTGTCATGTTTTTTATTTCAATGCTATGTATCAATTTTCTACATTTCAACCCTTCCTATCATTTTAGTTTTGTCTCTTTTGCTAGCCTTTATTTTGAACTCATATTCAACCTGATCTCAAAGCCTGTTCCTTAATAAATGGACTTAATCCATTTCTATTTATTGTCATAACTGATATGGTTTATTTTTCATGATAATTTACATTACTTACTTCTTATTGTTGTTTTTTCTACTTCTTTATTTTCAGTCTTTGATTTATGAACTTTTTAAAAAATAGTTTTTGCTTATCCCAAAGTGGGTCCTTTTAAGTTTTAAAAAAATAATTGTGCTTAACTATATTTTTCTTGTCATCAACACTAAAAATTATTTTACCTGTTGGCTTCTCCTCTTTAAGATGACAATGCTGGTACCCTTTCAATTTCCTCTGATTTTTCCACTTTTATTAACCCCTTTATGGTATAAAAGTGAAGATTAGAAACCCAACAATCCCTTCTAATTTATATTTTGTTGCCAATCGTCTGTGTTAATATTAATAATTTGTACATTTCACTTTCTTTTACACTCTGACTTTCACTCCAAGTACCTGGTGTGGCTGTCCTCCAAGTGCCACTACCAGAGCCTCAGTGAAGAGCCCTTCCTTGCAGTGGCAGCTCCAGGCTCTCCAATTGCAATGCTAAGGACCGAAGAAGTTAGTGTCTTTGTCATCTGGGTCTGTTTATATTTTGTACTGTCAGCTCTAATCATTATGTTGTTGGAGCAAATGTCACTTGCTTTCTTTATAATAGTTACAATATGTGAATACTGAACACTAGGAACTCAAATTCAAGTGACGTGGACTGAATATTATCATCACAAAGGGGTGAGCATGCAAGGGAGTCACAGGAAAGAAACACTGAGGTGCTTTGAACACATTCAGCTTTGTGACCTAAACCATGAATGCCTTGGTGTCATCTAGAATCAGCTGAAGCTGGACAAGGAGGACAGTGAGAACAATCAGAGGTGCACAGGGTATTTTAAAGAAGCCAGGTTGCTTTAGGGTTTGTTTACTGCTGAGTTCTCTCATGTTAATGCAGCTGTCAGAGCCTGTGCTGCCTGCAACATGCTCACATTTATCCATGGGGGTTGGGAGTGGCTTGCAAAAAAATTTTTTTTGATTTTTAGTTTGATTAAGTATAGTTTCAGAAGCCTCATTTTTACTAGTAGGATGAAAACATACATACCCTTCAGTTACTGATGTCTATAGTTAGGTCATTGTGTGTTTTTAAAGGTAGCAATGGACTCTTTCATACAACTGAATTATAAATAGAAATAAAATTCCTGAAAATAATAACATACATGATAAACATTTGACAAAATAAAACAATCATAAGTTTAGGAAATCCAGTTTATGTTAGAAGTTAGATTAGCAAATAGTAATGTATAATGAAAAAGAATATGAAAATTAATATAGGTATGTACGTATAAGATTGAACATTATGCTGTACAGCAGAAATTGACACAACACTGTAAACTGACTATACTTCGGAAGAAGAAAAGAAAGAAAGAAAGAAAGAAAGAGAGAGAGAGAGAGAGAGAGAGAGAAAGAAAGAAAGAAAGAAAGAAAGAAAGAAAGAAAGAGAGAGAGAGAGAAAGAAAGAAAGAAAGAAAGACAGAAAGAAAGACAGACAGAAAGAAAAAGAAAGAAAGAAAGAAAGAAAGAAAGAAAGACAGAAAGAAAGAAAAAGAAAGAAAGAAAGAAAGAAAGTTAGGTTAGCAAAGCAGCAGCCACAGGACTCCCAGGAACCCCATCTGCCCCTTTGAGGATTAGTATGAAGACAGGTATCCTACCTAAATAGGTAACCTTTCAAGGTGCCCTGTGAGGTGGATGTTGTCCCACATCGATGTTCACATGCAAATCCAATACAGAGCCCATGATTAGCTGACGATGTTACAGAGAGGCAGATAACAGAGGCACAATGCTTGAGAACCAATGCATTGGAGGCCAACGTATGCCACAATTGTTCAGCTGTTCTCAGTTGTGTCCTTTCTCTTTAATTTCGAGACTCACAGGTGTTCCATACTAGGAATAGCAAAATGGTGTTACAGTCTGGGATGGGAACTTGCCTTGGATCTAGAGCAAAACAAACCTGTGTGTCTTTGGAGATCATATGCACATGTTTACTGCTTCCCAGTATTATCCACAAAGTAGACTGAACTCTAAGCTCTACCAAGATATACCCTTCAAGTGGTCAGAATTTCCACTCATACAGGATGTTCAATGTAAGGACCAGTTTCCTAAACAATAAAATGTGTAACTACAGACCAGTTTCCTATGCCAGTCCTACTTTGGGGGTAGGTGTGGGAGTGATTAGCAAACAAAACTATTTTCCACTATATTCTCTTTCCTAAGCTATTTTGCTGTTTTGTGAAAAAAAAATGTGGTTGAATTTTATAAGAATGGGTTCAAATTGGGAAAATAAAAAGCCAGCTGATGTAAGGTCAACATGAGAGTATATGACATTTTTTAAACAAAGAGCAAAGTAGTAATGCCACTTCAATTTGATTTTTATTTGTGTTTTTTGTTAAATTCGATGTGAAGGAAAATGACTTATTAAATGAGATGCTAAGTTTCACACGCACATACACAATCTATTTCCCTCTCTCTTGAGAAAGAGGGAAGGGGAGAGAGAGGGAGCGGGCAGGAGAGAGAGACAATGTTCCCTGACTATAATAAAGAAAAATAAATATGAATTTGCCAACTGTTCACATGAGTTTTTACTTGATGTGACCTACATATAGTAGATTTATGTGCTAGATATCACATTAATATTAACAGCAGGGATCAAAAAGTAAGAAGTGCTTGTATTTCCTAACAAGATACCTTAGCCTTTGGGTATTTGAAATATTTCAATGACAAAGACAAAAACTTCACATGGATTTTATAAGAAGTCCTCTGAGAATGCGATTGTGCTTCATTGTACAGGTGATGTTATCTGATTAAAAACTGTTGGGAAAATTCTGACACGCCTGCCTGCAGATGGGTGCTGTGTATACATCCCCATTGGATCACATACATAGTCACAGAGAGGAGTGGTACCTGTTTCAGTCTTTTTCATCTCTAGAAATGCTTTGTACTCTTTTCCTTCCATTTCCCTTTACTGATTAGATCCAGTGCCTAAACTCCACAACTTCATTCCATTATTTTTGTTTTTCCCACTTCAATACATACAACTGAGATTATCTTTGGTAATGTATACTCTGAAGTTCTGGATTTTATTTTAATTGAATACTTTTTAAAGTTATTTTTACGAGACTCAGGTCCTTTCTATAACAGAGGCTTATATAATGCAATTTAATTTAGCCAATAGTATCAAACATTCAAATAGCTTGGGAATAAGACAAGCAAAAACTTAAGACTAAAAAATAAGGTGGTCTCTGCAAAGCACCTTCAGAAAGTGCAAAAATATCATGAGAATTCAATGGAAGAAATTATCATTTCTGTCTGATGTGTTAAAGATTCTCTGGCGAATATCAGAAATAGGTTGAGAAGCTGACAGGAGGACACAGGGAAGATTTCTTTTAGATAGTTACTGGCATAAGTAAAAATTCATGCCAGAGGTTTGGGGATGTGATAGCGGAGAATTAAATTTAGATGTAACGTTTTGCAGAATATTGGAAAATCTGGCATAAGCTTTAAAATATCATTTAGGACCATTTTATCCTGGACCTTAAATGCCAGGGTAGGAAACTTCCACTATTTGCAGGCAGCATTAGTAAGCAGTGAGTATTCACTAAAAGTATATTCTGAGCTGAGTAATACCATACAAGCAGCATTATAGGAGAATGATGCAGGCAACTATTTATCAAGCAGGGCTGAAGGGAGGAAGAATTAATGGGAGAAAGTTCAGATAAGAGGTTCTATCAAGTTCTTTAACCTCTGAAATTCAGGTGGCCCTTCCATGGAAAATAACAGTCTTAGAGCATTGTAAGAATTAAGTAATATGAGGAAAGTAAAAGTGGGCAAAGAATAAATAGTAGCGCTTGCTATTACTATCAGTTATATTTAGAAAAGTTTTATAAAACTGGAGAAGACAGTTTCTTTAATAAATCTGGAATAATAATATTACCTGAGGGTTTTTAAAGGGTACAATGAACAGACATTTGTTAAAGAACTTTGGAAGCAATGGAGTTCTGCAACAGTATAACATGGTACTATAATTATTTAATCTATAATCTTCAAGAATAGGTGAGAGGAAGAAAGGTGTTGCTACAGGAAAAATGTTTGTACTGGGTGGGAGTAGCAGGGAAAGGGGAATAATTTGGAGTGGGAAAACAGAGCTTGAGATGGAGTTGTGTTATTACTGTTGAAATATTTAGCAGATAGCTATAAAAAGATTCTGGGGCCAGAAAGATCAGGATGGTTAGGTAGTCACCCACCAGTGCTTCATTTGAAGCTTTGGAAATGGTGAGGTGTGACTGAGGATGGAGTACATAGAGGAAAAAACTAAAAGCCAAAACTTTAAGGATTTTCTGTACTTGGGGATGGAACTATGAAGAGGAGATAGGGAAGTTCTTAGAGAGATGGAAGGATTACTAAAGTTCAGTTATGGCTTTACACATCTGTTCAATTATGTACATACAATTATGTACATACAAGCACAATCTATCTATACTCACTGCACACTATACTTCAGGGACACAGTGAACACAGAATTCACCATCAAGTGGAAGAAATGACATGCAAACAATTACCCATGTGAATGTAAAATTCTGCAAACAAAGAATGCTGAAACCAAGTCATCAGCGGCTGCCGGCTGCCGCCACCCCCCAGTGAAGACAAGCCTGCAGCCCAGCCTCTGCAGCCCAGCCTCTGCAGCCACTCACAATGGTGCACCCTGAGGGGACTCAGAATAAGAAAGGACAAGATGATGGCCCTGGATAGCTAGATGCTTGTCTAAGGAATGAATTCAATGAGCCCAAATGTTTGCTTCCTCCTATACATAGAAAAGCACTAAATTCTTTAACTTGAGATGCCTGGTTTTCTTTAGGTAACAAGTAATCTTTTATTGTTCCAACTACCTGGTCTTTGTTGTAAAGCTCCTGTATATCCTAGCTCCTCCCCTACTTCTTTGGAGCAGTCCCTCAGAGCGATCTGAGAGGCTGTCATTCCGGCTCGAGTTCTCCCGCCAAATAAAACATAACTCTCAAATTTTAGGCTGTGCATTTATTTCAGTCGACACACATTTCTAATTACTGCACCATAACAGTTGTGGTCTATGGAAAGGCAAGTCCCTATATCTTTCAAGAACGTCCTGGGAAGACTCCAAAGAATGCAAGCAATAAAATGCTCAGATTTGCTCTATTTATGAGCAGATCAGTGGGGAGGGCTCTTTGAGTTGGGGGATCCCATACAGATAAAGAGAGTCAGGTGAGCTGAAGCAAGAAAAAGAGATAGAGCATGCAGCATTTGGAGCAGCTCTAGTTTGAAAAGTCTGTGTGACATTAACAAGGCAAGGGAAAGATTTTCAAAAAGGAGTAGGTAATGACAGTGTCAGCTGATAAAGTCTACCTGAATTGCTCTTCAAGATAATAAGTAAAAGAACTCTTTAGGAAATGATTACTCTGTGTCAGATATATTATTGCATTCAATTCTTACAACAATTCTATCATATCACTAACACCCTCACTTTAGAAAAACACCAAGATACCAAGAGTTTAAATAACCAGCCCAGCCTTTAGTATTGTCCACAATTAAGTGTCACAATTCAGATTCAAAGTCCATTCTCTCTACCTCTGGGATGCATGAACATTCCCACCTTCATCCCAGGAAAGAACAGTGTCAAAACTGGGGTAAACCAAGAAATTCTATTTAAAGAGTAAATGGGTAGTGAGGAAGGGAACAAACAAATATCTTTTTTTTAATTACTTATTTATTTATTTTTATTTATTTAAGTGTGGTCAGTTTACAAAGTTAACTTCTGGTGCACCGTATAGTGACTCAGTTATACATACTTTGTTTTTCCTTTTCATAATCTTTTTCATTAGAGGCTATTACAAGGTATTGAATACAGTTCCCTGTGCTATACAGTGGGACCTTGCTGACAATCTATTTTATATATAGTAGTTAGTATCTGCAATTCCCAAATCTCCTCTAGCTAAAACCATCTGAATGAAATAAAGACAAAAAAAGTGAGTTGTCACAGAAAAACAGCAGTGAGAGTAAAAAAATAACTAAATAAGCATATGCATCCCTTCATAGCTAAAACCCACGGAGTGGTCAGTAATCTCCATCCCCCGGCCAAGAGCCCTACAAAAGAACACTGAGAATCTTTGGAAAGTTTGGGGCTTCCCCTGGACCTCACAACATTTCTTAGTTACTGATCAACTCTGTGATAGAAGTTTCAAAGGAAAAATACCCAAGGAGGATTAAACTCTTTTTTTTTTTTTTTTTTTTTTTTTTTTTGCTGAAAACACCAGTGTCAAGGGAACTGGAAAGGATTCTCTACAATCCTGTATTTCCATGGGCGGCTGTGACCCTTGCAATAGTTACCCTCCTGTGCTGGGAGAGGTGTGTGCTTCCTTTTTGTCTTACATCACTAGTGCCTGGTTTATTTAAATCAGATACCAGTGTCACTAGTGCCTGGTTTATTTAAATTGGATACCAGTGTCCTATTATTTCTACAACATATGCAACATACTGATAAGGGGTGTGGCATAATTCTCAACCTCATTTTAAAATCTACAGGAACTGTTTCTTCAAATTCCTACCCCACAAGAAGCAGGCTTACAAATGTAAATGTGTAAGACAGATTACATACGTCTTAATTCAAAAGAGCTAACATTTCTTATGTTCATGGGTTTTTCCATCAAAACAAAGCTAAACAATGAAAACCAGACTGACCACAAGCAGGTCTCCTGCCGTGATTTCCATGTAATGAAAAAGATGCTGCCTGCAACAGCACTAACTCTTCAGGGAGTGTTTGCAGTAGCCAACAAAAGCATGTCAACACTGAAAACAACAGAATGTAACATATGCATTGCTTTTGGGTATGTGGCTAGAAATTTTATCTCCCCCCTCAAAATAAAAGAGTGCAGAAATGTTTTAGAGCTAGCAATTAACCTGCCACTGAAGTTGGCATTGAACTGAATCTCCTCAACATATTTCTTTCCCTTAGACCTTATCTAAAGGAACCTGTCCATGAAGAATGCTCATTTTCTGCTGGGTAAGACACTGTGCAAGTAGAGAATTTCACAGTTCAACAGAAGGATTATATCACTTTCCTTCCTTGGAAGGAGTCCAGACTTCATCATGAAGGTGCAGCACATCGTTACACTGCAGAAAGCGACATATGGCATGACATCTCTAAACAGCTAAAAACGGACTTTCTGCTAAAAAACCTAGTTGTGAAATAAACAGTACATGTTCAAGATGTGCAAAGTTTATCAGTTCAGAGTACAAGCAATCTACAGATTGTGAACAAGTAAAACAACATATAAGCATATATTTCTTGCAAACATGAGATAGTAGAAATTCAATGTGCTATTTATCATGTGATAGAAGCTATCATATTCTTTCATTGGTAAAGGGTATTAAAGTTAAGATGGTTTATAAGCAATCAGTAAGACTGTCAAAATTCAGGAGATAAGTAATCAAACACTAGTTTTTAAGGGGTCTGTTGAAATCCTAAACCAAGTTCCATTTTAAAAAGATTAAATAAAACCAAACCCATCACACAAACTTTCACGGAGACAAATGAATCAAATGCATCATTAACGGAAACAGTTGTTAATATAATATTATTTTCATGAACTGTGTTAACTTCTCTGGACAAATATTATTAAAATCTGATAATCAACTGACAGACAGCAACTCATATACTCATAAGATTGATGAATTCAATACAAAGGGCACAATCCTGTTCTTGTCTTTTCCTCAGGTCTCTGCTGCTGGAAATGTGGTCTGTTGTTCCACAGTGTACCTAGAGCTGTAGTGTGATTTGGTGGCCAAATAGCCAATGCTATTATTCTATATCAGATGCAGAAGGAATATGTTTTACAGTAGCATGAAATAGATAACAGCCATTTGCCACATAACCATGGAATTTCTACCTTTCTCTTTAAAGATATTCAGGATGATGTATGTTATTTCCAAATATTTAGGAAAGAAATGCTTGTATACACCCCTTTTTTCATGCCAGAAAGTATTTAGCAATATATTTCATTAAGTCAGGTGATGTTTCCACCTAAAGGCTATGGTGAAATATACTAATTTCCCTCTGGATAGCCTCATGTAGATCAATGAAGTTAGAACACTCCCTCACACCACATTCAAAATAAACTCAAAATGGTTTAAAGACCAAAATATAAGACATGACACTATCAAATCCTAGAAGAGAACCTAGGTAAAATATTCTCTGATGCAAATCATAGCAGTATTTTCTTAGATCAGTCTCCGAACATAAAAGAAATAAAACCAAAAATAAACAAATAAGATCTCATCAAACTTACAAGCTTTTCCACAGCAAAGGAAACTATAAACAAAACAAAAAGACAACTTGCAGACTGGGAGAAATTAATTGCAAATGATCCAACTGACAAGGGCTTAATTTTATACAAACAGCTCATATCACTCAATATAAAAAAAAAAAAAAAACCCAGTCAAAAATGGGCAGAAGACTTAAATAGATATTTCTCCAAAGAAGACATACAGATAGCCAACAGGCACATGAAAAGATGTTCAACACCTCTAATTACTAGAGAAGTGCAAATCAAAACTACAATGAGGTGTCACCTCATACAGGTCAGAATGGCCATCATCAAAAAGTTTATAAATAATAAATGCTGGAGGGGGTGTGGAGAAAAGGAAACCCTCATACACTGTTGGTGGGAATGTAAATTGGTGTAGCCACTATAGAAAACATTTACGGAGGTTCCTTAAAAAACTAACAATAGAGTTCTATATGATCTAGCAATCTTACTTTAGGGCATATATCTGGAAAAGATGAAAACTCTAATCAGAAAACATACATGCACTCCAATGTTCATAGTAGCACTATTTACAATAGTCAAGGCATGGAAGCAACCTAAGTGCCCATCAACAGATAAATGGAGAAAGAAGATGTAGTATATAAATAAAATGGAATATTACTCGGCTGTAAGCAATGAAATATTGCCATTTGCACCAACATGGATGGACCTAGAGATTATCATACTGAGTGAAGTAAGTCAGAGAAAGCCAAATATTATATGATATCACTTATGCAAAATTTTAAAAATAATACAAATGAATTTATTTATGAAACAGAAACAGACTCAGAGATAGAAAGCAAACTTCTGGTTACCAAAGGGAAAAGGGGGTAGAGAGAGACAAATTAGGAGTACAGGATTAACAGATACACACCATTGTACATAAAATAGATAAAGAACAAGGATTTACTCTATAGCACAGGGAACTAAAAGCAGTATCTTATAATAACCTATAATGGAAAAGAATATGAAATATACATATATTTATTTATATATATACATATTTATCACTAAATCATGTTGATGTACACCTGAAACTAACACAATGTTGTAAATCAACTATACTTCAAATAAATAAATAAATAAATAAATAAATAAATAAATAAATAAATAAATGCTCTTACAAATGATTAAAGAAGAAAGAAATATACTAATTCCCCAAGAAACTAAAACCAAGTTGGTAATGTACTATATTGGTACCTTCACTTCATTTCATGGCATCTTCCATAGTATAATATTATGACTGGTTTGGGTATGAATACTTCCACTTCCTTACATTGCTCCATATTTGTTATAGTGAACTATCTGAGCATTCATTTTTGCAGATATAACTGATGGCACAATCTCTAAATCTGATTGGAAATACTTAGTAGTAATCTGAATACACTTGAATTTCCTTGGACTTTGCACCTCATGGCCTATCACATTATATACATTGCTAAACTTAATGCCAAACAGATATCTAAATAAACTTTGGCCAATAAGTGCTGATGGAATGCAAATATAAGCAGTACATTCTTGCTTCATGGGAAATTCTGTAATATCTGAATTATTCTCATTGGTAATTTTAGTAGCATTTTACTTTTAGACCCTTTTAGAAAGTTCTTCATTTTTCATATACAGAGGAACCTGCTAGGCATCACTTGTAAATCTGAAAGCCTGTCTCAGACTGCTTTCTAGAAGTTCCCCCATGTCACTGGCAAGAAAAGGGATATATGCAAAAAAATTAAAATACCATTCCATGATGTTTCCTCACACTAGGAACAAAATTCCTCACCAAAATACACACAAACACACAAATATTGTGTGTGTACCCAGAGTACTTACCCAAGGACACTATGCATCTAATCTTGAGTTCTAACAGCTTTGTTGGGGAAGGATATAGCTCAGTGGTAGAGTACATGCCTAGTATGGACAAGATCCTGAGTTCAAGCTCTAGTACCTCCATTAAATAAATAAACCTAATTACCTTCCTCTCCCCCTAAAAAATTACAGATTTTTCTCCTGTATAACATAGAAAAACTCCTAGATAACACAATATAAAGACAAAGATATTCAAATTGCACTAGAAACCTACATTTCCTCTATGATGCCATTTTAATGAATCAGAAAAAATTAAACCAAGGAAAATTTGCTTTTGTCCATAGCCAGACCAGTGACTTTTCTGTATATTGTTTTCAAATCATGCAAGGGCATGCTATCCTGTGATAATACTCCAACATAGGGTAGCATAATCACACACACAGAGTGTATTAGCCTAATAGTGGACTTCAGTTTCATTAATAATTATGCAATTGCTCAAAGATTTAGTACTTCTAGTGGCTTTTCTCCACCTTTTGTTATAGTGCTGTTTGATTATATGTATGAATGTGACCCTAAATCCTATACTAGCAGTAGAAAGTAAGATAAATTAGACTCCAAAACACACACAATAGCAGATAGTACTGTTTAAAGATTAATAAGTGATCTCACTATAGCACTTCAATTGCCTACAGCCTAAAAGTATCTTTCCTGTGGTACTTTCCAGACAGCCTCTGAGGGACCAATAAACCAAGAGCACTAGACAGATCTGAACTTATCTATCACAGCTCTGATTGTGCTTTGTGCACTATATGTTTCTTCTTAAAAGTATCTAATTCACTGCCTGTTCACAGCATTCATTACTTGAAGCAAAGGACACTAGAAGAAGTAAACACAACTTTTGAAAGACATATTGTAAGGTGGATTCATTTCATTCTCCCGTTTTATCTATCAAAAAACCAAAACCATGTTCTGCTCCAGATATTTAGTTTTCACACCTCAGTTTTTTGCCAGATATATAAACTTCACGTTTCTGACTGTGTCCCTCCTCCTAGAGCTCTGTCAGTCTGCACTGCATCAAGATGCTCAGGGACTTCATCTCAGGGACTTCACTTCGGTTCCTGAGGGCACGTATCCTCTTTGCAGCAGGGATCTCAGAAAGGAGAAGCCAATGTAAAGAATTCAGAATTCAGAATTCTGCCTATAGCCTATAAATCCCCCCTCCATACTAGAAACTGCCTAATTAGAAAGACTCCCACAATGTTTGACCCTCCCCTTCACCTCTGATCTCCAGATTCCTTCTCCAGAAGCAACGGTGAAACCTCTCATGACAGGAAATGGCTGCAGAATCCCAGCGTTATTATTTAACATTAGTATGAATAATTCATATCATGCAGCTAAGTATTTTACAATTGCTTGACTAGCTAAAATTTATAATAGAACTGAATATACTTGAATGTACTTCCACTTGCAAAACTAAGTATCAGATACATAATAATAAACACTACAAACATGAAAAAGTGTCTCTGGGTACTTATTTCTCTATTTAGGCAGAGATGTTGAAAAACAGTCAGGGCTCATTATCTTTAGCCTGAAGAAAAGGCATGTGAAAAGACCAGATGAAAAGAGACAGCTAAAAATTAGAGACTGAACCAGATAATTCAAACTGAACAATTTTCTTTGGAGGCTAAATGTTCTAATTTGTCTCTACTGAGGCATTAACTACGTAGGTTTCACATCACTCCTTTTGTGTGAGAGCTGGCGATCTACACAAGTACAGAGAAGAAAATGGCAATGCTCTCCTGTAAACCTCAGCTACACTGAATTTCCAATTAGCATACTTATTTCTAATTAATTATTTACATTTTATTCAGCAATAAAGCTGGTGAAATAATCCATTATTTAATATTCTTTAAGATAATTCTGCTCGTTCTATTTTATGCAAAACTGCTTTGAGATTTCCAACACTGTTCAGATCAAAGAGGATTTTCTATCACATAATTTTCATTTTACTGTTGCCAAGATAAGAGAGCATCAGAGAGAGTATAACTTAAACATTTTCCTAATAAATAATTATTGTTATAGATTGTAATTTACCTTTAGAAATGCCTATTTGCAGCAATTACTAGTGACACACAGCTGAGTTGTTATTAAATGATTGGATTACTTATCAATCAAAATCAGCTGTGTTACAAATATACACACTGTACGAACAGACTGATGCAGAAATGATGAGTTTCGCGCTAACAAACATTTTAAAAACTATTTTTGTCACTTTGGAGCTATTGAGAAGAAAAAGTCATCCAATTTTCAGTTTAAGGTTTTGACCCCATTGTAGGGACAAAAAATAAAAAGAGAAATAATAATTTTTAATTTGATAGAACTGGAATGAACTTTTGGAATTAGCACTTTCATCCCTGTGAAAACACTGAGGCTTCTGAAATACAATCTACACTCAGTGCTGCAATAATGAAGATATATAAGCTGGGGCCAGCAGCAGGAATCCTATTATTACTACTTCTATGAGACGAATGACATCTTAGTAGCTGATAATTCCCTACTGAGTCTTTCAGTGATGACCAAGCCTATTTCTTGACATAGCTTATTCTGGGGAATTGTAGCATCCTTGTAACTTACATGGTGAGACATATCAGACAGCCTGCCAAGATTCATTAAATGAATGGTCCACTGTCCATTTTTTCTAATTCGTATGGAAATGAGAGACACATTCCAATTTTTTCTCTGAATACATCAGAGGTTGTAAAAATTCTAGATACAAATATCATAGGAGTAATGGTAATATCCATGTTATTGAGGACATTGTTCATTAAAACACTGAGATAAACAAATAACTACATAATATATCCTTTCAGAATTTATACCAGTGAAAAATCTTTGATTACACTGAGGAAATTAATGTAAGTGACCATATCATCCACTTTCACTTTGTTTATTGGAAAGTAGAGAACTGAAATTCAAGATCAATCATAGAGATCATCAAAGCATGTAGACTTTCTATACTTATGCTCTTCCCATTGTTGCACTGCCTTTATAGTCACGTATTTTTCCTGGTTGTGACTCTCTCTTTTTATTTATTTTTTTATCATTATGTAAATACATTATTTTCACAAGCAAGCTGATTTTTAGGACTTAATTTGGAGAACAGAAAACATAAGGAGATACAACAGCAGACTAAAACATCTGAAAGATTGTTAGGTAAAAGAAAAGACTACTAGATACTGTGTTGTACAACAGGGGCCAAGAGACTGAATTTTAAAGGAGCATCTGTTAGATAAATGTGAGTAAGAATTTTCTAATCATTCTCTTTGTCCCGAATGTAATGGGTTTCCCCTTAAAAACTGTGGAATCTTCAACACTGCACAGTTTTAGCAGTGGCTAAAAAACCTTCCATCTGGCATGTTGACAAAAGTTCCTGGGTTGGAAGAAAGGTTAAACTAGAAGCCCTCAAAAGTCTCTTCCACTCCATGATTCCATAATTAAATATGCTGTACTTAATGAGCCATTTGTTATCTCCACAGGGTGAATAACTTACGGCATGTGTCTCCATGCCATCTCCCTGCCAGGTCTAGAAACTAAATTAAATTAAATCTATCACCACCTGAAATTAGGAATGAGGGGAAGATATGTCATCACGACTTTAAAAGTCTGGAGCTTCTGAATATTCACTAAAGAACTTCAGTTTTACTAATGGCAAAACTCCACAGCCTATCTGTATCATACCATTATCCAAAATACGAAGAAGAAAAACAAAAGATATATTGATGTTTTACAAACCAAAAATCTGAAAGAAGTTACAGTGCATTTTAATATCCTGAGTATTAAAAAGTAGATTATATAGCTGGTCATATCAGATACATTTTAAAAATACTCCTATAATGTAAAACATTTTAAAGATTGCTATAACTATAAGGATTAAAATATTCATTTTGGGGAGTTGAAAGTCCACTGAAAACCAGTAAATTAAATTGAAATGGCATATTTAATACCTCCTCATAGCTATCATTATATTTATGTAATATAGGGAAAGTAAACAAATCCTGAAGTCACTAAATTATTCACTGAGGTGAATCATTGTAAGTGAATGAACTGCCACATTGCATATAAATATTTTAAGTGGACAAACAACTTTATAAATAGAATGTTTTTGCTTCCTCTCACATTTGAGAGTCCTAGAAAGGTATTATTGCTTTGCAATTTTTGTTAGGAATAATTTGAAAAAGTAAATTTTTTACAGGTACATGACAATAAATTAATGTAATCAGAGGATATCTGTATACATGCAATTGCCTCATACTCACGCCATTTAAAATTCTAAAATAAAACAGGTATGAAAGTTTTAAATTCAAATGTGAACTTGATTTTAATCAAACTTGAAGCACAAATGAATCAAGAATGATTAGGGAAAAGTGACTGAATAGAAATCAGTACTAAAGATCAAATTGAAACATGCAAATTGAAACGTGTCTGTGCCCTTGTTTTGACTACGATCTGGCTGCAACAGATCACCCTACTGGTCATTTGGTTTGGTTTATCTGACTGTCTCTACAGGGTCACATCATTTCATCCCATGTTAAACCCTTTCCAGCAGAGTACAAGGTTATAGGTCAGACATACCCATGAAGGACAAATATACATTGTGGCAGTTGGATTTTAAAGGATACTGAGAGTTAAAACAAAAATCTTAAAGTTAAGTATATCATTTTGTGCAACTAGACCCTACTGGAAATTAAGTTAACTTTGGGATCATTTCAATAGATATTTATTGAGCATACACCACATGCCAGTCAGTGTTCCAGGCACAACAGTAGACAAAACTGAGAAATTCTGTCTCTCTCATGGAATCTACATTTTAGGGAAGTATGACAGACAAAAACCGAATGAATGAATGAATGAATGAATGAATGAATGAGTAGTATCTCAAGAAGTTAAAAGCGCTATAATGAGACTTCAGTAGAGTAAAGAGATATAGGAGTAATACTCAATAAGGTGTTGTTTTACGTAAAGGAGTAGGAAAGTTCTTTCTGATAATAAGACATTTGCGTAAAGACCTGAAGGAAGTCAGGAACTGAATCATGTGGATTTTTCCATTCTTCTTAGAGAAAGAAGACATGGTGAGCATAACAAATATAAGGAACAAGAATGTAGGTCAACAAAAGTTGAAGCAGGAAAATTACTATTGCAGTAATTTAGATTAGAGATAATGGCAGCCTGGACAAGGGTTGCAAGGATTAGAGATGGGATAACACGGTTAGGATTTTGATCTATTTTAAGGACAAAGCCAAGTTTTGCTGCCACATGAGAGAAAAAGAGGAGTTATAGCTTGCTCTAGGGTTTTGGCCTAAGCATTTGGAACAATGGAGCTAATTTTTTAGTTGAAATACAGTTAGTTTACAATGTTGTGTCAGTTTAATGTTTCAGTCACACATATACATACACATATTAGTTTTCATATTCTTTTTTCATTATAGGTTACTGTAAAATATTGAATGCAGTTCCCTGTACCATACAGAAGAAATCTGTTTGTATTTATTTTGTATATAGTAGTTAATATCTGAAAACCTTTAATTTCCAATTTATCCCTTCCCCACCACCTTTCCCTCCAATTGCCATAAGTTTGTTTACTTTGTCTGTGTGTCTGTTTCTGATTTGTAGGTAAGTTCATTGGTGTCTTCTTTTTTTCCCTTTTTTTTTAGATTCCACATATGAGTGATATCATATGGTATTTTTCTTTCTCTTTCTGGCTTACTTCACTTAGAATGAGGATCTCCAGCTTCATCCATGTGCAAATGGCATTATTTTATTATTTTTATGGCTGAGTAGTATTCCATTGTATAAATATACCACAGCTTCTTTATTCAGTCACTATGGTAAATAGTGCTGCTATGAACACTGGGGTGCATGTGTCTTTTCGAATTTGAGTTTCCTCCAGATCAATCCCAGGACTGCTGGATCATATGGTAAGTCTATTTTTAGTTTTTTAAGGCATCTCCATTCTGTTTTCCATAATGGCTGCACCAAACTACATTCCCACCAACAGTGTAGGAGGGTTCCCTTTTCTCCGCATCCTCTCCAGCATTTATGATTTGTGGACTTTTTAATGATGTCCATTCTGATTGGTGTGGGGTGATACCTCATCACAGTTTTGATTTTCATTTCTATGATAATTAGCAATACTGAGCATTTTTTTCATGTGCCTATTGGCCATTTGTATGTCTTCATTAGAGAATTGCTTGTTTAGATCCTCTGCCCATTTTTGGATTGGGTGTTGTTGTTGTTGTTGTTGTTGTTAAGTTGTATGGGCTGTTTATATATTCTGGAAATTAAGCCCTTGTCAGTTGCATCATTTGAAATATATTTTCTCCCATTCCACAGGTTGTCATTTTGTTTTGCTTATGGTTTCCTTTGCTGTGCAAAAGCTTGTAAGTTTAATTAGGTACTATTTGTTTATTTTTGCTTTTACTTCTATAGCTCGGGTAGACTGACCTAAGAGAACATTGCTAAGATTTATGTCAAAAAATGTTTTGCCTATGTTTTCTTTAGGAGGTTTATCATGTCTTGTCTTATATTTGTCCTTAAGTCATTTTGAGTTTATTTTTGTTTATGGTGTGAGGAAGTATTGTAACTTCATTGATTTACATGTGGCTGTCCACTTTTCCCAACACCACTTCGTGAAGAGACTGTCTTTTCTCCATTGTATATTCTTGCCTCCTTTGTCAAGGATTAATTGACTAAGTCTGTAGGTCTATTTCTGGACTCTCTATTCTGTTCCATTGATTCATATGTCTGTTTTTGTGCCAATAGCACACTGTTTTGATTACTGTAGCTCTATAGTATTGTCTGAAGTCTGGGAGGGTTATTCCTCCAGCTTTGTTCTTTTTCTTCAGTATTGCTTTGGCAATTCTTGGTCTTGTGTGATTCCATATAGGTTTTAGGATTATTTCTTTTAGTTATGTGAAAAATGTCATGGGTAATTTGATAGGGATCACATTAAATCTGTAGATTGCTTTGGGTACTATGGCCATTTTAACAATATCAATTCTTCTACTCCAAGAGCATGGGGTATCTTTCCATTTCTTTAAGTCATCTTTAATTTCCTTAATCAATGTTTTATAGTTCTTCGCATATAAGCCTTTCACCTCCTTGATGAGGTTTATTCCTAAGCATTTTATTTTTTTTTTGTATGCATTTTTAAAAGGGATTGTTTCTTTACTTTCTCTTTCTGATATTTCATTATTAGGGTAAAGAAATGCAACTGATTTCTGTATGTTAATCTTGTATCCTGCAACCTTGCCAAATACTTCTAGCAGCTCTAGTAGTTTTTGTGTGGAGCCTTTCAAGTTTTCTATATATAGTATCATATCATCTACATATAGTGACAATTTTACCTCTTGTCTTCCAATTTGGATCCCTATTGTATTTTTCTTGCCTGATTGCTATGGCTAGGACTTTAAATACTATGCTGAATAGAAGTGGTAACAATAGGCATCCTTGTCTTGTTCCAGATTTTAGCGGGAAGGCTTTCAACCTTTCACCCCTGAGTATTATGTTGGCTGTGGATTTGTCAAATAGCTTTTATTATGTTGAGATATGTTCCCTCTATACTCACTTTGGTAAGGGTTTTTATCATAAATGGGCACTAAATTTTATCAAATGCTTTTTCTGCATCTATTGAGATGATCATATCATTTTTGTCCTTTCTCTTGTTGATGTGGTGTGTATATATTGAACCATCTTTGTGTTCCTGGGATGAACCCAACTTGATCATAGTGTATAATGCTTTTTTATGTGTTGTTGGATTCCATTTGATAATTATTTTGTTGAGGATTTTTGCATCTATGTTCACCAAGGATATTGTCCTATAGCTTTCTTTTTTGATAGTATCTTTCTCTGGCTTTTATATCAAGGTGATGGTGGCTTCATAGAATGAGTTTGGGGGTATACCCTTCCCTTCAATCTTTTGGAAGAGTTTGATCAATATGAGTTCTTTGTATGTTTGGTCAAATTCCCTTGTGAAGCCATCTGTTTCTGGACTTTTGTTTGCAGGGAGGTTTTTTATTGCTGATTCTACTTTACTTCTAGTGATCAGTCTGTTCAAATGACCTATTTCTTCTTGATTCAGTTTTGGTGGACTGTATGTTTCTAGAAACTTGTCCATTTCTTCTAGGTTATCCAGTTTATTGCCAAATAGTTGTTCATAGTATTCTCTTATAGTTTTTTGAATATCTGTGGTGCTGGTTGTAATTTTTCCATTTTCCTGTCTTATTTTGTTTATTTTTGTTCTCTCTCTTTACTTCTTGGTGAGCCTGGCCAGAAGTTTGTCAATTTTGTTTACTCTTCAGAAAACCAGCTCTTGGTTTGATTAAGTTAAAAACATTTTATTAGTCTCTATTTTATTTATTTCCTCCCTTGATCTTTATTATTTCTTTTCTTCTGCTGACTTAGGTTTTGTTTGTTCTTCTTTTTCTAATTCTTTTACGTGGTAAGTTAGGTTGTTTACTTGAGATTGTTCTTATATTTTGAGGAAGGCTTTTATCACTATGAACTTCCTTTTTAGTACTGCTTTTGCTGTATCCCATAAATTTTGTGTTGTTCTGTTTTCATTGCCATTTGTATCAAAGTATTATTAATTTCTTCTTTGATTTCATTACTGACCCATTGTTTTTGTTTGTTTGTTTGTTTGTTTTTGGTAGCATGTTGTTTAGTCTCCAGGTAGCTGGTTTTTTCTCCTTTGTTTTTCTGTGGTTGATTTCTAGTTTCATGCCATTGTGATCAGAAAAGATGCTTGAAATCATTTCTATTCTCTTAAATTTGTTGAGGCTTCTTTTGTGTATGAGTATATGGTCTGTACTAGAGAATGTTCCATGTGCACTTGAAAAGAATGTATATTATTTTGGGGGGGGATGTAATGCCCTAAAAATATCAACCAAGTCCAACTGTTCTATTGTGTCATTTTGTATCTCCATTGCCTTATTGATTTTCTGTCTGGAAGACCTGTCCAGTGATGTTACTAGCGTGTTAAAGTCACCTACCATTATTGTGTTCCCATCAAATTCTCCCTTTATGTCTGTTAATATTTGTTTTCTATATTTGGGTGCTTTTATATTGGGTGTATATATGTTAACAAGTGTAATATCCTCTTCTTGTATCACTCCGTTTATCATCATATAGTTTTTTTCTTTATCTTTCTTTATGGCCTTTATTTTAAAGTCTATTTTGTCTGACAAGAGTATTGCTAGTCTCTCTTTCTTGTCATTTCCATTTGTATGAAATATTTTTCCATCCTCTCACTTTCCATCTATGTGTGTCTTCAGCCTAAAATGGGTCTCTTGTAGGCAGCATATTGTAGGTTCTTGTTTTATTATCCAATCTGCCACTTTATGTCTTCTGATCAAAGCATTTAGTCCATTGACATTTACAGTAATTAGTGATAGATGTGTGTTTATTGCCATTTTGAACTTTGTTTTCCAGTTGATTTGGTGTTTCTTTGTTCCTTTCTTTTTGTTTTGTTTTATTTATTTGTGTGTGTGTGTCATTTGATAATTTTCTTTTTTATTAGGTTGGTTTCTTTTTGGTTTTTGTGACTATTATTTGCCTTTCATTCGTGGTTACCCTGTTTCTCCAGTATGTTAACCCATTACTATAACTGTTTTATACTGTTTTTCTGTCTGCTGTTCTGATTGGGTGATTTCTGTTATCCTGCCTCCTAAATCACTACTTATTCTTCTGAATTATCTAGTCTGCTTTTGACTGCCTTGAGCTCAGCCCTTATCTCAGCAATTGAGTTTTCTGATTTTAATTGTCTCCTCTTTACAGTTTCTATTTCCTTTATATAGTATTCTACATTCCTATTCATAGTCTTCAAGTGAGCATGCAGTCACACACCTGGATCCACCATGCACTACAGGGTCAGCACAGACCCCAGCCCTATGTCTGTGTACAGTACACAGGCCTGCTGCTAATGCCAAACCCACCCCCACTATGTGCCAGAACTTAGCTCATTCATCTTGGAGACATGGGTCCATACAGGCACCAGCAGAGCAAATCTGTCACCACTGCCAGGGTACAGAATCAGTCTCAGTCCTGCCTGGGAATCTGCAGGTCCCCTAGGTATGGATTCAGGTTTCAGCCCCACCTCCATCCGGGAGCTGCATACAAGGGATTAAGTCTCTCAAACAAGCCAGGTTGATGGCTATGTCTGAACCCCTCCTCTCTTCTCATGAGAATGTGCACCAATAATTGTGCAGAGCAACGTCTGCTGGGCTAGCAGAGATGGCAGCTATAGCCTGGCTGTGTTGCAACCCTCCCCACCATGCACACCAGCAGTTGTGACTTTTATGGAGGTCCCTGGCTGTTCTGTTCTGCACACACTTCCAGCCACAGCCTGCACCACACTCCAGCCCCATGAGGCTGTCTCTGCTCAGTCAGCCCCAGTCCTCTCCCCAGATTTCTCTATGGAAGCCCAAACTCCAGCAGCCCCTCCTGGCTTGCCCCAACTGGCTCACATCTTGGGCTAGGTATCACAGGGACCCTTTCTGCTGGCTTCGCTCAGTTCTGTGTCAAACGTCTGCTGCTTTCTCCTCCAAGCCTTGGAAGCTCTCTTTCTGTCCCTGCTGACCTCCCCTCTGGAGAGGGGGCTTCCCAAAGTGAGGGCGATTTTCCTCCTTCGCTATTCACTCCCTGCAGGGCAGATCCCTCACCCATTTCCTTTTTCTTTTTCTTTTTTTCCTCCTAACCATGTTTGTGCATAATCTTCTTGTATTTCCGAAGTAAGAGATATTCTGCCTAAGTTCAGTAGATATTCTGTGTGAATTGTTCCATCTATGGGTGTAATTTTTGGTGTATTTGTGGGAAAGGATGAGCTATGTGTCCTTCTACTCTGCCATCTTGGCAATCCCCCAGAACTGCTGTTTTTGAATTGAGAAGAATAGAGGGTTTCACGGTAAAAATCAAGAATTGTTTTAGATACATTAAGTTTGAGATCCCTGTAAGACTGCAAGTGGAATTTATGTGTTTG
Organism: Camelus ferus; assembly: GCF_009834535.1. Lineage (NCBI taxonomy): Eukaryota > Metazoa > Chordata > Mammalia > Artiodactyla > Camelidae > Camelus > Camelus ferus. The sequence continues at coordinate 47,320,197 of NC_045701.1, forward strand.
AAGTTCAAAGAAGAGTTATTACTGAGGACATAAATTTGATGTCATCACCATACAGATGAGATGTACATGCATATCATTGAATGAAATCAGATAATTCCTATTGATGAAGAAAAGATATTCAAGGATTGAGCCTTGTGCAAATCTAATGTTTAGAGGTCAGAGAAGAGAAGAGAAATCAGAAGGATATTTTAGTATCTCTTTTAAGAGAGTACTCAGTGTCACAGGAAGAAGAACAAAAGATTTTCTGGAGGTCAGGTGAAGAAAGTGTTTCAAGGAGGAGTTATTATGGTTATTTGTGTCAAATGCTGCTAAGTCCAATTAGACATGGTTTAAGAATTTATCATTAGATTTAACAACATGGAAGTTATTGATGGGATCTTGAAACCAGTAGTATTTGTGCATGGACAGACACAAAAACCTAGATGGATTAAGGAAAGTGGTGATAGTAAGTACAGACATTTTGAAGAATTTTGCCATAAACGTGAGCAAAATGGAGAGGTAGCTAAAGGGGTATGTTAAGTGTAGTTAAGGGATTTATAACATACTTGTGCAATATTGGGAAATTTCCTTGAGGAGAATAACTGATGACAGAGAAGAAAGAGAGGACAACAGTAGGGACAAATGGAAATGAAGAAGCAGGCTTGACTTGTCATGTAAACTTGATTATATTGAATATCTAAACATTGGTTATGTTTTTATTCTTTAAAAGAAAGTTTTTGGTTTAAACTATTCTGATTCCTAAAAGAAAAAAAATAATAGCATAGGGACCTTAAAATAGATTGGCTTAAGTTCTCAAAAAGTCTTCCATTTATGGAAATATTTTCAGCATAAAAACACTCTGTCTCAACATACTGTATGCTCTTGTCCTCTGGTTTGTCTAATCTAAACATGTTTCTGTTAAAGGCTATCATAACCCCCAACAGAGAATCAAATGACATTTATTCAAGTCTCAGTGACAGATTAACGTGCCAGAAGTTATGCCGATACCTACAAAATGTTACTTTATTTTTTTTCCTGAGCTTTGCAGCAAGATAATTTAGCTTTAGGCAAACAAAGCATAAACCTCTTCAAGGTTGATTTTTCCAAAAGCAGCTGTTTGTAGTCTAAAGCTGCATTTGTATGTGAGTCATTAGCACAGTGTTTACAAGGTTTTTTTTTTTTCCTATATGGCTTCTATAAAACTATATCATAGTTGATATTTTATTTCTAAACATACTCCTATGTTAATTCATCCTCTGGTATGGGAGTATATAAAGCATATATTCAATCTACCAGTCAGATCTTCTTGATGTTTAATATTAAATGCTTTAAAGTATATCACATCCCCCTTTATTCCATTCCACATGTACTTAATGAAGCAATATCTAGGGCAACTTATTTTCTCACCCAACTGGAAATAGTTGGTGAATTTAAACAATGATTGATGAATTTAGGTACCTAAAAGGGTTAGGATTAACCCTAGAGACTAATTATTTTCCTGTATCACATCACTCATGCCACTACTGTGAGCAAGCATCATTAATCCCAACAGTCAATTATTCATCCTTTTGATCCTTATCCTCAAAATGTTCCATTTAAAATGCCCAAAGTCAAATTCTTATTAATTTGAGAATTTTGGACCAAAAAAAACCTAGATCTTAATTATAAACAGAATCTCTTTTAAACTTTGGATATTTATTCCACATGGAAGTTACTTTCATATATGGTGTGAGGATGGGATCACTCATATTCCTTGATCAGGAGACCTAAACCAAATAAGTGGTCCCCATGTACCCTGTGTACAATGGAGGAACAGAGATAATATAACTACAATAAAGACTCACCTTGGAAAATGGAAGAATGGGAAATATGCCCTATAGCCACTTGTTGTAACATTCTGCAATCCTTCTGTCAGACATTCACAGACTCCCTCCTGTTGGAAGGAAAATGTTTCTTCATTAATTCACAATTCTGTTCCTTAGAAGGAGCTTCTCATTCATTGTTCTACTTGATCTGTGATTATGTCCTTTGGGTGATAATTCGTCTCATTATTCTACTTAGATACATACATTGGACATTAGGGGAAAAAAAGTCATCTTTATAGGCTGAACAATGTTCTCATCCTATTTACTACTTGGAGAATGCTGGGGATTCAATAGTCATTTTAGGTCTTGGAGAGATAATTTTAGAATTTCTTAATTTCCATCATAGTTTCTTTGGCAGTACCATCTCTGAAAAACTTTCATGGGCTTCTTACTTAGTTGAATCAAATATATCCCATGTACCAATTACTGCACACACAATCTTTTCTAGACTTACCAGATTTTAAAAATATCTCTTTGTTTTCTCATATCCTTGACTCTTTTCTCAGTTTTATTGTATGTCTCTGCAACCTGTCAGACTCTAGTGAAAGAACCATGTATTTAGTCTCTCTTCCTAGAGCTATTTTTTTTCTAATTAAAAAGATTTATTGAAACCACCTTCTTAGTTGGACCTTTACACTGAGACATGTTAGTTGATGGAGAGGTTTTAACAAAATGGATGTATCAGCCATTCTCTTGATTTAAATATTGCCTTGTGCCTGAGATTTAATCTATCTTTATTGATCAAAGAATTTCTCCATTTTATCTTTTATTATTTGAGGTTAAGAAGCAGTTACCTTTCCAGTCCTATAAATCCCCACATTTCTGATTGTTCCCTACTCTCTAACCAACCTTTGAGACAATGACAGTAAATTCTGTGCTCGCTTCTTCTTTGCAATTCCTTGTCAAATACGGTTAACAACTAATGTGCACTAATACACACTACCACTTTATTCCAATTTATTTTCTTAGAGTTAAGTTCTCATTAAGTACATTATCTCCCTTCCCAGTTACTGCAAAGCTTTGGTTTTCTGCACTGAAAACCGTAGAATGCCATCATTCCAGCCTCTAATGACAAAACACTAAAACCACTCTAAGTGAGTACTAACATAACAAAAACCTATGTTATCAGTCATTTACAATGCCTTTAGATATTGTTTATGGAATTGAAAAACAGCTTATGCTACAGTAACAAACAACCCTGAAATCTCCATGGTTTAAACAAAGGTTTTAAATGTCTTACTCAGGTTATATGTTCAATATGATTCATTAGAAGGATTTACTCCAACAGGGGCCTTCGCTGAAGGAAATTCTATATTCTCACATGCTTCAAGAGTCCTAAAGAATGGGAAGGGATCTACTGAATCACACACTGCGCTGAAAGGCTCTAACTGGGAAGTAGCCTATATTCTTTCTCTCACATTTCATTGGTCAAAGCAAGTCATAGAACTATTCCCAGTTTAATGGGGGTGAAATCCATGCCCAGAAAACAGCACCAATGAATTCCACATCCACATATTGGCTTTCTGCATGTCCCAATTACAAATTAGCAAACTATTTTTTATGATAAATTATTATATTGTGTCCAACGTCACTATCATGTTTTGTGAAACTCAATGAAAATCTAATGTGGCTTCAACTTATAAGATTCTGAATCCACTATCTACTTGACTAGGTTAACATGTTGAAGGTCATTGCTCAACCACTATGCTGTTTGTTCTCTCTCTCTGAAGTGCCTACTTACAAGTAGTGGATGCTCCCTCTGCCACTTCCTGAATATTAACTTTTTGATTTGTATTAACTTGTTGTCCCAAATAGTAGAGGAAACCAACTGTTCCACCAGTGACGGGTTGAATACGTAACTCTAATTTATGGTACAAAATGTACAAAGCTGGATTTGGCCCCGAGTTCAAGCTATATTATCCAATCTAGACATACCTAATTCCTACCTGTCTCCTGTTCGTATTTTCTATTGACTCAGCACTCAGGGGAGGTATGATTATTTAGCCTGAGTCAGAATGACCAAAACATGGGGTGGGGGGGAAACCTTTCAAACAGGGATAAAGCAGGAAATTAAGGGACCAAATGGCACATAGGAAAGAATAAAACATTTTTTATGATGTAATGGTGGGTTTCTGCAGGACTGAATCTAGTTTCAATAGATGTATGCTTTAGGAAGAGGGACCACTAGCTGTTGGAAAATCAGACATGGATCTGACTATACCCCTGATACAACCTGGCCTCTTCTCACACTGAAGATGAGACTGAGACAGGTAGTCATTTAATTTCAATTAAGGCTTACATCAAAATTGGCCGGACTTCTGTATGCAGGTTTTAAAGGTACTACCAAACGAAATTATTGTATTCTGTTTTCAACAAGGGCTATAGTCCCACAGCTTAAATTACAAAGGGCATATTGCATAATCCTTGGCAGACCACAGAGCTCTAGCACATGATCCTCTGTATTAATTATCAGCTGTCACCATATTGCTGTATAACAAGCTACCCAAAAGTCAACAGTTTAAACATAACTATTAGGTTTAATAAGAACCTCTTTGGGAGGTCAGCTGGGAGTCCACCCTGATCTAAATCATGTGTCTGTATCAGGTATAGGTAAGGCTGACTCTCTGCTAATTTTGACTGGGTTCTCTCTGGCTAGGCTGACTGCTGGCTGGTCTGTAATGTTGTCATCTCTCGTGGATGCATCTCTTACCACTCAAGTAGGGGGGACTGTTCTCATGTTAGAGGTAGGAGCCCAAGTGAATAAGAACTTGCTTTCTCAAGGCTAAGACTCAGAACTGGTGCCATTAATTCCCCACATTCTATTAGGCAAAATAATTAATAAAGAAAGCTCAAGTTCAAAGAGAGGGCAAATAAAATCTACCACTCTAGGTGAGAAAAACCGCATAGTCAAACAGTATGTGGGCACAGGAGTAAAGACATCTGGTGATTTTGCAATCTATCATCACTGTTAAACTTTAATGAACTGGAACGTTGCCTCAGTTGTTGTTTCTTTGTCGATGTAGTGAACGTCACATAAGAACAAAGAAGAAACTAAAGATTCTAACTTCTCAGCTTCATGTGGTTTGCTACTGACTTCTAGACAATGATCTCAAGTTGGGTCATCATGGTTAATCAATCAAGCCCTGAGAAAGGCTTTTGATTTTAAAGACCTGGGCACTGCAGCCATCATAGTGGAGTTACTGTTTTTGTCAGCCAGCTGAGAAATACAGACTCTTTCTAGGTTGAGGTATTCTTCTTAGATTGAGATAGAAGAAAAAATAAAAATATTATTAATGATTATATGTTTTAATTCTCTGACTAAAGAATTCATGTTTGCTCAGAATATCAGTAAGAAACCCTAGTAGTTTTAAAATTAAATTGAATCTGGCTTTCAGAATAGTACAGTGGGATGGTAAAATCCAATAAAAGGAAATAAAGTCAGACTCGTGTGTATTATGTTATTAATACGGGTGGGGGGCCCCAAAGAGATGTAAAGAAGAAAGGGAAACAAGATCACAGAAAAAAATAAAGTAAAATTATACTCATAGGGACAATCCAGATCCAAAAGACTATTGAAAAGCACTCAAAACCGCAGAGAGAGAGTCTGTAATAAGTGCAACTGGGAACCCTCAGCTTGAAAACAGAGACAGCCAGGTGGCTGAAGAAAACTCAGAAAAATTTCAGAAGGGAGGACTAAGATCAGTCTAAACTACTTCAAGCAACATTTGATTGTTTCAAGGCAACACTTTTTGCTGCTGTTTTTCTTGCATGTGATACTTTTCTTTTGTTTTGCTTTTATCTGAGAAAGCATAACTATATATTTCCTGGGGGACTATGGTCAGAAAATTTATACAGTTAGATTTCTAAGTAAGACACATTGGAGATAAACCATCTTACAAAGATCCATAACAGACAAAAAAAAAAAAAAGGTAATATCCTGGTCTAGGTTATGCTCTGTGTAGAATTATCCAATATGATAGTCTTGGGATGATAAGATTTACATCTTAGTGTCTTCATATCTCATCATTGAACATACTTCAAAGGAGAGTCTAAAGAAATATAATAGGAAGACAAATGTGTGGGACCAAGAGCAAAGGGGTAAAAAAGGAAAGCAGACATTATATTCTAGCCTCTCTACCACATAGTAGAGAATTAAAACAACGAACAATCTAAGAAACACATGAAAGACTGAAAACCCAAATTGACCTGCTATAAATGATTAAGAATACACAGAAGGAATAGAACACTAAGGTCACATGAACAGTCTTACATTCCTGGAAGCATATTAAGACATGTTGACATTTGGGCTTGTTGTCTAGTCTTTAATTCAGTTTTACGGAACAACTTGGCTAGGCATACTCTAAGGTGGGAAATAAAATAAACACAATTTTTTCATTCATAGTAAAGCATGTTTAACAGTTCATTTGTTAATGTCTCACTCAGGCCCCATTTCAGAGATTTCTGGGGGCAAAGCTGAGATGCTCACCCTGGATCCTATAAACAAGCAGCTGTTATTGAAGAAGCATCTTGATAAAAATAGGCTCCACCGAGAGAGAACACCAGACACTGGCTATCCATAGCATTAGCTGTTAGGTTCAAAGAGACAAGGGGGCAATTATCTGGGAAGTAGTGGAAAATATGCTTCTGTAAGAGAGGAAGGAACTTCCACTCCACTCCAGGAGAGGGAAGAGTTTTGAAGTATCACTGATGGTTGCCCTCTTACTCCTCCTCATCAAAGAAGGAGGGACTAAGGCAGGTAGCTGCTTGATACCTTTGTGTGGGGCCAACGTGTAAGAGGTCTCTGCACAGGCGTGACCCAGCCTTTTGTCTCTCTCTCTGTATCTCAGAACTGCCTGCCTTATGCAGTGTGTGTTCTCCTCACCTGTCCCTCTTTCATGTGCCAAGAACTTTCAGGCAGAGATTCCCTGTGCTATAGAGAAGTCCTGTAATTTCTCTGTTCCACAAATTATGACTGAATGGGTAGATGAGATAGATTGTATTGTTTTTTTCCAAATAGCACTGCCCATTCATTTCAGAAGCATGTATTTGTCACTGAATGGGACTGTCATAAATTATATCATTCTGAAAACATTCACCCCTCTCACCAACTGAAGGTATTACATATTCCTACCTACTGATGCCAGGTTTGCCAATGTGATTTGCTAAATCCAATAGAACACAAGGGATCATGACTGTGCCACTTCTAAGCAGAAGTTTTAAGAGCCATTATGTGGTGATTTATCTTTTTTTTTCTCTCACTCTCTCTGAAGTAAGCCTGATAATGCCCCTGCTCCTTGGCCTGGATTCTGAAATGAAAGAGACAGAAACCAGAGCCACAGCCAGACCATAGTTGTCATGTCATGTCAGCCAACTTTTATTGCGCTAAGCCATTAAAAATTTGGGGTGTGCTTATTACTATAGCACAGCCTAGAAAAAGGTGGCTAATTCAGCAAGTGGTAATGATAATTAGGGAACTGCAGTAAAAATTCGAAAATGTATGGCACTGGCTCTGGGACTAGACAGTGGACAGCCAACCAACTATTATTAGAGCCAAGAAAGATGAAGACTCATGTTCTGCAGTGGCAAACATCTGGCAAAACTGTTTTCTATTAATAACTGTACCTAATGAGCTTGTGGATTTAGATAAAGTGGGAAAACAGAAGTTGGCTGTGTGGTTAGTTTCTCTGACTAATTTGATTTTAAAAATCTATAAGAAAGAGATGAGTTCAGGAAAGAATTAGCTAGTTTGCAAAGAGATTAAAAGGGAGTTTAGAAAATCTAGAAATTCTGTGACTTTCACAGTTGGAAAATGCAACTGCTTTTCACTTCCAACCATCACACAGATAAAACTGAAAAATACAAAGGTCTACAAAAATCTCAACTCAGTGGCAAGACAACAGCAAAGAGAAGTTATAAAAATCATTTTAAATCCTCTGAATTGGTTAATGCAGTATCCATTAAATCATTTTAGTTGGACAAATGGCTTGAAGGAAATACACTAAAGGTTTGGCTCTCCCAAGGGAGATTCAAGTAGCCCTTAATTAAATCTAAAGAAAGAGGCATTTGTTGTAAAGGGCTATGTGTATCACTATAGGCAGAGCTAAATGGTATCAAATATACAAGAGGCTGATCATATTTTTGAGAGAGTTGTCCTTCTAAAACAGCCATGAGTCAGATTGAAAAAGAAAGAGACTTTTAGGGAGCAGAGGCCTAAACAAGTATATTCCACACATCCTGAGTATGGGGGGCCCTAATGACATCTACACAGAGGAACTTCAAAATTACTGTGGAGCAGTGACTTCTGAGCATGTCACACACTTCTCTTTTCTGAATTAGTGTTTATTAGGGTTACCCTGACCCATTCCATTCTATAAATAAAAAGATCGTTTGGGAAGCAGATAAAATTCCCTTTAGGGTTCACAGTTCTCCAGATGAGCAAAGCCACTGATGCAACAATAATTACTCATAGCCCCCGAATGTGATTCCATGACTGATGTTGCTCTTGGGGAGAGGGTGCGTGTACTTTCTTTGTGGAAGGAAAGGTAATAAATATTTACACCCAAAGTGTGGACTCTAATAGACCATATATTTGTAAAAATGTTGATGGCTTCTTCTTTAGAGAGAGATTGTACATCTCTGCACACTGATATCAGGCTTGTCGTATGGCTTGTTTTGGCCAGTGATGCATCTGTGGAAGTGGCACATGCTACCTCCAAGCAACGATATTGCACGGCTTACCACTTTTTAAATTTCTCTCTGTTACTAGCCTAATAATGTCCTGAATTGTGCCTGTATAGTCATTGTAAATCCTGGAATAAAGAAGACACAGAGCAGAGCCTGAAACAACCTACAGCCAACCCGCAATGGAAACAGGAAGTAAATCTTTGCTTTTGTAAGCCACAGATATTTGGAATAGTTTGTTACCATAATATCTCCTAACAAAAGCTAATACAATGAATTGGCTCAATTAAATTACAATACCAATGGTGGCCTCTTGTCTAAGTTGAGCTCTCCAATTCAAATGCCAGTATTAAAGAAGATAATAAATTTGATTCCTAATCTAACACAAAGGTCTGTATCTCACACTCAATTGGTTGAAAACTCGGAAAAACTTTCGTTCCAACATTATCTTAGTGCTTTCTTTGTCCCACACACTCTGTTAAGTGTTTCACATATAATATATCATTAAAACTCACCAAACTCTATTGTTTCTCTTTTAACAGATAAGGTATCTGAATAGAAGCTACATAACTTTTCCAAGGTCACCTGAATCATAATCTGATTCCTGGTCTCGCACAACTAACCACTATTCTCAAATACTCAAGATAAACTTTCCCCTCTAAAACTTTCTTTACAACTCTTAGTCTCTGCCAATAAACGATGTGCACTGTGTGAAATTAGCACAGCACTTGAAATATGCTTACGGTCATTCTCTTTCTAGATCAAATACCAGAACATGGCCTGACCACAAATTCTGTGATAAAAGAGAATCTTAAAATTATGTCACTGTCCCTCAAACTGAGCAACATGAAGCAACAAGCAATATTAAAGTCATTCACCTTTCTGTTTGCATCCCTATAAAGAAAGATATACCAATGTCACCTTCTAAACCTCAGAGAGAACAAATCCTTCTAAGCACATTCAGCTGGTTTTCCCCCCTCAGGCTAAGCACCACCCTAAGGAGAGCACCTCCAACAGCTACAGCAGCAATGAAGACAGCAGATGTTTTCTCTCTGGCTAGACTAAAACTGAATACTAAAAATCACTGCAGCTCTGTTCCCTGCCTTTCCTGAATTGCTCCTTGTGTAACCCTGTATAATCCAGCAAACCAGTACAGTTCTGATAGAAAGCACACTGCAGTCATTTTCACAACTGAGTACAGTGCAGTTGGAAGAACAGGAAGAGTAGTGGGCTCAGATTTACTACCATTTATTATTCTTACAGGCTCAAAATCCTTGAGAAAATGTCCTTTTAACTTTTGCAGTTTGTGTCCTCATCTGCAAAAGGAGAATAATATCTCTCAGGTTTGGTGTGCCATTTACATTAAAGCAATTAAAATAAGATAGCACATTGATGAGAATAGGCTGGGTTATGCTCTTTTAACAACCAACCTCCAATTCTCACCAGTTTCAGATAATACAAGTTTATTTCTCTTTACATGTGCTATCTGTGGTTGGTGACTGTAGGGGTGGGGGGCTAATCCACAGTCATACTACCAGGGCTGCAAGACACTACTGTTTATAGCTGCTCTACCTGACATTTGTGACCATTTCTTCACTCTGGCCAGGGAAGAGAGCATTTAAGGGTCTCATACTAGAAATTAAATGCCCCAAGCAGAAAATGACCAAGTCACTTGCAATCACAGATCATGGCTCTAACTGGAAGAATGCAAGGTATGCAAAATCCTCCTTTGTTCCCAGAAGAAGAAGAGAACAATAGATGGGTAATTTTGAGAAAACTCTTCCACAGCCAATGTTGTGACACATACACGACATAGTGATTGTAGCAGACGTTATCATTATAAAATAATACTATTTGAACAATATTTCTTTACACTTAGTTTTACCCTCCCTACACAATCAGAAATGGAAATAAGTTCCAGTGTTGAGGTTTTTCACAACTGGAATAGTAACTAAGCAGATAAGAGCATTTCTGGAATTTTCTGAGGAACCATTATAAGTCATTTAAGGAATAAGCATAGGCTCATGAAAGTGGATAGAACTGAATGCTAAGTAGTTAAAAAACACTACGCGAGAAAAGTCATACAATGGTACAAAGTAACCTCCAGTACAGGATCAAAATTAGAAGGTAATTAAATTTGCTGACATAAGATTCTTTGGTTTGAACTCTTTCATCTTATGTCCCTGTCTGATAACTAATTAGAATTTGCAGTGTTGATTTGCTTTCTATTTGCATTTGCAATTTGGAAACTCAAATGTTATATACCAGATAATTACAAGGCTGTATAATTATATTTATATTCATTTTAATTATAACTGCTCTGGTGGCTAAATATCCCTGTTTTCCAACTGCTTCACCCAGAGAGACTGTTAATAAGACTTGAAGTTGGACCTTACAGTCTGGTATTTATGTTTCAAAATCAATTTGCTTAATTTGAAGGTCCATCCTCCCATGGTTATATACTAAACCGAAAGGACTTGGTAAGACTATTCTAAGTCTTCAGAATTTTTCTTAATGATTATAGCACCTTTTAATTAAATCATAAGGAAATTTCAAAGATTGTTATTATATTGTGGGAGAAGCATACATTTGCAGAAAAATAGAGGTCTATATGTTCAATAAGTTCTAAAGATGGCTGTTAAAATTCCATTATTTTTAATTGGTCAGATAAAGTCATTGAGCCTAAATTCAGAGATTATGGTAACAAAAATAGATTTATCATCTACAGGATAACTGTTTTTAGGGAAGAAAGTTATTAGAGCAAGCTAGAAGACAGTTAAGTGGAAGAGAAGGACTGTTCCTTCCACTGTGCAGCATGTATGTGCTAGGAATTCCTTTCTAAGAAGAAATAAGAAAACAGAATCAGAAATATCTGATAATGTTCAGTTATCAAGAATGGTACGCCACAGTGAAAAGAACATTTTTCTATATATTTCAGCTGGAAGTCAGCATCTTAAGCAAGAAAACCTGAAAGGTCTGGAGAGAGAGAACAGAGAAAGAGAAAAAGCTTGAGAACATGAGTTGATTTCATCTTTGCTACAGAAGAGAAACACTAAACAACGAACCCTTGGTGAAGACACAGCAAACCTTGACAATAGATGTTTCTAAGCAGCTAAGAGCTAGAACAACATGAAGCCATATAATGAAGGTGGCCAGCCATGTACAGACTAAGCTTAGGACAATAGCTGAAACTGCTGACTATTTCCCAAAAGTTACAATCTGAGTTTCAAAACAAATTTGACATTAAAGCTAATCAACAACCTGTGCAGAGAGATGAATCAGAAGCAGCTCCCCTCCTGTGTTTAAAACAAATATTTTTAAATTGTTTTAAAATATCTACTCATTGTTTATAGTCTCTACATAGGTTAAGTAACAATGATACCGTTAATAAAGAGTTTATTTTTATAAAGACCAGGTCCTGCTTTATCTTTCATGAGAGACATACAGCCTCTCTGAAATGTAGTATAGTCACATCATTTTACCAGCTACAAATACTTAAAGTGCCAGCACATCTTAAAGAAATATCCAGGGTTAGAATATGTCCAATCCTAATTCAGGAAATCAATAAAATAAGTACTATTGCTTAATTTTACATTATATGTTATTAGTTTTAGCTGTTTCTCTACTCAGAGGCAATGACAGTACTACTATCCTTCACTTGGTGGCTATGAAACCTATCTTTACTAATCCATCACACTTAGACTATTAATCTTTATTTATACACAGATTTAATATACGTAGACGGGGAGGAGGCATGATAGCTGTCTCATACAATAATGCTCTCTCTGCTATTTTTCTTCATTTCTAAATTTTCTAATACGGTATCTAGTCATTTAGAAAATAAACTGATAATAAATTCTGCACTAGTAATCCAAAGGTCAGGCTGTAGGCTTTTCTAAGACAGACTCCTCTCTGCTCTTTGGGAATAGAGCCATTTGATCATCCTTGAGCTATCCTAATTGGCAGCTTCATCTTCACTTCAAGTGGACTCCCCACTGCTCTTAGCTCTGCCATGGACACCCCTGGTTTTGTTTCTCATCACTTCTCAGCAGTCTTTCCATAAAATATTGCACTGGCCTCATTTGGAGCATTCAAAGCAGAGGAAAGAAGAACCCTTCTCCAAAACCATAAGCAGCCCTTCCTTCCCAAGTCCCTGATAAACTCAAAGCTAGCAATCAACAACTATCTAAAGCATAAAGGGCTTCCAGAGTAATTTTCAGTGTAAGTAATCACAACTGCTTAAGATTAACTGGTCCAGTGAAGCTATTACTACACGCATTTATACATTAGACAACTGGGTTTTTACTAAAATCACTGGAAACTGTTTTCTATTACATAAAAATATTCACGCATCTGTGACAATTTCACATTTTCAACTTCCTTTTCTGGAGTTTCTTCCCTATAATATGTATTTTAAGTACTGTTCCAGTAAGTACTATGATCTGACAGTTGAGAACTACTGTCCTAAAAAACTGAAAGATTTCTCTGGAAAAGATTCTCAGATTCAGTTTGAGGCTAGAAAATCAGATTAGAGATTGAAGTAATTGTCTCTCCACAAACTAGCATAGCAAGAATAACTGGGAGGAAGGAAGAATGAAAGGCAGAGGGAAGGAAGGAAAGCAGGAAGGAAGACAGGGGAAAAACTCAGGAGCTGCTAATACCATGATTCATGATTTGTTGACAAGCTAAAGATTTAATTTCTCTGAGAAAGGGTATCTGAAAAGGGAAATACCCAGAATAGGACTTTGGGTTGATAAACAAGTTAGTATACTTTACTTATAGCTCCTACCCCCATTAGCATTAAAATATAAGGATAAAAATTAAAAATTTAGAAAGTGGTATCCTTAGACATGTTACCACCTTCAGTACAGAATATGTAGTCAAAAAATATGAAAATTTCAAAAATAAGATAAATCAAGAAAATAGAAATATAGACTATAAGAAACAGCATTGAGAAATATAGCAATTGAAGTTAAATCCGATTCAATATAATTATTGATGCATAACAAAAAATATGCAAAACTCCATAAGAAAAATCTAAGATAACTGTAAAGGGAAAGATGTGGAATACAGGAAGATTTTTGTATTATTTAACAGCAGGATACAAATATGAAATCAATCTGAACGTTGATAGAAATATAAAAGTTAAAATATACCTTTTAAAAATTTAAGTGTAACCTATATAAACACAGTAATAGAATCTGCAACTGCCTGCAGCCAGAGGGAAAAAAGAAAGAAAATATCTCAAATAGTCCAAGAGTAGGAAGAAAATACTAACAAAGTAAAAAGAAAAAACAATCAATTGAAAAAGATAAAGTAAGGTTACAGAAATAAATTCAAAATCAGAATAATCATAAAAAATGAGAAGGAGTTAAACTTCCTATTTTAAGGCCGAGTCTCTAAGATTTGGGGTTTCCTAACTTGTCATACATCCACTCACACACACTTTCAAGGTAGTTGCATAAAATTCACTTGTAATAAAATAAGCTAAAAAAAAAAAAAGTGAAGCAAGTAAGAAATCAGTCTGGAAGGACTCTGGTTAAATATGTCAGATTAAAAATAAACTCTCTCCTAAAACTGCCCTGAAATGAGAATAAAGTGATCAAGAGCTTCCACAACAAAGAGACAAAAGTTGATGAGGTATGATAATTGTGGAAGCAGGAAAGCAAATGGATGAGTGGATACTTTACAAAGCACATAAAATTTATACTTTAGTTTACCAGGGTTATCCATTGAGAAGGGGAGGGCGGGGAATGTGGATTTAAACTACAGGTTCTGGGAAAGGCTAAAGTATGAGAGGCAACAAGCACCTCTGAAGGCTTTTCAACCTAGTATCAATAAGAACCATACCTACAAACTCTGGCAGAAACATGAGGTTTATTATTTGGAGATTTACAGGAAGACTAGCATTGGAGCCAGGGAAATCAGGAATTCCTAGGTGTGACAGCATTGTGCTCTGAACAGTAAGTAAGCAAAAGTAAACACAAGAATACAGAGACCCTCCTTCTCCACTGACCCCCTCCTCAGATTTCTTCCCTAGTTTGGCTGAATAACTCCATCCTCCAGGCAGAAGATTGGAAGATATCTCTGTGGGGAAATGACTTAGAAATAACTGGCATCATGTTCCCCAATGAAAGGAACTCATCAATTGAAAAGTCTCAGATTTCTTTCTTTTTTTTTTTTTAATGGAAATGTAGTCATTTTACAATGTGTCAGTTTCTGGTGTACAGCATAGTGTTTCAATCTTACATATAGATACTTGTTTTCATATTATTTTTCATTATAGGTTACTACAAGATATTGAATATAATTCCCTGTGCTGTACAAAAGAAACTTGTTGTTTATCTATTTTATATGTAGTAGTTAATATTTGCAAATCTCGAACTCTCAATTTATCCCTCCCCACCCCCTTTGCCCTTGATAGCCATAAGTTTGTTCTCTATGTGAGTCTGTTTCCGTTTTGTGGATAAGTTCATTAGTGTCTTTTTCCTTTTTTTAGAATCCACATATGAGTGATATCATATGGTATTTTTCATTCTCAGACTTCTTTTTAAAATAGCTAGTATCACTTAATTGTTAAATATGAATAGAAAAGCAAATAGTTCCATGTATTAGAGAACTATGTTATCAAGGAAAATAGAAATCAAAACAAAAGGGGAAAAGAAAGATAGAAAAACAAGGACAATAAAAGGGAATCAATGAAAACTTTATATGTACATATTTTACATATATATAAATGACATAATATTATATACAATTATAAATTATATACACATTTTTATTTATTTACAACTGATATAATCAGAGAGGGAAAAAAAGAGAGCAAGTTTCCATAAAACAATAGGGTACTCTTTCTTAAAGGAAGAAGTATTCAGAAAACAAGAGTGGTATCCTCTGGTCTTCTGCCTGGAGGATATAGTTGTTAACCTAAATTAGGGAAAGAATTTGAAGAGGAGGTGAGTGGAGAGGGAAGGTCTCTGCTTTCTGTGTGTTGACTTTCACTTAATCACTGGTTATAGCACAAGACTATCACACCTAATAATGCTCCATTTTCCCTGGGTCCAATGGGACCTTGTGTTTACATTTGAATGTCTCTCACAGCCTGTAAAACATAATCATTTTACATAAAAAATTCGAGACTTTCTTATTAGAAAGTCAAATAAATGACTATATTTGCTAATTTTGGGGAAAAAAAAAAATCTGGGCCATTTCTGGATCTCAGCCTGGGCCAGCTCCAGGTCTGCTTTTTTCTCTTGATTCAAGTTTGTTGTTTCTCATCATTTTTCACTTAGTGCCAGGAATGGTTCAGAAAATAACAGTAGAGTCTGATGTAAGTATTATTTTTATGTATAGCAATGCAACATTTGTAAGGTGAATCCCAGGAGATAGTGGAGAGGATGGCGGGTGAACCAGTTTAGTCAGGAACTGAGTGAAGTTTGTGTTTCATTGTTGCAAGAATTAATTTTAGTGGATCAGAAACTTGATACCTCCATTGGTGGATTGCTATTACTTTTGATGGGGTGAGGCCTGTAGTTCCAAAGCATTTTCTCAGTATACCTGCTCCACCATAAGCGTTAAGGAGGCCTGGCCTGACTATGCCACCCTCCTGCTTCTCCCTCACGGGTAGTTTCCTCTTGCTTATACTTTGGTGCTAGGCTTTTGCCTTGTGTCAGAGGAGAGTCTGGTCTGGGCCACTTGTGTAATAGAAAAGAACAAATATTAGACCTGATCCTTTGGCTTTAACCCTGTGCCCTGTTTTCTGGGCTTAGTCTTGCTAGCTCTGTACATTTTGTAAAAGAATGTTGCCTTTAGCCTGAGATATACAGGAGAGCCTATTCTCAAGGCTCTGACCTTTAAGGATATTTATTAACACTTTTTCAGACATATAACGATAATAAGCCACAGAATAAAAAATAATGTTTGTTTTGTTAGAGGTTTTACAGGGGCACCATGACCTGATCCACGTGGACAGCTGCAAAAACAAAGGATTCCAACAAAAAAGAATTCCTATACCAAGAAGTTTGCAACAATCAGCCATACTCCCTCCACTTTTTAGTATGAAAGAAGCCTGAATTCTGACTTGGGGAAGATGGTTCTCCAGGATATTAGTCTGACATCTTCTCGGTCTGCCAGCTTTATAAATAAATAAAGTCACTACTCCTTGCCCAAACATCTCATCTCCTGATTTACTGGCCTGTCGTGTGGCAAGCAAAACAAGTTTGGACTCGGTAACACTGGCAAGCTGCATCCCCTCTCTCCCCACAGCGTTAGATTACATTTGCTTCACTTCAGGAAGCCTCCGGGGTGCAAGTGGGTTTTGTGCACGTCCCCCAAAGGTGGTCCATCACCACGCCGTATTCCCACCGTGTCCAGATGTCGATAGGTAGATGGGCTTATCTGGGCACGTCCACTCAAACCTTGAACAGTGGCAGGTCTTGCTCACTTGTGCCTCAAGGCCTTTCCACATCTCCTTGTTTTGTTGTCAGTCTCTTTTGAGTACCTGGCACAGCGGGAAAAAGCTAACAACTGAATAGATTCAGGCTCCCTTGTGTCTGAAGTTTTCAGGATTCTGAAATGGCCCACGGGTCCATACTCAGCTTTGATAAAATTAATTTGTTTGACTCTGTCTTATCCAGAGAACCCAGGCTATCCTCTCATATGCTTAACAATTGCAAAAAGAAAAAGAAAATTTCACGGAAAAGTGAAATTGGGGCAACGATGAAGCAGCGTTCTAGAATTAACGTAAAATACAAACCCTTGGTTTTATTATGATAAAACTAGTTTCTGTCCTGACAAGTTTTTAAAATGTTAATATTTTCAAAAGATCTGAAATCTTATTTAAATTCCTGATTATTTAAATTCAGATAAAATAATCGAATTCTTAAACTCCCTATTATTTATTAACAATAATCACTCTTACAACATAAAACACTAAAAAATACTATGATTTTACTTGCTATACACAAAACATATTTTGACCTTATTTGCTATTTAGTAGCAAATAAAAATTTATCAGTAAATAAAATATTTATCACCATAGAAATATTTTGCCAAATATATTATCGCAATATCTATAAATCTTTAAATACATTTATAATTTGGGGGGGAGGTATTTATAAGTAACTTATGCTAAGCTATACAAAGATTCCTCACTACAGTAGTAGACAGAAACTAGCTTAGCTTTAACAAATTTGACATAGTGTTGCACCTTGTGGGTTCATTTGAATTTACCAAATAGATTATGGTAAATCAAAAGAATAATCCCTAAATCCAACTGTGTAAAGTAGATGTGTCAGTTACTAATTGTCTTTAGCTGTAACCGAACGCCTCCTCTACCACACAAACAAGAAAAGAACTATTTTCCACCAGTGGTTATCAAACTTTGCTCCATGTTACAATCATTCGGGGAGCTTTGAAAATTCCCAATATCCAGGCTGCATCCCACATAAATTAAATCAGTATCTCTTGGAATAGACTCCAGATATCTCAAATATTTAAAACTCTCTAGGTATTTCCAATTTGCAGCCAAGTTAAGAGCCAGTGGCTCAAAAAAGGTAAAAGGTAATTCTCTCCCGTGTGAAAAAAGCCCTTTAGAGTTTATACACAGCTTTGCAGGGTCATCAGGGACTCAGACTCCTATTTTTCCACAGTTCTGTTCTTAAGTGCCTAGTTTCTATCTTCAAAGTCACCTTGTTGTAAAAGATACTGACTAAATCTCTAGTGATTACACCCTTGCTTCTGGCAGGCAATAGGAGGAAGTAAGAGGAAAAAAGGTTTTGAGGTCCCTGCATTTTAGGCCCCTTCCCTGAAATCCCACCTAACATTTACCTTTTCATCAGATAGGTGGGCTGAAGTCAGACTTAAACACATATCTACCAGCAAAGAAAGCTAGAAAATACTTTCTTCTAGCTAATCATATTGCCCAGTCTTCTCTTACAAAAGCTAGTCAAGGAACAGTCTCTCTCACATTGTGCTTAAAACATTACCAGAATGTTTCCATCTGCCTCCCACATTGAAGCATCTGAACTTATTTTAAAATCAGAAAAAAAAACAAAAAAAAACTTTTAACACAGGTAGCTGAAATGCCATTCTCTTTTACCATTCACCCCAGTCCAAGCACATGTTGCATTCTATTTCTCTACTCAGTATTTTTGTTCCACTGAAAAAATACCTAGACCTTTTTTTGTTCCTATCTCTATCCAAATGATTAGAAGAAATGAAAATCAGTTTTCTGATGTACCAACTGATGGGATGCATAGTTAGTTAGCAGTATGTCTGAAGAAATTATGAGTGTAGAAATAGCCTGAATATTTTATCATTTTTGATTGACTCAACCAATCTCCTAATATATGTTGATGCTTAAAAAATAAGTTTGTAGGTTTTAGATTGGTGTTCATTCATGTATGTTTCTAAGATATAAGTAATACATTTTTACTTAGTATAAATTATACTTCCAAATATATTTTACACTTTTGAGGGAATAAATTTTGAACTACAGTTACATCATCTGGTATCCTTACATCCCTTCGTGCAAGAAAAAACAATATATTGCTATAAAATTCGTATGTAAACATTCTTTCTTATTCCTCCTACAAATTCATGAAAGCTCTAGTCAGTCACTAAAGAAGGAGCAGTTCAGTTACAACCAGAAAATAAAAACAGAAAGATTAAATGTTATGCTTTCCTTTCACAAAGATAAGAGAAAATCAGAATTGAATCCATTCTGTGTTAAAAAAAAGACTCCTTAATATCTCCCTATGAAGCATGTGAAGTACCTGAAAGTCAGGTAACTAAAATAAATTTTCCTGGACATTAAGATTAAAAAAAAAATCTACTCTTATTTTTAAACTCAGAAGTTTCATTAAAATGATTAGAAAAGTTTTTGTACCCGTAGATCTTACATATTTTTCAATATATTCATCAGTTTTAAACAAAACACCATTAATAAAATCACGTTTTGACTGATTAGATTGGAATATTGTTAAACAATACAGATATAAGATTGAGATGACATTTTTCATTGAAAAATAATTCAAAGCAATGAACTAAAAAGAATACTAACTCTTTCAAACAATATGAACCGGATAACATTCTAGTAGGTAACATACGATGCCATTTGAATTTGTGATAGAAAAATAAGTTTATTTGCTAAGCTTAAGACTAGCTTTTTAAAGCAGTAAAACAAAAATCGTATTAACATGTAACTGGCACAGATCAACCAGGAAGCAACTCCCAAGATAAGTTTTGAATTTCTAGAAAATAGCATACACTATTTTAAAAACCTGGTCCAGATCAAAAGGAACAGTAGTTTTAAAGTTCAGGATATTGAATTTTATAGTTATGAAATTTCATCAAAGATACCATATTTTACTGAAGATCAGTCAGGTTAGAATAAAAATTAGTAACCATCAAGTTAAACACTTATGCCTCTAAATCTGACTGCTTGGTGGATATTCTTATCAGTTGAGACTAACAAAGAAAAACAAGAAGGAAGTTTTGGTTTGATATTATAATATATTTGCCTCCAAAATATGTAGATGTGCATTGGAATGCTGTAACAGCAAAATAATGAACAAGAGGGAAAAATATAAAGTCTTGATGCATATTTCCCAAAAAGAGCTATCAACAAGAAAAATGTTTTTAAATAATAAGTATTATAATTATTACATGTACACATACATGTGTGTTTTAAATTTATCAGAAAATGTTAAGGTTACAAATGTTAAAAATAGTCTGTGCTATGAACAACTTAGAATAGAATGATGTGAAGACAGATTTGAAGAATATTTATGTTAATAAGTATGTCAGCATTTGAATGAAAGAATCAAATTTATAGTTTAAAATTCACAATTCTAAAAAAAGAGGTTTTTTTAATGGTACACAATGGTACTGTGGTTGAAATTAATATAAAGCTCTTGGATTTTATGATGTCAAATGGAACCTAATGTCAAGGACTGTGAAGGCTCTGATATTTTACCAGTCAGCCTGTCACAGTTTTAGTGATGCTGGAGGGACACTCTGGAATCAGAGATGAAGAATGACTTATTACCACAGCAATAACAGTAGCCAGAATATCAACATTTTAATGCCACTTCTTTGAGTCCTAGCTCCCACAATGTGTGGCATTGTATGTTACCTACTAGAATGTTATCCGGTTCATATTGTTTGAAAGAGTTAGTATTCTTTTTAGTTCATTGAGGAGGCCAGGTGACACCTGCATACACTATAGACTGTATTACAGGATAGGATCCCTGAGCTTCAGGAACCCAAATATTTTATAATGGTCAGGAGGTATGCTTGTCTTTTCCCTGGATGGAGACACTATCTCTACTTTACAAAGCTGTGAGCAAACTTTAACCTTGCTTCAGTGGGTAGAACTATCTGTGTCCTTCAGAGCTCTTCACTGTACAAATATCCTTGAAAAGACAGACTGAAACAAAAGGTAGTCAGTTTCTCACTTGCCAAACATGAAGAAATGTGAGAGCTCCGTAGGTCTCTTAATACTATTCCTTTGAATGAGTGATGGCCAGTGACAGATGTAGGACAATGTTTGTCCTCCTCCCTGCTCTCTAGATAATTAGTGTTCACTCATGTTGAAGTACTGGGGTGCCAACCATCATCCATTCGGTTGTGCAAATATTTTGTGTTTATAATCATCCTTGATATCCCCCTGTCTAAATCTTAAAGATTTTATCTCATAAGTACATTGAAATCCCTCATTTTCTTCCACTGTTACCACCAATGCATTAATCCTAGTTACTAGATTAATGCTTTTCCCCCAGGATTAACCACCTAGCTGGTGAAACAAGCATCCATGTTGAAGGAGCACAATCTTTTTCATAATGCAAGTCTGGTCATTTCAAGTCCTTCTATACCATTAGCCTTCAGAAAAATTATAACTATTAATGTGGCTAATGAGGCCCTGCAATTATCACCCTTGCCATCTCCTTCAATTTAGTCACATAGAATCCTTCTTTGCTCCCATGACTATGTCCACATTGGATTTCTTCAGGTCCTCATCTCTCCAATACACTCAACTGCCACAGAGCCTGGGCATTTATTGTTTCTTTCTCACCTAATTAACTCCTCCATATTCTACTTCATCCTTGGCAACATTCTCCTAACCTCCCTAGGTACTTAAATGCCCTATTATGAGATCCTAAAGCCCTAGGTATTTTTCCTTTATAAATACTTTAAACACTCACCAATGAATATTTGTTTACGTGATCATTTGACTACAACCTGCTTCCCCTACTAGAGTATAAGTGATTTGAAGCCCAGAATAATATCTGTCTTGGCCCATGATTATCTGTGATATCTCATTTACTGCCCTAGAAGTAGTAGGCACTCAACATGTGTAAAAGAACTATATTGCTGAATTCACCATTGTATAGAATATAATAAGGAAAACTGTGTTTAACAATGGCTGATTACTGGGTAAATCATATTACAGTCAAACATTGGAACTTGATACAGCAATTATAGTACACAAGTATACATATAATATAAGAAAGAATTTTCATAATATATTATTAAGCTAGGTAAGAAGGCTGAAAAATTATTATAAGTAATATAGTCCAACTTAAATATATAAATGCAAAAGCATATGAAATTAAATACAAATGAAACTGCTAGATGGGCATGTTTCAAATTATATTTTTAGCTAACTAGCATTTTTTACACTTTCTAAAATTAAAAAATTACACATGAAATGTAAAGTTTTTAAAATTTAGTTTTTACCATATAGCCAAGCATTATGTGCAATGCACCCATAATAGTCACTTCAGAAAATACTGTGCACTATTTTCAGTGCAATTGAATGATTTTAAAGAAATAAAGTATATGTATAAAAGTATCCTGTGGAGATTAGAAACATATACATTAAGCTTACAATATCATAATGTCATGAAAGGACTTATAAAATTGAATTATGTTGGAGATTTGAAAATATAATTCTTATGCTTCCCAAGTTTTATTATACAAGTAAATCAATGGAATTTTCCCTTCCTTAATAAGGATCCACAGCTATAATCAATAACCTCATACAGATCTGAATTTTTTCTTATATATACAAATCTTAAATAGACACTACAGAACAACAGTAATATTTATATATTATTTTCTGCTATAGTATGTTTTACATGGATCCCAGATGGCCTACAGGAGTTACGATTGTTCTCTAAGCACATACCTGAATTGTAGAGAGTGAATTTACTGCTGAATAAAAGGACATTTGAGACAGCAACTTTGATTTTTACTCTGAAAATACTAAAGACGTGTACAGAAAAATTTGGAAAGTAGCAATCAGAGTTGAGCTGGAACTTTTTTGGACGTGGAGAAAAGGGCACACTGAAAAAGAATAATGTTTACCATTGGAAAATCTGAAACAGGCACTAACAATTGGAACATGTATAAACTATTTCCTGTTCTTACCGCAAATAGAACTATCAATAGAATTATACTCAATTTCACATCAGGGAACCAATTTTAGTCAACGTATTCATAGTGATTGTAATCAATGTATCATGAATGGCTTGGTTAGAAATGTTAGAAATAAACATTTATGAATGGCCTCAATGTTTCCTTGTTTCTGTAATTCAGTATTTCATAAAATAAGTTTTTAAATTTTAAATATTTACAAATAATGCTTAGCTGTTCAGAAAAAAAGTGATTTTTTCAAAAGTATATTGACAGGAATTCTGATAAAGGCAGCAGTTTAAAGACATGCCTCTAATAAATCTTTCTCTTGAAATCAACCCTGAGTAAACAGAGAGGAGAACAAACTGGTGGAAAAGAGTATGGAAGCCCAAAGCTGAACCTAGGTAGTGTTACTACCTCGTATCACAAATACTGAGAGATTTCTTCCAGGTACTGAATGCACAGTTATAAATCAAAGAGAATCCAAGGAGTCACTGGGAATCTGGCCAACTCTATTATACCCCCTTATTTAGGGAAGTGAAGTCTAGAAACTACAGGAAGCCAAGGAAAGAGAGTCACTCCCACTTAGTACACTTGCTCATACACCAGATAAAGAGATGGAAACTTGAAACCACTCTGAGTGGTTTGCTCTAACACTGTGTCTAAAACAAAACAAACAAAAAAGGGGGAGACCCCCAGATAAGCTGGGGTGGGGGATTTCTCTAATGTGGACGGTAAAGTAGAGCTGAATTCTGGAACTTTAACAGGACCAGAGAAAGATGGACCCAGCCTACCTATAGTTATTTTTTATTAAGAACTTAAAGGCAGAGAAGGATCTGCTGGTGGGAAAATACAAGTGGCCTTCCCAAACAAAAACCCATGAAAGGTAGTGCTATTCTTTTTATTTCACTCAGAAGTAAGGGAGAACTTTCAAGAGGTGTGACAGAGCATGCGCTCCCAGAGCTGGAGAGGACAGAGCTGTAAATGAGGACTGAGAAAGATGAATGAGGAGAACTAGAACACTGGCCACCACGGCATCAGTGGACACAGAGGAAAACTGAGCAGGAATCAAGCTCTAAATCTAAAACTGCCCAGAATGTCAGTTTCTTCCCTCTAACCTCTTGATGGAAATTGTTCTAATAGAAGAGAACAAATCTGACTCTATACTGGATCTGTTCCTTTAGTTTTGACCACAGTGCCCTGTTTTCTAGGCTTAGCCTTGCTAGCTCTGCATCTTTTGTAAAACAGTGTTGCCTTTGGCCTGAAATATACAGGAGAGCCCATTCTCGGGGCTCTGACTTTTAAGGATGTTAGCACTTCTGCACTTATGTAGAGATGGCAAGTTGTGAAATAGAGAATAACCTTTGTTTTGTTGGAGGTTTACAGGGACACTATGGCCTGACCCACATGGACGGCTGCAAGAACAAAGAATTCTTGCAGCAAGAAGTTTGCAACAACCAGCCACACTCCCTCCCCCCCACCCCCTTTTTTTTTTGTATAAAAGGAGCCTGTATCCTGACTGGAGGAGGATGGTTCTTCAAGACATTAGTCTGCTATCCTCTTGGTCTGCCAGCGTTCTAAATAAAGTCGCTATTCCTTGCTCCAACATCTCGTCTCCTGATTTACTGGCTTGTCGTGCGGCAAGCAGAATGAGTTTGGACTCGGTAACATTATGATGTAAAAATATTTACTATCCAGCTGTTTCTCTTAAGTACTAAGGAAATAGTTTGTATAAATGGAATAGGCCCCAAGATAAAGTTACCTATGCTACTTTATAAAACAGCTTTATTGAAGTATAATTGATGCACAAGGTATTGCACAAATATACATACATGCGTATGTATACAACAAGTGAACATACAAGTATACAATTTGATGAGTATTGACATGTATCTATCCATGTCAATCAGAGTAGTAAACATGTATATCACTTCGCAAAAGTTCCTTCTATCCTTTGTGTTTTTTTTGTCTTGGCTTGTTTCATTGCAGTAAAAACACCTAACATTAGATCTATTAATATATCCTCAAGTGCACATTACAGTTTTGTTAACTATAGACACAATGTAGTATAGAAGATCTCCAGAAATTATTCATCTTTCATAGTTGAAACTACTTTCCCATTAAACAGCAACTCTCCCCAATCACCATTCTACTCTCTGTTCCTATGAGTGTGACTATTTTAGGCACCTCTTATAAGTGGAATTATACAGTATTTGTCCTTCTGTAATTAACATTACTCTCAGCATAAGATGCTACAGGTTCAGCCATGTTGTCAAATATGGCAGGAGTTAATTCTGTGTTAAAACTGTATATTCCATTGTGTGCATTTATCACATTTTCTTTATCTATTTATCTAACAGTAGACATTTAGGTTCTACCTCTTGACTATAGTGAGTAATGCTGCAATGAATATGAAAGTGCAGATATCTCTTCAAAATCTAATTGAAATTATTTTGGATAGATACCCAGAAGTGGACCGTATGATAGTTCTAGTGTTAATTTTTTGAGGAACTTTCGTGCTATTTTCCAAAGTAGCTGTCTTTACACTGTTTCCAATAGTGAAACAGTGTTTTCATGCTGTTTTCCATAGTTTACATTATACAAGGGTTCCACCAACAGTCTACAAGGGTTCCAATTTCTCCATATCCTCACCAACACCTGTGATCTTTCACTATCTTGTTTTTGATAAAAGCCATCCTAACAATTGTGAGGTGATATCTCATTGTGGTTTTCATTTGCATTTCCCTGATAATTAGTGATGTTGCATATCTTTTCGTAATGGTGGCCATCTGTGTGTCTTCTCTGAAGAAACGCCTACTCAAGTCCTTGGCCCATTAAGCAAATGCAATCTCTGACTAAAGGATGAGAGACAAAAAGCAGGATTGTAAAACGGAGAAAATGAAAAAAATCCTGAGGCAAAAATTAAGGAATAAGGGCACTCTCTTGAAATGAGATTAAAAACACAAATTTGAATACCAGAATAAACAGTTGAATGTGTGAATAATGGGAGCAGGCTAAAGATGAGGAGGAAAGGAAAGAAATCGAAGAAGGAAATGGAGAAAGATAGGAGAGAGGAGAGAGGCAAGGGATAGAAAGAGGAAAAAGAAACAAAATAAAATGGAAGGTGGAACTTAGGAGAGAGAAATAGAAACAGAGATAGAGAGATAGAATGTCCCCAGCTTATGAAAGAGAGTTAAAATGTGTTAAATGAATTAACTCCCCAACTGTTAAAATGGAAGAAGCCAACTGACCGTGTTCCCCAATTTACTTCCTTAACTCTGATTAAGAAAAAAAATGTTTCCTTGTTGAAAAAAGTGTAGGTAGATGAAGAAAACTTTGAATGTACATTCAACAATAGTTTGTAAATAGGTGTGAATTTTCAGAAACATGGTAGACCAACTGCTCAGACTACTCACCTTCTGAAAACAACTAAAACTGCGAAATAAAACAGTTTTTTAAAAAACAATCTATAATTCATCTAAGAAACTAAAGAATACTCAGCAATCAAGCAATGATGGGAATATAGGAAAATGAACGAAAGATTAATGTCAGCTTTTACACTGATGGCTTTGCCAGAAATGCTGAATTTGAGTATCATTTTTCATGTAACACAGGGGTTCAAGAGAAAGCTCAGGAGACTTTTTATTGCAGTGTGTACTAGGAATATATTTCTAAAATTGCACCCCAAAAGTGTGATTCTCTAAATAAAGTAGAAGGAACCCTTCCCTCAGGATATTGAAAGAATAACTACTTGACTTAAATCCTAGGATTAAGTGGATGAAGAAAAATACCTCCCTTAAAAAATTACAATTATATCCAATCCTCATATGAGTCTACTACTGTTGAAGTTTATAAAATAAGAGGTTAGCTTAAGAACTACCATTATGCTTCAGCAATTTCACTTCTGAAGTAAATAAAATCACTATCCTGAAGAGATATTTACATTCCCATGTTCACTGCACCATTATTTACAACTGCCAAGACATAGAAACAACCTAAGTGTCCATAGATGAACGAATGGATGAAGAAAATGTGGTGTATGTATACACAATGGAATATTATTCATCCATAAAAAAGAAGGAAATTTTGCCATTTGTGATAACATGGATGAACCCTGAGGGCCCTATGAAAAGTAAGATAGAAAAAGACACTGTATGATTTCACTTATATGTGGAATCTAAAGAAATCAAACTCATAGAAAAACACAAATCAGATTGATAATTACCAGAAATGGCAGTAAGGAGTGAGGGAATTGGTTGAAGGTGGTCAAAAGTACAAACTTCTGGTTATAAGACAAATAAGTTTGGGGGATATAATGTGCAGTATAATTACAATACTCTAGTATATATTTGAAAATTGCTAAGGGAGTAAATCTTTAAAGTTTTTATCACAAGAAGAAAAATTGTAACTATGTGAGGTGATGGATATTAACTAAATTTATTGTGATAATCATTTTGCAATATATACATATAGCAAATCATTATGATATACACCGTAAACTTATACAGTCTCAATTGAAAGTTTTATACAATCGAGTTTCATAGCTCAATAAAACTGGAAAAATAAGAATAAAAGAATTGAGTTTAAAGTACTCTACAAGTCCTAGTGTCTAAGGTTTCAATCAGAGGCAAAAGTAACTTTTTCTAGAGAAACCTCTCTTCTTCACAGGTCTCAAGGAATTGCCAAAGCCAAACTTCCAGGAAAAGGAGGAAATTAACAAAAAAGACACCATGATGCAACAACAAAGAGAAACAAACATATATATATATGTATATATATATATATACATATACAAACACACACACACACACACACATCATAGTGAAACTATAGAACACTAAAACAAACTGGAAATCTTAAATAAGGCTAGAGAGAAAAAGATATAAAATGTAAAGGGAGAAAAAATTAGATTGACAGCTGACTTCTAAATAACAGCAATGGGAGGAAGAAGCAGCATTACCAAAAGGTAAAAAAATAGAATTATATGAAATAACCAACTAATTGAAAAGAAAACAAAAGAACTCCAGTTAATTTTTTAACCGCCATACTACATAAAAATGAAATCCATCTATATGCTCTGAACAAGAGACATAATCAAAAATCATGAGGATACAGAAAGTTTGAAAGTAAAAAAGTTAGGAAACAATATGACAGGAAATTTTTTACTAAAAGAAATCCGGTATAGCTACAGTAATATCAGATTTTACATGCTTTAAGGAAATTAAGAATTACCAAGAAAATAAAGTCACTTGTGACTAAAGGACAATAAAATCTTGTCTCCTTCTCTAAGCATACACTGGACCTTGAGTTAACTTTCTCTTTCTGGTCCCGTAGAAACTTGATAAAAGTTGAATATCAGCAGCATTACGAGGTAAGATTAATAAACTACATTTGACTTAGAAGTATGGATGGACACTAAATACCTAATAGAAAGCCCTAACTTTGGACTTCCTTGAGGATAGTAATCTCTGTATAGAGCATGTATCTCTTATGGACACCTTGGAATATATACCTAGACATGTGACAAGAGATACTGGCTTTATTGGCATAAAGCTATGAGCCAAAGTGGAACTCACACCCACTTGTGTGATATGATCTCTTGCGCCTGAGCTGTCAGCTGGAAGCCAAAGGGAATAGCTCCTGTTATGGTTGTATAGACTGCTGCAAAGGCTGCTGCAAAAACCATTTTCCCTGAAAAGGATGCTGTACAAGGAAAATAATGCTGTGTTTCCGCCTCTGCATCTTTGAGTAAATTGATGCTATGTGGCCTATTCTGATTCTGCTGGTCTGAATACGTAGTTGACCTTGAAATATCCCTCAGTGTATACTGATAAAATATTCAGTACCTTATTGATGCTTCAGTACATAATAATAAAATATTAAATTCCTCAAGAGACATAACAGTTCTAAACTTGTATTCACCTAATTTATTAGCATCAAAGCTTCAAAATATACCTTAAAATTTATAGAGGCATAGGATAAAAAGATAAACCCACAAGTATTGTGGACTATTTTCATCTAGCTCTCTCAATGTGAACATATTATGCAAATAAAAAACTCATTAAGAATAAAGAAAAATTGATTACACATTCAACAAACCTGATTTACTGTGTATCTACAGAACATAGCACCTAATTTCTACAGAGGAAACTATTTTTGGATAAAGTTTGAGAAAAATTTCGTAACATCATGCATTATGGCTTAAATAGTAAGCTTCACTGTAATAAGCAGAAATTAACATAGACAAGGGTCAAAAAGGAAACAGAAGGGGCTGGTGCTCTGATTCTCCTATCACTGGGGCCAGGGTACTGCTAGGTCCACGAAGTGAGTCTGTGTGCCATCAGAACACACAGGCCCCTGCCAGTCTAAATGGTTATGGGACAAACATGCAAAGCAGACCTGTCGGTTGTTGGCTAAACAGGTGTTCTGCCAGCCTGTCTGTTTACTGTTAACAATTTTTACTGGTGTTGTCTGGGAAATCCAGATTTTAGGAGCAAATGAAGATTGCATTTTCCCTGCCTGAGGGAGGTATCATTGGTTCTGTGGGAAACTGAGATCAGGTGCAGTGTCAAACCCTGAGAGCATAGGTAACACACATAGTTCATAAAGCACTCATATCCAGAATATGCAGAGAATTCCTACAAATCAATAAAATATTTTTTAAAACTTAAACAGATGCTCCACAAGAGAGTATAAGTGGCTAGAAAATAAAAACCGCTCAACTTCATTAATAAGCAGGAAAATAAAATTTTAAATGGACAGATTTAAATACATGAGATTACATACATTTAAAAGCTTGATGATACCAAATATTGATGAAGATGTAAAGCAACAAGAATTCTGGATATTGCTGGAGGCAGTGCAAACTGGCCCTCCTTTTAAATATGGTTTGTTATTACCTGGTACAGTAATTACATGTTCTACAACACAGAATTCTATTTCTTGATCCAGAGATACTCAGTACAGAGCTATACCAGGAAACTTGCACAAGAATGTATATAACAGCATTGTTAATGATAGTCAAAAACTGGAAACAGCACAAATGTCTCTTGATAGTAGAATTGTCACATAAATCACGGTATTTTCCTTGCAACAGATTAATCTGGTTTGACATGGATAAATCTCAATAGCATAACTTTCAGTGAAAGGATGTCAAAGAATTATACATGTAGTATGATCCTTTATGTAATTTCCAAATTATGTTATGTAATTTAGAGATACTTAATGAACATAAAGAAAAGCAAGAGATTATCACATAGGTCAGAAGAGTGGTTACCTCTGGAGGGAGAGAAAGTCTGTGATCAGGGAGGCACACAAAGGGAGATTTAAAAGGACAGGTCATATTCTCTTTCTTATGGTGATAGTTATAATAGGGATGCTTCATTTCAAATTATTCTTTAAGAGTTTATACTTTTATAATTTCAGTTGTGTGAATGGTATTTTTCACAATACAAATATAACATTTATAGTGTAAGCAAAATATTCTCTCTATAAACATATATAATCAAAAATTTAAATTACTTGAAAATAAATCTAACAAAAAGTACAAATATTTTGTAGAAAAACTATAAAAGTATGCTGAAATATATTAATGGCATGAATAAATGGAAATTTTCACTTCTGTAGAATAGAGGACTCAATTTTATGAAGCTGTCAAGTTGATCTATAATTTAACCAATTCCAATCAAAAGCATTTTATTATACAATTGTGAAACTGATTATAAAATTCAGTTAACTGCAAAATTCCTATAATAGCCAACATGTATTTTTAAAGGAGAAACTAACAAGAAACTATACTACTAGATATCAAGATTTATTATGGAACCAAATAGAGAGTCCAGAAATAGATCCAAATGTAACTGGACACTTGATTTATTCATTATGGATTAATGGAGAAAAGACTGACTTTTCAATAAATAGAGCTAGGATATTTATTACTCTTAAGATAAAAAAAAGGATTTCTCTATATCACAACAAGCTCAAAAAGCAGCCCCAAGTGAATTAAAGAACTAAATGTGAAAGACAAAAATATAAAACTTTTAAAAGACAATATATAACAATATCTTTCTGATCTTAGTATCATAATTCTCAAACAAATTTAAAGTATAAAGAGAACCAAAAAAATTTACTGGGTTAAAATTGTTTCTGTTAATCAAAAAATATATAAAGATAGTGAAAAGACAAAACATTTTGCCGTACAAAGTACTATTAAAGGATCTGTAGCTAGAATATATGAAAAGAACTTTTAAATAAGTAAGAGACAACCTAATAGACAAATGAAGACATAATATGAAAAACAGTCATAGAAATGAAAACACAAGTGACCAAAACATAAAGATAAATGTTCAAACACACTCATCATCCTAAAAATGTAAATTTAAACCCATTTTATGTCATTTCACAATCAACATATTGGAAAAAAAAAAGATAAAAGTCTGACAATATCACATATTGGTAAGGATGTGAAGTAATGATATCAAATATACTGGATGGAAAACAAATACACCCACTTTAAGAAATAATTTGGTATTACTTAGTAAAGGCAAACCATAAAACCCTCTAACACCAATACATTATTTGGTTTATGTTTAGTATCCCGTGATTTACGACAGCTCTAATTACAAAGTATTATATACAAAGTATAACTTACTCTCATTTGTCATCCTTAAATGTGAGAATCTGTTTCTTTCTTCATTGGTTGGTTTTAAAAAACTATTAAACCTTTGTCTTTCCTAATGTCATACTTTTCAACACTTGCATTCTTATGAAAAATAAAGATCACATAATGGGCATTTCCTCTAGTCATTTGATGGTCATGTGAGATTTTGAAATTAAACTGCACTAATTTCAAGGATAATAATGTCATAATATTTTGTAGAGTGATTCTTAAAGGTAAAACCATTTTTATATTAAAAATTAAAGATGTCATAGGATTTTGAAATTTGAATATAGATATTTCTAAGATAAATAGCATATTGTATCATTTTAAAGATGATTCTTGAATGTAAAACTACTTTTACATTAAAAGTAAACATGCACAATATCCTGGATAAGAAAGCTACATAAATGACGCTTTCAAAGCCAATAAGGGTTTTGTTTTTGTTTTCTTTCCAAAATTTCAGTAAAATATTTTTATACTACATGAGTTTTAAAAAAAACAACAACTTTTTTTGAATTGAATCTGTTGGTATGCATGCTACCATGACAGTAAATGCTGTTTCCATCTTTCCGAGGTAATATAAAACTGACAACTAAATTTGCTCATTACATCCTAGAGCCTT
The DNA here is from genome assembly GCF_009834535.1 of Camelus ferus. Taxonomy (NCBI): domain Eukaryota; kingdom Metazoa; phylum Chordata; class Mammalia; order Artiodactyla; family Camelidae; genus Camelus; species Camelus ferus. The sequence continues at coordinate 47,352,421 of NC_045701.1, forward strand.
CTTCATTCAATTTTTAGCATACAGAAGGTCCCCGACTTAGGACGTTTCAATTCATGATTTTTCAACATTATGATGGTGTGAAAGCTATACTCATTCAGTAGAAAATTTACTTCAGATCTTGAATGTTGAACTTTTCCCAGGCTAGCAGTATGGTACAATACCCTTTTGTGATGCTGGGCAGTGGTAGTGAGCAGCAGCTCCCAGTAAGCCCCACAATCATGAGGGTAAACATCCAATACATTACAACCATTCTGTACCCATATATGCATTCTGTTTTTCACTTTCAGTACAGTATTCAGTAAATGACATGAGATATTCAACACTTATAAAATAGGCTCTGTGTTAGATGATCTTGCCCAACTGTAGTCTAATGTAAGTGTTCTGAGCATGTTTTAAGGTAGACTAGGCTAAGTTATGATGTTCAGGAGGTTAGAGGTATTAAATGCATTTTCGGCTTAAGGATATTTTCAGTTTATGTTGGCTTTACTGGGACATAACCTCACTATAAATCCAGGAAGATCTGTAATTTTTCTCTTCTCTACCTTTATTTTCTTTATTTGCTCAAAGTTTCAGCCATATTTTAAGTATTGCTTTAAAAGTATGTTCGCTTTTACTATAATGTGCGTGTAGGTATGATATCAATTAATTGAGAAACATTTTTCTTTATATATTTGAAATAACATTATCTTGATTCTTCTTGGTTATTGGCAAATTGTTGTTTTATCAGAGTTTTTGGCAAACTTGCAGAGTGAAGATTAAGTTACTCAAAAATATTCTCCTTAAAAACAACTCATATGTCCTACTTAAAATTTTAGAATTTGTAAAAAGCTACAACTATGTACTTCTTTTAGTCAGGAGATTTGGTCAAATGGAGGAAAAAAGGTAATTCAGATATTTCTCACAGATATATATATGTATATGTGTGTGTGTATATATATATATAAATAGCTTCATTTGTACATAGTTATTTCTATATATGTAAGTAACTAAAAACAGTTATTAAAATATTTCCTCAATATTAAGGCTTTCATTAAAAACAAATATAGGAATTAGATTAAATTTTGTCATCAAAATTAATACATTGCTTTTGAAATCTAAAGTTAGACCTCAAAATTAATAGATACTACTAAGCCTATTGGAAATGCAAATAATTTCTGTTTACTATAAAGCTGCTTCCTAATAATTTGGTTTTTCTAATCCTCTAAATTGCCAATATTTCATTACATTACATTCTTCTACATGCTCAGTATTCAGAAATGTATAAAGTAAAACATCTAATAGTCCATAGATCTCTATGTCAAATAAAAAGATTGAGCAGAGTCAAAAACATCGTCCTAAGGAAAAAAACATTAACATGAGTCACAATAATACTAAATAACAATGAAAAATAAATATGTAGAAAACCCAACTCTCAAAAATATTATTCAGTGTGTCTAATGTGTACTATTTTGAGAAATAAAGTATGTGAATGTAAATGAACCGAGAAAAGTAAAAAGCTTAGAATATTAGTCTAATGAACCTTAGCAAACTCTTCATAGCTATAATCCCCCTTTTAAATACATACTTCTGGAATTTTCCTTAATCTGTTTTTACTCTACAAATGATCATTAACAGTTGTGACATAAAATGTAAGCAAATATTTACAGTTTAGGTATTTATTTGTATGAGAATTCTATGTTCAGAGAATATGGGCAGTTTTCTTGAGAGTCCCCAAAACTTTTTTTGAGGGACTAGTTGATGAATTTAACTCTTTACATTGAAATGCCTTACACTTGTTCCTTGTTGTTGTATTAATGCAGTATCTAGGCAAGCATATTAAATAAGTATACTGACAGATCCTAATTCACTTTAGTTTAACAGTAACTTTTCATTCACGGAATCATCTTCCTACAATTGAGTACTTCAGCCATTGTTAAATGTGTCATTTTCAGAAAGCCCGGAGGCACTAATTTACCATATGAAGTAATGACCTGAAAAACAGAACTTAAAAATAAAGCAGATTTTAACACACTGAAAACAAACAAAAAACTTTCAGAAAAGTATTTCTACCAATTCTGTTAAAATGGTGGTATCAACTTTTTATGTAGATAAAAAAATAAGTTCAAAACTGGCTGAAAATTTCTGATCCTGTTTCTTTGAAAAAAATTTAGACATATGAAACAATTATCCAAATAATAATGCCTACTGAAAATGTGAATATGTTAATGTAATGAGACAATTAGAAGCATTTCCAGCAATGATAGTGGAATGAAGGGTCACATAAACCCTTTCACCAAAAATCACCTATAAAATACGAACAAAAACATTGTAATAATACACTCAAAGGCACCAGAAGTATCCCAGTGTAGATGGAAGAGCTGACTCTTGAAAACTGCAAAAGGAAGAAGCCAGATTGCAATAACATTCCTACCCAAGAAACTCTTCAACCTCTATGACTATGGAGATGGAAAAAGAATAGCCTTAGCAGCATGGCTTAAGATGGCAGAAAACAGAGTTTGGGGATGAACGTTCAGCTGAAAATTTAATGGGAAAACCTAGAAGTATGAGAACCTCAAAGTGAAACTGCCCAAGCCCTTGGCTAATCCCTAAACTACCTAAGTACAGGGGAGACTCCAAGGGTCCCAGCAAAAAGTAAATAAATAGATGATAGAGATATAAATATAGGTATTAAAACAACCAAGAAAGAGGGAAGAAACTATCCTTGAAAGACAGCTACTTGAGTGAAATTTGTGAGGATGTTGATTTTCTTAACTGAGTGCCTTCCCCAGCCTGTACACACCTCAGGTGAAAGAATGCTGAAGACATTCTGGCTTGCAGTGATTGAGGACAGGTCCTGATGCTGACAGAACTGGAAATGTAGGGTGGGTTCCCATAAGAAGGGTACACACAAAGAGATATGCCCCAAAATATGAGTAAAAAATTCACCTATATCCTTGGATGACTCTCAAATTATGAGTTGAGGGGGAAAAAATCTTGCTCTATTGATGTAGCCCTAGTACAATGCCAAGTAGAAGCTGTGAGAGTGGGCATTTTTGCCTTTTCCTCATATTTGCATGAAAGCTCTTTTTTTTTTTACCAGTAAGTATGACAAATTGCTATAGGCTTTTCATATATGCATTTCATCAGGTTGGAGAAGTTTCCTTCTATTTCCAGTTTGCTATAAAATTGTTTCATAGTGAATGAGTGTTGCATTTTGTCAAATGCTTTTAATACACGTATTTAAATAATCACATAGATTTTTCTTCTTTATTAATACTATGAATCACATTGATTATCTTCAAATGTTAAATCAAACTTTTACTCCTTTGGTAAAGTCCATGTGGTCATAATGTATATTGTTAGATTGTATCCACTAACAATTTAAGAAGTTTTGCTTCTATATGACATGATATATTGTTCTGTAGTTTCTCTTCTTGTAAAGTCTTTGCTTTTAATGTTATAGTAATGTGAGCCTGATAAAATGAGCTGGGAAGAATTTCCATCTCCCTTTATTTAAAAGAGTTTTCAAAGTATTGATATTATTTCTTTCTTAAATACTTACTAAAATTCACCAGTCATGCTATCACTGAAGTTCTTTGGTTTGTCTTTTTAAGAATTTAATTAAGAATTTGATTTCTTTTACCTATTTAAATATTTTTGGGTCACTTTTTAATAATCTGTCTTCAATGAATTTGTCCATTTCATACAAATTGATGTGTATTTTCATAATATTGATTACATTTTGGATACTGACAGTTTGTGTCTTCCCTCTTTAAATCTTTGTCAGTCAACTACAGGTTTATCAATTGCATTGATTTTTTTTTTTAAGAAGCCACTTCTGGCCAATTGATATCCTTAATTGTCTATTTTCTGCTTCATTGATTTTGCTCTTATCTTCAGTATTCCTATCATGCTACTTACCTTAGGGAAAATTTTCTTTCTTTTATTAGTTGCTTATGTTGAGAACCTTATATCAGTTATTTTAGACCTTTCTTACTTTATAATATAAGCACTAAAAATATAAGTATCATTCTATGTACTGCTTTAGTTATATCCAAAAATTTCTGACAGCTTATATTTTCAGTTTTATAGAATCCAAAAATATTTTTTATTTTCCTTTCTGATTTTTTGTTTGTTTGTCACATGTTACTTAAAAGTGTATTGTTTACCAAGTTCTTGGCAGTTTACCAGGTTTATATCTATTATTAATATCTAAGCTTAATTCTTTTTGATCAGAGATTATATATTGTATGATTTCATTTTTTTTTAAATTTACTGAATTGTTCTATGGCCAAATATATGGTCTATTTTGGTGACTGTATCATGTGAATTTGGAAAGAATGTCTGTTGTGTGGTATGTTCTAAAATGTCAATTATTTCAAGTATATCAATAATGTTATTTAGTCTTCTGTATCTTTACTGATTTTATGCCTATTTGTGCTATCAATTTATGAAACAGAGGATTGAAATTTCCAGATATAATTTTAGATTTGTCTATTCTTCTTTTATTTCTGTCACTTTTTACTTCATGTATTCTGAAGCTTTGTTTACTGTGTACCTGCTCATACAGGACTGGGTATCCCCAGTAGTACCATCCTTATTCCTAGTTGTATTCATTATTCTAAAATCTACTTTGATATTATATAGTTATTGTGACTTTCTTACACTTATTATTTGTTGAATACATATTTTTTCTCAATTTTGTCCTATCTGTGAATTTATTATTTCATGTGAGTTTCTTCTAGATATCATATAGTAGGGTCCTGGTTCCTTTTTGTTGTTTTTTAATTCAAGTCTGACGATCTAACTGTTAATTGATATTTGGATCATATATATATAATAATGTGATTATTAATATAATTAATGTAACTGGGTTTAAATATCCCATTTTGCTATTTGTTTTCTATTTTTCCTGTTAGCTTTTTGTATTTTCTTACATCTTTTCATGTGCTTTTTTGGACTGATTTTCTTAAGTATTTTATTTTATCTCCACTGTTGACATAGTAGATATAGCTACTTTTTAGTAGTTGCTCTATTGTGTACAATATGCATGTATATCACAATCTACCTTTAAAGGATATTACATTACTTTTCCTAAAATGTAAGACCCTATTGAGAGCGTACTTTTAGCTGTATGATTTACTAGATTCCCTTTTTGCTGCCTGCAGTGATAACAGAAGCCCCTGTTAATAAGGAGACACCAAAGGCTGGTTGCACAGTCTACTAAGAGCAGATCACCTATGCTGACCTGTGCTGAATACATAGCACGATGCTGTGTTAAGCTGCTGTGATATGGGGGTTGTTTGTTGCTATTGCATAACACAGCATACCCTCACTTTTATAAAGATACTTTTTTAACATAGGAATTCCCCAGACCCACTCAGTCTTTCTCTGTTAAGATTCTACCAGCTCTCTAGATATTCTTCTGGCCATGATCCTAAATAGCTCCAGACTTTATCTCTCATATATGTTTAACATTGGATACAAGGAAAACTCATGCCACCCTGATCTTGATTTTAGAGGTGTATTTTGATCCCAGTGCAAACCTCTGATATGCTATCATAGACTGCTCAGCTACCCTTTCATCTTCAGGTTCTTTTAACTTATGTTTTAAATATTATCCACCATGTTCCCAAATGTTATCAAGATTCTGAGTGGTTTTCTCAAACTGTCTGACTAAGGGCATCAACTTCAACTCTGTTTTTAGTACCATGTTTGGCTCACAATGATCAAATTGTTACTTCCTCCTTACCAAGTTAGTGATCAAGCAACTCACTTTGGAATTCTCTTTTTCTTTCCCCTTCTTTTGGCATTTTGAGGCCTTGGGCTTATTTTAACATCCCATTTTGCAAAAAATAAAATAAAATCTAAAAGCCATTGTCAATTAAAAAAAAAACAAGGAAAACATTTCAGGGGATCAGAATAGAACAGAAATCCAAGAGCAGTATTGGAAGTAGAGGCCACTGAATAGGCCTGCTGAACCATAAGTCAAAACAGACAGATGGAGAATTCGACTCTGGCAGAATAACAGAGACTCAGTTTTCCAGATGAAATGTATTACCAGCTCACAACTCAATTTGGGGCCAATTTGGGGCTCTTTCATTTCCACTCCAAAAACAGGCTGAAAAATTATAGCTGATTACCACCTAAGGCCTCCACTTATAGAAATACTTCTCAAATCAGGCACATTAGAAACACCTGGGAAGCATTTTAAAAAATCCTGTTACCTGGCCTACCTATGGTCAATTAAATCAGAATGGACAATGAAAAAAGGGATATACTTGGAGAAACAGAGGAAAATGTGTCTGCCCCTCAAGAGAGAGAGTCCAGCTTTGGGGCTCCATGAACAGCAGAGGTCCTGCCCATGTCTTCAGATGATGCCAGGAAGATAGCTGGTCTTTAGAAGTAAAAGGCCACATCGTGTGCCACATGATGGCAACCTTCAGAAGGATTTCTGGGCCCACTGTAACACCAGAGCCACTGAACCACATCAGGTGATCACTCAGTGATGACTAGTGGCATCTCCCTGAATAGTATGCGTTAAATTCCCTGAGACCATTATATAATCCTAGTGAGGGAGGAGCTCCAAAAGTGACAGATTAAATTTTCCGACATTTTGGCAGGATTGGAGCTTGAAATCAGATTTAATTTTATTGAAGTGTGAAGGATCTTAAAAACTAAAATTGGGTCCAATGAATATTGCTGGAATACCAAGAAATAAGGAAATTCACAAGTTACACTGCATTACAAATTCATTCTATCTGCTAAATCCTACTATCACTTTCTAAGTTCTGATTACTGTTATTTGTGCGAATATAATTGTTCATAATAGTCTCATATGAGTCTTTGTATTTCTGTGGTCAGTTATAATACTTCTCTTTCATCTATAATTTTATTTATTTGAGTCCTCTTTCTTTTTTCCTTGGTTAGTCTAGCTAAAGATTTGTCTATTTAATTTATCTTTTCAAAGAATAAGCTTTTAATTTTATCAGTCTCTTCTATTGTTCTTCGATTCTCTATTTCATTTATTTATGCTATAACCTTTGTCATATCTTCCTTCCTACTAACTTTGGGCTTATTTTATTTTTATTTTTCTAGTTTCCTGAGGCATAATGTTTGCTTTTTTGAGCTCATTGTTCTTAATGCGTGCAATTCTAAAACTTTCCTCTTAGAGGTGCTTTAGCTGCATCCCATAAGTTTTGGTATGTTCTGTTTCATTATCATTTGTTTCAGTAGGTATTTTGATTCCCTTTTTGAATTTTTCTTTGATCCACTGGTTGCTCAGGAGTTTCTTGTGTAATTTCCTTGTATTTGTGAATTTTCCAGCTTTATTCCTGTTGTTGATTTCTAGTTTCATTCCACTGTGGTCAGACAAGGTATTTGATAGGACATCTATCTTCCTGAATTTGAGACTTGTTTTGTGACCTAATATATGATCTATCCTAGAAAATTTTCCATGTGCACTTGAGAAGAATGTGTATTCTGCTGGTATTGGATGGAAGGTTCTGTATATGTTGTTCGCTCTATAGGGTTATTCAAATCTGCTGTTTCCTTATTGATTCCCTGTCTGGATGACCTATGAATTGCTGAGAGTGCAGTATTAAAGTCTTCAACTACTATTGTTTGGCTGTTTATTTCTCCTTTTGGTTCTATTAGTTTTTGCTTTATATATTTAGGTGCTCCAATGTTGGGTTCTACAATATTTAAAATTGTTATGTCTTCCTGATGAATTGACTCCTTTATCATTATATAGTGACCTTCTTTGTTTCTTGTGACAATTTTTAGCTTAAAGTCTATTTTGTCTAAGTATAAATACTCCTGCTTTCTTTTTGTTACCATTTGCTCGAGTATCTTTTTCATTTATTCACTCTCAGTTATGTGTCGTTAAAGGTGAAATGAGTCTTTTACAGGCAACATTTCATTGGATCATGTTCTTTTCTTAATTGATTCAGCCATTTTATGTCTTTTCATATGAGAATATAATTCATTTATGTTTAAAGTAATTATTGATAGGTAAGAACTTACTATTGCCATTTTGTTAACTGTTTTCTGAGTGTTCCTTTATTCCTTTTCTGCTGTCTCCCTTTCTAATCTAGCAACTTTTGGGGGCAGTATGCTTGGACTCCTTTATCACTCTTTTGTGTATCTACTATAGGTTTTTCCTTTGTTATCACCATGCAGCTTAAATAAAGTATCTTGTTAATCTCATTTCTATTAGGCTTAAAAAATTCTACTATTTCTCACAGCTCTCCTGATAAAATTCAACTTTCCCATTAATCACTTGCAAGATTATTCATGATCTGGCCCTAACTTAATTCTACAGCTTCATCTCATACTTATCACACACTGTAAATTCTATACTCTACATCATACCAAATGTTCTCTTCTCAAAGCATTCTTCTCATAATGTTTTCTCTACTTAGAAAATTATCTATATATCACCATTTGTCAGGCCAACTCCCACACACTCATTTAGTCTAAATTTGAATATTATTTCCTCCCAGAAACTTTTCTCAATAAACTATGCTTAAGTAGAAACTCTACCAGCTATGGTCTAATATGTGTCTCTTATTGTACCACCTATCACATTATATTATAATTGTTTACTTAACCACGTCATCGCACTACACAAAAAGTCCAGGGACTGGGTTTCATCTTTGCCTAGGTCATAGTCATACCAAAAACCTAACAGGAAGTTATCAATTAATGTTGACTGATATAGCAGTTCAGTCATAGTTCATGTTCCCTTTCACATGACAGGTTAATCTTTCATTAGGATATACAAAACTTTAAAGCAAGTAGATAGTTAAATATCTGTTATAGTAGTAACTGTAATTTCTACAATTACTAAATAAGTGCATTTTTCAAAGTGTTTTCACACTGGAGTATGCATAACATGAAAGGAGTTTCAAGATAAATGAACTGGGCTCAAAGAAGTTAGTTATATTTAAAAAGTAAGAAATTTTCACTGTATGATTTACTAAACTAGAATGATCTGGATATTGCAGGAGGTACTAGTGACAAAACTGTAATAAGATATTGTTTATATACTTAAGAACCTAGAACTGACTCCACTGGCATTTGCACCATGTGTCATTTGGTTACTTATATATTTTGAGCCTCAGCTTTCTAAAGATCTATTATAGGAACTATGTCTTTCTTACAGTGTAACTTCTAATACATTACAAAAATGCTTGACACATGATAGATGACTAATAAATATAACTGTAAAAATAATGAATAAATAAATATATAAAACAGAGAACAGACCTCCTTTCTGAGATGTAATGAAGGTTAAAACAAGAAAATGCATAAATATACTTAGTATATGCATGTATATTAAGGCAACTGAGTTTTATAATGACCATTAAAACAATTAACAAAATAAAAAAGGGGCACCAAGAATGAAATGGAATGATGAGTTCTCGACTAGGGAGGTAGAAAAGTATACAGAAAAGACTTTACAGCAATGTTGATCAAACTCAGTGTTGAAAGTGTTTTACAGAAGGATAGTACTAACGGATTTTCCACATGGGAAGACCAGTGTTATTACCACAAAAAAAAAGAAAAAAGAAAAGAAAAGAAAGGAAAAATCTAGAAATAAAGGCAGAGATTCTGGATGCTAATATGATGGAGTTTAGACTGTGTCTAATATGATCTGACTTTAATTTCCAAAAAATCAACTTGGCATCAGAGAATGTACTAGAGAAATACAAAACCCAAAGAAGAGAAACTAATTTTGAAAATATTCTAGTATTTCAGGCACAATATGATAGATGTTTTAATTATAAGTAGCTCTAGGGATAGAAAAGAAAGGCTAGATATGATAGATGATATGGAAGTTGAATCTATAAAACTTGATGATTGAATGGGGATAAAGAATGAAAGATATGGAGTATCTATTATGCATATAGGAAATAGAAAGTTATTGATGGCTTTTCACTAAAAAATGAAAGGACTAGATTTATATTTTTAAAAAATCATCCTGAAGAATATATTCGGGAAAGAGGGGAGACTGGAGGTAAGGAAACAGTGTGAGAGACAAATGCAATGTTTCATATAAAAGTTGTTGGGAACCCAAAGTAATATAAATGAATAAAAGCAACATATTATAAATCTTTTACCAAGACTCATCAATTCTCCTAAATTGTTCAGTACCTCAGGTAATTCACATAGAAATGAACAGCACAGTTAGACACAGGTTATAAATGCATCGCTAATAACTTAGAATATTTGGTAAAGAATCTGAAATTTTCAGGAGTATGTGTGCTTTATACATCAGTTTTCTCACTTGAAAGTAAATACTTCGACATAAAAAAGATATGTTTTAAAAAGCAGAATTTCTTATTTTAGATCACAATTGGCTACTTCAGACGAAGTTCAGAATTAACAAAGGTTATCTCTTAATGTCTAAAAAATATGTTTGACAAGAATATTCACTTAAGAAACATGTATTAATCTCCTATTTTATATATATAGACAACATATGAACCAAATGGATGTATATCCATATATGTAGTATCTATATGATGATTATATGTAATGTATAATATATAATATATACAATATATATTACTCTTATGTACATGCATATTACTCTGACTTTTGTCACAAATTATATAAGATAGGATATTAAATGGATTCATTGTCATAATTATGTGAGAGGATTTCAGTGGACACCCAAGGAAATGCATGCAAAAATCTGTGTGGGAATCAGACAAGGCTCAATAGAGAAGGTAACATCTGAGTGGAGACCTTGTTTATGAATAGGAGACTGGGACATAAATAAATCAGCGATAGACACATGTTGGAAAAAAAAAATAGGAGGCAAGAGTACGAATTTTACAAGTTCAAACTGCCAAAATGGATTGTATAAGAGGATGGAAGGAGAAAGGAGCATAAGCTGTGGCTAACCAGGATTTTTGGATTTTATCCTGTGAGACTGGGAAGATTCTGAGCTTTGATTAGAGAGTTATCATCCCATTTCTGGTTCGGAAAGAAGATGGGTAACAATATGAGGGTAAACTGGAGCATTAGGATTAATGCTGAATAAAAAGAGCATGATCTCTGCCCTCATATCCCCAGAGAAGGAGCAGATCTCAAAGTAAAAATTCATATAGGATTAGGTTAAATTAATATGGAAGGTCCAAGTGAAAACCACCCCTACGTTCAGTCGAAAGAGCCCCTGCTGTTTAGAGGGCTTCATATATCAAGACACACACAAAAATAAATGTGTTAAAGCATACAGACGCCTCTAACTCTTAGGATATGGTGCTCAGCACGGACAGCATGACCTGTAGCGCTAAATGTTTGTTCTGATTACTAACTTGGCTTATGATCCAGGGAAATGGTTTTCTGCATCTCTTGGTTTACACCAGTTATACAAAAGGTGATTGTGCCTGAATATCATAAAAGTTTGTGGATTAGAGCATAACCAGCTCCAAATAACAGCTTAAAGGGCATCAAGTGTTTTCACCAGCTCTTACTTTGTTTTTCCTTCTGCCATGAAAACAGCATTCCCCAAAGGGCTTCTCCTTCAGAATAGGTCCCCGAATAATATGACACAGGGAGAAGAGCCAAAGCAGCAAACCATCAGTAGCTAACATGGAACATAAGAAAGACATAAATCTTTGTTGTTGTAATTTACTGAGATTTGGGGTTTGTTACTGCTGCAAAACTGACTAATAAAATTAGAAAGAAATGAAGGCAAAGAGGAAATGGCAGAGAAAGAAATAAAGACAGTAAGTGCTCTTTAAAGAATCTTCATTGTGAAAAGAAACTCAACTCTAAGGGAACTTGGGACAGAAGAAAATACTTATCTTGAGATAGTATAGAACAGAACACGTTAAAATTCTGATTTAATGTAAAAGTGCTGTCAAAGAGAGAATACTGAACATACAGGAGAAGGAATAATCCAGAGAAAGTGGGATGAGATGGAGTTCACAGCAGAGATGGAAGTTTTCTTTCGGTGGAAAGGAACACTCTTTTTTCTTTGTAATTGACAGTCAGGAGGAAACATTGGTAGGTTTCAATCAAACTACTTAATGTTGTCAAGAGCGAGGCCAATATGGTGGAGCAGAAGGGCCTTGAGCCCACCTCCTCTCACAAGCACATCAAAATCACAACTAAGTGTTGAACCACCATTGATAAAAAAGGAGAGAACCTGCCAAAAAAGATCTACGTCTGAAGTCATAAAGTAGCAACTACAACAAGATGGTAGGAGGGGCACACTCACAATATAATCAAATCTCATGCCCTCTGGGTGGGCGACCCACAAACTGGAGAATAATAATATTGCAGAGGTTCTTCCACAGGAGTGAGAGTTCTGAGCCCCACATCAGGCTCCACAGCCTGGAGGTCCACCACCGAGAAGAGGAGCCCCAGAGCATTTGGCTTTGAACACCAGAAGGCCTTATTCGCAGGAGCTCCACAGGTCTGGGGGAAACAGAGACTTCACTCATAAAGGACACATAAAAAAATCTCACGTGCACCAGGACCAAGGACAAAGCAGTAACTTCAGAGGAGCTTCGGTCAGACCTACCTGCTGGTCTTGGAGGGTCTCCTTCAGAGGCAGAGGGTGGCTACAGCTCACCCTGAAGACATTCCATCCAAAAGCAGCAGAATACACATTCTTTTCTAATGCAAATGGAACATTCTCCAGGATAGTTCACATGCTGGCCCACAAAGCCTTCATATAATTAAGAAAACTGAAATCATATCAACCATCTTTGCTGAACACAACACTATGAGATTAGAAATCAGCTGAAAAAACTGCCCAAAACACAAACACATGGAAGCTAAACAATATACTACTAAACAATGGATCACTGAAAAAATCAAAGAGGAAATAAAAAAATACCTAGAGACAAATGAAAACAAAAACATGATAATCTAAAACCAATGGGACATAGCAAAAACAATACCAGCAGGGACGTTTATATCAACACAAGCTTAGCTCAGGAAACAAGAGAAAACTCAAACAACCTAACTTTCCACTTAAAGCAACTAGAGAAAGAAGAACAAACAAAACCCAAAGTTAATAGAAGGAAAGAAATCATAATGATCAGAGCAGAAATAAATGAAGTAGACTGGGAAAAAAACAATAGAAATGATCAATGAAACTAAAAGCTGGTTCTATGAAAAAATAAACAAAATGGATAAACATTTAGCCAGACTCATCAAGGAAAAAAAAAGGCCCATATCAATAAAATCAGAAATGAAAAAAGAGAAGTTACAACCAACACCACAGCAATATAAAGGTCCATAAGAGACTATTACATGCAACTATATGCCAATAAAATGGATAACTAGAAGAAATGGACAAATTCTTGGAAAGGTACAATCTCTCAAGATTGAACCAGGAAGAAATAGAAAACATGAACAGACCAATTACCAGCAATGAAATTGAATCAGTAATTTAAAAACTCCCAACAAACAAAACTCCAGGACCAGATGGCTTCACAGGTGAATTCTTCAGAACATTCAGAGAAGAGTTAATACCTATCCTGAAACTACTCCAAAAAATTGCACAAAAATTACACCATCATCAAGGAGGATTTATCCCAAGAATGCAAGGATTTTTCAATATCTGCAAATCAATCAGTGTGACAGAGCACATTAACATATTGAAGAACAAAAATGGTATGATCATTTCAATAGATACAGAAAAAGCTTTCAATAAAATTCAATACACATTTATAATAAAAACTCTACCAGAAAGCAAGCATAGAGGGAACATGCCACAACATAATAAAGGCCATATATGACAAACCCAAAGCTAACATCATACTCTATGGTAAAGAGCTGAAAGCATTTCCTATAAGATAGGGAACAAGACAAGAATGCCTACTCTTGTCACTTTTATTCAACATCTTTGGAAGAACTAGCCACAACAGAGAAGAAAAAAGAAATAAAAGGAATCAAAACTGGAAATGAAGAAGTAAAACTATCACTGTTTGCAGATGACAAGTTACTATACATAGAACACCCTAAAGATGCTACCAGAAAACTGCTAGAGCTCATCAATGAATCCAATAAAGTCGTAGAATACAAAATTAATATACAGAAATCAGTTGCATTTCTATACACTAACAACAAAACATCAGAAAGAGAAATTAAGGAAACAATCCCATTTCCCATAGCATCAAAAAGAATAAAATACCTAGGAATAAACCTACATAAGGAGGCAAAATACCTGTACTCTGAAAACTCTAAGACAGAAAAGAACTATAAGAAAGAAATTGAAGACAACAAAAACAGAGGGAAAGATATACCATATTCTTATACTGGAAGAATAAATATTGTTAAAATGACCATACTATCCAAGGCAAACTACAGATTCAGTGAAATCCCTATCAAATTACCAATGGTATTTTTACAGAACTAGAACTAAGAAATTTTTTTAAAATTTGTATGGAAACACAAAAGACCCCAAGTAGCCAAATAATCTTGAGAAAGTAGAACAGAGCTGGAGAAATATGCTCCCTGACTTCAGACTATACTAGAAAGCTACAGTAATCAAAACAGCATGGTACTGGTAGAAAAACAGACATATAGATCAATGGAACAGAGTAGAAAGCCAAGAAATAAACCTACACACTTATGGTCAATTAATGTATGACAAAGGAGGCAAGAATATATAATGGAGGAAAGACAGTCTCTTCAGTAAGTGGTGCTGGGAAAACTGGACAGCTACATTTAAAAGAATGAAATTAGAACATTTTCTAACTCCATATACAAAAATGAACTCAAAATGGATTAAAGGCCTACATGTAAGAACAGATACTCTAAAACTCCTGGAGGAAAACACAGGCAGAATACTCTTTGACATAAATTGCAGCAATATAGTTTTCAATCTGTCTCCTAGAATAATGGAAATAAAAACAAAAATAAACAAATAGGACCTAATTAAACTTAAAAGCTTTTGCACAGCAAAGGAAACCATAAACAAAACAAGAAGACAATCTACAGAATGGCAGAAAATAATTGAAAACAATGTGACTGACAAGGTATTAATTTCCAAAATATACAAACAGCTTATATAGCTTGATATCAAAAACAAACAAACAAATGATTTAAAAAATGAGCAGAATATTGAAATGGATGTTCCTCCAAAGAAGACATACAGATGGCCAACAGACACATGAAAAGATGATCAACATTGCTAATTATGAGAGAGATGCAAATCAAAGCTACAATAAGGTATTACCTCACACCAGTAAGAATGGCCATCATTTAAAAATACACAAACAATAAATGCCAGAGATGGAATAGAGAAAAAGGGAACCCTCCTAAACTGTTCATAGGAATGTAGTTTGGTGCAGCCGCTACGGAAAACAGTATGGAGATTCCTTAACAAACTGAAAATAGACTTAACATATGATCCAGCAATCCTACTCCTGGCATATATTTGGAGAAGATTTTAATTCAAAATGATACATGCACCCCAATGTTCATAGCAGCACTATTTACAGTAGCCAAGGCATGGAAGAAAACTAAATGTCCATCAACAGATGACTGCATAAAGAAGATGTGATTACTATATATATGTATATATATAAAGTAATAAATATATATAATGTGGAATATTACTCAGCCCCCAAAAAGAATTAAATAATGCCATTTGCAGCAACATGGATGGACCTAGAGATTATACTACTAAGTGAAGTAAGACAAAGACAAATATCATATGATACCACTTACATATGGAATCTTAGAAAAAAATGACACAAATGAACTTACAAAACAGAAATAGACTTACAGACATAGAAAACAAATCACTTTGCTGTACACCTGAAACTAACACAACATTGTAAATGAACTATACTTCAATAAAAATTTTTTAATGTAAAAGATGTCTAAGCTAGAAAAGCAAGTGATTGATATAAGTTATCTAAAAAGTCTTACCCAATACTAGTGATAATAGTGATCTAAAATTTCCACAATGATGCAGGATTTTCTAATAAGGCATTGCATGAATGAGATTAGATTTTCTTCAAGGTGCAGATATTTTATATCTCCATTTTAAAGATTTTTTAAATACTAGAAAGGCAAATTATATTAACTGAATAATTTCTATTCTTCTCCAAAACATAAATTATTTGCAAATCTCTTTACCATTAATATTAATTAACATTAAAATTACACTGAAAAAAGAAGAAATATTGGGTGAAGATGCAGGTAAGTTAATAAGTGAGTGAAAAAGGAAATTCACTTTTACTATCATACAATTGCTACACCCACAACACTACAACTCACAACACCAGATATACAGGTTTTCCACACCAAGAAATTTTGATACTAACTGCCTAGAGTTAGTGCAGACCATACTAGTTAAGGGCTCAGTCCCATAAGTCTGCAAGTGACTCCAGACATCGATCACAAGTAGTAGGTCCCCAGGCTTACCCAAAACTTCTGTACAACTTGGCTCCAAATCAGAGGCTCCTAAAACCCTCTCCTTGGATTCAATCATTTGCTAGAACACCTCACAGAACTCAGAAAAATACCTGTTTACATTTGCCAGTTGATTACATAATAAAAGGTATAATAAAGGATATAAATGAACAGCCAGATTAAGAGATACATAAAGTGAAGTCTAGAAAGCTCCTAAGCACAGAAGCTTCTGTTCCTGTGGAGTTAGGGAGTGCCACCCTTCCAGCACACAGGTGTGTTCATCAACCTGGAAATCAATTCACTCCAAGATTCATCTAGGGTTGGTGTTTGCCCAGCTAGTACAATGGAATTACAATGACACAAGGTATCAGAGGAAATCAGCAAGAGAAGTATTAAAGAGAAGAAAATGGTATTAAAAACTGAGTGGCAGAAAAGTGAGGAATAAAGATACTAATAATAGAGAAGAAGAAAATATAGCAAGGAATGGGCATACCCTATGAGTCCAGTGAATAAAGTTGCTGAAGTAAGTGAATAGAAGTGGGTTATAAGAAATTGTGGCTATAGGACGTTTAAATAGACAAAATAGCTTAATTTTTTTAAAAAATGAGTTCCTACTAAGATTTCCAAATTTTATGTAGGGTAGTATATGAGATCCATCCAAAATTCCCCCTCTATGTCACTCCAGGCAGCTCCTAACTCAGCTATTGTGTAAAGTCAACTAAGCTCACATCAATATTAAAAACCTACTAAAAAAGAATTCTAAACCAACTGGAGTGCTTTTTTTTTTAAACTGCCTATTACTATTGATTCCCACTTCTTCCAAATACAGTCTAAGTTTTCCTGATGAGAAATAGATTAGCTTGGTGCAATTCTAGCTTTGATGAAAACTAAATAACAGATCAGAAACAAAAAGCAATGTAGTATATTTGCTGTAATTGATTTTATCACTCATATTTTTCTTGACATATTGCCAAGATTACAAGCAAACAGGCTGACATCCTCAAATTCTTTTTTGATCTCAGGTGTGGAATTTCTACTGGAGATAATCACAAGGAATCCAGTTTTCCATTCTTCTTGACCTCAAAAATCCAGAAGAAGTCACTGAAACTTAGGACTGTGCTAAATTGGGCTCATATTAAGAAAACCATTTTATAGCTCATTTGCCAGGGAGAGAAACTTTGAGGTTCAAGGTAACCTTCTATCATCTTCCATCCTTTTGAAATAATGTGTGTTTTCCACCTCCATGCACATAATGTTTCCCCAATTTCAGTCTAGAAGTGTTCAATCTGTAGTGAAGCCCTTTTGAAAGGGCAAGGAGAAGAGGTTAAAAAAAGATCTAAGGAACCACAGAAATCTGTTTAAATCCAGTCCTAATACCCATCGTTAGTCTTGGAGGTCTCTGTACAAGTCTTTTCTATTACCATGGGCTTTAAAATATACAAGGATAAAAATAAATGGAGTCTGTATTTCAAAATCTAGAAAATATACTGATGTATTTAAAGATTAATTATTTTTATTAATTAGGATGCAAAAGAATTCATCTAAAGAGCTCATTTTAGCTATTAGCTATAATCTTGTCCACCATTACTCTTTTGTTAAAACCACTTGGAAGTGGGACCTATCTTTCTCATTTTGGTTTCTCATCTTAAGGCAATGATGAGAAGGAAAAGCAAATTTTAATGGGCCATAAAACGGCTCTCTCTCTAAAAAAATAAGGGTATTAATCATTCATCTAATAGTTTTGGGATGTCATCAGTCTGAAGGTTTACAAGATCTCCTGATCCTTAGAGTCACAAGTTCACTAAAAGATAGATAGATAGATAGATAGATAGACAGACAGACAGACAGACAGACAGAGCCCTCTTCAACTCTCGAACTTCTTACCTTGTTTTAGATTTAGGTGTTCCTTGCCTCTTTGTTTTCACCTGGGTCTATGATTGGTCTTGGTTCCTTTGTTGACATCCTCTTTCCACAACTCTTTGCTACACAATAAACACTATTCCCTTCTTTTGTTTCCACAAAACCCCACTAATTAAAGAATGATTTCCATACCAGACTTTCAATACCATGAAAGTCATCACCTATCATGTCCTATAAGCCTAATATTATCTCTTTTGTTAGGACTTTTATTTTCCTCTTTCCTCCATCCTTACATTTCCCATCATCACCACATCTCTCTAGGGAGAAACTCAAATTCTTCTTACTTGATTATGCAAAACAATTGTGGTCAACCTTTGACTTACCCTCTTTTACCCAGACTAGTAGCTGTGGTTGAGGTGAAGAAGAATCCATCAAGATGCTTTCTTAAACTAAAGAACCATCCAACCACAATGATTACTTTAACATTCACCTAGAAGGCATTCATATTTTGTTTTCAGTGGCCATTGGCTTATACTATTACCTAAGCACTGAGAGTTCGCAGTATGATAGGGAAAGCCAATTGTGTATAAATTTTTGGCAGAGAAAGTAAATGACTGCTGCTACATTGTGACAAAACTGCCCGAAGCTAATTTCAAATACTAAGTACATATAATGATTTGGGCTAAGAGGTCCACTGAGTAAAAACAGAATGTTTACAAATGCACTCTAGGTCAACAAGTGTCCAAAACATCTGGATTAAAAGCAAGGAGTCTATCACATGGCAAGCAGCTGAATTTTTTCCAACTGCCTCAGAATGGTTTCTCTGGGTTAACTTCAATAATTTTCTTTCAATCTGGTCCACTTTGTCCTAGCCCTCCCACATAGTTCAAACCAAATCAGCACTTCTTAACAGCAGGCACTTGAAAAGGGAAAATAAGCCTATTTAGAGAGCACATGGACAAAAGAGAAAAGCAGAAGTAATGTCAAGTATCCAGCTCGCAATATTTCATGCCTGGCCCCTGAATGGAAGATTTACACGGGTCTCCCACTCAGAATCAATGCACTTACATGTTTTCCTCTGGACATACTGCAGCTTCATGCATCCCTGGTTTGCTGTCTCAAAGCTAAAGGCAAGTGTTGGGTATTAGCAGAGCACTGCAACAAGATGAATGTAACTGCATCTCCAGCAACACCAGTCTGTGCCCTGGGCTTCGGACTTCTGCAGTGCCCCTCCTCTTTTCTACAGCTCTCCCTTTCAAAAGTCAAGGCATATTTCTTTTACTTGTTTATTCAGTTAGGAGGAAAAGGATTTGGACATTATTGGTTCAACTTCTGTCTCTCATATTGACTATCTGACTCTTTGACATGATACAGCTTTAGCTTGTTTTCTTTTCCCAAGGGTAGAAAACAACATCCAAAAGCAGAGTCAAATGCAGGATCTCACGTTTAAACAACTATAAACAGAGTATCAATACATATCTGCTATATCAATAACCAGATGTTTCCCAGTATTCAGGTTTCTTTGTACTCAGAATGACCATATTACTTAAAATGCAAACGTTTAATGTCACATAAGCAGATATCTCTAAGAATGCCTTAATAATCAGTCTTGTCTAGTCATCTTGAAACATTATAACAGCAATAGTGTATTCTTGCAGTGATAACTATATAGCCATTTTTTTAAACCAGCTCAGCATTTTGCTTCTCCAGGCACTAAAAATAGTGCAGCATAATTACTTTTTTTTAGTGCTGTTTTCCTTACAATATTAAGTGTAGCTCTGTTCAAAAGTCAGGAACTTCTAGAGGGCAGGAATTGGAAGGAAAGAAGAGTCACCAGACTGAAAAGACAAAGAACTACTAACTCTTAAAAATGCCATTTGATTGGATACTGTTCAATTCAACATGTACTGCCACTCCACCTTTGAGCCTGCTTAGCAATGAACTAGTATCAGCAACAGTGCTAAGACACCAGCATCGCTCACACACGTGCTCTCTGTTAAGCCACACCCAGGCGTGCTAGCCCTCCATATTCTACATTATGACAAGAACATTAATTTAAGCTGGGGAAACTTAGCATGATAGAACTTACACAGTAAAACACTTAAGCTTTTGACCCCTTGGTTACAATAAGCCTCCAGATCCTCATTTGTAAAACAATGATAAAAGGAGTATAAATCTCAGGAGTTTTCTGAGAATTACATGAGCTATTGCAAGGAAAGCACTGAATAACTTAAAAAGGCAAATAAAAAGATGCATAAACAGTAGCTATGAATATTATTATTTCTTTGTGCCTTTTTGTTAAATTGGTGCTGGGTAGAGAACAGTGTATGATAATATAGAAAAGGCAAGTGGAATTTATATTTTTGTAAGAACATTTAATATTTTCTCATTAATATTATTCTAAGATCAATGACCTACATGGATCAGTGATATTTCCAGTCTTTTACATTTTTCCTTTTGGTATCTCGTCATGTGAAATCCTGTATTCCTACAAAAAACTGCCCACCCACATTTGGTAAACTCGATCTGACACGGGAGTATTCTTCCTGGTATTTCGTAAGGTGACTAATTTACTGCACTAACCATTCAAGTGAATTTAATGTAAAAAAAAAGTGAAATAAAGTTTGGATACCTGTGTAAGTAAAAAGCTGTGTGGAAATGGGAGGTATTATGAGTCTATAATATATAAGCACAGCACTAAAAAGAGACAGATGCTTTTCCTGAAAACGTCAACAAATATGTGATTAATTCTCACAGGCACACTTGAAAAAATAAAAACAACAGAAGAAGTAAAGGCATTTCACAACCACCCAGTCCCAAATTTACAGATAATATTAACGTGCTGGGAGAATCAGATAAACACCAACATGATGTGACTGCATGATAAATAACTCCTGTGAAGGAGAAAGCATAGATACCGAAAAATTTCAAAAATTAAAATTATCATCACAGAATAACATGAATGCCTAATAAAGATATGAAGAAGCATATAAACTAAATTTTTTTAAAAGAAAGCCAAGTTAAAACAATATGATACAGGGAATAAATCTAACCAAGGAGGTGAAAGAATTATACACAGAAAACTATAAACCATTGATGAAGGAAATTAAAGAAGACTTTAAAAAATGGAAAGATATTCCATGCTCTTGGATTGGAAGAATCAATATTGTTAAAATGGTCACACTGCCCAAGGCAATCTACAGATTTAATGCAATCCCTATCCAATTACCCAGGACATATTTCACAGAACTAGAAAAAATCATAATAAAATTCATATGGAACCATCAAAGACCTAGAATTGCCAAAGCATTACTGAAGAGAAAGAAAGAGGCTGGAGGAATAACTCTCCCAGACTTCAGACAATACTATAGAGCTACAGTCATCAAGACAGCATGGTATTGGTACCAAAACAGACATATAGACCAATGGAACAGAACAGAGAGCCCAGAAATGAACCCACAAACTTTTGGTCAACTCATCTTTGACAAAGGAGGCAAGAATATACATTGGAATAAAGACAGTCTCTTCAGCAAATGGTGTTGGGAAAACTGGACAGCAGCATGTAAAACAATGAAGCTAGAACACTCCCTTACACCATATACAAAAATCAACTCAAAATGGATTAAAGACTTAAACATAAGACAAGATACAATAAACCTCCTAGAGGAAAACATAGGCAAAACATTATCTGACATACATTTCAAAAATTTTCTCCTAGAAGAAATAAAAGCAAGAATAAACAAATGGGACCTAATGAAACTTACAAGCTTCTGCACAGCAAAGGAAACCAGAAGTAAAACAAGAAGAAAACCTACGGAATGGGAGAAAATTTTTGCAAGTGAAACCGACAAAGGCTTGATCTCCAGAGTATAAAAGCAGCTTATACGACTCAATAAGAAAAAAATAAACAACCCAATCCAAAAATGGGCAGAAGGCCTAAACAAGCAATTCTCCAAGGAAGACATACAAATGATCAAAAAGCACATGAAAAAATGCTCAGTATCACTAATCATCAGAGAAACGCAAATCAAAACTACAATGAGGTATCACCTCACACCAGTCAGAATGGCTGTCATTCAAAAATCCACAAATGACAAATGCTGGAGAGGCTGTGGAGAAAGGGGAACCCTCCTACACTGCTGGTGGGAATGCAGTTTGGTGCAGCCACTATGGAAAACAGTGTGGAGATTCCTCAAAAGACTAGGAATAGACTTACCATATGACCCAGGAATCCCACTCCTGGGCTTGTATCCAGAAGGAAATCTACTTCAGGATGACACCTGCACCCCAATGTTCAAAGCAGCACTATTTACAATAGCCAAAACATGGAAACAGCCTAAATGTTCATCAACGGGTGACTGGATAAAGAAGAGGTGGTATATTTATACAATAGAATACTACTCAGCCATAAAAACTGACAACATAATGCCATTTGCAGCAACATGGATGCTCCTGGAGAATGTCATTCTAAGTGAAGTAAGCCAGAAAGAGAAAGAAAAATACCATATGAGATCGCTCATATGTGGAATCTGAAAAACAAAAACAAAAACAAACAAACAAAAACAAAGCATAAATACAGGACAGAAATAGACTCACAGACCGAGAATACAGACTTGTGGTTGCCAGGGGGGTGGAGGGTGGGAAGGGATAGACTGGGATTTCAAAATTGTAGACTAGATAAACAAGATTACACTGTATAGCACAGGGAAATATACACAAAATGTTATGATAATTCACAGAGAAAAAAATGTGACAATGAGTGTGTGTATGTCCATGAATGACTGAAAAATTGTGCTGAACACTGGAATTTGACACAACATTGTAAAATGATTATAAATCAATAAAAAGTGTTAAAAAAACAATATGATACAATTTCATACTCATATTAGCAAATATTAAAATGCTAGGTAGCATAAATTGTTGGAGAGATCATTGGAATATGGAAATGTTCATGCAGTACAGATGGTAGTTTAGAATGCACAGCTATTCTGGAGAGCAATCTGACAGTATTCAATCAGGTTAAGTATATAAATACTCTTAAGAACCAGCATTCCTGCTTCTGAGCATATATCCTAGAGAAACTGCCCTTAAGTCCAAAAGGGATGACTATAGCAACATTGCTTATCATGGCAGGAGACTGGGGGCAATTTGGAGGGCCATTACTGGGGAATGAACCAAAAACATGATGGATGCAAACCATGGAATACTAGAAGGCTATGAGAAGCAATGGGCCAAATGTAAATGTAATTTAAATAGTTCATAGAAGCATTGATTGTAAAAATTATAAAATTAAAATGAGACTTATAACAGCTTACAAAAGAAAAATGCATACTATAAAATAACATGTTTTGTCAAGAATACACAGATACAATAAAAAGATACAAAATAGTTATATTAAAATGATTACCTTTTCAGGCTGTTGGTGGAGTAGACAATATGATAAGAAATAGAGATATAAAAGCCTTTATAAATATGCTAAAAGGGCTGTTTTATGTTTCTACTGCTACACACATAACAAATTAACACAAATTTAGCAGTTTAAGACAATGCAAATTAATTATCTCAAATTCCTCTAAGTCCAGACAGGGCTCAAGTGGATTCTCTGCTCCAGGTCTCATAAGATTGAAATCCAGCTGACAGCTGGAGCCAGGGTCTCATCTGAGGCTTAGAGTCCTCTCCCAAGCTAACGTGATTAGTGGCAGATTTAATTTCCTTACAACTGTATAAGCCATGAACTGTACCTTCAAGATCATCAGAAGAGCAGCACAATGATGCTTCACTTTTTTTAAAGGGCTTGTCTGATTAGATCAGACCCACCGAGAACAGTGTCCCATCTGATTAATTCAAAGATCAACTGATTAGCAACTTAATGACAGAGTATTAGCCCATTATATTCACTGGTCCTGTCCATGCTCATGAGAATTTAATTAAACAGGGCATGTACATTCTAATTTTACAGTGTAAAATTTCATTATTTTGCAAATAAATATTTTATCAGCTTTATCAAGCAGCTAAAAATGAGTAAAGATATACAATACTTAAACATCATCATTAATAACTTTGACTTAATGAACATACATAGAACTTAGCATCCAAAAACTGGATTATGAAGAAGAATGTTTAAAAATGTGCAATGAAAATTAAAAACAAAAGGAAAACACTGAAGCTTGCATAGCTTCTATTGATAACAGAAGAAACAGATGATATTAGATACCTATTAACACAACTTTGGTGAAATCTCTCTTAAGTATTATTTAGTTGAATAAGAAAGTAAAAGAAACAGATTATATGGTTTTGAAAAGTACTTTAAGAAACTGTCATTATTATGTGTATGTCTAATAACTATTGAGAGAAATGATTAGAATTAATGATTGAATTTATTTCAATATAAGTGATTTAAAATAAGTTTGATATAAAGTAAACATTGTATTTTTATCTAGTAACAAGAAGAAGGTAGGAAAGAAAAAAAAGAAAAAAGAGTTGAGGGAGAGGTTTTAGAAGCAGTTATGACTGAATTTTGAGCCAGCAGAGCTTACATTGTTTACTAATGCCTTATGTTTACCAATATCTACTTGGTCCCAGTCTTGTACGTATTATTTCTATGTTGCAACGTGATGCTACTATGCACCTCTAATTCCGTATTTCATTAAACCACATAATAACCAGTTCAGGCAGTCCAGGCTTGGAGCATCATAATCAGCTGTTGAGTTGTCTTCCGTGGCCCATGGAGAATAGCTGTCAGTGAGGAGGGGCGTGGCCTTTCTCTAAAAACCTTGGGTATCGTACTGTGATTTCTCGGAAGCACCTAGCAGAGACCTCTCTGACTGCCACAGACCCTCCCAATACCAGGTCCTCGACCCACGCAGCCGGGCAGCTTGTGCTGCAGGTGGTCTTGTTCTAGTCTCACTCTAAGCTATGCAGCAGGTCTAGAAACTGGGCCAGAGCAGCTCACCACAAGTTACTGTTACATGTTGCCTCCCAAATCTCAGGAGACCTACCTACTAACGTGTCTCTGTCTTTACAGTAGGCAGTGTAAAGTGCAACAGGTTTTCTCATCTATAACATGCCCCAAATAACTGAACACTGGAAAGTTCACCCACATCACAGACCCCTGAGCCCTGAGCTTTTTACAAGATAGAAGATCTACCCTCTCAAATTCCTGTTTCTTGGGAAGGAAAGCAATTCACCTGAACAGTAATCTCTTAGGGTTTTATCAAGAGTTCTCACCTCTCACAAATCCTGGAGGCTGATCTGGATGACACAGTTCCCTAGGGGCTGCAATATGCGGATGATTTGCTTCTCCGCTCTGTTTCTCCAGCCTCCTCACAGGAAGACAGCATCCACTTGCTAAAACGTTTAGCCTTAGAGGAATATGAGGTTGCAAAGGAAAGACTGCAGTTTTCCTAAACTCAGGTGTGATATTTATCTAATATCAGAACAAAAACTACACCTAGATCCAGATAGGGTTCATGGTGTCCCCAGATTTCTAAAACCCCAAATGAAGTGCCAACTGTGAGATTTTCTCTGGCTACTAGGTTACTGCTGAAACTGGATTGCAAATTCCTTGCTTATGGCCAAACCCCTGTATGTTTTACTCAACAATAACAACCGCAATCCAATTTCTGAGAAGAACTGAATGACAGCCTTCAAGGCCTTAAAGGAGAGTTTAATGAACCCACCTATCCTTGGGCATCCCAGTTATCAGTTTCCTCTTTCTTTTGTATGTAAAAAGGGAAGGAATGCCCTTGGATTACTCACTCAAAAACACAGGGACCATCATAGACCTATAGGGTATTACAGTCAGCAATTGGACCTTGTATTATAGGGGTACTTGCCTTGTCTTACAGCTGTTAAAGTCACTGCTCTTTTCGTTAAGGCCACTGTGAAAACTGCTGTGGAATCCTCTTTAACCATTTTTGTACCTCATGCAGTAGAAGCCCTCCTGAATTCTCACCACACTCAACATTTCTCAGTCAGCTGCCTCAACTCCTATGAAGTCCTTTTATTAACTGCTCCTCACAAAACTCGTTTATGTTGTAATAACCTTAACCCTGCTGTAACCCTACTGTCATTGGTGACCATCTAATGTCTATAATGGTGCTTGTAAGTGCTTAACTGCATAGTGGTTTAAAGAGTTTTTCTCATGCTCTTGCTGACCAGGGTTAGGCTGGAAGGGAGGGAGGCTTGGGTGGTCCGCCCAACCCCCTCCCCTTGTGGTGCTGGTGCTGTGATGCTCAGTGCTTTACTTTTGCCCCCAGTGCCCTTCTCCTGACTCCAGTGCCCTCGTCTTGACCTCAGTGCCCTCCTCTTGATCACTTGTGGTTTCCTCGTATCCTGTTGTTTACTCTGACTCAGATGGAAAGCTGCCAGAGAGTTTTGAGCAGGGAAAAAATGTGATCAGCTATATGGTTCACAAGGATCACTTTGGATGGCATACAGAGAAGAGACTATAAGAGGAAAGCGAGGAGGATGGAAAACCAATTAGCAAGAAGCTACAGTAATCCAGGCAAGAGAAAATGGTGGCATAGAACTAGGATGGCATCCCTGGAAGTAGTGAGAATTGATTCCAGATAGAATTCTGAATGTAGAATCAAACAATTTCCCAAGGCATTGAATGTGGGTTATGAGAAAAAGAGAAGTAAGAGACTCGAAGGTGTTTCGATTAGGCATCTGGAAGAGTTGGAGAAAATGTGCGAGGTAGAAGTTGGGCAGTGAGGCTGAAAAATGAGGTTTGGGTTGTGGATATATTAAATTTGAGGCAGCTATTTAATGCTCTAAATGGAGAAATTGAGTAGGGAATTAGATATAGGAGTTTAGTATTCAGAGAAAATTCCTTGGCTGGCAATTAAAATATGGAAATCTTCAAGGTCATAATAATTTTTAAAAAGCTGAGTCTGGATGAGATCATCTGGAAAGTGACTATAGACAGAGGAGATCGGAGTACTGACGACCAAAACCTGGAGCATTTCAGTGTTGGAAGAGGAGAAAATGCCAGCAAAGATTTTTAAAAAGCAGCACTGAGTTAAGAAGAAATCAAGCAAAAGTAAATGCCCTGAAGCCAAGTGATCAAGTGTGTGAAGAAAAAGAAACTTACCTCTGATGGGGAGTAATGAGATCACAGGATGATAGGGAGTAGCTTTAATGATATTGGTGATGTTTGATTTCATAATCTGGATGGTTTACAGTAGTAATCACTTTATTATTTATTTTAGTTTATAGTATTACTTTGTTATGTAATAAATGTCTCACAATAAATAATGAAAATAATTGTTAAAAATGTGTTGCCAAGGGAAAACATCATGGCACAGGGGAAAAGGGAAACAATTCGTCTGACAGGTTTCTTTAGGAAAAAATCCACCATGGAAGGCAATTACACTGTGAAATGAAGGAAGAAGAGATATTCATTAACAGTTCAACTTGTCCCCAGCTCTGTAAGCTATGTAACAGATATGCTACCCAAAAATGTATTATTTAAACTTAACACAAGACAAATGACTAATTTTCAAACAGTGTACATTTGGCAAAAAAGTTAAATATTCTGTTAGAAAAGCATGATATGTTAGCCATATATAAATAACTAAACTTTCCAAAAGTTTTTTTATGAAACATCCTAAAAAATGTTTACAACTAAAGCTGCAATGCTAATAGAAGAACAACAATCAAAATGAAGCCCTTTGGGTTTATTCATTTATCTTATAAATACACTAGAGGAAAAAACATAATTTCCTCTAAGAAATATAAAACTCATTTTGAAAACTTTTCCCCCTTAAGAAGTAATAATTCATTAGGAACACAACATTTCCAAAGTTTTGTTTCCTTTGTTTAGCATTAAAAACTCCATAAAAAAAATCTTGTGCTTTGAAATCTGCTTCTCCAATGAGAAAATAAAGTAGATGCCAAGATAGAATTTCTGTGCCTGAGTTCATATTCAAAAATGATAAGAAGTGGTTCTTTTTCCTGACCCATAATTGGAGAAGGGTCATGGCAAGGAGTGCATGCAGAAGGGAGGACCAAACATAGACACCACAAGACAAGGAGATCAACAATAAGATTTACTCCCTTTATTAATAAAGATAAACAGCAAAATACCAGCCAGCAGCCAAATCTCCCTGTCTCTGTCTCTTTTTTTGTCTTCCTTTCGATCTCTCTGTCTCTTTCTCTTACACACACACACACACACACACTTCTTTCAGCTGTAGCTTCTTGTATTTTTCTTGAAGAATATGATGTAACTGTCTTCCCAGTGATTACATAATTGACCTCCAACAATGTTGGAGATTATTTTCTCTAGTCCTGTTTGAATGTATGTCAAGGGAATCATTTCAGAAGAAGCAGAGAGGTTTCCTGCAGTTCCTGAACAATGTATTGCTAGCCTCCAGCCACATGCAGGAGGTAGAATTAGACTTCCTCTTTGGGATAATTTTCTACATTAAAACTGCCTGGGTGGAGGAGAGGCCTTCACTAATCCCTAGAGATACTATCTTAAGCCTGGTTGGTATATACCTAAATCTGTAAGAGCAACTGATTTGATCCATTCAAAATCCCTGTTGATTTAGTTATTTAAAATGTCAAACTGGTAATTCAACATTATTCTGGCGCCTTCCCCCCAAAATGTATTAGGGGCTTTTCTCTGTGTAATTGTTTTGGAGTCACATACACATAGACTATGAATGGTGATGACATAATTTGACATAATATAATTTTTTTAATGAAGCAGCCCCTTTTGCCCATTGACATACATGCTTACTATTGGAAAATATTATCTAAGTTTCTCTTATCTTCTATTTGAATGGTCCATTTCCCATAGAAATTTCAAATTACATATTATGGGATAAAACTATTCTTGTCATAAAAAGTGAATATTCTTTACTTATGCTTC
This sequence comes from Camelus ferus, assembly GCF_009834535.1. Lineage (NCBI taxonomy): Eukaryota > Metazoa > Chordata > Mammalia > Artiodactyla > Camelidae > Camelus > Camelus ferus. The sequence continues at coordinate 47,381,531 of NC_045701.1, forward strand.
TATTATGGCAAGATTAATTATTCATATCTCCTTTTAACAGCTTATTCAGTATCATGCAGTCATCATTTTCCAACTAAAATATCTTCTAAATTGATTACTTTCCTTAGCACTCACATTTGTTCAGAGAAATAAAACATTACTATTATCATTTTCATCCAAAGTCTTGCATTACATTACTAACTGCTATAGACAGCTGTGAAGAAGTACCCACATCTACCCAAAAGATTACAGCCTCAAAAGTTTCGTACAATTGCTGCTGAATATAAGCAAAGCTTAGATTCATCTAAATAATAATAAATGTGCAACTTCTTTTATCATCTGAAGACAAAGTATTAATACCCAGTAAGAAATACTGATAAATGTATTAATTCAGTCCTTATTTACAATTCTATAGTGAGCATTTATCATGTAATTTTCTTCTGAAGTATTAATATCTGTTAGTGAATTTCAATGAACTTGAATTTCTATAAATATGCTAGGAGAGATATAATTAAATATATAATAATCATTTGTTTAATGTCTGCCTACCAGACAATAAGAAAAATGTTTGCCTTTATGACTCCTGAGCACTCAATGAATAGTGCTAAATGACTGAATAAATAAATGATTGATTGAACTATTATATATTATAATGTCTGGCTTAAGTAAAAATTTTTACTCACGGATAAAATAGCATTCTATAGCAAAAGCTTACTCTTCAGAACAAGATGATACACAACTTTAAGGCACGTATTTGTTCTAATGACTGTTTCTGCCTCAGTCAAGTGATCCAGATTATGTTTACATAATTTTCAAGATTATCATCAAAATTTTAAAAAGATCATTTTGGGGGAAACTTGAATAGCCCCAAAAATTAACTCCAAAGAGTCAGCCAACTCCAGCATGAAAGATACAAGAAGAGAGAGTTCAAACCTATACTCCCTATAGTATAAGCCAGTAAGGGAGATACTTTAAAGAAATCACTGACCCCAAATCACACTGAGTAGTAATCAACTATTCACCCATTTTTAATATCAGCCCAGCTCTACAAACTATAAGTGCATGCTAGTGTACAAGATTTGTAAATACCCACACACAGTAAATATATGTATATTTTTAACAGAAATGGCTCTGGGTATTCAATCTAGTCTTCCTTCCTTCAACTTTCCTACATGTATGTGAAAAAGACACTCCTTTCTTTACTGTGAAGACCATTCTTATACTCTCTTAGTAGACATACCTCCTAATAATGGTGTGATCTGGACAGCCTAGCAAAAGAGTAAATTAGGAAAAGCACAGGGAGGAAGAGGAGAGGGAAGGAAATAGGCATATTGAGCTCCTACCATATACAATGTATTGTAATAGTTACTTTTATTTATGTAAGTCTGAAAGGAAAGCAGGGAAAGCAACAATTTTCATTCTAGCTCACTATATAAGTAAACTGCTAGGAGCTTTTTCTACTCCACTCCTTTATACTTTGCCTTAGTCTGAAAATAGTTTCATAGGTAGCAGCACAAAGCACGAAATCACAGTGCTGATAAACACAAGCCCACAGGAAGGCAAAGCCAGGGTCCACGCAACAAGAATCAGGATGTGACCATGGAATGTTAATGACAATCCCAGGGTGATTTCTGAGAGCGAATTTAGCTTACAGACAACAGAAATGTAGAAAATGCTACCTAAGTTAGGGCAGATTCTAAAGACAGGTGACAAAGACACTGTATAGATAACAAAAAGGTATTTGTAAAGGTGAATCACATGCCAAAGAAAGACACTGCAATTTTTAATTTTAAACAATGAATCCAGCTGTGTTTAGCTGGACTGAATGTATATACCAATAAAATTAAAATATCTTCATGGTATCTTTTAATAAAACTGTACTCATAAAAAAATTCTGGTACACTTTAATAGACAATTGATACAGAAAACTGTCTCCTAAAAATATAGTTATAGAAATACTAAAAAGATTTTTAAATGAGATGAAAATACGCAAAAATAAAGAAATAATACAATAAATTTTTAATAAGCTGAAGGACTTCAATTTTTTGATGGAAAGACATTGCCTAGTACCAAGCATAATTAATGAAAAGGGAGCACACTAAAAATATCGCTTTTTTTTCTCTTTTTCTAATTTCAAAAATTAAGAAAAATCCTAAATTTGAGTTTCAAAAAAGCATTTCGAATTAAAAAATCAAGCCATCCAAGCTATTATCCTCATTTGAAAGTAAATGAATGAAACTCTCATACACACAAGTACTCATGGTAGTATAGAAAACATACTCTTCACATATACTTTCTGAAAGAAATCAAAGATATATCTAACTAAACCAAAAAAAAACCTAGTAAAAGTATTTGACGACTAGGAAAAATATATGATAAAATAAATAGTGTTGTAGCATTGAATAATGACACCATATTTAGAGTTACTTTTCAAACTTGAGATTACAACTAGGTATCTAGCAAAATAAGCAATCATATGCACAAGATGATAGGTGGCCAAGGCTTTAGCATATGAATGCCTTACATTCTAGGTATTAAATTCTGTAAGAAGACAGACCAGATTGGGCCTTCTGAATCTTTCATCAGAGAGGACATCTAGCCTCCTGGTCCAGGAAAGAAGTATCACCTCTTTCTCCTCCCCTTCCCAATGAGCTGGGGTGTTAAAAATCTAAGACTGAAATATCTCTAGTATTATACCCAACTGAGAGAAAATTCAGTATGAAATACAAATATTAATTGGCTCAATGAAAGGTCAACTGTGTGATTCCTTGTTTTAGTGTAAAGCAAAAAGCTTTTTCAAGGCACTGGAAGGAACAGGATATTCACCAAGAAGTGAAGCCGCTTGAGAAAATTTATCTACATACACAAAGTAAGGATTTCCCGTTGGTGATTTATTTCCAAATGGAAATAAGAGATTTTGGTAAAGAAAGATAACCTAACAAAATATCTTCTTAAATACAAGATCTTGCCCTGACTCTGAATTATTTTATAACTGGGCTTAAATCAAAACTACTGAAAAAAGATAATTTTACAATATGATTTGGGGAGGTAGTTTATCTCCTAATACAATACTCTTCTAGTTTTCAGGAGGAAAAATCAAAGTTTAATGTACTTATCTAATAATTAAACACAGTGTTTCACAAGATGCTTTCCCATAGCATGTTAATAAATATTCATCAGAAACAGGTGTTTCTTTGGGATTTTACATAGCTATAAATAAGCTAATACAAAGCACACAGTCTTCAAGGCATTTGCAATTCCTTAGTGGAAGCTCTTCACAGAAGAGAAGGACATGTAGCATTTCCAAAATCTATTTGACAAAGAATATTTCCTTGGAAAGATATTAAAATTCCTCAAGTAGTATTCCAGGAAACCCATGTTTCGAAATCCTGTCATAAAAACCTTAAGTATTACACCATCTAAAGCAACAGTTTCTACCATCATTTCAACATAGCAATAAATTACAGCCCTAATCAAAAAGTATTGAAAGTTGTGTCTGTTAGTCCAGTGATGTGCCCAAGTGTCCGAGAAATGGCCTAGCTCAAAAATATTGGTTGAACAATTAACCAAAGAGAATACACAGTAGTAACTCTAATCCCAACCATTTAGTACTTAAATGAAGATTCATCTTCTATTGAATACTAAATTCATAGGGAACGTAGGCTCTTGGAAATACCATATGTGATTCAGAGCCACGGGCAGGCCCTCCCAAGATATTCCTCAAAAGAACATTGACTATTTTGAATTAATTTTAAACTTAAGAAACAGCTAATGCAAGACGGACATTTTGACCCTCCTCTCTGTTCCCCTGAAAGCAGGAAATGAATCTCTCATGTGAAAGGTGCACTCTCTGCATCTGGAGGTGGAAGGATACCCTTATCACCAGAGACAGGGAATTGGAGCCAAGAAGTATATATAAACAAATCTTGTTACTTCTTTAATTTACTACCCTAAGCCCATACTTTGTTTAGATTCTGTACCAATTAAGCATCCAAACCTAAGGTTCTTTGTCCTGTCAATTCCTTACAAATTTATTGTCTTTGTCTCAAAGTATAAAAGCTGCCTGCTTTGGCCACTTCTTAGGTCCCATTTCTATGAGACCCCCTTGTGCACAAATTAAAAGTTATTTCTTTTTCTCTTGTTAATCTGCCTTATGTCAATTTTATCAGTAGTTCAGCCACAGGAACTCAAGATGAGTAGAGGGAGAAATTTTCCCTCTCCAACATCAGCAACAATATATAATTTTTTAAAGCTGATATCTTACAAGGACACATTGGCTTCAAGGTCTCTGCATTTGCATTTCCCAGTTCATGGAAAGCTTTTCCACCAGACAGCTGCTTGGCCAACTCTCATACTTTCCTTAGATCTTAGAAGTCACTTTGTTGGAGACCTTCCCTGACACACTTACGCAAAATTGTGTCACCCTCCCTACTCTTGACCCGTCTTATATGCTTCACTCTCTTTTGTGCTCTTAACACCACCTGACACATCACTTGCTTCCTGTCACTTCTTTACAAGAACACAAATTTCAGACAGTAAAGACAGTATTTTGTTCAGTCCTCTAATAGTAGGGCCTAGAGTATTGTCAGGTACGCAGAAGATATTTAATAAATATTCATCAAATGATAGGTGAATAAATGAATATATTAAATGTCTGGCAGAGATGCAACTTAGATACAGTTCTTTTTAAGCCCTACATCAATTATGTGTTCAGAAGTGAAAGGGGGAGAAGTTTTAAGAGTGTAACTTCATTAGTTTTATCATTAGTATTCAAAGGATACACAACCAGAAAAATGGGCAAAAAATGTGAAGGAGAATCCAGTGTAGAAGAAATAAAAAATAACACATAAATATGTAAAGACTATCAAATTCAAAAGTAATCAAAGAAATCTATATTCAAATGCCAAAAAAAGGGCCTTTACTTTTTATTCCAGAAAAAAAATTTTTTTTGCTAAAATGCAATTTGGGCAAGCCTGCGCTGAAAGGGGCCCTCATGTGCAACTGACGTCCATGTACGCTTGTATAAAATGTATCTAGACAAAGAATTTTAGACAAAAATTTCTCCTAGCTTTTGACACAAAAAGGTGTAGCTTTTGGCTTGGTATTGCCACAAATGGAATTTTACTAGAAAAATATAAAGATGTACCTAAAGATTTATGCCAAGAATTCCCATTATGTCAATATAGTTATAAAACATGTAGTAAAGATACACAATTAGTATTTAGTAACTATATCATAAAATATAGTAGTAAATATATTAGTAAAATAGAACATAATAGTAAATAGTAATACATAATAGCAAATAGCAATAGTGAAACATATAGACCAAAACTAAATGTGCACTAACCAGATGTATTAGTCTGCTCGGGCTGCCATAACACAAATCACAGGTTGGGTGACTTAAACAACAGAAATTTATTTCTCACAGTCATGGAGGCCGGAAGACCAAGATCAAGGTACTGTTAGGGTTGGTTTTCAGTGAAACCTCTCCTTACCTTGCATGATGTCTTCTCTTTCTGTCCTCACATGGTCTTTCCTCTGTGGAGAGAGAGAGAGAGTGATCTCTGATGTCTCTTCCTCATCTTACAAGAACACCAAACCTAAAGAATTAGGACTCACCCTAATAACCTCATTTAACCCTAAATACCTCCTCAAAGGCCCTATTTCAAAATGCAGTCACACTGGAGACTAGGGCTTCACAATATGAACTGGTGGAGGAGGGCAGGGATACAATTCAGTCCCTAAGAGAATAACTAAATAAATCACTATGTGATCTCAGTATGGATTATTAAGCAGCTTATATAAACAAGGGCTTACATTTTCTATGCATAGATATACGATTTTTAAAAAAATTAGTTTAAAAAACATAATAATCTCATTTAAAGTAGCTCATAATACTTTTAAAAACCTAATGTGTAACACATATTTGAAAAAGCTCTATTAAATTGCTTCCTAATCAGTTGGAAAGGACTTCACTTTTATCTCATGTTGTCCTTAACATGTGTGCAAATAAGCTGCAAAAGAGCAAAGTACCATTTAAGTTCATTCATCTGCCTAAAATATATGAACAAAACTATTTTCAGCATTCAAAATAAAGCATGGAAAAGATCTGTGCTGGCATGCTGTCAAACAATAGGACCGAAAGAAATTTACACAGCTAAACCTTTCAATACCTTCCTGCATTGGTCTGATATAAAACCAAGAGCTATAAGCTTAACATATCAATATATTCAAATAATATTTACATCAGAGAATTGGCACTGTAATAAATCATACTATCCCTCATGGCTTTTTGTCAAAGCATTTGCTTCACATGCAACATTGAGATCAGAAAAGGGAAATGTGACCACATCCCCTTCACTTAGAAAATACATGACATTAGTAAACATCTCCCTAGGATTAACAGACAGCAACCCAGATAATACAAGGAAGGTAATTCATCTGTCCCTAAAGGTTTCCGATTTCTTTTGTTTAATTTACTATCTTTGCAGCTTAAGGGTCCCTGTCTCAGATCAGGTAAGTCTGAATGAATTGTAAACTTGGAACCCTCCATTTGTTAAATCAGGGTTCTGGCAAAAGTACCACATGAGATACTTTGGTCCTTACAGTCAGCACCCAGACTTACTGTGCCAGGGACAGGCAGTCCCCGAGCCTTAGAGAGAAAGGGATGTGGAGATTATGTAGTCTAGAGTAAGACTGATGGCCATAAAGCAGTCTGTCTACAGTGAAAAGAGGAGAAAAAAAAGTTTCCTCTAGTGTTTGGATGAAATAAAGAAATATTCATCTGAAGAGGCAAGGCTAAAATTTTTAAATAAGAACACAAACCTGTCTAAGTAATAATATGAAATATATGACAGATATTGGCCTTCATTAACAAAGTTAAATTCATAAAAGATTCTTTGTAAAACCTAATTACTTAAATGTTAAAGTCACAAAGCAGCAGATAGATAACATTTTGAATACTTTTATTACTATTACCGGCATTAGTTCAAATCATGGAATTGGCAGAAATGTTTAAATAAAACCAAACATGTGCTTTTTTATTATGTTGTGCACAAGTTGTTATAAACATACGTTCACACACAGACACACAAAAAGCAAGTTATCTTTATCTTTTCCTGCTTAACTGAGATTTTTCTGAAATTAGGGAAATAATGTTTTAATGATGGGAGATATTTGTGCCTCAGTGAGGCCAGTGCTAAATAATATCACATTTTTATTGCAGTGAATAGTATATCATTTGTAAAGAAAGATTACTTATTTATGTATTTATTCATTATTACATACAATATATTACATACAAATATATTACTGAGTGCCTACACTAGGTTAGGCAATAGAGATTAAATCATGAAACAGGCATATATGATCACTATCCTCAAAGAGTTAAGTCTTAAATTCATGGGACTGAGTGAAAATTAACTATCTTACAATACATTCAGAAATTCAAAATAGTCTCAAATAAGACCTCAACAGAGTATTTATGAAACATTAAAATCAAATTGTACAGTGCATATAAAAAAAATTTAGCAAAGATAGTCAAGAAAATATTGCCCCATCAGCTATTAAAACAAAAATAGTAAATGAAATAGTATGAATTGGCACAGGATTTGACAAAGACATTAAATGTAGCAGAAGTAAAGATTTCATTAAAAAAGTCATATATAGAGAGCTTTAGTCTAAATAAACATGGCATTGACACCAGCAAGGAGAGTACAGCTCATTTAATAAATGACTTGGGTAAGATCGTTCTCCAGGACATTAGTCTGCCATCTTCTCAGTTTGCTGTCTTTCCAAATAAAGTTTCTATTCCTTACTCTAACACCTTGTCTCTCGATTAACTTGGCCTGTCATGTGGCAAGCAAAACGAGTTTGGACTTGCTAACATGATCACAGTATTTTTGATAGCTTCCTTGTTACTTAATATGTCAAAATGTTCCAGATTTATTTGTTACATTACTTACCCTAAAATCAACTATCTATCCAGGAAGCCCTGGCCCCTTTTAATGAGAAGTAATATTTCAAGTTTACGGTCTGTGTACAAGGCCTCCTCATTGCTACTGGTTTGGTCATTGTTTCCTTTTCAGTGGACAGAATAGGATACAGATAAAATAGATACTGATAAATAAAATACCTCATGAGCTAATATTTCCAATTCAAATGCAGGACTTCAGGGTTCTTGCCTAAATTCATCTGTATTTCTTCATCTCCTTTCTTCTATACTGAGGATCATACTCTCAAGAACACAGATGATGAAACGAGGATATCTCATAATTTTTGTTTCATTCTGTAAAAAAAATACAAATGTTTCAGAAATAATATTAATAGTACAAGCCACTGATTATGAATAATTGTAGTTATACTTTTTGCATATGCCATCCCCACTCTTCCATTTTTATCTTATATTCATATTGTTGAATCATATATTTACTATATATTATATATTATAATGCTCTTCTCTTTATATTCTCATTTAAGCTTAGTTTTACTAAGAATCATATATGGTTATCTCCAGTCTTATATCAATGTCTCAATTCATTCTGATACTCTGAAATTCATTTTGTAGTAAATTTCTTAGAAATAATTATGAAAATAATGCTCTGTATCTTGAATAGTGACAACAATGTATATGTTTCCTTTTTATTCGAAGAGTAGTTTATCTGGCTAAAAATTCTTTTCTCACATATTCTTTCTCTAAATATCCTAAATATACTACTATATTTTCTTTGGCATAAAAAGTTGCTATCAGAAAGACTGATGCTGATTCCATTTTATTTTTCTTCTAAGTCACATGGACTTTTTCTCAGGAGATACCCAAATAATTTCTTTTCCTTTTCTTACTTATGCCAGTAAATGTACTAGAATATACCTTTGTGTCAGTCATTTTAGGTCAATACTCTCAGATACATGGTGTGCTCCCTTAGTTCTTTTAATACGTATTTTCATTGATTTAATTTCATTAAGAGATTCTTGAGTCATAGTTTTTAGTGTTTGCTATATATTCTCTTTGATTTTCTTCTTTAGGGACTCCTATTTTCCATATGTTGCATTAGTTGTTGCTGTATTAATTTCAAATGGTTGTTGTAACAAATTACCATAAAGTTAGTGCCTTAAAACAGCAGTTTTTTCTCTCATAATTTTGAAGAGCATAAGCCCTAAATCTGTATCACTGGATTAAAATCAAGGTGTTAACACGACCATCCACCCTCCCTCTAGAGGCTCTAACGGAGAATCCTCTCCTTGCCTCTTTTAGCTTCTAGTGCCTGCCAGCATGCCTTTGTTTGTGTCTGTATCACTCCAGTCTCTACCTTCATCTTCATCACATGGCATTCTCTTCTATGTGTCATCAAATATCCCCCCCTGTCTCCCTCTTAGGATACATGTGGTTGAATTTAGGATTTACCCTGATAATCCTGGATAATCTCCCCATTTCAAGGCCCTTAAATTAATCACATTTGCAAAAGCCCTGTTTCCATATCAGATAACATTTATAGGTTCCAGGGTAGAATCTGATATCTTTTTTTGGGGGGGGGGGGATGAGGAGAGAGAAGCAAGGGCATTATTCACCTATTACACTTGTCTTTAACATCTGTTTCTTCTTGTATTTCTTCTAATTTAGTCTTTATTTCTGAAGTTTTTTTCCTTTTGTTTCTAATTTTACATGAATTCTTTTCCCCCTTTCTGAAGGTTTCTAATTCCTGATTTATATTGTCCTTTAATGTTTTTAATTATTTTTCCTAATGTCTTTTGGCTCATTTAAAAATAATATGTTACAGTTTTGATCTGCTTTTTGAACAAACTTTTCTGGCAGAATTTAATCTCTGTAGGAATACTCATTTCTCCTTAAATTCATTTATCCTAGTGGCAATTCTATCTGAAATTTGATAATTTTCCGTATCTCTTTTTTGGGTACATTTTATTTTTTCTATGCTTTTAGGAGACTTGGTTCAGAAATTTTTCTAATGTCACAAAGCCCTCTTTCTCTTGTTTTTGTAGTGTTAAAAATATGGCACCTTGTTTTCTGAGATTCTCTGCTGCTTTTGTCCTAACTTCTAATTATATTTCCTTTTTAAATTCTGTTTCTGTTGATTTGCATTCCATTGTCAGTATTGTCCCCTCAGGATAGAGCCCTATCTTGAAAGAGAGTCCTGGAGTATCAGTTTCAAAAGTTATATTATGATTAAGTCCATGAAAATATAGTAGAAGTTACAAATAGTAACTAGGGTGGGTTTGGGATGGTATTACTAAAGCTAGGCTGATCAGAGAATGCTTCATTTAGAAAGTAATCATTGAGCTGAAACTGGAGCCATAAGAATATTCATAAAGAAAGTGGAGTATAATCATAAACAGCAAGGATTTTAGAGCCAGACTCTTGGGTTAGAGACCTTGCTGTGTAATTTCCTAGATGCGGAACCCTGGGGAAGTTACTTAACCTCTTCGTGCCTCAGTTTCCTAATTTATACTACAATAATAATCATAATACTCACCTGATAGGCTTGTTGTTAAAATTAAGTTAATACGTATCAAAAACACTCCAGAGGAAATAGATTCTGAGGCAGGAAAGGATTTGATGTTACAAGAAAATTCGAGGGCAGTGACTGCAAGGAAGGATGCCATGAGTTAAAAGATCTGAATGAGGACCCAAAGCACCTTAAGGTAGTGCAGGGACAGAAACTCGCTACCCAAATTCATCTTCAAAAGAGGATTCCCTGCCCTGTTGCAAGAAAGTGATAGATTCTAGCTGTAAGCAGCCTCATATCCACTTCACCTTTTAAGCTAATGGCATGCTTTCCTTGTGGCGACCTCAGCCAGTGACTGAGCAAGACTCTAGTACAAGACTTGGCCGCCATGTCCCCCCACTGCAGGACTCCTTTAGGAGCAACTGTAGCTCCACAGCAAGCTATGGAGGGGTGCAGAGACATTTTTAGATCTGCAGTGTCCTTTCATTGCTATCTCTGCCAAATCCTGCTCTCTCCCTTTCAAAGATGTTTCTCCACAAAATCCTTAGCATTTTAAACTCTATCTCTGCAAGGACCCAACTGATACAAAGACCATAGTAATTGGTTTATATTTTAATCTAAATACAATGGAAGTCATTGATGGTGAAATGATCTCTTGTGTGGAGAACGGATTTTAAGAGGGAAAGAGTACAAGCAAGAAGACCACTTAAGGGGCTACTGAAGGGCCCAACGAAACAACAACACAGACTTATGCTGTGGCAAAAGAGATGGAGAGAAGTATTTATATTAAATACACATTTTGAAGCTAAAATCAATAGAACTTGTTATTGGTTTGGATGTGAAGATCCAGGAAAGCATGGTAACAAGGCTGACTGTTTTTTGTCTTGAGACTGGGTGAATTGAGACCAAAAAAAAAAAAGGAACAACTTTGAAAAGCAGGAGAAATCAAGAGTTCTATTTAGACTTGTAAATTGGAATGCCTGTTAGATATTAAAGTGGCAGTATCAGGTGGGCACCTGGATAAATACTTAAGCAGAAATGAAACAGAGCAGGACCCTATGGGGCCTTCCCAACCCCACCCATGTCCTCCTCCTGCCTATTGTCTGTAGAGAAACTTTACTCAAAGAATAAGGTCAATCAGAGAAAAGAAAATACAGAAACAAAGGGAAATAATCAAGCAAAACAAAATAGTAACAGTTTAGTCATTGAGCAAAGTCAAAGATCTTCAGTTCCTCCTCAAGGGCTATAGACAATATTCTGAGCCATATCTTTCCAGCTGTTTTATAGATACTGAAACCCCAACCAGGGAGAAGAAGTTGACTACATAATGAACACACTGTAGCCATGACATAAGCCACCAACTCTGAGAACTGGCCTCAAAGAAATGGGGACAAACCAACCCCAGGAACTGAAGATTAACTGTACTTAAAACAATCAAGATGACACTGATCAGACCACCACATGACAAACTTCAAGCTAACTGTCAGAGCCAACTGCGCTGTTCTGCATTAAGCCCACCCTGGCCTGTACATTCCCGAAACTCCCCTTTAAAAGCTCTTGCCCACTAATCTGCAGAGATGGAGGAGTTGGCCCTTCCCCTACCCCCATCTTTGAAAGTTGGCCTCTGGAATAAAGCAAACTTCCCTTTCTACCAATATGTGCCTCTCTTTGTATTGGCTTTCAAGTAGCAGCAAGCAGTCAGACCTGAGTTTTTGGTAACAGACATATCAATGTAAAAGAGAGCTGTTTTGTAAGTTTGTTTGCTGGTTTTTTTCCCTTAGTGTGAAACCAGCATTTGAGCATTATTTACTAGCATTTGATGTTATTTATGAAAATGATTGCTTCAATTATGCTCAAATCTCTAGTGACATATTTTTGACAAGGCAAGGGTAATTTTGACAATTTCTCTTACAGTAAGTTTTAAAATTGATAAATCAATTTAAATTCAATTGATCTCCCATCAGGAAACAAATGGCTTATAATTTTTTCATCTCAGTGGTAATTAATGCTAATTTCTACTTCTAAATCACTAAAAGGAGCTTCCATTTAATTCTAGACAATTTGACTTGATAATATGATAACATATACTGAGTTATTGTATAGTCACAGTCTCACATGAAATGAATAATGGACTAGAGGAGAAACAACCTTTTAAAAATTACTTCTGAAAGAATTAATTGCATTCTATCACACAAGCAATAATAGCAGATATTTTAAGAACTCTAAAACAGGCACTAAGTTTTTTAGTTTAATTAATCATGAGAGCTTTTTTATTGTTAATTATATCTAATGACTATTATCGACTTTAAGAATAAGACAAACTTAATATTTAATTCAATCCAAAATATTTGAGTGCCTACTGTATTTGAGGTACAAATAAATGGATATAAAACACAACTCTTGCTATGACAGATTTCAGCTTAGTGGGGAGCTACACATGGACAAATAATCCCATAAACAGTTATTTTTCATTGTAATTAAGATCTTTCTATTGGGAAAAATACAGAGTGCTAATCTAGTTTTGGGTGTGTGTGTGATGATTTCTCTTTCCTTTTTCTTTGCTTTCGCTGGGATTTTAAGTATGAATAGGGGGTAGAGGTGATACTGAATAGGTCCATGGTGACCTGTTCATAGCCTTATGGGATATATATATGCCTGTCTGTTACCGTCTTTGAAAAACAAAAAAAAAAAAAAAGAAGAAATAGATTTTATCTTAAGCCTCCTCTCCCTCAAAAAAGAAATAATTCAAAGAATACTGGATGACAGAATGGAAGGAAAAGCTGAAGATCTTGTTCTCATCAAGTACTGGAACTGTTTTGGTTTTCTAAGAAAGTACCACAGCTGAGAGGCTTAAACAACAGACATGTGTTGTCTTACGGTTCTGGGGGCTGGAAGTTTGAGATCAAGGTTTCAGCAGGGCTGCTTCCTTCTGCAGGCTGTGAAGCAGAATCTGCTCCAGGTCTCTCTTCTAGCTTCGGGTGGTTTGCTGGCAATCAGTTGTGTTCTTTGGCTCCTGCTGTGTCACCCCAATCTCTGCCTCCATCTTCACATGACACCTCTGTTTGCATGTCTGTGTCCAAACTCCCCCTTTTTTATCAGGACACCAGTGATATTGAAATATAGGGGTCTACCCTACTCCATATGACCTCATCTTAACTAATTACATCTGCAATGACCCTTTTTCTAAATCAGGTCATATTCCTAGGTCTACTCTCTGTTTTTCCTTTTGTCAGTTTACTGCCACATCCTGGGCTCTGCCACCATGAGATTCTCCATCTTTGCTAAAATCTGAGCCCATTTCAATGGCATGCCCTTTTGTAACTGAGTGGAACCTTATGGGGCCTTCTCAGGACAGACCCCTCCCCATATCCTCTGCTTTAGCTCCTCTCTGAGGCACCTAGATAATAATGTCTGAGGCACATTCCTGAGTTGTTTTACAGATGCTAAAACCCCACCAAATGGAAGACGTTAACTACCTGATGACCTGGAGCATGTAGCCCCCAGACCTACTGGCACCTAAGGATTGGTAATGTCAATCACTGTGACACTGCCCTGTTACGTCACCATCAACCAATCAGAGAATTGTGCACAAGCTGACCACACACCCTGGGACACCCCTCCCTCACTTTACCTTTAAAATTGCTTTGCTGAAACCCATTGGGGAGTTTGGGCTTTTTGAGCATTAGCTGTCCCAGACTCTTTACAATGAACACTGCACTTTCCTTCACCACAAACCAGGGTCAAAAATTGACTTTATTACATGTGGGTATGCAGACCCAAGTTTGGTTCAGTAACACTGTCACCAGTATCCCAGGCCTAGAGTCACTAAAAATCCTTTTTTTACAGATTCTTCATCAACCCATTGTCCGAGGCCTCTCTGGGTGAAGAGGTGGGATGTAGGGCAAATTTAATCCAGAGTTCTATTATTCAAAGTCTCTATTCCTTCTGTTTCAACAGGGATCACAAAATCAAATTTAAACAAGTACAGTCGACTGGAATGCAGCTGCTATAGACAAGTGATGCACCTATAGAAAAATGAAGCACACCTGCCCCATCTTAAGCAGACAGCAGCAAATTGTTGCCACAGAGGAATATGAGTTCACTGTTGCCAGATCTTTTAAAAGGAGGGTGGAAATAAAAGTTTGTAAGTAGGTTTCTTGGCATATAAATCAACTGCTCTAAAAACACTGTAGGGGCCAAGACTATAAGGGCCAAACAAAGCATGTCAACAGGCTGGATCCAAGCTGGAGGCTGCCAGACTGCAACCTCTGTTCTGAATGATGCACAGGGATTCCTGGCCAATTCCTGTCTTTTAGCACGGGCCAAATTTGAATTCAGGTCTTTTATTATTCAACCCAGAAATCATTAGACTCACAGCTCTAGCTCTGGCTAATCCATTCAATTCAGAATCTCAAGAAAGTGTAGCTGTACCAACAAACGCAGTGTAATTACAATTTTCTTGAACCTGCCTTAGTTCTTATACCCTCTAAACCAACTTCCTTAATTTTTTCAGATTTCTGATTCATCCAATTAGCAAATGTTTCAAGTTTGTCTGTGTGTCACCTTTCATTCCCTCCTCTGACTGCATTTCAATGTCCTGGCAACGAGGAGTTTGGATTCTGGCTACTAATAAGCAACAGCAAGGGGCATGAAGGGAACTGGCAGCTTCCTCCAGTCAGCAGATGAGGATTTTCTCTAGTGAACAACATGCCTACAGGGAGTTTCAGATGACTTCCAATTTGACACACTCCATATCCAGATCCTCTAAATCTCCCTAGATGTTTTTTTCTCATAGTCAAATCTTGATCAGTTATTGTTTAGTTCCCTAACTTTCATACAAGAGACCTGATGGGATTGTGAATTCAACTGACATGATAATTCAGCAGTCTTCAGCATCAATCATCAATGAGTGACTTCAGCACTTCTGCCATAAAAAGAAAGAACGTCTTTCAGCAGAGTCAGAGCCCCTGGGTTTCATTCCATGATATGAGGTCACAATTTAGTGATTTGAGTTTTTCATCCTCTTACTTTAAGTTATCCAGTGCTATCAGAAGTACTCACCATACACAACGGCCCTAAAATTTATACTCTTTTAAAAATTATTCCATGGTGGCAGCTGCTTGGATCCAAGAGCTTCACTCTCATGGTTCCATTTTGTTTCGTGGGCTTTTAGTTCCCCTTCCCAGAATGTGAGTTGGAATCTCCCTGTCTCAGAATACCAAATTCCATTTCCAAGAGAATAGTATAGTCAGTTAATTCATTCAATACAATTTTTGTATTAATTAGGCTTCCTTGGTTGCAAGAGATAGTGGCCAAGTTAGTTTAATACTGATGGAGACAAAGAACCCTAGTGAATTCTAGATTTTAGTTCTAAAAGTATAACTCAAGTGATCAAAACGTAAACATCTTTATTTCACCATAATAGAATTTAACTGATTCATAAGCTCCTATTTCTTCTGATTCTTTTTTTCTTTCAGAGGCGGTGAATAAACTTTAAAGATATAAAGTGCATTACCTTTTAGAATCATCTTTTTGATCAAGTACTCAGTCAAATTCAAAGTTCTTGCCCTGTGCCCTTTCCTCCCTTCTCCATGCTCGGGGCAGTCTAATGTCCGGGAGGGTGTCAAGTAATTATACATATTGAAGGCCCTCAGACCTTCTACATCCTCCAATTATTGTATAGCTCATCCTGCCTGATTTTTGTTGCTTGGAGTGATCCTCAATCGCTGCTGTATATAGTCTCTGCCATGCCTAACTTGTACAATATAACCATCCAACTTCAAACCCCAGTTTCTTCCAGACCAAAATCTGAGAAAGGCAGAAAGTAAGTCCCTTACTAATTCTAAATATCTGCCATAACACCTCAGACTCCCTCTATATGAGATATTCTGGTGTCCAGTGCATATCCTTAAAGCCTCACCTCACTTTAGTCATAACTGGAATAGACAGTTTCATAAGGGCTTTAGACACTTCATGCCTCCAGTATCCACTACTAAGACACATTGTCCCATTTTACACTTTCTCCTCTGGGACCTTTTCCAATGCTGTGATAGCCTGAATGTCACATATAGCTCAGAAGTACAAGTTAACGCTCTCAGGAGTAAATCTTAACTTGCTTGGGATGAAAGCTAATGAATTAAATACTTCTGCCTCCCATCCTTCGAAAGACAGTCCTAGAAAGCAATCTCTGTATTTCTCAGGAGGTTCCAGCAAAATAAAATGTCCACTGCTCACAACAGGAGCTTCAATATGACATTTGTACTGGCTTTGTCAGCTCTCCTATCGCCCTTCCCTCACTCCTCTTTCTGTTCCTGAAGATCACCTCCCTATATAGACAAGTCACATGTAAGTCCTTATCACAGCCTCTGCTCATAGAAAATCCACGTTGAAATGCTCCCCATCACCAGACTACTCTCCCACTGCAGCATAGAGGTGACTTTTCACCTCCTTCCGGAGGGAAATGAAACCATTCCCACATCATATTGTGTCTATTGTACAGCTTAGACTAAAGTGCAAAAAACACATTTCCAAGTGTGCTTTCTGCTATGTAAAAACATCCCTGGAAGTCCAGAGAAAAAGAAAAACTTTTCTCACTCTCAAGTGCCTAACTTTGCAACTGAAAATCAGATTGCATAACCTTTGGCACTCCTGTGAGATTTGAAAATTGTCTATGGAATATTAAAGCTAAACATTAACTTCTTTACTTTCAGCTGTGTTCTGCCCTCTCCCTGAAGTAATAGTTGCTTTCATCTCAATGCACAGAGCCCCACAAGGTAAAAAATAATCACAAGAATTTTAAAAATTACCTGCCACATTTTCTAGTGAATTTATTTACAAAGAAGAAGTTCAGGTTTTGTGGCACTCAGATTGGTATAGGATGAGGAATGACTAGAAAGTTAGAGTGAAATAGGAAATCTGGACTACCATTTTGATAAGCTTGTAAAGGGAAAGGACAGGGGTTATAGGTCTGTAAATGGTTTGTTTATTTGTTTACTTGTTTGTTTATATTTCAGTGATTCATTAACTGTTCTAGGTGCTGGGCATACAGCTATAAGCAAAATAATCAAACATCACTGCTCTTCTGGAATGTGGCATAGACAGCTAGGCATTCGCCAAATATTCAGGCTCTTTGTTGCCATTGGAGGGTAGCTGCCCAATCAGGGGCTACATGTCCCACATGCATTCATCCAGAGGTAACCATCTTACTGAATGTCTTCATTAGAATTGGAATGGAAATAAAGTTGGCCATTCCTGTGCTATGGCCTTTAAGAAACAGGAGTGGCCTCCAGAATGGCCTCAGATAAATGAAATTAGAAGATGACAGGGCTTTTGTGAGCCTGGATCACCGAATGACTAAGTGGGGCAAAGTGCCCTCTTGAATCACTGATGGTAAAAATAACTGAAGACCTATATGAGCCAAAAATAAACTGTATTATGTTAGCCTACTGAAATTTGGGGGCTTATTTGTTAAAAGAGCCAGGGGTTACTCTAACTAGTACATGGGATTTTTATATTACTGGGGAGACAGACAAAAACAAAATAAATAAATAAAGCATATCTTTTATTATGAGAAGATCAAAGTAGTAGGGCAAACAGGTATCTGGGGAGAGAGCAGCACAGGCAGAAGCAATATCAAGTGGAAGAGTCTGTTTCAAGCAGACTGGCATGTAAATATGCCCTAACTGAAGTGCTGAAGCACTAAAGGGCTGTTATGGCTAAAGCGGAAGTTAAAGGTGACAAAGTAGGAGAGGTAATTTGAAATGAGAACAAATAATGCAGGGCCCTGTGGATCACTATGAGGGCTTGGACTTTTATCCACGATGGAATGACGGGAAACTCTTGGAAGATTTCGAGCATGATCCACCTTGGGTTTCACCACATTTACTGTGGCTTTTCATAGGTTGGAAATAGGTTGAAGGTAGACATGAGGAGACCAATGAAAACATTTCAGGTGAGAGATAATTATGATTTTGATCAGAATAGAATGACTCTAGAGGAAGAAGAATTTGTGTCCTGCGTATATTTTAAAGGTCAAGGCTAAGATACAAAGTGTGAGGGGAAAAGAGAGACATTAAAGATGATGCTAAGATTTGGTCCTGAGAAATTGGAAGAGTGAATTTGCCATTCACTGTGAGAGCTCAGTTTTGGACATGTTAAGTTTACAATGTATGTTACAAATTTAAGCTGAGGAAACAAGTAGTCAGGTGGCTATGTGAACTTGGAGGTCAGAGAAGAGATCTGTGCTGAAGGTATTCATTTTCTAGTTGGCAGCTTATATTTAAAGTTCTGAATCTTGATGATAATTCCAAACAAGTGAATATAAATAGAGAAAAGTCCAAGTAGTAAGACCTGAGCAATCCCATATTAAAGGTCAAAGAGATGAGAAGGGATCAATAAGGAACAACTAGAAGGAAAAGCCAGAGAATCAGTGGGAAAACCAGACAGCATCTTGGAAGTCAAATGAAGAAAGTGACTCAAGGAAAAGAATTATCAACGACAGCAAATGCTGCTGAAATTTTAATAAATATCACACCTGAGAAGTGACTACTGGATTTAATAATATCTATTGGTGACCATGACACACAAAGCTCGATAAGAGAAAAGAAGAGAGAGTATGCAATACTCTTTTAAAAAGCTTTACTATGAAAGGAGGACAAAAATAGAGTAACAGAGGCAGAAATGGGCAAAGAGAAGGTGGCTTTAGATGAAAATAATAGGGCACTTCTATGAAGAGGGGGATGATTATCTTTCTCAATAGGGAGAAAAATAATTATTAATTTTTCTATGGATTTGTAATTAATAAAATTAACATATAGTACAGTGTATAAACATTTCATAACACATTTATATAATATTAAGCATTATATTTAAAATTGAAACTCGAATTGAATATTAAATATTAAACTTAAAATTGAAAACATACTCCCATGTAGCATATTTAATAGCTAATAAGGATTCAGTTGAGAAGAGTATGTTAAAGACAAAGGAGAGAAAGGGAGTACTTAATAGCTTAGTTTCCAAAAACGCAAGAGACTTATCTAGCCAGAGAAAGAGATGGAATTCACCTGTGTCAACAGGAGAGAAGGAGGAAAGGGTAGGTAACAATAAATTAGTAGGAGGGGACAGGGATAAGAAAATGAAGTAGGCAGTGTCTGATGGCTGCTATTTCCTCTCTGAAGAAAGATACAAAACCATCAACTGAGAGTGATGTGGGAAGGGAAGAGTGAGCAATTTAAAGAAAGTACAGAATGTGTGAAATATTCTTGGGGTAAGTAAGAAAGTAAACTAATTCACCATTGGTTAGGGGCCTGATGGAGCTTGAAGTTACAGAGAGATCGTTTGTGCTGTTTACTTCAGCTCTGTGTTGTGAGAACACAGACAATCA
This sequence comes from Camelus ferus, assembly GCF_009834535.1. Taxonomy (NCBI): domain Eukaryota; kingdom Metazoa; phylum Chordata; class Mammalia; order Artiodactyla; family Camelidae; genus Camelus; species Camelus ferus. Next base: position 47,401,355 of record NC_045701.1, read on the forward strand.
GATCCACTTAGGGATGGGAAAAGTACCTTTACATACTGTTTAAGTGTTAAATAACATAAAGCACATGATGTGCCTAATATAGTATCCAGAATATGATAGATAGATACCCCACAAATAGCATCACTTTCTCCTAGACCGTGTCTTTTTCCTTCTATAAAGTGAATTCTTAAACTCCTAACTCACTAGAAGACTGTTAGGACATTCATCTATTGAGAATGATTAATAAGACTTTTAGGACTGTCTATTTCTATCAGTCTTTCTCCTTCCAACTTGCTTCCCCTCTTACACTCTCCCTTACCTGATCAAATACACATTGACCTACCACAGGAAAACGTATATTACATTTATTGACTGAAATTTTTAATTACTCTAAATTTCAAAAGTAGTTAGATGTTATATTAGGCAACTGGTGACTGTAAACTTTAACTGCTTTTACCTCTCTGGCAGCTGAATACTCTGATTTTTTTAGATTATAATCCGCATCAATAGGAATCATTGTTAAATATGAAGGAGTACAGGGCAGTCATGTATCCCTTATCACATTCCTGCCACCATGGACAAAAGATAGGTCACAATACATCTGATATTTATCTTCGGTCAGTCCAACTTTAGATCACAACTACAAACACTTTTTGAACCTGGAGCCTATTGTTTATAACTTTTTAACTATTGTAATTTTAAATCCTAAGGGGTTTTACAATAAATGAAGGAGAAAGAAAGTGCTTTATTCCACTAGCTTGTATATCAGTGACAAAAGCAAAACTGCTTTGAGAACTGGATGAAATGAAGCCAAGGACCAAATTCGGTCCAAAAGCCAGAAGTTTATTTTATGAAACCAACAACAGTCTAGGGAAAACAAATAAGAAGAGAGACAGAGAAAGAGAAGGTATTTCTTATTTTCACTTATAAGAATTTTTCAGGAAGCCAATGCCCTTTACAGGGAAACAATATGGAAAGTAAAATGATTTCACTACTGCAGATAATATGTTGCTCTATCAAAATCAGACTAGTGAATGCAAGTTCAGAATCCAGAGAAAAGCAAATTTGAAAACGTATTGTATGTCAAAGAATCTACTTTTTTTTGTTTTTACCTAATTTTAATGCAAAAAAATGATGAGAATATTGTTTATGAAGACCTTTGGATGTGGAGAGGTTAATAGTGAAACAGCTGTTAGAAGGAAGATTAGCAGCAGGTTCAAAAATATTTGAGAAATCATCCTTCTGTAGGTAAAGATAAAAAGAAATATCAAATGCTTCTGCCTTAAGCTATTTGTCTATTTCAGAGAGACAATAACAAGGGCCTACAAAGAAAACTCTCGGTAAAATGTGTTCATTCATTCATTCATTCAATCAAGCAATAACTACTGAGTCCCAGGTGTTCTTCTAGATACTGGAGAATAAAGATGAACAAGACAGACGAAGTCTCACCTCATATAAGATTTACATTTTAAGTGGAGGAAGAAAGAGAATAAACAACAAACAAATATATTAGGATAATTTTAAATAATGGTAAGAGCTTTCATAAAAATAAAATATGATGATGTGAATAGAATATCTAAGGAGGGTAAAAAATGACCAGAAAAGTTAGCTATTTAAAGAATTACACATGTATTATCTCACAATTTCTATGGGTCAAGAATCTGGACCCAGATTAGCTGGTTCCTCCATCCAGCTCATGGTCTCTCTCTAGGCTGCAGTCCAAGTGTGCACCAAAGCAGCAGTTATTTCAAGGTTCAGATGGTGTGGAATCTGCTTCCAGGCTTACTTGGTAGTTGTTAGCAGGATCTATTCTCTGTGTGTTGGCAGACTGAGGATCTCAGGTTTTAGCTAGAGGGTCTCTCCATAGGGCAGCTCACAACATGGCAGCTGGTCAAAGTTTGCCAAAGAGGGAGGAGTGAGCAAGAGAGGAGAGAGAGAAGTCATTCCTTATAGCTTTATCTCAGATATGACATCTGTCCCTTTTGTCATATTCTGTTCATTAGCAGCAAGTCACTAGGGGCAACCCAAACACAGGTGGAGGGAATTACACAAGAGTGTGGAATATCAGATGTCAGGATTCAGTCACTGGGAACCATTTTAGAACCAGCCTAGCCCATAGGGAATCAAAAGGACAGAAAAGGACATGAAGTAGTGATTCATTCAGAAAGAGAAATGCAGACCTGAATAATAGTGATGTGAATCCAGATTTAGCTAATCCTCTCCTAAGAATGAAACTTTCACATGATACACAAAGACAGTCCAAAGAGAGAATATCCTGCAGGGCTTTCACGAATCTTACGCAGGTGTGTTGTAGATTCGATACTGCCATTTTTGCTCCGTATTTATTAAACATGAATTACCTGTATATTAAAAACATATTTACTATCTCAGAGTTAACAATTCTCTATTTATCCCTTTTTATTCCAATTCCCATTCTCTTATCCAAACCTACATGCACTCCTCCAAAACAAAAACAAAACTTTGATTTAAAACTTTTTTGATCAGCTCTAGTTTAGCTAACATACGTTAAGGACAATGCTAGAGTGGGTCTTCCCATATTTTAGTCAGAAGGCAAATGAGCTTAAATCATTTAGAATTCCACTACATCGAAACACCAGAGTCTGCAAAATTCTTGATGGTCAGCTTTGGGCAGATTATTTAACTTCATTGAGCCTCAGTTTTTTGGTATTTAAAACAGGAAGATAAAAATCATAACAATATTCACTTCTATTTCAAAAGACAAATGATTAATGATGTATGTGTTAGCATTTTGTAAACTATAAAATACCGGGAATTTTTAGAAATCTTTATTTTAAGGCATTTAATACAAAGAAATTGGAAAGCAATAAGCTTCAGAAATTATACAAGATTTTTCAATTACCACTCATTTCTCTTCTACACAGAAAAATAAGCACATACTGACTCAGTTCTCTTCAGTTCACAATATTCTTAAGTGTTATGTAACTTCTTTATCATTAACTCATGGTTTGTGCCCACAAACACACAGCAATTGGAAACTCTGAAAATTCTTGTAAGATGCAGTCATTTACTCAACCACAATAAAAATGAAGAGTCATAAAAGAGTTAACATGGGAATGAAAGCAAAGGAGACTATAATATGTATTGGAAGAAAGAACTATATTAAAATGAGCTCATTTTTATCAGAAGAAAATGGTTCTTATTTTAAAATAGATATGTGTCCTTTTACAATTACAGAAGCTGAAATATAACTGTAATCTACAACCATAAGGTAAGATTTCCATCTTTATGTGACATGAAAAATGTGCCAAGCTAAGACTTTCCCATAAACAAAATTGCTTTCTTCAACTTACACTTTAATGCAAGATATCAATCATGTGGTGGATTTTATTACTCAGAATTTAGCTTTGTTTTTTGACAGATTGCTTGCAGTCAGCTTGAAGTACAATTGTATATCATCCCTATTATATATACACATCTGAATTGTTGGACCCTTTTTTATTTTAAAAAGAGTATTATAAATGGGAAGAAATACCCGGTGAGGCAGAATTAGTTTGACATCAACCATTTTAACTCAATGGTGTGGTTTTGATAACATGTCATTATATATCTACAGTAGGTCTGAGGCCGCAAGCTTTATATAAGACATCAGGGGGCAGCCATGTCTCTGCTTTATGAAGGACCACTCTATTTTGACATCTTTTTTTTCTTTTTTATATGCTTCCATTTGTCAAACCATTCTCATTTTGAATAAAGAGGCAGTATTTGGTATCAATACAATGCACTGATGAGACAACACCTTTCTAGGATGCATATTTATATATGACAGCGAAACCACCAAAAGAATAATTTTTTTGGTAAAAATCCACCCACTATGGCCTACTGGGAGAACTGAAAGTGGTGAAAACTACACCAGTGTAATTTGTGGTCAGGTATTCTTACCTTCTATAAGTAATCCCAGTTTACAGGAAGTTACAATAACCCGTATCATTCACAGCCACCATGAATTTAGTATTCCTTGGGCACACACACAAAAAAAGAACAGCAATACATATTAAAATGAAGATGTAGAGTCTTGAAATGAAGACTTCACAGCTAAAGTTGCTATAAAATTTGCAGTCTATGTCTAGGTAGGAAAAATGTAAAGAATTTCTAGTGCTGTCCTTTACAGGGCCAAATTGGGGATGATGTTTGCTGAAGTCATGGTAGATATGCAATCCTACTGTATTCCAGCTGCCTATGAATAAGTAGAATACTTTAAAAACCTTTTAACCTATCTGTGATGAAAAATGCATGCTAGTTTAAACTCCCTTAGAACTTTAAATTAGCCACTGCGGCACATTCAGCTGCACGGCCCAATAGTCTGAAAACCACCAAAAGCTAAGAAAAATATTAGCTTAAAAAAAAAACCCTAACCGAGCCACTTTCCTTCCTCAGTAAAATGCTGAATTTCCAGGGCTGCCTTGGCTGTCATACTGCTGGGTGTGATTTTTGTTACTGAAAATAAAGGATAAAAGCCTGATCCCAATGCAATCACATTTCACTTGGGATAAGTGACTAAGAACCACGTTCAAATGCTTAGAAGTGGAGGCACTTTCAGATAACTTGCCTCTATGTAATCCCTACTTAAACGTACTTAAACAGATGAGTCTCATTTCCATGGTTTTACTTTAATATTCTTTTAACAACTCTAAAACAAAATAAAAGAGCTGCTAAACACACATCGTTATTGTTTTGAGACACGTGGTTTTAAACACTCATATTGTGAGGCATCACCGGCTCGAGGTCTGCAGGATCAAGTGTTCAGTTTTTGTTAAGGCTGAACTCAAAATTTCAAGTTTGACTCTCGGTTATGTAGAAAATTGGCTTTCAAGGATAAGTTGAGATTCCCTAAGTCTGTCTTTTCCCCCTCTTCCAAGTAAAGGGCAAGAAATTATCATCTAATCTAATTTGGTAAGAAATACATTCCTTGTGGTAAATTCACACTCTTAAAACTCTGATCCTTTGTAAAATGATTATAAATCAATAAAAAATATTTTTTAAAAAAAGTTATGTGTAGCAGGGATGGTATAGCTCAGCAGTAGAGTACATGCTTAGAATGCACAGGTTCTGGGTTCAATCCCCAGTACCTCTATTAAAAAACTAACTAGTTAATAAAAGCCTAATTTCCTCTCCCCCCTAAAATAATAAATAAATTTTTTTAAATAAATAAAAAAAAATCCTGATCTTAGTGAGAAATCAGTAATAGCATATATAATATTATATAACCCAGTATTATGGGTTAGGTATGTGTGTGTATATGTGTGTGTGTGTGTGTGTGTGTGTGTGTGTGTAAACCCAGTATAATATTATATAACCCAGTATTAGGATAGTGGCCTACAGGATGGGATGTGATTTCCACAATGAGCTTACATGCCCCCAAATTCCTCCTTGGAAAAGCATTTGCATTATTAACTCTTCTCAGTAATGTGGCACTTTATACAATTTAACCAGAGCACCATGATTGTGGTCATTCGCCCATGTCTGGAACTATCACATGGTCCCATAATGGTTGCCTGGGATAAGATATAATCTAGAGATTATTAAAGTTAGACTCAGTATGTGTCATATATGAAGTGCTCAATAAATAGAAGGATTGACCATACCTTTGCTGAGTATAGTGAGTAGTTTAACAAATATCTCAATACCAAATAAATCCACCTTCTCTGTTTAGTTTTTTGGGACAGTTATAAGTAATACTATTAGTAGCATATTTATTCATGTGTCAAACACTGTACTAAGACTTTTCACATATTATATCAGCAGATGTATAAAGGACCTAAGCAATGCCTGACATTCAGAAAGAACTCAATATTGATACTTGCCATTACTTGCCTACATTACAAACTTCACAGTGTGAACTGAACTGCTTAGAATTACTTTGCTCCACTGGTAATCAATTACACTCTGCCGTGCATAAAGGCATTGGTGAAGTCCTACATTATGTCAGCTGGGTATTCTTACCATGGTACCTATAATTAGATTTAACTTACAATGCTCTGCATTTGGTTTAAGTCTCTATATACTTGTATAGACTATTCCGGTAGAGGTTTGCTAGAATTATAATAATAGTAGATATTAGCACAGTTACTCTCATTTCCTAGATGAGGAAACTGAGGCTAGATAGGTTTAAGCTCCTTGCCCAAGGTCAAGCAAGCAATAAGTAGTAGAATAGAGCTTCAACCTAACACTGCTTGACACGCCAATCCTGGGACTTAACTACGGTATTATGTTACTTCCTATTTTTTGAAGAATTGGTATAATTTGAAGCACAAAAGCAAGCTTCCAGCTCCTGGAAGAAATAAGTCCCAAAGATGTCATTATTTTTAAAAATTAACTTCAGGGAGCATTAACATCTTTATAGTCTTTGAGGATTTCCTATCTGAAGGCAAATCCTAATGAAAAATATTGTTAGAACAGCATCAAGGTAGGCAAATGCCATTTCTCCCTATCGCCTACTAGGCCCACTAGGCCTATAATAAATGTCAGTAATAAATTCCAACACAGTTCCACTGAGCCGAAATGTTGCCTTAGAATCCATGTCAACACCATGCTCCAGGCAGCTCCTCAAAGAGTGAGAACTAGCACAGAGATGAAACCTTTTTCCATCCTGGATCTAGGCCCTCATTTTTGTTAATACACTCGGAGGCATTATTGACCTTTATCCAACTAACTTTTGTCTTAGGTCTGCTGCTTCCCAGGCACTGTGCTAAATAGTAGAACACAACAACAGCAAATGTAATACTTGCCCTCAAGGAACTCACAGGTTCTGAGGAAAATAGACTGAAGAAGTAAAAATCAAGCACTACTATGCTGCTGAAATCACATAGAAAAAGCATAGATGAACATATGGAACAAGGAAAATTAATCAGATATCGGAGTGTAGATGGCTGTAGGGAACAATTCAAGGGAAGGTGACATTTGAACTAATCTTCAAAAAATAGATAAGAGTTGGTTAAGGAGAGACCATGAGGGTCAGGTAATCCTAGGCAGAGAAAATAGTATATAGCAGGTTGTTTAAGAATATATGACAACATGAAAGGCTGGAAAGGTGAACAAACACAGATTATTGTTTGACTTCCTAAATCTGTCTTTTATCCTGAAAGGATCTGGGGGGTGGGCATTTAAGCATCTTAAATAGGTACATGACAGAATTACTTTTATGTTATAAAGTTTCCTGGCTGGCTGTGGTAATTCCATTGGAAGAGAGCAACAATTGAATAAAGGACTTTTCTGAAGCTAGAGCTACAATACTCCAAGTGAAAAATTGTGAACTAAAGTAATCACAGTGAACATGGAGAAGAGAGGGCTGAATTGGAGAAATACTGAAGTAGAATCTACAGGACTTTGACATTAACTGGAGGTGGTAGAGCAGGAGAATGGAAGGAACCTATGAGGAAGCCTAGGTCTTTAACTTGGGCAAACTGCTGAATGATGTTTCCATTTAATGAAAGAGGACATGAGGGAAGGCAGGGTTGTGAGTGGAAAATGATGAACTCATTTGGGGATAGATGAAGTCTGACACAGGAGTAGTGCTTCCATATGGAGTCACACACTTTACAGTTCAAAATAAAGGTCTGAAGGACAGAAGATAGCAGGTCTGGTATCTCAGTGATGGTTAAACATAGGTGCACAGATGAACTCTGCTTCTCAGGCACAAATAAGAAAGTATATTGAGAGGCAGTGAAGATTCCTATTTTAGATTATAGGACACAATGTAACATAACAGGAATGACAGCACGGGAAGCCAGACTGCCCAGGTTCAAGCAATGATCCCAACACTTATGATGTGCACCATCTTGAGGAAACTGCTTGACCTCTCCATGCCTCAGTTTCCTCATATTTAAAATTTGGGTCATAACAGTACCTATTTCATGAGGCTATTCTGAAACGTTAATACATGTAAAGGCTTACAGCATGGCCTGTCACACAGTAAGCAGATAATAAATGTGAGGTATTGCAATGATGAAGATGGTTATTGAGGATGATACAAATAAAAATACAGCTTTTCCCCATTCTTGAGACCTTTCAATATGGAACAGAAACACAAACACAGCTACAAAATAAATAATAAAAATTAATGATAGGATAGCTAGTATCTAAAGGATGTTACCATGTCAACTGCTCAGTGGATGCCCGGATGGATGGAGATGTTGATGACTAAGTGGCAACAGGCTGTACCTTAAGTGGAATATGGCAATTATTGAGACCAAGAGGATAAACCAGTGTAAATGCTCTAGAAAGATGTTAGTGAAGGCAAATACTACCTGATAGACAATTTTAAGGAGAGCCCTCCCCATAGGCTTCATTTCTTATGTGGTACAAAAGACTCAGCTCAAGATGAAAAAAAATCTTAAAGGCTATGATGCCTTAAATAGAGTTAAGCTATCCTGCAGAAAGTAGAGTTGACATTTTTTTCATTATGATTCATATAGATCAAATCAAGAACAGTAGGTAGAAGTCATAAGATACACAAGAGAGAGCATCTGAAATCAAACCTATGCATAGATAAGGGTGGGCAGTTTTTGAAGGTAATAAATGCCCTTTCACAATACATATTCTAGCTAGCAAAGGTTGGGCTGTGCTTATCAGGAATTTTACAGAAATGATTGAAACACCAACTTTTGGGTGTGACTCAGTAATCCTCTGAAGCTCTTTCCAATCTTAAGATTCTATAATGCCCAACTGTTGAGACACTCTATATCTGTTATATGCATGGAGGAGACTGGGATTACTGAGGGGTTATTACTCCCTAGTATCATCACTAACTAGTATCAATACTAACTAGTATATTGCTAAAAACAGTATCATTAATTTTTCTTCTATTATTGCACCTCCAACTTTAAAGAGACTGAAGAACACTGCTAGCTACTCATAAGAAATCCTGTGAAAGGGCCCTACCCTCTCTCTCAAAACAGATGGAATCTCCCCTGACATCTTTAACAAGTCCCACAGATTGGAATGACTTGCTCTAATCTGATTTTACTATATTCTGGAGAAGTTCTCTTTATATGCCAGTTGGCAATTTTTATGCTAATTCTGACTCATTTTATGCCTCTTACATGGAGGAATAAGATTTGGCTTTGTTGTTTGTTTTTAAAGTAAATCTCCAGCTTTGTTTCCCTCTGTGTCACACAAAGCTGATATACTCTAAGCAATTAAAGTCTAAGGCACAGATAATATTTTTATATGATTACCATTAATCAAAGAAGCTGTTCCTCTTCCCCCAAAATATACATAGTTAATCAGCCACAGGCATCACCTCTATAGAGTATCATGCTAAAGATTTAATTTTAAAAATATTTTATGGAAGGATTTTGCACTAAGACGATAAAGTGTGTCTTTCACAGCATTTTAAGTGCACTGTTCTCAGATAAGCATATCAATCAGGTAACTAATAATTAGCTGTGTGGCTACCTCCACTATAACGCAGCTTTCTTTAAACAGTGGCAGTTACTACTGCCTGTCCAATGAGATACCATTTCATTATTGTTCCCTACTGAAACTAGATGCTTCCACACAAAGCTCAATCTTCATCACAGGGGTTGGCAGTGGGCCAGGTCATTCAAAGTCCCATAAGTTCAGAAAGCATCAAAACACTACGTGTAATGCACAAGATAGATCCCATTTTGATGAGTAAGAAAAAATAACTTAGGTCACACACCATGGCGATAATATGGCAATATGGTATCAGCAGTGCATCTGAGAGTTTTACTAATTGATCTATGATTGACATCATTATTTGCTGCAAGACTATATGTGGCTTATAAATACAGAATACATGACAAGACAGCATGGTATTGGTACAAAAACAGACATATAGACCAACGGAACAGAATAGAGAGCCCAGAAATGAACCCACAAACTTTTGGTCAACTCATCTTCGACAAAGGAGGCAACAGTAAAGACAGTCTCTTCAGCAAATGGTGTTGGGAAAACTGGATAGCAGCATGTAAATCAGTGAAGCTAGAACACTCCCTTACACCATACACAAAAATAAACTCAAAATGGATCAAAGACTTAAACATAAGACAAGATACAATAAACCTCCTAGAAGAAAATATAGGCAAAACATTATCTGACATACATCTCAAAAATATTCTCCTAGGACAGTCTACCCAAGCAATAGAAATAAAAGCAAGAATAAATAAATGGGACCTAATGAAACTTAAAAGCTTCTGCACAGCAAAGGAAACCATAAGTAAAACAAAAAGACAACCTACGGAATAGGAAAAAATTTTTGCAAAAGGCTTGATCTCCAGAATATATAAGCAGCTCATATGACTTAATAAGAAAAACACAAGCAACCCAATCCAAAAATGGGCAGAAGACCTAAACAAGCAATTCTCTAAGGAAGAAATACAAATGATCAATAGGCATGTGAAAAAATGCTCAATATCACTAATTATCAGAGAAACGCAAATCAAAACTACAATGAGGTATCACCTCACTCCAGTCAGAATGGCCATCATTCAAAAGTCCACAAATGACAAATGCTGGAGAGGCTGTGGAGAAAAAGGAACCCTCCTACACTGCTGGTGGAAATGTAGTTTGGTGCAGCCACTGTGGAAAACAGTATGGAGATTCCTCAAAAGACTAGGAATAGACATACCATATGACCCAGGAATCCCGCTCCTGGGCATATATCCAGAAGGAACCCTACTTCAAAATGACACCTGCACCCCAACGTTCACAGCAGCACTATTTACAATGCCAAGACATGGAAACAGCCTAAATGTCCATCAACAGACTGGATAAAGAAGCTGTGGTGTATTTATACAATGGAATATCATTCAGCCATAAAAACCGACAACATAATGCCATTTGCAGCAACATGGATGTTCCTGGAGAATGTCATTCTAAGTGAAGTAAGCCAGAAAGAGAAAGAAAAATACCGTATGAGATCGTTCATATGTGGAATCTAAACAAACAAACAAAAAACCCAAAACATAAATACAAAACAGAAACAGACTTATAGACATAGAATACAAACTTGTGGTTGCCAAGGGGGTGAGAGGTAGGGAAGGGACAGACTGGGATTTCAAAATGTAGTATAGATAAATAAGATTATATTGTATAGCACAGGGAAATATATACAAGATCTTATGGTAGCTCACAGAGAAAAAAATATGACAATGAATATATACATGTTCACGTATAACTGAAAAATTGTGCTCTACACTGGAATTTGACGCAACATTGTGAAATGATTATAACTCAATAAAAAATGTTAAAAAAAAAAAGAATACATGATGCAGGGCTTTTCAGAATAGCCAATTTCTGTTACACAAACCAAATTCAAAGGGCTTACATATGGGATACACATTCTCTATTACATCCTAAATGTGTTCTACGTCATGAGAAAAAAAAAATCTTTTTTTTAAAAAACAGTCTATAGCCTTTCATTTCTCAACCTAACTAGTTATGATATGTTCTCTCTTCTCTCTCTCTCTCCATTTCATTCAGTTTGGCTAATATAACCCTAACTCAAGGATCTTGCTTGCTTGCCCATTACCAATCTAACTCCTGAGGCAAAGGGCCACAGTAACTGGTTAAATTGGAGGGGCTCCTATAGGCTGATGCTGGAGCTCCATAATATCCTCAGCCATGGATATTTTAATTGGCCAACAACCTGATACCCAATTAACAACATACATCCGAATCAGTCCGTTTGATTTAAAGCCTATTTGTAACAGACCTCTCTTATCCCCATCTAGCAAAATTTTAGGCTGTAGGAATCTTAGATTTGACACCCTTAATCAGAGATTTAATTATGCAAGTTGTGCACTGGCTTCCATGTCCTCTGGCTTCCAGTTGGCTTTGCCCAATGGAGACATTAGCAGAAAATTCAAAGATTAGGACGGGAGTAGTATGGAATATTTGTCCCACTGGCATCTCCCTGCTGGTTGCTGTGGGTTGGTTGTGGCCCTCTGCCAGGGCTACAGCTCCTGTCAGGCGACCCTCGTACTCTTTTGGGGTTCTAACTTCTCTCTCCCCTTATCCCTTCATTTTTCTTTCTTCTGCTGCTGGCCCTACAGATTAGTCTATCCCTAGTTGGTTTCCTAAATCCTGCCCTTACCTCCATGAACAGTCCTTGTATTAAACTCTCTTCAAAGCCTCTTTTGAATGTACTTTATGACTCGTACTGAAATTTGATTGATACGATACTCTTCAGGTAACTATCCATTCTTTTTGTTTTCTTTTATCCATTGTGGAAATTATTTTCATACTCTGGTTATTAACCTTTTGTCAGCTGGCTTTGAACTGAGTTTATAGTATTTTTTGTGGTACAGATACATATACAAAATTTAAGGTTGTAGATATATTAAATATTTCCCATTTTGTACTTTAAGAAATTCTTCTTTACCCCGATTTGATAAAAAAAAATTTCCTATAATTCTTTTTAGAGTTATAAATTTATTTTCTATATAAAAATAAAATATAATTAAATTAAACATTTTAGTTTGCTTTCCATCTTTTTAGCTACTTGTTTTAGAACCGTTTATTGAACAAACCATCCATTTCCAGTGTTTTACAAGGACCAGATAAACCTTACATTTCTGTAGTTACCAATTTTTTTCGCCTTAATCAGACTTAACTGTTTTTCTATCACTTGTAATAAAAACAGTGTTGGCTTATATTGAGCATATAATATGCTTTAAAATGAGAAGAAAGTAAAGACAGGTAAGGCCCAACAAATTAGTAAAAATAATTATAAATAAATAAATCAGATGATTAAGGACTCAGGCGTCTCTATGAGAACAAAGATTCCATTAGGTGGGGGAATAGCAGTGAAAGCAGTAGGCAAAGAAAACAACATATTTCTAAAAAAATTTGCAAAGCAGCAATTCTGAAAGATAACAAAATCCAGTGTGTGTTCATGGGACTTGGTTGTTCAGACTTCATGAAGATGAAGGTTGATGGGATTGAAGAGGGCAGGAATGTTAAGGTGAATATATTCATAAATATCTCCAGCCTGATGTTGACATCACTCAGGATAAGTATCAGAAATAGCCAGCTATTTATCCTACTACTTAAGAATACACATGAACTTTAATCCATGCCAATTTTGTAATTAATAAATAAGGTAAAAAGATATACATTTTCAATGACTAACAGGGTTATTGAAATCCATGTATATCTCCGTTTTTTTCTCCCAGATTTAAACATGAGAGAAAAGGTACAACTCCAAAAAAATTTTTTAGAATATCTAGTAAAGATGAATAAAGAAATAATGGAATTTTAAGTACAATAATAAATAGCACTTATTGAGTACCTAATCTGCTTCATTTACTATATAATTTTACCTTTACATTGATTAGCTTATCCAGTATTGTAGGTTGTAGGGCAAGGAATCAAATCTAAAACTGATAAACCACTAATGCATCTCTCCAATACCTTTTCTACATACCTATCTCATCTGCACTAAAAATTTATAATTAAAATTAAAAATAAAAACTTACAGAATGAGCTTAATACAATGTGATAAAGAAAATTTCAGTTATTAAAATTTATTTTCATATTGCCTTACAAACTTCTTTTACTCAGTAGCACATCACAACAAGTTATAACATTACCAAACATATTTACAGTGAAGTTTTTTTTTTTTCATATTAAACCTCTATTGAACTTTTCTCTAATTAATTAAAAATCTCATCAGGAGATAATGGTTACTTTGACACAGTGTCTTTCAAAATATATTCTTGAAACTCCATTTGTTATATATTCTAATATCAAATAAGAAGAGTTTAGAATACAGATAAAAGGGTTTAATTAGTCAACAGTGATTAATTACACATTTATCCAAAGTGAGATTCCAATTCTCTTCATTCCCTTGGCTTGATGCCGTATTTTGTTTGTTTAGTGAGAACTCAATCTTCTGTGAAGTTTATGAAGAATTTAAAATTCTGGCATTTAGATACATACATTTATTCTGATAACTGGCAATGACAGTAACCATCCAGATTCTATATTATCTGGGTAGAGATTTTTTTTTTACTACTACTTAATCCTTTTCTAAAATACATTTGAAGAGGATTATGACCTAAATTATGTCAGCTAGTTGCTCTTTTACATAGATGTTTGGTAAGTTTAAATAGATAAATTTAGAGCATTTTTCCACAAGGCAGTCTAACTTAAGGCATAAAAACGTCTCCCCAAAATATGAAGGGATTCCTTTTGACTTAATTTTAAATAATTACTGCATAGGTAAAGAAATTGCTAATAACACAAACAATAATTGACTGAAAACCAGAAAGACTTTGTGCATAAAGGTTGTTATTCTGCTGTTAGGTATTTAATCTCACAGCAATTAATATCACATTTGTTTAACACTGTTCATGTTCTGCTTAAGAACTTAAAGTTTCCCAAGTGACTTTCTCCCTAAATATGTTTCAGGAAGCATTTTCCCTAGATATTTTAGACAGTTGGTTTCCAAATTAGTTTTCATTTTTAATCAGTTTCTGCTTATAAAGTTTGACTTAACTATATTCATTTATATCATTCCTCTTTCTTTAATGGTGTTCAAAATTCAATTAATTTTATTTAAGCTTGTTAACGTAGATATGAGATAAAAGTTGAGATGACTCATAATTTAGAGTTAATCCTCTACTTAGCTCTTGTTGAGTCAATATGCTGTTAACTACTTTCCTATTTTAGTTTTCCAATTTTCTGACATTTTAGTCTAGGCATAAGTATATACATTAGTTTATTAGAGCTGCTGTAACTAATTATCATAACTTGATGGCTTAAAAAAAAATAGAAATTTATCCTCTTACCGTTCTAGAGACCAGAAGTCCAAAATCAGTGCTGACAGGATGGGTTGCCTCTTGAAGTTCTGAGGGAGAATCTGTCTATGATTTTCTCCTAGCTTCTGGTTACTGCAGGAATCCTTGGCACTCTTGGCTTGTGGACACACCACTCCAGTCTCTGCCTCCATCTTCATATGGCTTCATCTCTTGTATCTGTCATAAAGACATATTTTATTGGATTTAGGTTCCACCTGGGTTATTCAAGATGCTCTCATTTTGGGACTCTTAATGTAATTATATCTATGACAACCCTTTTTTCAAATGAATTCACAATCACAGGTATTGGGCATTAGGGTTAGGGCACATCTTTTTGGGGGGGCCACAATTCAACCCACTACAGTATGTTTTATTACATATTATTTTAAACTAATTTTTCAAATAAAATAAGGTATCAAAGATCAAACATATTACTGTGTGGTGCTAAAAAAAAAAACCCTATTTTTACTAGGGTGCTTTCCTCTATCAACTCTATACATGAATCACCAACCAAATCAACTTTTCCTAATTGATATTTCCATAGTTACACTCACAAAATTATTTCAGATATTTTTTGAGTAGTAGTTTGCTAGTTGATCACCACCTAATCATTAGTCATTTTCTGATTACTTTGATTAAGGTGTAATGTGATCAAAATAACCACCCCAGAAGTAACATCCTCTTTAAAAGCAGAGAACATGACCACATTTCCATTCTTTTTCACAAATCAATAAAACACTAATCCAGTACTTAGATTATTCTCAGTGACTATTTATCCCTATGCAGAGTTGAATTATCATCCAACTCTATTCAACCAATAATGTATATTTTGACACTAATTCATGTTATTAGCTATTTCCTGATTTCTGGATACAGAATTTAGAACTATTTTACTTCAATTACTCATCTACAAACAGACTTATAGACATAGAATACAAACTGGTGGTTGCCAGGGGGAAGGATGGTGGGAAGGGACAGACTGGGAGTTTGAAATTTATAGATACTGACAGGCATATGTAGAATATATAAACAAGATTATACTGTATAGCACAGGGAAATATATACAAGATCTTGTGATAGCTCACAGTGAAAAAGAATGCGACAATGAATATATGTATGTTCATGTATAACTGAAAAATTGTGCTCTACACTGGAAATTGACATGACTGTAAACTGACTATAACTCAATAAAAAAATAATGTTTAAAAAAAAAAGAGTGAACCCTAATGTAAACTATGGACTTTGGTTGATAATAATGCATCCCTGTTGGTTCATCAATTGTACCAAATATGCCACACTGATGAGGGATGTTGAAGGTAGGGGAATATATATGTGTGGGTGGGGAGGGCTATGTGGGAACTCTGTATTTTCTGCTCAATTCTGCTGTAAACCTGAAACTGCTCTAAAAAAAATAAAGTCTATTAAAAAAAATTACTCATCTATGAGAATAATATGTCCCTTTTGTAGACCAACCAAAGAACTGAAGACATAATTTTTTTTTAATGTGGCATCCAAATAATAAATTAATATAGCTTGAAAATTAAACCCCTGAAAAAAAAGTCAAGTTATGCTTTGGATGCTCCATAGACAGACAACAAATTTGTTGAGCCTGAAATGTGATGCTTAGTATTCCCAAAGGTATAGTGACATTAAAGTTAAAGCAGAGGACTTTGGAGAAGCAAGTGCTAACTCACAATCTAAGAAAGCACTTAAATTAAAGGCAGGTATGAGGAAAGTAAACTGACCACTCAGTATGCAAAACACATTTATTTGGCAAAAGAGCATGAATGTGAATTCATTTGTGTGTGTGTGGATTTTTTTTCTATTACTGTTCACACTGCTTTTAGTCAATAGAAAAGAAAGAAAGAAAGAAAGAAAGAAAGAAAGAAAGAAAGAAAGAAAGAAAGAAAAGAAGAAGGAAAGAGAGGGAGAGAGAGAGGGAGGGAGGGAGGAAGGAAGGAAGGAAGGAAGGAAGGAAGGAAGGAAGAAAAGAATTCAACCTGCCAATTCATTTATCCACACAAAACAAGGGAAATTTGACTGTTTTCGATATCATTGACAAATGGATTGGTTGTTTTACCTTCAATTAGTCAAACCCATTGAAATTTCTAATTTATTCTTCAAGGTGAAACCATAGATTGGCTTTGGTTATCAATAAAGCTTTTACTGATCCATGTAAAAATCTGAAAAAAAAAATAAGGAATAAAATAAGCTTTTCATAAAGCAGATTTTTTTTTCAGTAAAAGAGTACTCTTTACTCTGAGTTTGGGCTCACTGTTTTGATGTTAAAGTATCTTTTTCAATGAAAAGGTGATGAGAATAGATAGTGGTTGTATTAACGGTGGTGGGTAGTTTCTTGTGACATTCCTTGGCAAAAGTACTGACTCTTTCCTATTCTTTTTAATTTTGAATTTTTTATTCAAACATAAAATATAAGAATCATTGACTTGGATCACAAAAATTTTAAGTCTAAAGTGTTAAGAAATTATTATACTTACCTCCTACAATTGGTATGAGGATTATTGAGTTTATACCTATTATTTGCTTAGAATAAAAATTGGCACATAATAAGCACTACATGTGTTTGTATTTATTATTACCATTATGAATACTAGAAAGGTTGAAAACCACTAGTATATCGTTGGATTTTCTCATTGAAATGCATATTACCAAGTGTTTTTTCATTTTTCTTTCTGTTTTTAAAGCACCCAGGAAAATTCTGTGGCATTGGCTATTATAATTTGTGTTTGAACATAACTAAATAATAAAAATCCAGGAGAAAACTTTAGGGAGATTGTTATAAAGTTAAGGGCTTCCATTATTTAACAGATCAAATTTAATGTATTAGTTAGCAAAATAATTACTTTAAAAACAATAAATATGAATGCAGTAGTGTGAGTTTATGGCTCTTAAGGCAGGTCCAATTTCTTGAAATAAAATATATACTTAAAAACAGAATTGGCTCAGCTATACATTAAAGTGAAACAGCATAGTGCCTCTGGCTCTGTGCACTCTAATCACCTTGGCTTCTATGAAAAGATAATTGAATTTCTTATCTAAATATTGGATATTCCTTACCAACTAACTGAAAGTCCAAGTTCTTTTCTGGATAAAACTTTAAATCATCAGGTATGATCCTGGGTTAATGACTCAAAGGACCACTATAAATTATATATTAAAATAACTTTCAGATGATCTCAGTTAGTCTTAAACTGTGGATGGGAAAATCCATATTACAAAATCAAGAAATGGTTGGAAAGTTAATGTCTAAATTAGAATTGACTGCTTCTCAATTCCAAGCTGAGAGTCACCAAATTTTAACCGTCGTGAGATTACTTAATTTGGAGTAACTTATACCCTGAAATTGTTATTTTAAAATCTTAGATGATGTAGTTTAGATTTTATAACCCTCAATATCCCATACATTTCTATTTCCAGATGTGTGAATAAATGAAGACCACCCAAAGGAGAATGAGCAAAGGTTTTTTTATTGAGAGCTTGCTATAGCAAGGGAGTCCAGTCCACAACTATCGCTTGCATTTGGCAGGGATTCAAAGGCAGTCAAGGAAGTATAAAGCTTCTAAAGTAGAAAAAAGGGAAGCCTTCATGTATACCCTGATTAGAAGCTGTTAGCAGGAGGAACCTGGAGACAGGCTAACCAGAAGCAGGGGACCCTATGTGATTGGTTAGGGAAGCATGTTTGGTTTTCTTTGGTTGGTCGAAACTTAGAAGCAGGGCAAAAATTAGGGAAGCTGGCAGTTATTGATCAAGTTTTTGCCTTTGGGGGCTGATTGCTATGGAAGCCATGGTTTGGCTTCCCCTCCTGGCTGCTACTGAGGTTGTGGATCAGATTTCTACATTTTATTTATGGCTTGGCCATTTGCCATTTGTATATTCAGTCTCTCACAGATATATACATATTTCATTATAAAATCATTTCTACTTAAGGTCCAGTACTAATCTGCAGTAAAAGCTATTTTTAATTTATTAGAACCCTGTGATATTTATTTATATCTTGCCTGCCAATTAAAGTGTAATGTAAGTTATGAATTTTCTCTTAAAGTAGATCAAGTTCCTCAAATATAACTCAAAAGATTTTCTTCCAATATCTCAAAATAAAAAGCCAAGGTTGTTAAAGCAGTCAACAAATACAAGCATACCTCAGAGACATTCCAAGTTCAGTTCCAGATCACCACAATAAAGTAAATATTGCAATAAAGCAGGTCACATGGATTTTTTGGTTTCCCAGTGCATGTACAATTTAAGTTTGCACCATACTGTAGTCTACTGAGTGTGCAATAGCATTACGTCTAAAAAGCAGGGCACATACCTTCATTTAAAAATACTCTATGGCTAAAAGATGCTAACCATTATCTGACAATGCAGGGTCACCAGAAGATTTCAGTTTGTAAAAAACACAGTATCTGTGAAGCACAATAAAGCAAAGTACAATTAAAAAACATATGCCTGAATTTAAATATTTAAATCACGGTTCAGAAAGTCATCATTCAAAATATAATGACGCTAGCTTTATTGCCCCAAATTAGTAATTCTTTGCATCTCATTCACCTCTGATTACAAATTCATATACTTAGGACAGGGTTCTTCATACTGTGACTCCAGGTTAGAACAATGACCCTGATTAGATCACTGACCTCCTGAGCTCTTGGCCCTCTCGAGCTGCTGAGCTACTACCAACATTCTGGCGTCAGCAAAAAAGACCTGTGTGCCTTATAAAGCTCTAAAATTCAAATGGCTTTACCTTCCAGTATTTATTTATTTAAAGGTATTCTAGGATATTTACATGTTGATCTCCTCAACAAAGAATAAGATGATTTGGGGATCATATGTGAGCAGTACTAAAGTTACTTTTGTTAGAATAAATAACTAAAATTTCAAAGCAACATAAATCAATAAATATAGCAAAGGCACAGAGTGGTGAAATGTATATATTAAATTCAGTCACATTTCAAAAGCACATCCTGATACCAGAAATGTAGATGAAAGTAACTTCTAAGCTAAATGTTGACACCAAAAAACATAATATTAAAATTAAACCGAGGAATAAAGTAAAAGAATAATCAAGAGTTCATGTTTCTGGGGTTTTTTTTAATTCATAAAACTTTCATTCCACTTGCATTAATTTAATATACATGTTTTTAACAATTGTGCTTGGATTGTTCATAAAGATTTCATAGGACATTAAAGAAAACTAGCCACCATCTCAAGTTATTTCACTGTTCACTGTTTTTACAGAACACGCATGTTAGATAAGTTTCAAAGAAATCACAAAAGCAAAAAACATTTTTTGCTTTTTGGGGTCTTTTACTTTTTTGCTTGATATACATGAAGTAATGGATATCAAGCGATTCATTTTAACGCATCTTTACTTGTACATTTGCGCTTAAGTTGCTTAAAATATTTAAATGCAAATAAAATGAGTGTTGTAAAGAAAATGAAAGCAAACAACAGGTAACTTTACAAATAATGGAATACAAATCATTTCTGCCCAATGTAATATTGAAATCTTGGGTTAAATCTATTTCACCTGCCTTTACTAAGGTTGTTTGAAGATTTGTAGTCCTCCAAGCAGCATGTAGTGCAAACAATGTTCACCCAAGCTGTTTTCCAGGAACTTGGAGTCAATTGTGTCTAGTACAAGCTGAGTGTCAGCTGTGTCTAGTTCTAGTTGAGCTGGTTAAGACTGGATAGGAATACCAACTCTCCCACTGGGCACGTACAAGTGTCCACCCAGTGACCTTTTGAATGTGCAGAGGCCTGAAGCTGAGTTACGTCTGTGCAGAACAATGATTATCACTTTTTTCCAATCACATTTCCCCATGCTCCTCATGCTTCAGACCACCCTTCTTCTTTATTCTTTATATCACAAATATCCCATGCCCTTTGCCTTTGAGGAGGCAGATTCAAGACCTGCCTTCCCACCTCCTCACTTGTATGCCTTGCAAATGAACCCTCTCTTTGCTGCAAACCTCAGTGTCCTAGCATTTTGGCTTGCTGTGCATCAGGCAAAATGAACTTGGTTTGGTAACAATATCCATGTGGATTTTATTTTCACAACAGTCTTGTAAGTGCTCCAAGCCTTAAAGTGCCCACAGTAACTGTATCTTTGACAGGAACCAATTATCTCTCCTATCTCACATCAGGACAATCCAATATGTAGGCAGTTTTCTTTGCTTAAACGTGGAAGTAGTTTTAACATAAGCCCTTGCAAAGCCACACTGTAGCAAAAGTACTATGTATAAAAATTCCACATCCCCATATTGGACACCTCAAGATGAAAATAACTCTCAACAAAGTGGTTATAGAGGGAATATACCTCAACATAATAAAGGCCATATTTGAGAAGCCTACAGCTAACATCATATCAATGGTGAAAAGCTAAAAGCTTTTCATCTGGGATCAGGAACAAGACAAGGATGCTCACTCTCATCACTCTTATTCAATATAGTATTAGAAGTCCTAGCCACAGCAGTTGGACAAAAAAATAAATAAATAAAAGACATCCAAATTAGAAAATAAGTAAAATTGTCACTATTTGCAAATGACATGATAATTATATGTTGAAAACCCTAAAGACTCCACCAAAAAATATTTAGAACTAATAAACAAATTCAGTAAAATTGAAGGATACAAAATCACTTGCATCTCTCTATACTAATAACAAACTATCAGAAAGAGAAATTAAGAAAACAATCCCATTTTAAATTGCATCAAAAAGAAAAAAAATACCTAGAAATAAATTGAACCAAAGAGGTAAAAGACCTGTACTCAAAAAACTAGGACATTGATGAAACAAATTGAGGCCAACACAAACAAATGGAAAGCTACTCCATGTTCATGGACTATAGGAATTAACATTGTTAAGATGGTCATCTTACCCAAAGCAATTTACAGATTCAATGCAATCTCTGTTAAAATTCCAATGGCATTTTTCACAGAAATAGTACACACAATCTGAAAAACTTTATAGAACCACAAAAGACCCCGAATAGCCACACAATCTTGAGAAAGAACAAAGCTGGAGGTATCATGTTCTGTGATTTCAAACTACATGACAAAGCTATATTACTGAAAAGAGTATGGCACTGGCATAAAAACAGACACATAGGTCGATGGAATGGAATAGAAATACTCAATTAATTTATGGCAAAGGAGCCAAAAATATACAACAGGGAAAGAACAATCTCTTCAATAAGTGGTGTTTGGAAAACTGGACAGTCACATGCAAAAGAATGAAACTGGACCACTATCTTAGGCTATATACAAGAATCAATTTAGAACTCAAAGTGGATTAAAGGCTTGAATATAAGACCTGAAACTACAAAAAACTCCTAGAAAAAAAACATAGGCCATAATCTCCTTGACACTGGTCTTGGTGACGATTTTTTAAATTTAATACCAGAAGGAAAAACAACAAAGGTAAAAATAAACTAGTGGAATTACAACAAACTAAAAGGCCCTTGCATAGCAAAAGAAACCATGAACAAAATGAAAAGGCAACCAATGGAATTGAAAAAAAATATTTACAAATCATATATCTGATAAAGGGTTAATATCCAAAATATATAAAGAGATCATACAACTCAACAGCAAAAAAGACAAATAATATGATTAAGAAATGGGCAGGGGGAGGGAACAGCTCAGTGGCAGAGTGTGTGCTTAGCATGTATGAGGTCCTGGGTTCAACCCCCAGTACCTCCAACAAATAAATAAATAAAAATAAATAAAAATAATTACCCCCCCAGAGAAAGAAAGAAAGAAAGAAATGGGCAGAGGATCTGAATAGGTATTTTCCAAAGAAGGTGTAGAAATGGCCGATAGGTACATGAAAATGTAGTCAACATCACTAACCATCAGGGAAATGCAAAATAAAATCACAGTGAGATATCACCTGACACCTGTCAGAGTGATTATTATCAAAAAGTCAAGAAATAGCAAGTGTTCATGAGGATGTGAAGAAAAGGAAACTTTGTGCTCTGTTGGTGGGAATGTAAACTAGTGTAGCTACTAGGGAAAACAGTATGGAGTTTCCTCAAAAAATTAAAAATGGAACTACCATATGATCCAGAAATTTCCCTTCTGGATATTTATCCAAAGGAAACAAAACACTAACTTGAAAAGTTATGTGCACCCCCATGTTCATGCATCATTATTTACAATAGCCAAGACATGGACGCAAACTAAGTGTCCATCAATAGATGAATGGACAAAGAAAATATGGTACATATATACAATGGAATATTATTTAGCTATAAACAAGAAGGAAATCTTGCCATTTGCCACAACATGGATAGAACTCGAGGGCATTATGCTACGTGAAATAAGTCAGATAGAGAGAGACAGATATCATATAACCCCACTTATATGTAGAATCCAAGAAACAAAAAACAACAAAAAAATGAACACATAGATACAGAAAACAGGCTGGTGATTGCCACAGGTGGAGGGTGAGGATCGGTGAAATGGGTGAAAGGCATCAAAAAGTACAAACTGCCAGTCATAGGATGTAATGTACAGCATGGTGACTATAGTTAATAACACAGTATGTTAATAAAACAAGGCATACCTTGTTTTACTGCATTTGACTTTATTGCACTTCACAGATACTGCATTTTTTCCAAAAATGTAGGTTTGTTGCAATCTTGCACTGTCAGATGATAGTTAGCATTTTTAGGAATAAAGTATGTTTTAATTAAGGCATGTACATTATTTTTTTAGACATAATGCTATTGCACACTTAATACATTAGAGTATAGTGTAAACATAACTTTTACATGCACCAGGAAACAAAAAATTTGTGTGACTCACTTTAATGTAATGTTCACTTTATTGCAGCAGTCAGGAACCGAACCCACAATTATCTCTGAAGTATGCCTGTATTAGACATTTGAAAGTTCCTAAGAGAGTAGATCTTAAAAGTTCTCATCACAAGAAAAAAAAATTAACTATATGTGGTAATGGATGTCAACCAGACTTAATTATTTCACAATACATACACATATCAAATCACTATATTGTACATGTGAAACTAATGTTTATGTGTCAATTACATCTCAATAAGAAAAACAATCTAATTGACAGTAGGTAATAGAAGTTCAAAACCTACATGAAGAAACAAAAAAAAAATCTTATTAAAGCAAGATAAAAATATCTTGTTAAAACAAGAGCTGAATAAATGGAAAAACAAATCTAGTTTGAATGTAAAATAAACAAGAGAAAAAGAAAGAAAGGAAAGAGGAGGGGGAAGCAGATACATTTCTAAATGTTGACTGGGTCTATTTCCCTAACATTAAACATAAAAACTTTATGGGAAGAAAATAGAAGTTCAAATAAAAGTAACATATACTTGTCATAAAAACAAAACAAAACAAAACAAAAAAACGAAACTATTGTGGGGTAGTATGGATAACAAATGGTCCAATGTGTAAATTTCAGGATGAGACACACAAAAGTTGGGAGGTTGGTTAATTTCCTCCTCCTCCTCCTGCTTCAGCTTTGTGCACCTGGGTATCTGAATCCCCAGTGTTCTCCTTACTTGCTACAAATAATAAATCCTTCCTTCTTCTGATCTTTGGCTTGGTTGCATTTTTTGGCTTGACATTCACCAAGAGTTAAACCTCATTTTTAGGTAACACTTCCTCAGCATTTCTATATGAATTTTAAAATCAGCTTGGCAATTTCTGCCGAAAACAAATCTCCTGCTAGGATTTTTATTGTGATTTTGTTGAATCTATAGAGCAATTTGGTGAAAATTGACATCCTAACAATACTGATCTTTCTGGCCATGAATATGGTGTATCTCTCTATTTTCTTTAATTCCTCTTAGTAACATATTATAGTTTTAATGCATATATCTTACACATTGTCAGATTTATCTGTAAGTGTTTACTAACTTTGATGTTATAAGTAGCATAGTTTTTAATTTCAGTGTGTGGATTTTTGTTGCTAATATATCAAAATACAATTATGTTTATGTATTGATCTTGTTCCTGCAAACCTAATAAACTTATTTAATACCTGAAATATAAAGCTGAATAGAAGTAGTGACAGACATCCTTGATTTATTCCTGATCATAGGGGAGAAGCATTCAGTCTTTCATCATGATGTATTATGTTAGCAGTAGGAGTTTTCTAGATGTCTTTAACAAGTTGAAATAAGTTTCCTTCTATTCCTAGTTTGCTGATAGTTTTATCAGCAATGGAGGCTGGATTTTGTCTATTGCATTTTTGTGTATCTGTTGGGATAATCATGTATTTTTTTCTTAATGTTGATTAGTTATCAAATGTGCAAACAATCTTTCTTTCTTGGATAAATTCCTCTTGGTCATGATACATTCCACTTACGTCTATTACTGGATTTGATTTACTAACTTTTATTAAGGATTTTTTTTACATCTATGTTCTGAAGGGATATTGAGTAGTTGTGGGTTTTTTTTAGTCTAGTGTTTTGTTTTGTTTTGTTTTGTTTTTCGTTTTGGTATCATGATAATGCTGACCTCATCAAAGAAGTTGGGTAATGTTCAATCCTCTTCAGTTTTCTAGGGGAGTTCATGTAGAAATGATATTATTTGTTCCTTAAATGTTTGGTAGAATTTCCTGGTATTTTCTTTGTGTTAAGACTTTTCAATGCAAATTCAATTATTTAATAGATTTATATCTATTTTATACACACACACACATACACAAACACACACACACATACACAAACACTAATGGCTTTTGAGATTAGTTTTTCTTGAGTGAGCCTTGATAGTTTATGTTATTCATGAAATCTATTTTCTCTAAGTAGTCAAATATGTTGGCATAAAGTTGTTTGTAATATGTCCTAAATATACAGAATCTGTAGTGATGTTGTCTCTCTTATTCCTAATTTGTAATTTCTTTTTTCCTGGTCAATCTGGGTAGATGTTTATCCATATTATCAGTCTTTTCAGACAACCAGCTTTTGGTTACATCATTTTGTCCTGTCTTGTATTTGTTTCAGGCATCCTATTAAGTCCTTACTAATCCATCTTGACCAGACATAGGGTGCTAGTATGTGTGTTTTATAACTGATTCAAATCCTTTCTTGATAAAGTCAGAAAATAAATTTATACCCACTCAACATATTCTCTCTCTGTCACACACACACACACACACACACACACACACATACACACACATAAATGAATGAAACCTAAATAACAATTCTCCCCATGTAATGTCCTTTTTTCCTCTCTCATCCAGTTTAAGGCTCTAATGCTAACTCTAATTACTCCTAGGTCTCTGAAGCTTACTTGTCCTATCCATCTCAATCTAATACCATATTCTGTTACCTCACTTTCCATTTGCCCTCAGAATACATATTAATAGATGTTCTTCACCGTAGACTATTGTTTAAGGCAGAAACAAGCGTCATACCCCTTACATCTGTCATTTCCCAGAGCCAATGTTTTCTTAATCTGCCCTGTCCCACTTCCCCCATAGCCTGGCCCAAATAAGCCTACCCTAACTGCAAGAATTTTGATAATATTAACAAACTATAATGGGAAATATATATTAGGAAATTCTTTAATTCTGAGAGAAGAGCACATACACAATTTAGGGGGGGCAGGAAGAGAAGGTATGAGAAGACAACCTCAAGGGCAAAAACGCAGAAATAGTATTTTTCAACTAATGACAATATAATTTAATGTAACTTTTTATTCTCCATAAGTAACATTACTAACATAATTTTTAAATGTCAAACTTCTGGTGGAAAAGTTATGTGATGCTATTAAAATCAAAAGAAGAACATGTTCGTGCTCATGATTCATATTCTCTGAAGGAAAACTGACTTTGAAAAATATGAGATTTTACAAAATTGCTGCTATATTGTTGGATTCTTAATGGGAGAATATTCATGTTTTATCTGAAAGCTTTCTTTGAAATAAGAGTTTGTTTGTTTGTTTGTTTGTTTTTTAACACTTAAGGCACATTTAAGTCCTTGCCTTCTCCATTGATGAGTTTCTAGATTTGGTCGTCCTTTTCTAGGTACAGGAGAGGGAGAAGTCTTTACAAACGCAAATATTTCTTACAAAAGGGTGACTCCTACTTGCTTTTCAGAGCCCTTCCCTCATCTGTCGTTTCTCAGAAAATAACCAGCTTAAAATAATTAACATGTCAAAGAGACTTATTTTAGGGTGGTAAATTTCCCTCCCCTGCAGAACATATGTCTTTCTATTTCAGAATTTGTTTGATTCTGTAATATATATTTTATTTTTGTTTTTAAGTAGTGAGAAATGTCTCCTCAACTAGATTACAACCTATTTAAAGGTAGGAAACATGTTTATTTTCATCTTTACCCTTAAGCTCTGGCAGGGTGTCTGGCCTATTTTTAGAGACTCAATATCTACTGAGTTCATGAATGAATTAGAGGATGAATAAACAAAATAATAAATGGATTTAATACCAATGAAGAGATCTGATGGCTTCACAGAAATCCAATAGTCACATCTCTATTTATATAAGCACATTGTTTTTCAGGATTCA
The DNA here is from genome assembly GCF_009834535.1 of Camelus ferus. NCBI lineage: Eukaryota > Metazoa > Chordata > Mammalia > Artiodactyla > Camelidae > Camelus > Camelus ferus. Next base: position 47,428,669 of record NC_045701.1, read on the forward strand.
TTTTCTTTTTAGATATTATACATATATGATATATGATAAATATATATATAAATAATTAACTATCTCAGAGATACTGTTAATTAGAACTCATTTCTTCCTTCCTAATCCAGTCCATGACTTAGCTCCTAACTTATCCAGGGTGAAGAGGCATTGACTCTAAAACAAATGTTTCTGGGATTCTATGACCAAATTTTAGCTTTGAGACTATTCTTAGAAAATGGTGGTTGAGAATCCAAACATCAAGCCATTTTATTTATGTCATTTTTCAAATTAATGGCATTGTCTCTGCTACATATTAAAAAGTATTCATGGTATCTTCTATTATTTCAATTATTTCATATTCTTACATGCACAGCAAAACTTATTTCCCAGTGAGACAGGAGGGAAGGGGGCAGGGCACAACCATTAAAACAATGGCATAGTCATTGAGGACACTAGAGAGGTTAGAACCAATATGGCAGAAGATTTAACCTCCAATAGACCTTGAGCCTCATTATAGGCTCATTGTAATACATTAGCATGCTAAATGACACACCCATAGGCACCCTGACAATTCCCAAAATGACCAAGGGAGCCCAATACCTGGAAATCCCTGCCCCTTCCCCAAAATAACTGGAATAATCCTCCCACTTGTTAGCATATGAAATTACCAAGCCCATAAAAACTAATCAACCCCACACCCAGGGGCCTTTGCCTTGTGAAATGACCCTCTCTCTGCCTATGGAATGTGTACCACCTAAGCCTCTCTCACATTCCCAGAGGACCCCATGCTCCAGGGCCGCTCTCCCTTCTAAGACTGACTGCACTCTGTCTACAGAGTGTGTATTTCTCTGAATAAACTCGCTTTCACTTTACTATGGCTTGCTTTTAAATTCTTTCCTGTGCAAAGCCAAAGACCCTCACTTGACGGGGAGCAGCCCTGGGACTTGCCAGAGACCTGGGACATGACCATCCTCTTATGCCCCATTTTCCTGCAACACCAGCCCCCCTGCATCTAGAGGCCATCATATGAACAGTTCTCAGCAATAGAATGTGAGCAGATGGGACACATGACTTGCAGCCTAAGGAAGGTCAGGTGTGCCTTCTCTGCGGTGTGGTTTATTCCACACAGTTGGAATAAACCCCAAGACAACAAGGTTGCAAGATGGAAGGGTTTGGGCCTCTTAGCCCCTACCTGAAAAGGAACTGCATAGGACAGAGGCCCAACTACAACTTGCCGTAGCCTTACTGTAGTAAATCTTTATTTATAGCCACTGAGATTAGAGTTCAACTTTTTTCCCTCTTAGCATAGCTAAAGCTACCCTGTTCAATAAGTTTAAAACTCACTAAAATTAAACAATCTCTGCTGTTGGAATAGCTATAATTGTGATGACTATAAAGGAATACATTCCTTTATTTTTCAATCATACTTGTGATTTAATAACAATTTAACTCAATGTCATAGCTTAAAACTTGTTCAAATTGTTTATTTTTTTAAAAAGCTATATCATTACATTTTATCTTTTTAATTGGAAATAAAGGCAAAAGGCAAAATTGCAATGGAATAATAATTACTAAAAGGTCTCTACAGGGAAAACATTTTCTAAGGGAGGAAAAAACATCATTTGGGGTAATGTTATTCTCACCACTCTTCCTTCACTGTTGCCTCAGTATTATAAATATTAGTGACACTGACTGAGCTTCTTGCCATTTTTCTACCCCTCTGGAGGTTTGCCCAATCCACAGCATTAGTGAGTGCCCTGGGAAGTTTATTGTCCAGCAGTGATAACACCTGAACTGAGCCTGTTTCCCAAGAACGTCTCATTTTGAACACAAAAACAGGTTCCTAATCCTTTCAGATGATCAGTAAATATCCACCTTCTAAAAATCTGGTCTTGATATATCTTTCAGCCAACTTTCACAAAATTCCATAATCTAAATGTGTAATATTATAACAATTCAAAACATAACGTCAAGTCAAAAATCAAAAGCTAAGTAATAAACATCTAAAATAAACACTGGTGGCACAGTTTCATTGCAACATTTTTCTTACATGGATTGGTCTAGTTTAAGAGCAGTAAAATAGTAATTATATGATCTTAATTTAAAAGTGTATTTCTTCAGAGGAACTTAAATGAATCCCTAGGTGCAATTTTATTAATTCTGTACTTAGGTCATCTTGTCTTTATTTAACTGAAAGACAATTTTAACTTCTAAAAATATAAGACAAGAAATACAGATTATACAAGATTTCCAAAGATTGAAGCTATAAGGAACAGTAATACATTTGGAGCTCTATAATCTTGCTAAAACAGGGAAATTGACTCAATGGGAAAGTAAACAAATAAGCAAGATCAATTTCAGATTCTGATCCCAAAGTAAGTTGGATGAATTTGTGTTAGTCTCTTTGATCAACATAAATGAGCATCTCTTCCTCCATAAAATGAGAGGAGTAAATCAACAAACTCTCCAGCAACAAAATCCAAATCTAGAAATAATTAAATGATTTTCTCTCTGGGTTCAAATTGAAAACAACAGAGAAGAAAATAAGTCTAACCATCTCTTGTTACTTAACCACATCTGGGAACTACAAAACAATTGTAGTGACAGTAATAACAACAATTAAAATACAGCCCTTTCCCAACACCTGCACACACCAGACTATACTTTGTCTTTTCAATGCCTTGTAGGTGTCAAAGTTACCTTCTGTAACTCCTCTACTTTTTATTTGTTTGAATTTTTATGTCTTTTCATTTTAATTTACATACGATAAATGTGCTCTTTTTTGGTGTAGAAATCTGTAAGTTTTGAGGATGTATAAAGTCTTGTAACAACTACCACAATCAAGAAGCAATAATTCCATCAGTAAAGATAACTTTGCCATGTCACCCCTTTGGGGTCAACACCTAATATACTCCCAATTTCTAGAACCTATTGCCTACTGATTTCTTCTCTGTGCTTATAGTTTTGCCTTTTCCAGAATGTTTATATTGTCAATGAAAAATTAATTAATAGTCAATCTAAGAAAGAAGGAGAATTTTATTTGAGACAACCTGAGGATTATAACCCAGGAGACAATGTTTCAGAAACCTCTGAGGACTGTCCCATCAATCAGAGATCAAAGCACAATTATACACATTTTTCCAGACAAAAGGTCATACTGCAAAGTAATAGACTGACAGTTTACATAGTCCAAATCTGCATATACAAGGTGAGTAGAGGGCCATCATGACCCCTTACAGGATTTAGAAAAAAATATTATCTCTTAAGGAGTTACCTTCTTGGCACCAAGAGAAAATTGCTCTTTTCAGATGAGCAGGCATTCCTATGTCTTCTAAGGAAGTTTGGTTAGTATATAACAGATATGCACAATGCACACTAAAGAGGGTTAGTGGTCCAAATGGGCAGAGAGAAATTTATATTCAAAGTGTATCTTATCCAGTCTTAAAAATAAGTTTATCTCAGATATATATATATATATAGAGAGAGAGAGAGAGAGAGAGAAGAGAATGAATTATATAAAATAGCCTTTTCCATCTAACTCCTTTCACTTAGTATAATTCATTTGAGATTTATCCATATTACTGGTTTATATCAATATTTTATTCCATGATAAGGATTACTTTATTGAAGGATATACTATAGTTGGTTAATCCATTCACCTGGTGCGGGAAATTGATTATCTCAGATTTGGGTAATTATAAATAAAGCTGTTCTAAACTTTCCCTATAGGCTTTGATGTACACATAAACTTTTGTTTCTCTTGGGTAAATAACTAGGAGTGGGATTCCTGAATCATATCGCACAAATAAATTTAACTTTACAATAAAACGCCCAATTGTTTTCCAAAGTAGTTGTACCATTTTGCATGCCCATCAGCAATGAATGGGCATTCCAATTGTCATCCTCATCAGGAATTGCTAATGTCAGTTTTTTTGTTGTTATATTTTGTCTTAACTATTCTAACATATTTGTAATGGTATCTCATTGTGATTTTAACTCTTGTTTCCCTAATGATGAATTATGTTGAGCATATTTTCATGTGCTTATTTGCCATCCTTATATCTTATTTGGTGAAGAGGCTATTAAAAATATTTTGCCTACTTTTGAATTGGGTGGTTTGTTTCCTTAATTTGGAATTTTGAGTGCTTTTTATATATCCTGTGACTACTTCTGAATTGTAATTACAACAGGCATGAAATCTCCTTCCAGGATCTTATCAACAAACTTATACATGGTTTAGGTGGCTTGCTTAGAATACTGTAGTAATCTGTTATAGCAATAAATCAAGTCCATGTTTTATCTAATCGTGTTTTTTTTTTCTACCTCTACTTCTTTGATGAGAATGTAGTGTACCTTTTGAAATTTTACTAATGTCTACCAAAACTTGAAAATGCACATATCCTTTGACCTGGTAATGCCAGTTCTCCATTTCTTAAATAATTAGTCAGAGTTACTCAATGTATCAAAAGTGAACTTCCTGACTTAGGATGACGTTCCTGATTAGTGTTCTGAAACTATCGTTTGATAACAAGTATTAGCAAAATTATATGCAAAGTTTGATCCATTTTTTAAATAAAAACTACACGCATGCCTATTCATTCAGTAAGTATTTACTAAGTGTCTTCTGTTTGCCAGGAACTGTGCTATTCACAGGGAATACAGAGATAAACAATCAAGTTCCCAGGAAAAAAAAAAAATTACATACAAATACATTAGGCCTTATGGATAGAAAATAAAGAAGCAATTTGAGGAACAGAAAGAGAATCATTATCATGCAAAATATGGCTCTAAAAGTCCCAAATAAATCAGTTAACATTTTTCCTTAGGGGCACCTGGATAGCAAGATAAACAAAGAACAAATTATACTATAGTGGTTAATGTGTGTGTGTGTGTGGAGGAGGGAGCAGCTGGTTCTGGAGTCACACAGAAAGACAATGGTTCAAATTCTACTTATGTCACTTTGTACCTGTGTTTAACCCCATCTATAAACTGTAGATGTTACAATTATTGTGTGAATGAATGAAATATTCCAAGTTAGGCAGCATAATGGCTGTCACATAGTAAGCACAAAATAAATATCAGCTGCTATTACTATTATTATTGCTACTACTGTAACTGTGCAGGACCCTATGGTGCCTTCCCAGGACAGATTGCCCGACCTTGTTTGTAGAAAAGCTTTAGCCTCCTAGGCGTCCCCTGAGTCACAAAAGGCTAGCTCAAGAATTAATGATGGAAGAACTGTGAATATGTATTAACAGAAAATAGCAATTACGTCAGGAGAACTGGTAACAATTTAAACAACAGATGAGTTATTCAGTAGTCACACAATCTTTAGTTCCTCCCTGAAAGACATAGATAACAAGTGTCTGATGTACATTCCTGAGTTGTTTTGCAGAGACTAAGACACCCGCCAGACGGAAGAAGTTAACTGCATGATGACCATGAGCACATAGCCCCCAAACTGGCTGGAGCCTGAGGACTGATGATGTTAACCTCAGTGACATGACCCTGCCACCCCACCATCAACCAATCAGAGAATTGTGCAAGAGCTGATCACATATTCCGCGGCTCCCTCCCTCTGCCTCTAAAAAGCCTTCCCTGAAATCCAACTGGGGGTCTGGGTCTTCCGAGCATGAGCCTCCTGTTCTCCATGCTTGGCTCTTGCAGTAGGCCTTTCTCTGCTCCAAACTCCGATGTTTCAGTTTGTTTGGCCTCACTGTGCGTCAGGCACATGAACTTGGGTTTGACAACATGACTCTTATGGAAATGAATGAAAAATGGTAATTTTCAGTCAGGCATACAAAAGATTTTGTCTGAATCTAAAGTGGACTTTGACTTCTAGGCATTTAATTTTTTTTAAATGTATGTTTCTTTATATTATTTATTAATAATTAAAAGTGAATATTTTGTGGGGATCAAGGGATTGGGGAGATCATTTGAGATATTCCTCATTAATATTATCTTCCTCTCCATGACTAGAATGATGCAAAATTTACCTATTAAGGAAATATGCTTGAACATTGGAGCAGTTAATACTGGCATCCCTGAAATAAAAACTTGCTTTGCAAATAACAGGAAGGCTGCAAAGTGCTTTGCAATTTTATGGCATCTAATAACCATAATTAAACAGTCAGTAATGACCACAATTGCATATGGATAATATAAGGAAATGAGTCACTCATTCTAATCCTTAATGATACTGAAAAGGAAAGGTTACATACTGGCAAACTTGTTAGCATTCTCCTCACATTTCAGATCTGTTCGTGAAAGATAAGTGCAGCTGCTGCAGAGAGAATTAAAAGATAAAAGCAGTCTTGGGTTCTATAAAATGTTAGATAAAGATGTTATCCCTGAGGTCTCCCTTCAGTGCCTATGTTCTATGCCTCTGCAATTAGCACTGGCAGTTGATTTCACAGAAATGGAACTACTGAAAGGACACAGTGTTGAGCAAGGAAATTCTTTAAAGAGAAGAAGACAGAAAATAATAATAAAAAAAAGCAAGAGGGAATAATAATAGGGATTTATAAAGTATGCTTTGATTGCAAACTGGTCACCTAAGAGTATTTTTGAGCTGCTCATTATGTTGTCATGTTGCTAAAGTCTTCCCTTGGAAAAGATAAATATCCATAAGATGGAGAAATTCTTCAAATATCTTGCTGAAATTATTGAATTATGTGATATAGAGCAACTCTAAAAATGTCTTTATTATTTCCACTTTTTATACCCCTTTAGCTTTATTTTTACTTCAGAAGAAAAAGTGTTATGGAAACGACAGGCCAGTCAAGAAACAAGCACCACTAGGAGGGTTGGAGTACTCAGATGTATTACGCCGGCGGGCTCAGAGGGGCTTCTGCTCCGAAGCTCTGAGCACCTCCAAGGCGTGCGCATGAGGTTTTATAGGGTAAAGTACAAGCTTGGGGTATTTGGCCAATAGGCATGGAACAGCTTTAGCAACATTATCATCACAAAAGTGGAGGTGGGGAGGCAGCAAACCAACATTCCAAAGCCAGATATGTATCTTTGAAAATCCAGCTGGCTAGCAAAAACACATAAACAGCAAACCAACACTAATTAACCTAGATTTACAAGTTAGTCTAGCAGAACTCAGATCAGTATTCCAATACTTAGACTTGTTAGCCCAGCCCAGCCTCTCCTTCACATTCCTAGACTTATGAGTTATCTTGTCAGACCAGCCCAGTTTTTCCTTCACAAAAGGAGACTGGTTAATGCCACATTAGAGACAGTTTCAAAAATCTGTCCCCTGTGGTCTTCCAATCCACTTGCTGTCTCGATAATTCAGGAAGAAACAAGGCTACCTGTTTCATTACAGCAACTTGACAGCTCTTCCAGTTGAGCTAATAGATTGTAAAGTCACTCTTAAGTGCATTAGACAAAGAATACAGTTGTACATTTTGCTTCTGAGATTCTTAATAATCAATCTTAAATGTGCGCAGTCACAAAAAGACTTTTTGCCTTTTAAATCTGTGAGTTTCCTTTCTTTAAGTGAATTTAAGTTTTCAAGAATGTTTCTACTCTTAATTGCAAACCTTAAAGATAGAGGCTGTTTATCTTTTTATGTCCTCTGCACCTAACACAGTGCCACCCTCATAGTATGTACTCAGCTACAAACATGTAAGGAAAGGGAAGGGAAGAGAGAGGAAAGGAAAAGGGAGAATTCATACAGTGAAATAACAACTGGATCGAGTGCTCCCCTGAACTTCACACCTATTCTGCTTAAGAAATTTTAAAGAGTAAATTGGACTTTTTATTTAATTTAGCTACATATATGAATTTAACTGAAATTATTTAAAACATAACTGAGCTAATATGCAGTTTTAGGAAATATTTAGTATTATGTCGTAGTCTCTGTCCTTCATGTTACTACTTCTAAAAATATCATTTATTGAAATCACCGTTACTTTTCTTGTTTAAAAAATATAAACTTCGAAATTTTTTTAAATACAAAAATCATACACTCTTAGCTTAGCATTTAGAAAATGTTAAAAACCTATTTTAAATATATACTGAAAGAAAGTATAAAAAAGTATAAGCTTACCCATGAAGGGGAGCACAATTTGCCACCCAAAACATGCCCCTTTGGCATATGGATTATCTTTAGCTGCTTATTTTTGAGAAACAGCAGACAAGTAAGAGTAGTTTGCAAAATGTAATAGAAGTTACCCTTTTGTAAGAGAAGTTTACATTTATTAGGGAAATCTACATTTGTAAGGTGTCTCCCACTCTTTACCAGGAAGGGGAGGATGACTAAATCTCTAGAAACTCTTATCAGTGGAGAAGACACTTAAATCTGCCTAATAATCGTACTCTTGTTTTCTTTGTTTTTCCTGGTAATTTCCCATAACTGACTTCTCCCCACACACAACATCTTTCTTTTGTTTTTATCTGAAGATGGTATTTAAGGTAGTGGTTTTGGCCATTTCAGGGACTTAGTTTTTCTGGGTTATCTCCTTTGTATACAAAAGGTATGCAAACTTGTGTCTGTTTGGTTTTTTTTATCTCATGTTAATTTGTCTTTTTGTTGGAGCAGGTCTCAACCAAGAACCTAGAGGGACAGAGGGAAAATTATTTTTTCCGCTTTTATACCCTGTAAACAAAGAAGGTTGCCCACCATTCAGTTCTACAGGGTCAAGTAATTAGCAACTGCAATCCCTGAAGCACAAGTACACCCTGAAAGGAATTCAGGATGAAACATTCTGTGTTTTAGACACATGGTCCCCTAGATGGTTAAAATGCATATCTGAGGGAGAATTTCAATGACCCCAGATTCTTGCATCTAAAATCACTCAGTGAGATATCTGATTCTCTTGAATAGGAGTAACATTTTACCAAGATGTATGTTTGACTACATGTATTTCCCAGACCTAAAAAAATCACATATATGTGATACACACACACACACACAGACACACACATATACATATACTGGCTCCTCCCTTACCTCTTTGGAGCAGCTCCTCAGAAGCTATCAGAGAGGCTGTCTCCTAGACAATAGTATAGTCCTCCAGTCAGTCCCCAAGTAAAACTGAAACTCACAGCTCTCACATTGTGTGTTTTCTTTTCCAGTCAACAACCCATTATCCCAATTCCCAGGAATAAACATTATCTATACTTTGATGTATTTCCTCCTTGAAATTTTTTACTTTTCTATTTTTTCATAACTGAGACCTTCTATATAATTCATATCTTGGCTTTTTACATGATATTACATGTAATTATCTTGTGGCCCTTTATAAAATACAGTAGCCATTTACATCCCCATCAGGAATAAATTAGAGAAATCTTATCACATACTTAAATTCATAGAAATCATAGAATATAATGACATTTTTAATTTTTGCTAAATTGATAGAACTAAAAGAAATACATTTTATAAATTTCAATTTTTTTCTTTTTTTAAGAAAATACTTATCATTCCCCTTTAACTTCAAAAGACCTAGTAGACTTCTTGAACTATTTTCAGAAGGCAAAACAACACAAACATTTAAAAAAAATTTTTTAAATAATCATTTGTTCCATTTCCTTCCAGCAGAAGACTGCTTCTGTGGTACAGTGGAAATTAGAATGGAAATGATTCTAAGAGTAAAACTGCTAATGATTCTTATTTCCATTATCCCATCTTTCAAAGAAAGTTTCTAAACCTAGCTGAATATGTGAGGTTGCTTCTTACTGATACTGCCTCAGTCCAAGTGGAGCAAAACAGAAGATGGCAACAAAGAGCTCAATGTTAAGACAGGAGCCAGTCACTTAAAGAAGAGGGTATGAACCTTCCTTTTGACTGTGTGCTGAACAAGTCAACTGTTTCCATGTCCAAGAGCAATCACTTAACTTGGGCAAAGTTGGTGTTATTTTGTGGAATCTGGTAGGATCTTATGTCATCTTGAGAACTTGGGAATTGTCTCTGAGAGCAATGACTGAGTTAAAGGAAAGAAATCTACCACTTTAGCTCAAAAAGTCTTTCTTCTGGTTCCCAACCATATGTAAAATAAATTATTTATATACATATTTTTTTCTTCTCTTACACTTGATGCGAGAGGTAGATTCATTAAAATTGAAAATTATTGATTCTGTATTTCTTGTCAAATCTAGGCAACAATAACAAAAACAAGAGGTACAAAATGACAGCATGGAAGAGTTACTTTGGGAATTTCCTCCATTTAACAAGATGTGTAGGATGAGTCACATGCAATTGGCAATATTCAACTGTTTTTAACCCATAAAAACAACATTTCATATTGTTCAACCTGAAATACTAGTAAACATTACTCTTATAGAGAGGATCCTTGATTGCTAATACCAACAAAAGGGACAGGAAAAACCCTTCATTATATAACAGCAGTAGCGTATGTTGTGTAATTATCACTAGCAATTACTAATAATTACTCTATAGTTACACCTTTATAAACTTAAAAAAGCAGTTTCCAAAGAGAAACAGAAGTGTTACCAGCTACACAAAGATTAAATGTCACCACAACCGATGGAATGGGAGAAAATATTTGCAAAAGATGAAACTGACAAGGGCTTGATCTCCAGAATATATAAACAGTTCATATGACTTAATAAGAAAAAAAGCAAACAACCCAATCCAAAAATGGGCAGAAGATCTAAACAAGCAATTCTCCAATGAAGACATACAAATGATCAATAGGCACATGAAAAAATGCTCAATATCACTAATTATCAGAGAAACGCAAATCAAAACTACAATGAGGTATCACCTCACACCAGTCAGAATGGCCATCATTCAAAAGTCCACAACTAATAAATGCTGGAGAGGGTGTGGAGAGAAGGGAACCCTCCTATACTGTTGGTGGGAATGCACTTTGGTGTAGCCATTGTGGAAAACAGTATGCAGATTCCTCAAATGACTAAAAATAGACTTACCATATGACCCAGCAATCCCACTCCTGGGCATATATCCAGAAGAAACCCTAATTCAAAAAGACACATGCACCCCAATGTTCATAGCAGCACTGTTTACAATAGCCAAGACATGGAAACAACCTAAAAGTCCATCAACAGATGACTGGATAAAAAAGATGTAGTATAGTTATACAATGGAATACTACTCAGCCATAAAAATGACAACATAATACCGTTTGCAGCTACATGGATGTCCCTGGAGAATGTCATTCTAAGTGAAGTAAGCCAGAGAGAGAAAGAAAAATACCATATGATAACACTCATATGTGGAATCTTAAAAAAAAAAAAAAAAAGGACAATGAACTTAAATATAAAACAGAAACAGACTCACAGACATAGAATACAAACTTGTGTTTGCCAGGGGGTGGGGGTGGGAAGGGATAGACTAGGATTTCAAGATTTGTATATACTGACAGGTATATATAGAATAGATAAACAAGTGTATATTGTAAGTACAGGAATATATATTCAAGATCTTGTAGTAGCTCACAGTGAAAAAGAATATGAAAATGCATATATGTATTTCCACGTATGACTGAAAAATTGTGCTGTATGCCAGAAATTGACACAACGCTGTAAAACTGACTGTAATTCAAGAAACTAAAAAAAAGATTAAATGTCACCAAAAAATCTGATTATTGAAACTGTGCCTTTACTGATTCTGCAAGCCCTAGTCTTGGCCCCCACACGGTACCTATGCTCTGACAGGTGCTATACTTTCTTCCGTATTTGACTATTTATTGCTCTTATCTCTTTGTATCACAAATTCTCATATAACTGTCGGCTCTCTGAGGGCACACCCTGGGCCGTCACGCCAAGCACTTTCTCAAAGAACAACAGGTGCTCAATTATTTTTTTAGAATTGATAGATAAGCTGATAGAAACTGGAAAAATAATTTTGTTTTCCAGGATTACTTTTATTATTATGAAGAAAATTCACTTAGCTCAGACTAATAAAGACTTAAGTTGAGAGACTGCAATCATGGTTTCAGTAATACTATTAAACAGTAATATGCATTTTTGTAGCATCCTGGATTCAGTGAAATATGGTAAATACAGGGGAAAATTTTTAAGTATCATAAAATGAAAGCCCCACATCCCTTTGGTGGCCTGCAGTCACAGACTCTGTTGATGTCATTTCAGAACATTTCTTAGCCCTTTTTAAACACTCAGACACAGGCTCTGGCATAGCTTTGTGCTAAGGTAATGGTGCTTTGTCCCTGCAAATCATGGAGAACTCATACATTACAAAGAACAAAGCCAATTATTTTTTTACTGCCTTGTTTCCATAGCACATCTTGTTTCCCATTGGGCAATAACAGCAGCATTGTCATGTCTATTAAATTTCTTAAACCAGCCTGGTAATAAGAGTGAGCCAAAGAATTCAAATGTAATTTCCTTCAAGACAGTTAGCTCTCTGGAATGATGTGCCTTCCAGTTTATACAAATGGTCTGGATGGCTTTTTCTTTCCTTAAGAGTATGACAGAATGCCTTCTTTTTCCAAATATAAAAAGGACTATTTAAATGAAAAATCCAAAAGGGCAAAACCATTTCCTCCAAAAACATTACTGTAATACTATTTCTAGTTTTTATTGGGTTCTCAGAGAACCCTGCTGTGTTTTGTAAAGAGAGCCATCAATCCAGCTTTGTCATCTGCAGAATGAGGATATCGGACCATATGCTCTCTAAATTGTTAGTTCAGAATTCTCTAGGATTTCTACATCTACCATGGGGTAGATATTAGAGAGACAAAAATGTCTGAATTCTTAACTGAATATTTTAACTATCGATGTTTGCTATCATGCAATTATCTCAAATACATGAGAAAATAAAATAAAAGTGAAGGTTTGGAGTCAACAGCCTTTGAATAGGTAAGTGAAGGCTGTTTCCTGGGACAACTGACATTTTACTAAAGAGCAAGTGCTATCATTTGGGATTCAGGAGTCCTGGTTTAGAGTCCCAGTTCTCATACTAGCTGTATAAACTCAGGAGGAGAGTGATCACCAAAGTCTACATTATGGATGAAAAAAATGAGACTCAATGCAATTAAGGGACTTAATCACTCTCTTCTTAATTTACAAATTCAAATAAAATAATTGTTACCCATAATATTATCATCTGTAATATTAATGTATTATTTTTATTTTCTGTCACTTGTTACTTTTTGTTGTTACATTATTGCTATAAATACCTGTAAATACTAGTTACCTGTACCTGTAAATACTAGTCTAAATCTAAGATGTTATCATTAATTACTATCTCTACCAGACTAAGGTCAGAGCAACTGACCTTTGATTGGAGAATCAAGTATAAGTACAATTCTTAGTCCTGACTTTAATTAAACATTTTTATGATTACTACATTATTGGAGCTTTGTGCCCACGTGTTATGATGCACACAAGACCACATGCAGGGCTCCAGGAATTGGTATCGACAAGATCCTCAATCCCACCTCACTGAGTAAGAATCATAAAGAACGGAGACTGACTCCAAATAAATGGACTTTACGGAAAACTAGTTCTATTCAAGTGAGTTTTGAGAAAAATAACGTCTCAATAAAATATTACATTAAAACATCTCTTAATACAGTTCATTAAGGAGAACTGAAGGGATAAATTTGGGAGTTTGAGATTTGCAAAAGTTAACCACTATATATAAAAATAGATAAAAAACAGATTTCTTCTGTATAGCACAGGGAACTATATTCAATACCTTGTAATAACCTTTAATGAAAAAGAATATGAAAAGGAATATATGTATGTATATGCATGACCAGGACATTATGCTGTACACCAGAAATTGACACATTGTAACTGACTATACTTCAATTAAAAAAAAAGAAGTGAAGGCAACATTTCATTAGAAATAATTTTTTTACTAGAAATAATTTTTAAACATATTTTTTCAACGCAAATATTTTCTTCTCCCTGGATTCTGCACCTTGTTTTTTTCCCCTTATATATGAGCAATCTGTAAACCACCTCAGAAAAATCTAGTTCAAAAGTTTCACTTCCCAGAAATAATAAAAAGAGGAAATCAGCAGCTGTTCAAATCTCCTGAGTTAATTTCCCAAAACTATTCCTTTGGTATAACACTTAAATCTTAGTATGATATTCTCCCTAACATTATATTGCCTGCAGTGAATAATATACATAGGAAATTCCAAAGCACAGAGAGAAAGGCAGAAATGAACCGTATCTTTGTGATACGGAAGATGTATATTTCGGTAGTAGCATCACATAGAGTTCCTCATCAGCAATGAACATCTGCTTCCTTTCATTATGATTGTCTTACATTTTCAAATGGCCATATGACAGTACTGTCATGTATTGGAAATGCAAGTGTTCAGGAAGTAGTCTCCAATACTCCTTGTAAAGGTATAGTCAAAGAATCATTTTTGAAATGATAAAGAATAAATAAATTATAGGAATCAAGATTCAAAATGTATACTAAATAACATGATTTCTTATAACCAAATTTATTACCCAGGATTTTGATGGTTCAATGAGAAGAAAGCAAATAATTAGCAAAATAATTTAAACTTTAAGAGGATGTAGAAACATTTCAGCTCATTCCAGTCACAAGAGGTAAAACTAATATAAGAGAGAATTTTATAATGTGTTTGCTAAAAGGATTATCAAAGTTGTGCCTTCTATTTCTGAAGCAAATTTGGGTTTAACTTGAGGTGCTTCCTTGATAACTCTGACTTTTAAAATTTGGAAAAATTTACCAAAAGCAGTTACATACTTTTTACTGTCAATTTTTTTGAGGAGATATCCTTAAATACTTTATCATTAGAGAAGTTGGGCAATGCCACAGAAGATTAGATGATATAAATTACTTCCTTTTCTCTGATTCCAGTAGAGCATGTTAAACCTCAAGCTTCCTCTATCTGTACCTCCCATTACAGTCCATCCAAAGTCGTCACCTAACACCTGCCATGTGGTCCCATCTCTGTGCCTTTTTCATGTGTGTTCTCTCTGCCCTGGATAGCTCCCTAACCCATTTCTCACTGCTGAAATTTTATTCTACCCTCCAAAGCCATCTCAAGAATTCCTCAGACATAGCAGCCTTCCTAGACTTCTCTCCATTCATAACTTGATACGATTTACATCTCTTCGCAACCTTCACATCACTTTGAACCTTTCTAAGGTACTTACATTCTCACATTTCTGTTCTGTTGCAATTAACTGTGCATTTTTCTTAGATGCATTTCTATTATATTCCTTACAGATTCACTCTTACATTCATCACGGATAACCCTGAATGAGTATTTTCTACAAACAGACTATGTGCCATGATCTGACCAATAAAGATGAATAAGACATTATCCTAGCCTCATGAAATTTACCTTGAAGGCACGACCCACTCATTTTTCATTACCTTTCATGTCTTGCACGGTATTGTGCATGTTACAGTCATACAACAAAGATTTGTATAATTTAAGTCATTACAAATTGAGTGTCAATAACACAAAAAATAAGATATGTAGTTGGTAATTTTGTATGCCATGTAAAACTATTAATACATGATGTGAAGTCAATGCTTCTTTCTAAAAACTGGTAAGGTAAAAGTAATTACTAACCTTCACTTTGAGGATGCTACCTACTATGGAGAAGAACTGAACTTCACGTAGGCTAATTTAAAAAAAAATGTTTACAACATCGTTCTATTCTACAGGCAAGATCAAACTTAATTAACATCATTAACGATTCCTTAAACACATTAAATTTTATAAAGCACCCTCTGGGTCACATTATATGCTGTTGTATAAAACAAAAGAAGGATAAATTCAATTCAAGTCTAATCACTAGAAGCCACAGCAATTAAAACTGTTTCCAAATAACTCACAGATACATGTACTGTATAAAGTTATTTTTTTATGCATAAGCACACAGCATTGAAGTTGTAATAAAGACAAAATGGCAACTTTAGAGGATAATGTCCACTTTTCATGAGTATTCCCTCCCTTATAATTTGCATATGATCATATACAAGGGATTTATTCCAGAAAGTCCCATAAAAGTTGCTTTTACTTTATTTTGAATTATCTAATTTGTTCAGGCCAAAGAAATTAGGAGTACCAATAGATGCTTCCAAAAAATTACATCACAGATGTAATGAGAGATAATTTTGCATTTTGCATGTACACAAGGCCCTAATTTACAGACTAAACAGAATGATAAAAATAGCATAAAGTCCCTCACCTTTTGAGGAAAGTATTTTTCACTTCATTAATCAAAAATTAGCTTGTGTCAAAAATTACACACATGTGCATACATACCCATGATCAACCTATTGAGAAATTTTAAAACAAATCTTTTACATTCCCCAAATGGGGTTTATAAAGAGGTCTTTCCACCCTATAATTTAAACATACTTCCACTATGATTACATCAGATCCTGAACAAGAATCCACCCTCTTGCTAAGAGTATTTTCCTAAACACAGCTGCTACTTTGTTACAAGTGAGGTGAAGCCAGAATCCACTGGTCCAAACTAATACATGCAAACAAGTTGGAACATTGTGAAATGACTACACTTATTTATTGAAAAGTTATTTTTTTTAGGATAATTTCTTTCTAAAACTTTAAGTGAAAATTTGAACAGCCTTTTCCAAACCAAATCAATTTTACTACCCATTAAACAGAAGCAAGAAATGGTTAGGAGATGTCTGTTTTCCTTTCTTTCCGTAATAATGATTCTGCCAACAAAGTATACGTAGGATTTTCTGGTTAGTGTGTATACACATTCACACCAGAGGCATGGCATATGGCGACTTAAAAATCTTTTCCTGTTAGTGAATAGTTCCAGTGTTGCACAACTTTGCCCTAAAATGATTCTTCTGATAGCGCTATGGTTCTTGGCGTAAATTTTTTAGTTAGGATCCCTACACAATTTCTGCAGACAGGGAGTAAATATTTTAACATTTGAGGGCCATTTATACTCTCTGTTATATATTCTTCTTTGTTTTCTTAAAAACCTTTTGAAAAACCGAAAACCGTTCTTAGCTTTTTTGTTCGTTAAAAAACAGGATACAGGCTGAATTTAGTCCCCAAGACCTAGCTGGCTTTGAATTCTTATTTGCTGGTAGAGTATGTTGCAAGTTAAATCGTAGTTTTCAGTAAATCTTTACCAAATACAAAACTTCTGTCCTTATGGTTTTAAAATGGAATAAAATTAGCAGACCTGGTTTGCCATAGGAGAAGTTTCCAAATTCAGCTTCTTCCACCAGCGTCACTTTAGACAGCAGTTACTGGATCTCTGTGAGCTGCTCCATGGGACCTTGCAATCAGTGACGTTTAACCGATGAAGATTTCAAAAGCTCACTAGCTAAACTATATTTATTTTCTCCCTTCTTCCTCTCTCTCCCTTTCTCTCCCTCTCTCCCTCTCTCTCTCTCTCACACACACTCACTTCCACACACACCACTGTAGAACTGTAATCACCTGTGTACATACCTGTGGTCCCCACGTTCTTGCTTCTCAAATTATGGCTCACAAACTCTCTGCATCAGTGGTGAGTGCTGTTTTAGGAAAATGTGTTACAAAGGCGTATAAACTTGGACAGAAACATATTTCAAAATTCAGGAAAGACTTCTTGGAGTGTGTAAGAACAAAACTGATTTTTGGAAGAGTAGGGGTGATGTGAATAAAGGGAGGAGTGCAGGAAGAAGGCAAAGAAAGGAGGAGAGGCTGGAATCCGTGGCAGAATAAGAGTGATATGAGGAAATTGGCGAGAGGATGGCTGTGCCCAGGTCTTGGTTGAGTCCCTGGGATGCACCTTGTCAAGTGTGGGTCCTTGGATCCATGCAGGAAAGATTTCAAGAGCGAGTCATAATGGAGTGAACATAGATTTATTTGGAGAGATACATACTCCTAACAATGCAGGCTGTTTTGGAAGGCCAGAGAAAGGCCACAAGGTGTGGGGGTTGGGTGCTCAGTTTAAAGTAAATGGAGATACACACTCCATAGACAAAGCATGGACCGTCTCCCTCAGAAGGGAGAGTGGACGCAAAGGTTGCTAGACTGGTGTTGCTAGTTTTTATGGGCTCAGTAACTTCATATGCTAACAAGTGGGAGGGTTATTCCAACTACTTTGGGGAAAGGACTGTGATTCCCAGGAACTAGGCTATCACTTACCCTTTGACCTTTTATGATCAGCCTTAAAACTGTCCTGCACCTATGAGAGTACCATTTAGCATCCTATTGTATTTCAACGAGCATGTATTGAAGCTCAAGGTCTACAGGGAGTTGAATCCTCCACCATCTTGGTGCAAATTGCTGTGTCATTCTTTTAATGGTTGTACCCTGCCCCCTTCCCTCCTGTCTCAGGAGGACCCTGATGTTTAGTGGCTATCAGAAAATATCTGTGAAAAACCAGGACCATGGGTAATCTAGGAGACAAAGAAGGAGTATTTAAAGGAGAGAGTGAATGATAATGGTTCAGGTTAGAAAAGGCTGAAAAATATCCACTAGGTTTAACAATGAAGACATATTTAGTGATCTTGGTGAAAATAATTTCAGTAAGTGGGTGGACATCAAAGCCAGACTATAGCAGGTGAAAGAGTATTTGGGGGTAGGGAGAGCAGAGTTAGCTATCTTATGTTTTTATGATGTAAGAAACTTGGGTCTGTTGAAAGTCTTTGGGGAAGAAGGGGGAGACTGAAGACATGGGAAAGAGGAAATGATCAGTACATTAAGCTCCCTGAGGAGGGAGGAGGTGAGATCTAGAGCAAAACAGGGAAGATTATTTTAGGAGATTCCTATGTATATTTCTTTGTAATAGGAAGGAAAAAATTAAGCAATGAGTGCAGACTGAGCCATATCTGTGTTTGTTGGTAGAAAGTTGAAAGAGTTCCCATCTGTGGCTTCTAGGATCATTAGAAATTAGGATTGATATTTATATTCTGAGGGGAAAAGCAGTAGGAACAGGAGTTTCAAAAGTGTGGAAAATAAACTGATGGGAAATGAAGAAGATATTTAGTTAACAAAAAGGTAAAAAAAAAAAAAAACCATAAACATTTGATCCCTCAACTGTTTTGTGTTTTTCTGCTGTAAGAGACCACAGATGTGACAGTGGTCTAAGTCCTGGCCCCTTCCACACTAGCAGGAAACCTGTCTTCCTTTTGTCCAGGTAGAATTCCACCAGGTCCTAGTGTTCTGGATGGATTTCACACGACCTTCCCTGTTCCGAATACTGGGGCTCTACATTCACATCCTATTCTTTGGGTTTGGGCTCCCAGGTTATTAGAACAGACCTCAAATTAACTCAGAGTTTCTTACACTCCAGGGAACTTGCTTCTCTTGTCCTCTCATTTTTCCAGGCATACTAAGTTGTATACTTAAGCGCATGCGCACACACACACACACACACACACAGGTGTTTGTATATGCTCAAAATTCTCCACTTAGTCTACCAACAGATGACTGGATAAAGATGCAGTTTATGTGTGTAATGGAGAATTACTCAGGCATAAAAAAAGAATGAAATAATGTCATTTGCAGCAACATGGATGGACTTGGAGATTATCATGTAAGTGAAGTAAGTCTGACAGAGAAAGACAAATATGATGCCACTTGTATGTGGAATCTTTAAAAAAAGATACAAATTTTATTCACAAATCAGAAATAGACTCACAGACATAGAAAACAAACTGTGGTTACTAATGGGGAAAGGGGTGGGAGAGGGATAGACTGGGAGTTTGAGATTGACAGATACATGTTACTATATGCGAAGTGGATAAGCAGCAAGGACCTACTGTATAGAATACTGGGATCTATATTCAGTTTCTTATAATGAGCCATAATGAAAAAGAAACTGAAAAGACATATATGTATGGATGGATATGTATAACTGAATTGCTTTACTGTACACCTGAAGCTAACATTGTAAATCTACTACACTTCAATAAAAAATAAGAATAATAAAAAAGGTTAAATTAAAAAAAAAAACAACTCTCCAATTAGACATCTACTAGATACTTATCACTATTCTTAGTCAGGGCTGTGCTAAGTATCTCCTGGAGGAATCCCTGACAGTCATACTTATAAGGACTTAAAATATCAACAAATATCTTTGACATCTTGATAAAGTCATACTTATCCTTATGTGCAGAATCCACATATTTCCTTCTACTCATTGGTGGTTGACCAGTGTAATCGCTAACAACCCAACCTAACTCTGGAGGAGAACTGCAGAATATTGTATTCTCCTTCGAATGCCTGCTTTTGATTCAAGACCACATCTGACAAGGATCTAATAAAATCAAAGATGTGTGAGTGACTTTTCTTTCTGAAAGGAAAAATCTGAAGCTCGGTTCCTGTTCACAAGTGCCGTCACCAGGCTATACTGAGGATGGAAAAATTTCCAGAACAGAGTTATCTGAAAGAAGTTAATTTATGAAATGATCAGATTTCCTCTACCTGGATTAGCAGAAGAAAACGTATGGTGGAACGAAGGGGAGGCTGTTCCAGTTTAATATCCCAGCTGTTTTAGGAAAGCAATCTGGCAAATTCGTTATGAATACAGTCCTCATGCACAACCTGACTGATTCTATTATTTAGGAAAATTAGCCTCTTAAATTAACTGACATTTAAAATTGCCCAAATGTTTGGAGATAATAAATAGGAGACATACTCTCTTTTATAAATGGTTTTAAATCATCTACAGATATGCCAAACCCCTGTTGGTTGCCCCCTAGAGCAGACCACTCCCATGCCCTGTGCTTAGAGGCCTGTGTCTATAACTGTAATTGTTACTGATTTTGTCAGTGACTTCCTTTTCCATACCCAGAAAGGTTCAATTTGTCAGAGCCATTAACTAGATACAATGTCTAATACCCACTGGATAGTTGCTGTTATATTTTAATGAAATGTGTATCAAGTCCTAATGCCTTAACACAGAAAAATTAAAAGAATAAATAACATTAATGACATAAGACTTTAAAATATAAATTTCTGGAAAATAACCATATTTTACACTGCAAATTTGCTTTACTTAATATCAAGTTAACTTAGGCCAGAAAAATGTGCAACTGTGAAATGGAATTGAGGGTGTTTATATCCTCAAGTACAAATATAGCCTAATTCCTTGGAGACTCAGCTAACTCATCCATATGGAACAAGTTCAGTATTATCAGGGGACAATCAGAAAGCCCCTTATGTTTTACAAAAGTGCTATGAAATTCTGGACATCTCTTTCACTTCCATATATATTTTGCACCCAGGCATTTCCCAAGTCCAGGGCACAGAGATCTCCAAAGCAAATAGTTAAGTCCAGCCCATGCAAAAGCTTCTCACTTCTTTGCAGCAGAAGAAAGTGGAACAGCCCCTTCAGACTATGAAACTGTCACTCAAGATCTGTTGAGTCCTAAACTTTCACTCCCCCAGATGGGATTCTGCACTCAGGAAAACATGATTAAACCAAACCTCCTGGAAAGGAACTCCATCAACCCTCTCTCTCCCTCTCTCTTCTTCTCGGCTTGCTCATACACATGGACACACAACAGATCTGTTGATGGATGCAGTTTTCTTTTCTTCTGCTAAGAATGAGTTTTTTTTAGCAAACACTCAAGTTTAACACCTAAAATGAGAATGTTCCTCTAAAGTAACTTGTGGATAGCTATGCTTTGCTTTGGGGTTTTTTAAACATGTGCTTTCCTGACACAGCTATTGTTTTAGAAATCTATAGTTAGTAAAACCTACACCCACTATTTTTATTTTCCATCTGCCAGATGCTAAGTTGTCTCTAGAGTCTCTCGAAGAACAGAAGCCAACATGGCTCTTTTCACATACATTCTTGTCTACCAGAGAGGGTGACGATGTAGCTGAAATGAATAGCCACAGTTTAGGGAAACGGTTACGTTCCTTAATTGCTACTGGGCTGTAATCAGGCAAAGTACAGGGATAAAACATAAAACAGTTTCCAAAAATGGTGACTCGCTGTTCATTTAATATTTTCAGAATCTACCATGGTGAAGTTTAACAGTGTTAAACATTGTTTATCTTTAACAATGTTAGCGTTAGTTACTGGAGCAACTTCACCTGAACTTAAGTTATTCTCAGGCTACAAATGAGATGACTCTGAAGTTGAATGTGTCGTTAGCACTCTATTTAGTAAAATAAGGTATTTGAAGTGATAATGTAAAAAAAGAAAAATGTGTTCCGTCTAAGTGTTACTAATGCGACAGGAGTGTAACTTTGAGGTACAAATAGAAACGGTGGGAATTTCAGAGAAAATGACTTAATCTTCCAATTTGGTTACCTAAGCCTATACTATAGAAAGTCAGCTAACCATCTAATTTCTCTACCTGGAAATGATGATCTTTGCACTCACTACCTATTGTGAAGTGAATTATTTTAGAATGATCTTGCACTCACTACCTATTGTGAAGTGAATTATTTTAAAAAGTATTTTCCATCAGTTAAAGATAGCAATATTAGAATATTAATCCAATGTACTCTCTGCTTAACTCTTCCTTTTAACTGTCCTAACCTCTTCTGGTGGGCTGCAGGGTGGTAACGGTGGGTGGGAAAAACAATCAAGACAAGTTGTTGTAATAACAAGCCATTTCATAAAAGCCACCACCTTGCAGTCTCCATTTCTCAGGGAAGCCTCCAGGTACGCAATGCCCTCCAAATTAATGAACTCACGATTTAATACAACCTCTTTTATATGTAAGATATTCCCTTATTTATACACCAATTTTTTTTTAAATAGCCCTTAGGACCTCTTTCTTTGTCCACAATAAAAGATCCTCCCAAACTTCCCCACTTTAATCATCCTCCAGTGTTTAAGCCAGCTGGAATACTTGTTACATTACTCCTAGTTACAATCTACATTATTTGCCTGTAATGTGGCTAATTATAACGTCATTAGTGTGAGAAGGAAACCCCATAACTTGGGCAAATAGCATAAATGCTTCCCTGCATCAAACTTAGGTGAATTATCTTCTTCTTTTGGTTGTATTCCCATAATTCTTCACGCTTATAGTGGCAAGAATATAAATACTATATATATTCTAGTCATTCAACAATTATTTATTGAGTGCCTACTATGTGTCAGGCACTGTTTCAGTAATTTTTATCTCACTGTCACTGGATAGTGCATTGATCAAGAGAGTAAAAAATATATCATCCCTTGAGAAGCTTATATTCTTTGGAGGATGAGAGAGAATAAATATCAATAATAATAAAAAATGAGAAAATTATATAATATGATAGAAGTAATAAATGCTCCAGAAGAGAAAAAAGGTAGAGATGATAAGGGGGAGAAGGCATGGACTGAGCTGGGCAGAGGACACTTGCTGCTTCACCCATGGTGGCTGGATTAGGCTTCACTGAGAAAGTGACATTGGTGTCAAACATCTCCTATGTTTACCCTTATCTCTACTGTTACTCACAATATTACACTCAGATTCACTAAGTATGTATATTCTCTATTGACAAAATGAATACATTTTCTCTTTCAGTACAAAATATTTGACTCTGATCTACCCTTCCACAAAAGCAGAGTGTTTTAGCACTTAGGATGTACCTCTAAAACAGGAACTAATTCAATACAGAATTATCTCTAAAATCTATCCTTATAATGTACATTCATTAGCATATCATATGTGAAATGGAATGGTAAGTCTTCCATGCTTCTCGCAATAAATCAGGTGCAAGGGCCTTAAGAAAGACCTGTGCCCTATACCAGTGATTCTCTTTAGCCTACATCATAATTATCTGGAGGACTTATTAAAACACAGATGGCAGGGCATCTACCCCAGGGTTTCTGATTAAGTAGATCTGGAGTGAAGCCTGAGAATTTGCATTGCTAACAATTTTGCAGGTGATGCTGATGTGAACACACTGAGAAACACTGCTTTGCATCAATCTTAGTAAAATTATAAAGATTTTCTAGCTCAATTGTAGAATGCCAAAGGAAGCTAACATTCTCAGTTCTAATTCTATATAACTGAAGGAAAAGAAACTAGTTAAAATTTATTATTTTATTGTTATTGGTCTTTTTTATGCAAGGCACGATAGAGGAGAAGAAGCTATATTTTTTCTAACTCCACGATCTGTCAGATACAATACCAACTACTAAATCAAAGGAAACAAATCCCTTCTTTCTAAGACCTAAATAATACTCCATTCTTCTGAAGATTACATCGCATTCTTAAACTTACAGTGCGTGTTTCTAAGATGCTCATAGTCACTCAAGCAGGTTAGCTCTAAGCTCAGGCAAAATTCACACTCCTCTTCACTTTTTTCATCAACAGTGGCAAATCCATTCTTTGTGTGTAAGAAACTAAAATGCTCTAAATGAATATAAATTGAGAGTTTATGGGTAGGAAAAGCGCAAAGAACTCCTTCCAAAGTACAAAAGACCCAATTTCAAATTCTTCTATCTTGGTCCCTAAGCAATCTGGGGTTCCATAAAAAAAAAAAACATACCCCAGAGTGATGGATGAACTGAGGAGATGACTCAAGGTAACAGGTGATTCAAGGCTGCTCTCACAAACCAAGTGAAATGAAGCAGGGATAGCGAGCTATGTTTTGAACAAGCTGTAAGATGGTCTCAGCTCATTTTTGTGGAACTGAAGCTTTGCCTATAAAGGTTTCTCAGGCAGGAGGGAAGCACCCCTCCTATCACTACAGAAATAAGCTTTCTGTGCTGTGCTTGTCAAGGTCTGCTGGATATGTCAGGAAGATAGCAGCAGTAACAGAGAAAATGCTTTTGCCTCCGTATAAAGGAACACAGGTGGTGGTTGACCAGGAGTAATAAACATTCTTTTCCCTTGATCACATGATCATTGGTACTTTATCAAGTCATATTCTCCAAGGATATAATGAGATGTTTATTCAAGTGTGTTCATTAATTTTTCTCTTCAAATCACACAGAGAAAAGATATTGGAATAAAAACCAAAGGCCTATGTCAAACGATATAGTAGATCCACCTGCTGGTTAAATAACATTAAGTGAATTACTCTCCACATTCTAATGCTGTGTAACCTGGGTTACCTAAGCCACACTTGGGTGTTTAAAAGGGGGTCATATTAAGAGTAATGACTGGATTTCATGGGCTTTGCTATTCAGTTGCACACCCCATAAGATCTCCAGTTCCCTATAAAAAAAATTCTTGAATTATTTTGGAGATATTGGGAGGGGTCTCACCTGTATTCCTGAACTGGTCCTGTCTGTTACCACTAGGATCTGCCATTTTCCTCCTCTCTCACTTGTCCATTCCAATGACAGCTCGCTTCTTGGCACTTCTGCCAAGGCCTCTGCTGCTAAGCTGCGTGAAATTGCTTCAGTTCTGCCTCCAGTGTCCATGTCAGTAACGTTTAGACTTAAATTGAATCCCCTACTGTACACAAAATACTTCTCTAAGTGTAAAGCTTGTGTATAGCTGACACCAAAAGTGATGGCTTGTTTGATGCATTTTACCATTGCATTTATAAGGCATAAAATGAAATTTATTATACACTGGGAGGTGGAAAAAGAGAAACGAAATAGATTTCAATTGTGACACAGGGATTCTGGGAAGTTATCGTTCTAAGTCTTTGCTCCCTTCCACCCTCATTGGAAGCTAATTGCCAACTAATTTTTTTCTCAGTTTTGCGTTTTGCAGCTTTTAGATTTAGAAGGCAAGAAGAGACTGGAGGATATGAATAAGGACTCAACTCTCCTAAGAGAGGGAGGATGAGAGATAGAAAGGATGAGAGAGAGAAAGAAGGGAAGTGAGAGAGAGAGACAGAAAGAGAGAAGGAAAGAGAAAGAAAGGGAGAGAGAGAAGCCTAAGGACCAAAAGTAGAGGGTTTTAGGGCAAATATCAAAGCTCTGTGCCAACAGAAAAAGCTTGGCTGGGGAAATTTACCCCTGAAAAGATGGACTGATTCCTACCATTCCTACCTCAAAGTTTAGAAGAACCCTACACTTTTCAGCTAAGGAGACCTAGGAACTGAGTGGTTTCAAAGAGTACTGACAACTTGCCACCTCTTACCTCTACTCTCCAAAGGGTTAAAGACTACTCCCTGCCAAATAAAATATTCAGCCAAGACATCATTCACACAGGAAAGGAAATCAAAGATATTTTCCTACTGGCAAAAAGTCCTCAACAAAATATTAATAAACTGAATCCAACAATGTACAAAAAGAACTATGCACCATGACCAAAAAGGATTTACTACAGGTATGCAAGGCTGATTCAACATATGAAAATCAACTAATGTTATCCACCACATTAACAGGCTTAACTTAAGAAAAAACATTAAATAAAATCCATCATCCAATAGTGATAAAAACTCTCAGTAAATTAAGAAGGAATCTTCCTTAACTTGATAAGAACAAAAAATCTATAGCTAACATTATATGTAATGAAGAGAAACTGAATTTTTCCCCCTAAAATAGGAAACAGAGACATCACCTGAAAGTCATATTTAATGCAATAAGAAAAGGTACACATATTGAAAAGGAAGAAATAAAATGGTTTTAGCTCACAGATGATATAATTGTCTATACAAAAAATCCCAAAGAATAGACAAAAAAACTCTTGGAACAGAAGAAAGTATAGCAAAATTTCAGGATACAAGTTTAAAAACAAAAGTCAATTGATTCCTATATAGTAGCAATAAACAACTGAAATTTTAAATTAAAAGTGTAATACCATTTTACATTAGCACTGGGAAAAACATGTAAAAATCTAAAATATTACATTATCTACATGAGGAAAACCAGAAAACTTTGATAAATCAAAGAAATTGAAGAAGATCTGAATAAATGAAGAGACATTCCATGCTTATGTATAGAAAGACTCAAAGGTGTTCAGATGTCATTTAGTCCCAACTTCCTCTATAAATTCAACACAATCCTCCACAAAAAGTCCCAACAAGTTATTTGGTGGATATCAGCAATCTGATTCTAAGGTTTATATGGAAAGGCAAAGCAACTAGCACAATACTAAAGAAGAATAAAATTGGAAGACATATACTACCTAATTTCAAGACTTACTATATCAAGACAGTGTGGCATTTGAAAAAGACTACCCAAATAAATCAGTGGAATGAAACAGAAAGCCCAGAAATAGATCCATGTAAATACAGTCAACTGATTTGTACCAAAGGACCAAAGGATACAATGTAGGAAGGATGGTCTTTTCAACAAATGGTGCTGGAACAATTGGATCTCCATATACAATAAATGTCTAAACCTAGACATACACTTTATACTTTTCACAAAAATTAACTCCAAATGGTTCACATATTTAAATATAAAATTTAATACTACAAAACATCTGGAAGAAAGCAGAAGAAATCTAGATGAGCTTGAGTTTAGTGATGAGATTGTAGATACAACTTCAAAAGCATCATCCATGAAATTAAAAATTGATGTTAGATGCTATTAAAATTAAAAACCTCTGCTCTCCAAGAATACATTCTTAAGAGTATAAAAAGACAAGCCACAAACTTAGAGATGTTCTCAAAATACATATCTGATAAAGCACTGCTAACTAAAACATACAAAAAGCACTTAAGACTCAAGTATAAAATAAAAAATCTAATTTTTAAAATGAGCAAAAGATCTGAACTGGTATCTCACCAAAGATATAGAGATGGAAAAGAAGTGCATAAAAAGATGCTATTATGATTAGTCATAACTGCAAATTAAAACAATGATATACCTACACTACACATCCAAACCCATGGGACAAGCCCATGCTGCTTGTTCCAGCGTAAAAGCTTTTAAAGGCAGAGAACAAGCTTAACCAAGTCACCCAAGGGGCAGCAGATCTCCCCTGATAGCAGTAGCAAGTCTCCTGGCTGGGCTGTAAAGGCCAATGATGCAATGGATGCAGGAGCTGTGCCACAGACAAAGGGAGCCCCAGGAAATGTAAATATCTGTGAATGAATGACTAACCAAGATACCATTACTTCAATTTGAACTCCTAGTTTCTCCTTATTGAGAAGGAAGTCTTTTCCAGCCCCATGGAAGAAAAGAGATGTCATGGGATGAGGGAAGAGATGGAAACAGGAAAAGCTCCCCTCTAAGCGTCCAGTGTACTGAGTTTGGATACCCTGGGGATGACACGGTCAGGCCAGCCCCCCCTACTTCTACCGCAGTCATTGAGGCAGCTGAGCACTTTCAGTTTAAAGCCCGTTATTTGCAGTATGTTACATCGTGGCCTGAGGTATAGCAGTTCCAGAACAAGAACCAGGCTCCCTCTGAGACTGTTGTCATTAGCATCTGCAGAAGACTATTTGAGGTTTGGATTGTTTGTTTGCTTGATGAAGAGGCAATGTTGGCATTATTGAATGAAAGAAAGTTGGCAAGCATTGGAGGCAATACACATGACCCCATTTAATACGTGTTGACTAATAATGCTGGGCTAGGAATTCCTGTCCCATTCCCAAACTGGATGTTGGCTGCAACTGGGTATATATTCCACCACCAGGGAGATTTCTCTGAAAACATAAATATGAAAAAGGAGTATCACTATTGTGATTGCAGTCTCTTGAAACAGTGCACTGTGTTCGCATGATTTTATGAGAACCTGGGTTTCAGGGAAGAACTTCTAACAGTGTTTTTGTCTAGTAGACAACCAAACATGTGCAGCTATCATTTCTACTATAATCCACTTGATCATCATTTCAAAGCTTCACTTGTAATAGAACTGTTATAAAGGACCACAATGCCAAAACCAGAAATTTGGAGGCACACAAAAAAAAGCCAATGATAACCTACAAAGCTGTACTGTTTGCCAATTTGGTAATTTCCCAACCTCTTCAACAGAAACCTCTAGAGGGCTAGCTGGTCAGGTTGTCGTTGATAATTTATAATCAGCACACTATTGTATTTTTTTCTTTTTTCAACCTTGACTAAGTTACTAGGCATATACAAATCAAGGAAGTAGAACAAGAAGAATTCAAGTGACACAGATTTGAGACTGAATAGTACAATACCCTCTTGTTTGCCAGTTTTCCTTTGACCCTCGCAGATGGACAAACAAGTTGAACTGATTAGGACACCTAGATGGACACATACTTGGATGCTGACTCGGCCTCAGATGGTTTTACAGTCATCCGCTTCTATTCCTAGAGATCACTGTAATGACAAAACAGCAATCAACTCATGACTCCTTCCTGAAGAAGGAGAGATGGTCTGGCTCATTCCCAAAGGGAAATGGCAGACTTGATTGGTTGTATGAGAAGCCATCCAAGCTCATAAAGTGTGTTGATGGTTTAGGAGGAATTAATAACTCTCACCATCTCCTACTGTATTTCAGACATAGACAAACCACTCTATCCTTTCTTAGACTCTCTCAAGCAGAGGCTCGCAGTGCAACTCATTCGCATGTTACATTTGTCATCCATCACCCCTCCCAGATTTCCCATAGCAATCTCACCATTCTGAAAGAAAAATGCAAATTTTGATGTTGTTGCTGATTTGTTCGAGTCTCTGGATGGTTAACCCCATTTACTATACATTAATAGCTTTTAATTTTTAAAAACAGTATTCATGTCTGTTTTATGAAACACTATTTCTGTAACTGAATCATATTTGAATAAGGAAAATATCCCTCCTGGCACATGTTCTGGCATTGCATGACAAGTTTTGTTCAATTATTTTATTTTTTAATGGAGGTACTGGGGATTGAATCCAGGACCTTGTGCATGCTAAGCATGCGTTCTAACACTGAGCTATTTCCATCCCCATGTTCACTTATTTTGTGAAGTACTTTACCACAGCATAACTCTGATATTAGAGGTACTAGTCTCCCCCATATAAATTTAAAATGTTAACTATATTAGCATTATTAAAAACAGTCATATTCACTCTTTTCCATTTCTTTAGTAAATATTTGTTTATAATTTTCTATGTGCCAATGCTCTTGGTGTTGTGCCAATGCTCTTGGTGTTATACCAAGAACAATGAACAAAACAAAGTTCCCACTGGTGTTGGGCTCATATCAAGTGAAAAGGAACAGACAACAAACAAATGAATGTGTAATATATCAGGTGGTGATGAGTGATATGAACAAAATCAAGGTAAGAAAGAATAGACATGTGGGGACAGAAGGGAAAAGAAACAAGACTATTTTAGATAAGGTAGTGAAGAAAGACATCAATGATTAGGTGGCATTTGAGCATTTGAGCACAGATCTGAAGGAAGTGATCAGGCAATGTGGAAAGAGAAACAGCAGTAGGTGAGTCAGAAGGGTTAGCAGCACGGAACAAGACCTACAGGGCCTTATAGGTGATAATAGGAACATTGGACTTTATTTTGAGTAAATAGAAAAGTCATTAGAAAGTTTGAGCAGTAACTTGATTGGACTTAGGTTTTCCTAGGATCACTGTGGCTATGGGAAGAGCCTTTACTGTAGACGGGCCAAGATGGAAATGAAGAAACCAGTCAGGAAATCCCAGAAACAAAAACCATTCAAATGGAGTAGAGCTTGTGTTTATCAGGCAATCAATAAGAAAGCATTAATTTACAGAACTGGCTGTGCACAAGTGTTCTGTTCAGTGTTAGTGATACAGAGAAAGAAAGGCCATGTAACTGATAGGCCCACTGGATTGATCTAAGGTGAAAACAAAAGAAATAATTATGTTAGGGAAAGTTCATGTGCCTGATGCACGGTGAGGCCAAACAAACTGAAATGTCAGAGTCTGGAGCAGAGAAAGGTTTATTACAAGGCCAAGCAAGGAGAACAGGTGGCTCATGCTTGAAAAACCCTAACTCTCCAACGGTTTTCAGGGAAAAGATTTTATAGGCAAAATTTGGGGCGAGGGCTGCAGGATGTATAACTTTCTTCTGATAGGTTGGTGGTGAGGTCACAGGGCAGTGTTCCAGGTATCTTGTGCTCAACCTGAAGTTACCATCCTCTACCTGGGTGGGGGCCTTAGTTTCTGCAGAAGAACTCAAAGATACTGTAACGTGTATTTCTTGAGGAGGAACCAGGACCCTGCCCCAAGGCTGCACTATTGTTTCTTGACTCTCCCTCCCTTGTCTCTGCATTCCTTCTCTTCCCTTATTAGCAACTGTTTGAATCTGCCCTTTGGAACTCAGGGAAGGTCAAAGAGGCTGAATGGAGCTTATTTCCTACAAAAGAGAAGTGGGGGGACAGAAGGATTTGGACCAGGGAGGAACCCACAGGGAGGGTCCTGCTCCATTCCAATTATTTCCAATTTCTCTTAAAATGCAGTAATGTCAAAAGGGCAGGTAAGTAGCAAAAGCTACAAATCAAATCATCATTAGGAAGGTCATGCTTACTTGTTCTCTCATCTCACATGTACAGAGGTCAACTCCAATAGAATTATCTTCCAGACTTAAAAAAAAGTCATTCCCATGGCTGTTGCTTGACTTATTTCCTCTTTTCGAAACGTCTTTCCAACTTTGTTTCTCCAGTTAATGCCAACACCTTCATTCAAATTCCTCTGTAAGATTCACTTTCATCAGCACACTTTCTACAATTAATGTCACATGCTAAGAATACCCCCAACTCTGCAAGCTTAAGTCCTAAGGAAGAAAACAAAAATGCAGAGTCTACTGAAAACAACAGCAAACTGCACAATCAGAAATTAGAATCTTAATCTACCTCAATTGTGCGACCTTGTGCAAGATTATCTAACCCCTCTAACTTTGCTTCCCTTTTTAATACAATGGGAATAATCACGTCTACTCCGTGTGTTTTGTTGTGAAATCAATTAGATAATAATAATCACCATCATGTATTAGGCACTTAGAATCTGGTTCCAGAGACCACACTCTTGATCATTACTTGATATTGCCTCTATGATAACATCTATAAAACACTCAGTCCCATGTCTGATACGTAGTAGACCTTGACACAAATAGTTTCCTTTTCATTTTTGTTTCTCTCCCGTGATTGTTTTACCGTTCATCATTTCTTTCTAAATAAATGGATAATTCATGGCAGGTAGAACCTGCAACTTTTCTAGGCTTCCCTCCTGGCACTGATAAAGTACTGTGCAAGTTTTAGTCAATGCATAAGTGCCTACAGAATAATAAATATAAGAAAAACATGTTTTTAATCAACTAATTAGTGATACAGTTAGTAAATTGACAAAGTCTGCCATGGAGTAAACATTGACGGTAACAATGCTACAAAATATTGAACTTCATGAAAACTTTGGTAAGTGCCAATACTTCCTTAAACTCTCATCCCAAAACTGATCAGCTGACATTCACAGTCAAAAATTACCTGCTGAAGAAATAGTCAAATGAATGCATCACGCACATGCCTCTAACTTCAACTAATAAATCAATGCTTCCCAGAAAACCTAGTTTTCTTTTCCTTGTTCCTCTTACTACTACTTCCATTAGTTTTTCAAGATTTACCACCCATGGCTTCTTTTATTTTTAGCAGGACATACTGCTTTCACATGACAAGGAAATACACCTCAATTCCTGGATCAAGGAATAATACCTCAATTCCTGCCCCCTTTATAAATGATTCTTCTCTTACTGGAAAAGGAAGCCTTCCCTCCTCATCCCATGAGGGATAAAGCCCCTTCCTCTAACCTATCACCCCAGCTCCCATCACCACTTCTAGTACCTTGTCTCATCTGTTACTGCCTTTTCTACTTGGATCCCAACCTCTTCCTTTTGGTTTGCCCTTTCTACTGAGCCTACAAACAGCCAAACTGCTGCTCTCATACCAAAAGCAAAACCCAAATCTTTATTTTGACCTCCTTTTCTCTTTCTTCTCTCTG
Source organism: Camelus ferus (assembly GCF_009834535.1). Taxonomy (NCBI): domain Eukaryota; kingdom Metazoa; phylum Chordata; class Mammalia; order Artiodactyla; family Camelidae; genus Camelus; species Camelus ferus. Next base: position 47,461,314 of record NC_045701.1, read on the forward strand.
CCAAATTTCCAAAAACAAAGTCTGCGTGTGCTGTTTCCATTTTTTTCTGTTTAAAAACTATTGAAGCTGCTCCTGCCAAGGGCACTGACAGTGTTCTTGCTACAAACTGTAGCACCTTGACATTTATGCAGCATTTGACATTAACCGTCCCTTCCTTCTTTAACATCATCTGGCTTCCGTTACTTTACTCTGCATTCAGCCCCTTTGCAGGCTCTCCTCTTTTCCCAATCCTTGCATTTACGTCTTAGACCCTCTTTCTCATCCCACATACTCTCTCCCAGTGACCTCATTTCTTCTCTGCATTAATTTCCATCTATGCTGAAGACCTGCATATCCCTATCACTAACTCTGATTTCTGCTGAGCTCCAAACCACAAATCCATCTGCCAGTAGGATGGAGCAGATAACTGGGCATTTCCTACTCAGTCTATGCAAAAGTGACCTCATTTTTGTGCAGTGCCAAACCGGTTCCACTTCTTCTATAACCAGTCCTAATAATGTGGCCATATTCCTCCCCTCAACCATACCAGAAAGCTACAAGTCGTCCTTAACTCACCTCATCACAATCCTCAAGTTCAGAGGAAGCATCAGGACTTCAGATAGTCTATGCTTTATTAAGAGAGCTGGCAACAGAGACCCCAGAGGCAATCATGAGCTGGCCAAGTCAGAAGCAACTCTGCAGGAAACTCAGCAAACCCCCTTCAAAGAGGAGACTTTCTCCTTGTGAATCATCTCTGCACTCCTTATCTTTCCTTCAAACTTGTCACAATTGTAATTATTTCTGCATTGATTTATTTAATACCAGTCTCTGTGATTTCCCTGAAGCTCTGTACAGGTAACACATCTGACTTGTTTACACTTCATAAATTCCAAGTAACTGTTTTTAAAATGAATGTACAATCCTCTATCAATTATCTGTGCTTAACTATCAAGTCCACCCAGTGAGTTTTTATCATTTCAATTACTGTGTTACTCATTTCTATAATTTCCATTTGTTCCTTTTTTTTTTTTTTAAATAAATTCCCACCTTGGCTGAAGTTTTCTAGTTTTTCATTTGTCTCAAGAGAATTTGTAATTGGTTGTCAAAGCATTTTCACAATGGCTGCTTAAAAACCCTGGTCAGACAATTCCAACATCTGATTTGCCTTGGGGTTGACATCAGTGGATGGATTGTCTTTTCTCATTCAAGTTGTGATTCTATACTGTATCCTGGACATATCGTCTGCTATGTTAGGAGACTCTGGGTCCTATCTGAATCTTTTATTTATCAAGCAGTCACCCAGTTTACGTGTAGCATGTGTGTCTTGGCTTAGATCTGCTGTCTCTGCTTCCAATGCTGGTCTAACTTTCAGAGGCTTAGAAACGTTACTTTGGTTAGTTTGGGCTATCTAGTGCCCCTAGGGCTCCCACTGGTCCCAGCTGATGTTACCTGAGGAAACGGAATCAATTTCCTCAGGAAGGCCATGGGTGTCTCTCAGTGGGAGAAGACTGTGGTAGGATCCCTGCTATCAGTGGCTCCTGGTTGTCCTGTGTCTCTGAGCAGGGAAGAAGAATCTCCCAGGGAGACAAAGAGGCTTCCCTGGACCAGGCTGCCTGCATTAGCTGAATCTCCCCTGCCCAATCCACCTGCCCCCCCCGTCAGGATCTCTCTGCAAAAAGAAGGCTCTCAGGCACGCCCCCCCACCACCAAGCCCCAGATGCTTATTTCTGATGTGGCTCACAGCTGATCCCGTTGTGGGTGGTGTCTTGCTCCCCTGATGTTGTCAGAGGTACTCCCACTCCATCTAGGGACAGGGGAGGAACAGCATCCCTAGGCTGCCTTCTGTCATCAGTTCCATCTGAAAATGTGGGACCTGAACACCATTCTCTGTTGCACAGGGTGACTCAAGACACACTGCCACTGTGCTGTGCCTCACATTCTGGTGTTCCAAACCAGCTCACCTTCTTCTTCATACCTTTCAGAGTTATCCTTACATTGTCTCTTGCAATATTTCCACCTTGTCTATGCCATCTTGCCTGCTGGAAGTTTCACCATTGCTTTAATTAACTGGGTTCTTTTGCCAGGGGAGGGGGCAGGTAAGTAATTAGGTTTGTTTGTTTGTTTGTTTTAGTGGAGGTACTAGGATTGGACCCAGGATCTCATGTGTGCTCAACACACACTCTACCACTGCACTATACTCTCCCCCTACAATTAACTGTTGACTCTTTTCTCACTTTTAAGAATAGATATCAAATATCATTGAGCATTCCGATCCTCTCAGCCACATAATGTGAAAGTCTATTCAGTGGTCGAGGTATTCTATCCCCTCTAGTGCCTGTTATTGACCACATATGTCCCTCATGCTCTACAGGTACGATCTCAGGGCATTTGGGTATTGTAGACACTGGAGCTGACTTCACATGAACTGTATCTAAGCTGTACAAATTTAGCCGTTGGGTTCTAGTTTTCCAGCCTGAATGAGATTCTATACTTACCTCTTTAACATGTTTTTACTGAACCAAGTACTTTTCTAGATGATGGTGATAAAGCAATAAACAAAACAAAGACCCATCTCCCACTAGACTTACATTCCAGTAAGGGGGAGGTAACTAATAAGTGGATAAACATATTGAATGTTACTGAAACTGATAAGTAAAAAGGTGAGAAGATGGAGTATGACTGGAAAATACATTATTTCATGTTTCATGTGCTCAGGACATGCCTCTTTGAGAAGATGATATCTGTGTAGCCAGGTTTTTTTGTGGAAGAGAAGATAATTCCAAAGGAACTTAATTCAAAGTCATGAGGGAAAAAGTTACAAAGAAGGCAGTGTGACTGGAACAGAGCACTTTAGGAAAAGACTGGTAAGAAGCAATGTTGGAGACTAAGGGGCACCCAGTTAGCTAAGAATTTATATATTTCCTTCCAATGATAAACTCTCTGTTTCTAGACATGTAGATGTTTGGTGTTTCCCGTGGCCCTCAAACTATACTGTTGATCATATACTGCCCTGTACACTGTGATTCAGCAGGTTTAAGCTGAAGTCCAGCAATCTATATTTTTTCCATAATTCATGGCTGCTTCTAATTCACAGACTAGTTTGATAATCATTACTCTAGACCTTAACAGTCAAATGCCATAACCACTGACCAACTGCAGCTAGTGCTGCTAAAGAACTGAATTTTAAATTTTATTGAATTTTCCTTAATTTAAATGTTTAAAACTGATATTCAGAGTTCAGTTATTGGAAAACTTCTAAGTACATTTGGAAAAATTGGGGATATGTAAATCTACTCGAGCAACTGTAAATTTTATGAAATTGAAATACAGATCAAGTATTTCAATGAAAATTTAGCATCCAAATTGAGATGTGACATAAGTATAGAATACACACCAGATTTCAGATTTCAAAGATACAGCATTAAAAAGAAGAAATAAAATTTCGTAAATAATTTTTACATTGGCTACATTCTAAATGATATTTTGGATGTCTAAATAAAATAAGTTAATTTAATTATATATTAAATATACATGTATATAATATATTAAAATTAATTTTACCTATTTATTTTTGTTTATGTGGCTACTAAAATTTTTTAAATGACGTATGTGGTTAGCATGCTATTTCAGTTGGACAGGATGGTCATAGATTAAGAGTTCAACAATATTTTCATCCTTGTGCTGACTTTCCTGAAACACTATTGGAGGCTGGGGGGGAATAAGGCAGAATTAATGGAAGTTTTTCTCCGATAATTTATTAATATTATGAATATAGTATCAATTCGTAATGGAATCATTTTAAGAACTAATCCTATTACAAACTAACCAATTTCTGGACCACAGAAAGGACTATCTCCCTATTTTCCTCAATATTTGGCATTTAGTAAATAGGCCCACTACTTTATTATTATTTTAAACTAGTATGGGAGGTGACTAGCCTCAAAAGCCATGTGTCTGTAATAATCATTCCATTTCATATTCTGTATTTTCTGATGTTTTGACATCTGGGGCCTTTCTCATCTTGGAAAGACTGCCCCTTCCAGGGTTAGCTAATTCCTAGAGAGAGCAAACAACTGGCCCAGGAGCACATTATTCTTATGCGAACTAACCAATTTAGAAGCCACCCATCCTAGCCTCCTTTTTTGGAGTCTTACACCCTGGGCCACTATACCCCTGCCCTAATCACCAAGGGCAGATAACAGCAAGGACGGTTGGTCCCTACACCCCAGGACCCACAGAAATTATTCCAACTGGCCAATCCTAAACTTGCTTACCCTGCCTCACCTGTCCCTTCCCAGGAAAATCACAATAAAGGTTCTTGCTCATGTCTCTCCCTCACCCACCTCTGCCTCCTGACCAACCTAGTGTTTCCAATGGGGCCCCAAGTGGTCTGGGTGCCCCCTCCTCTTGGGAACTCTGAGTCACAAACTATCCTTTCAATGGCAGTCTTCTCCTGATCTGCTAGCCTCACCACAAATGAATAACAATAAAACCTACATTTTAAAACACATCCCTGGCAGGGGAAGGGATAGCTCAGGTGGTAGAGTGCATGCTTAGCATGCACAAGGTCCTGAGTTCAGTTCCCATTACCTCCTCTAAAAATAAGATAAATAAATAAATCTAATTAACTCCTCACAAACCAAAAAATAAATAAGTAAAATCCATCTCCATATCAAACTTCTGATGAAAGTAGAAATGGTTCCTGGTTGTGACAGTGTGGATAAATATGATATAGTCTTGCTTTTGAGTAACAAATGCCAGAAGGTAGATTGCCTTAGATTGTGGTTGGTCTTGGAAACTTTACTTTTATTCTAGATTGTGAGTGTTTGGGAAATTGGGGCCATCTCTTACATGGTTCTATATGCCCCTAAGTCCTCAGTATACAAAGCAACTTGCATATTACAGGTTTAAATGTATAACACTAACTATAAGCTAGTTAGCCAAACAAATGATATAACTACTAATTTCTTTGACATGCTTAATTTCTTTTCATCTTGGCTCTCTCATTTACTAAAATAAATAAAATAAATAAATAAATAAACTAAATATTAGATTATAGGCAATTATCTAAATTAACCTTGACTTGAACCAAAAAATTACTATAATTAAGTTATTTTTTTCTGCAATATGTACACTTTTAACAAAAAAACAAAGCTTTATGTGACTAATATAGTCTGTTTCAACTACCCAATTTGTGTGACGCAATTAAAATTGAATTGTGCTCTGACAGGTCAAATCACATATGAAAACACAACACAATGTTACTGAGTATCCTAAAATCCCTGGATTCCTAATTTGTAGATGTCTTATTTAATTGTGTTTTCAGATACATAACTAATGTAATTACTATGATTATTAACCCTTTTGAGTGTCACAGAGCCCTTGGAGAATGGGATTTTAAGATGACAGAATTTTCACAATAGGGAAAAATACATAAATGCTCATAAACATAACATTAGGACAACATAATTCTGGTGGGCTCACATACATTGTGAAGCCCATTTATGCACTCCTAAAGTCAATGTTCCCAGGTTAAATACACTTGTCTTAAGCATGGGGCAAATTAACTATATGTCCAATAATTATTGTGAAAAAAGGCATTTTCTGATTATAACTTAGTATCTAAGGTAATGGACTGAACACCTATTAGGGCACCTAAAAATAATACATCTTTGAATTTTTTTCTGCCAAATTTTGCTTTGTAAGGAGGGTTAGATATGCCCACCTCCTTATATAAGAATTGTATACGTTGCAACACCAAGGGAATAGCTATAAATGCTTTTAATATATACAAAAGTATAGGTGTTTCCCTGATAGAAAAAGGCATGCACACACACACACACACGTTTCCATAATAGACACAGGTGTGCTCACACTCACCTGCACACACATACACACACATACCCCTTGATCTAGCACCACATATATACATTCTCCAACAGAATCTTCTACCATTGGTAGCTTTCAAAAAGCATTAAATCACAAACAAAATGATAAAGTGGGAGTAAAATAATTTTTAGCATAGGTTATTTCCAACATATCAAATATTTTTGAGCCACATTCCCAACATGGGACTTAATATAAATTGTATCACTTATTTCAAATACAATTCCTCAATTCAGACTTAGAAAGCTTAAATTTGAGCTGATGGAGAAGCTAATGAAACAAATATCTGAACTCGAAGAAAGTAAAATCTATATTTTATACAATATATTTTATATATATTTTGCTTTCTTTGCCATAGATGTATTTCTCACACACACATACATATACACGTACACAGGTAATATATACACAGGGAAATACAGGCTGCAAATTCACAACAATCAGATTTTGAGATCATAATCAGAAAATATCACCCTCTGGACTTGAGACGAAACATCAGTATCTGATGGATTCGACTAGTTATATGAAAGAGTGATACACTTCACTTGGCAACACATAAGGCAAAAGTCTCTTAGAAAGGGATGCTAAGGAAAGAATCAAAGATGTAAATAATAAATATTTAAACAGAGGCTTTCATTACAGTATTACCTATACTATTGAAATTCTGGAAAGAATCTAAATGTCCACCAATAGGATGTAGTAAATTATGATATCTCCATATAGTAGAATAATATTTACCAATTAATACAAATATAGAAGAATATTTATTACCTTAGGAGAATATACTATCATAATATAATTCAAAATTTTGTGCATAAAATGCTATTTCAACATATTATAATTTTTGTAAGAAAAAATATGTAACAAAATGTTCTCAATTGTTATTATGTTTCAGAGTTTAAAAACATTTTAGCTTATTGTTTTCCTGTGTTCTAGCATCAAACAGGTTTTCATTTTAATGAAAAAAATATATTTTTAAAATGTAATTGCATATTAAGAAATCATTTTTTCTAATGAGAATAGACATATTTCTTAAAGTTAAAAAATGAATTTCTCTTCAATGGCATCAAAATATCTAAAATTTAACTACTGTTAAGATAACCTATGGAGACGGAGAAGATGGCGGAGTAGGACGCTCGCAGGTCACCCTCTCCCACAAATACACCAAGACCCACATCTACAGACCCACTCAGCCAACCAGACCACCTGTGGAACTCCGACAGAACATCGCCCTCTTCAAAAGATAAAGACGCCAAAAATCTGGTAGGAGAAAAGGAAAAAAGAAAGAACAAAAGGCAAAGCAGCCCGGGACGGCTCCCGCGGGGAGGGAGCGGCAAAGGAGGACTGGCGCTCGCTCGCTGGGTCTCACCTCTCCAACGGAGAGGCCAGCGGGACGGAGGGGGAGCCTCCGAGGCTCGGATCTGTACAGAGCAGCCCTTGACTAACAGAACTAAGTTAACCGGCACAGAGCGTCCCCCCGACACCCAGCCTGAGACTCCGGCCGACAGCGGCGGGCAGGGCCAGGCTGCACAAGCCCGGCGGAGGACGGGGGCCGGCTGGACAGAGGCAGCCCCGGGGGAACGCAAGGGGCTGTGCCCCGTGGCTGTGGGTGCACAGGGCAGAACAACCTGGGCCCTCCATAAAACAGCAAGGTTGATGTGCTCTCGGGGGAAGGGTGCACACTCCCATCTCTGAAAACCCGCGGAAAGTTTTCGGGGTAAGAGAGGCGGGGCTCAGACACAGCCGCCATATCCTCCGCGCTGAGCACTCAGGTGGGGGCGGGGGCGACACCTGCATCTGCACCGAAGGGCTTAGCAGCCTCAAAGGCCAGACTGAGACTGGCCTGCAGCCCGGGGCAGATAGGATCCTTCCATCCTGGTCCCTCAGAGAACTTGCTCCACAGAGACAAACAAGGAGCTGGGTTTTGGCTTGGAGCAGGGACAGGGCTGTCCCTCGGTCTTCCCCGAGCCCACCTACGGAGTCCGACCAGGGCGGAGCGCGCAGCCGCACAGAGAGCGGAACTACCGGCGGCGCAGGTAGAGGGAGAGCGGCCCCCCCCCCCCCCCCCCGCCTTTCGGGCAGGAACACAGCCCCTGACCGAGGTGCTGGGAGGGGGCACGACCCGCCCTCCTACCCGGCCAGTCTGCAACATCTGACTGCGGCATCCGGAGGGGCAGCGACCCGCCCGCCCACAGCAGAGGAGAGCTGCACCTGACCCCGTGTTAGGAGGAGGGCGATCTGCTTGCCGACAGGTGCTGGGAGCAGCACAGAAGAGGGCGCCAACGGAGGGCCTCTGAAAACAGCAAGCTGAGCTTCCAAAACAGGACGAAGACAGAAAGACTTCACATTAAAAGCACACAGACTCCAGGAGAACACCGACAAACCACCCCCCCCCTTTTTTTTTAAATCTGTTTTTACCTGTTCTATTTTCTATTACTCTCTTAATCTTTACTTCTTAATTCATTTCTATTTCTCTTGGGTTTCGATGTCCTGCTATTGATTAGACACAGGTTTCAAATACATCTATTCATCTCCCCCCCCCTTTTTTTGTAAAGGTTTTAAAAGGATGTCTCAACCTGATTAATACTCTGCTTCAACTCGCTCTTCTATTATTCATTATACACTGTTTTCAAACCCTCTTTCTCCCTTCTTTTAAAATTCTTTCTCTCTCTCTCTTATTTTTTTTTCTTTTTTTCTTAAGTTCTATTCCTAAATAGGCATCAGACAGATAAAATCCTTAAGGACCAAAATAAACAACTGATACTCCATAAACCACAGTGCCAAAGAGGTATGAGCAAGATGAAGAAGCAGAAAAACCTTTCCCAATTAAAAGAACAAGAGAAATCCCCTGAAAGAAAGATCAATGAAATAGACATCGATAGCCTACTAGATCAAGATTTCAAAAAAGGAGTGATCGAATTGCTGAAGGAATTAAAAGAGATAGTGTTTAGAGATATAAAATATGTCAAAAATGAAATTGAAGCTATAAAGAAGAGCCAAGTAGAATGGGTGAACTCATTGACAGAGATGAGGAATGATCTAATAGCCGTGCAAAGCCGACTAGATAATGCAGAGGAACGAATTAGTGATCTAGAAGACAGGGCAATAGAAAGAACCCATTCAGAAGAACTACTTGATAAGCAAATAAAAAATAATGAAAATAGCATAAGGGACCTATGGGATAATATAAAGCGTCCCAATCTTCGCATAATAGGGGTCCCAGAAGGAGAAGAAAGATCAAAGGGTATTGAAAAGGTTTTTGAAGAAATCATGACTGAAAACTTCCCAAACTTAAAGAAGGAATCAGATATCCAAGTACAGGAAGCTCAGAGGGTCCCAAACAGGAAGAACCCAAATAGACCCACACCAAGACATATAATCAAGATGGCCAGAGTCAAGGATAAAGAAATGATTCTAAAGGCAGCAAGAGAAAAGCAAAGAGTAAGTTACAAGGGAACCCCCATAAGGCTCTCAGCTGATTTCTCTACACAAACACTACAGGCCAGAAGGGAGTGGCAAGATATATTCAAAGCCCTGAATGAAAAGAAGATGCAGCCTAGGATCCTTTATCCAGCAAGGCTATCCTTGAGGATAGAAGGAGGAATAAAGAGTTTCACACACAAAAAAAAGCTGCAGGAGTTTAGCAACACTAAACCCATGCTAAAAGAAATATTCAAAGGGCTATTCTAAATAGAAAAGCAGCAGGATGCTACAGAAATGAGAAACACACAACTGGAAAGGTGATAACTCATGAATTACAAATAAAGTAAACATGAAATTATAAAAGAAGACATACAAATCACTGAGAGTGGGAGAGGGAGGCAGGGAAATATAGAATATTTTTTTCTTTCTTTTTTAAATTGTTTTAACAGTAGGATGGGTTTGAGATCATGTTACTATCAGTTTAATAAAAACAGTTATAGTAATGGGTTGACAGATTTACAAAAAAGGGTAACCACAAGCCAAAAATTTACAAAGGAGTCACAAAAATTAAATAAAATCCATGATAATACAAAGGAAAATTACCAAACCACAAAAGGAAGAAGAAAGGAACAAAGAGGATATACCAATTCAACTGCAAAGATAAGTTCAAAATGGCAATAAACACACATCTATCATTAATTACTGTAAATGTTAATGGACTAAATGCTCCAGTCAAAAGACACAGAGTGGCAGACTGGATAATAAAGCAAGAACCTTCAATATGCTGCATACAAGAGACCCACTTTAGGGAGAAGGACACATATAGATTGAGAGTGAAAGGATGGAAAAGGATATTCCATGCAAATGGAAAAGCCAAAAAAGCAGGTGTTGCAGTACTGATTTCAGACAAAATAGAGTTTAAAACAAAGGCCATAAAGAAAGATAAAGAAGGACATTTTATAATGATTAAAGGAGTGATACAAGATGAGGATATTACACTTGTTAATATATATGCACCCAATATAGGAGCACCTAAGTACATACAAGAATTACTAACAGAGATAGAGGGGGATATTGATGGGAATACAATCATAGTTGGAGATTTTAACACTACATTAACATCACTAGACAGATCTTCCAGACAGAAAATAAACAAGGCAACAGAGAAATTAAATACTACAATAGAAAAACTAGATTTGGTGGATATTTTCAGAGCATTACACCCCCCAAAAATAGGATATACATTCTTTTCAACTGCACATGGAACATTTTCCAGGATCGATCATGTACTTGGGCACAAAAGAAACCTCAACAATTTTAAGAAGATAGAAATTATCTCAAGCATCTTTACTGACCACAATGCCATGAAACTGGAAATCAACAACAGAGAAACAAAGGAGAAAAAAAGGAAAGCATGGAGATTAAACAATATGTTATTGAAAAAACAATGGATCAATGAGGAAATCAAAGCTGAAATTAAAAAATACCTTGAGACAAATGATAATGAAAGCACAACCACTCAAAACCTATGGGACACAGCAAAGGCAGTGCTAAGAGGGAAGTTTATAGCGATACAGGCCTTCCTCAAAAAAGAAGAACAATCTCAAATAAACAATTTAACCCACCACCTGAATGAATTAGAAAAAGAACAAAAAGCCCCAAAAAGCAGCAGAAGGAAGGAAATAATAAAGATCAGAGAGGAATTAAATACAATAGAGATTAACAAGACCATAGAAAAAATCAACCAAACCAAAAGCTGGTTTTTTGAAAAAGTAAATAAAATCGACAAACCTCTGGCCAAACTCACAAAGAAGAAAAAAGAGAGAGCACAAATTAGCAAAATAAGAAAGGAAAATGGAGAAATTACAACAAACAAAATAGAAATACAGAATATCATACGAGAATATTATGAAAAACTATATGGAACCAAACTGGATAACCTAGAGGAGATGGACAAGTTTCTGGAAACATACTGTCCACCAAAACTGAATCAAGAAGAATCTGAACACTTGAACAATCCGATCACTAGAAAGGAAATAGAAATAGCAATTCAAAACCTCCCTACAAATAAAAGTCCAGGACCGGACGGCTTCACCGGGGAATTCTACCAAACATACAGAGAAGAACTCATACCAGTCCTTCTCAAACTATTCCAGATGATTGAAAAGGAGGGAATACTCCCAAACTCATTCTATGAAGCCACCATCACCCTGATACCAAAACCAGGCAAAGACACTACAAAAAAAGAGAATTATAGGCCAATATCACTGATGAACATAGATGCCAAAATCCTCACCAAAATTTTAGCAAATAGAATCCAACAACACATAAAAAAGATTATACATCATGACCAAGTGGGGTTCATCCCAGGGACACAAGGCTGGTTCAACATACGCAAATCAATCAATGTAATACATCACATCAACAAGAGAAAGGACAAAAACCACATGATCATCTCAATCGATGCAGAAAAAGCATTTGATAAAATTCAACACCCATTTATGATAAAAACTCTCGCCAAAGTGGGTATAGAGGGAACATATCTCAACATAATAAAAGCCATATATGACAAACCTACAGCCAGCATAGTACTCAACGGTGAAAAACTCAAAAGCTTCCCACTAAGATCTGGGACAAGACAAGGATGCCCACTATCACCACTCCTATTCAACATAGTCCTGGAAGTCCTAGCCACAGCAGTCAGGCAAGAGAAAGAAATAAAAGGGATCCAAATTGGAAAAGAAGAGGTAAAAGTGTCATTATATGCTGATGACATGTTACTATATATAGAAAACCCTAAAAGGTCCACACAAAAGCTACTAGAGCTGATTGAAGAATTCAGCAAGGTAGCAGGTTACAAAATTAACATTCAAAAATCAGTTGCATTTCTTTACACTAACGATAAATCAACAGAAGAAGAAAGTAAAGAAACAATCCCCTTTAAAATAGCACCCAAAGTAATAAAATATCTGGGAATAAATCTAACCAAGGAGGTGAAAGAATTATACACAGAAAACTATAAACCATTGATGAAGGAAATTAAAGAAGACTTTAAAAAATGGAAAGATATTCCATGCTCTTGGATTGGAAGAATCAATGTTGTTAAAATGGTCACACTGCCCAAGGCAATCTACAGATTTAATGCAATCCCTATCCAATTACCCAGGACATATTTCACAGAACTAGAACAAATCATAATAAAATTCATATGGAACCATCAAAGACCTAGAATTGCCAAAGCATTACTGAAGAGAAAGAAAGAGGCTGGAGGAATAACTCTCCCAGACTTCAGACAATACTATAGAGCTACAGTCATCAAGACAGCATGGTATTGGTACCAAAACAGACATATAGACCAATGGAACAGAATAGAGAGCCCAGAAATGAACCCACAAACTTTTGGTCAACTCATCTTTGACAAAGGAGGCAAGAATATACATTGGAATAAAGACAGTCTCTTCAGCAAATGGTGTTGGGAAAACTGGACAGCAGCATGTAAAACAATGAAGCTAGAACACTCCCTTACACCATATACAAAAATCAACTCAAAATGGATTAAAGACTTAAACATAAGACAAGATACAATAAACCTCCTAGAGGAAAACATAGGCAAAACATTATCTGACATACATTTCAAAAATTTTCTCCTAGAAGAAATAAAAGCAAGAATAAACAAATGGGACCTAATGAAACTTACAAGCTTCTGCACAGCAAAGGAAACCAGAAATAAAACAAGAAGAAAACCTACGGAATGGGAGAAAATTTTTGCAAGTGAAACCGACAAAGGCTTGATCTCCAGAATATATAAGCAGCTCATACGACTCAATAAGAAAAAAATAAACAACCGAATCCAAAAATGGGCAGAAGGCCTAAACAAGCAATTCTCCAAGGAAGACATACAAATGATCAAAAAGCACATGAAAAAATGCTCAATATCACTAATTATCAGAGAAATGCAAATCAAAACTACAATGAGGTATCACCTCACACCAGTCAGAATGGCCGTCATTCAAAAATCCACAAATGACAAATGCTGGAGAGGCTGTGGAGAAAGGGGAACCCTCCTACACTGCTGGTGGGAATGCAGTTTGGTGCAGCCACTATGGAAAACAGTGTGGAGATTCCTCAAAAGACTAGGAATAGACTTACCATATGACCCAGGAATCCCACTCCTGGGCTTGTATCCAGAAGGAAATCTACTTCAGGATGACACCTGCACCCCAATGTTCATAGCAGCACTATTTACAATAGCCAAAACATGGAAACAGCCTAAATGTCCATCAACAGGTGACTGGATAAAGAAGAGGTGGTATATTTATACAATAGAATACTACTCAGCGATAAAAACCAACAACATAATGCCATTTGCAGCAACATGGATGCTCCTGGAGAATGTCATTCTAAGTGAAGTAAGCCAGAAAGAGAAAGAAAAATACCATATGAGATCGCTCATATGTGGAATCTAAAAAACAAAAACAAAAACAAACAAACAAACAAAAACAAAGCGTAAATAAAGGACAGAAATAGACTCACAGAGAATACAGACTTGTGGTTACCAGGGGGGTGGAGGGTGGGAAGGGATAGACTGGGATTTCAAAATTGTAGAATAGATTACACTGTATAGCACAGGGAAATATACACAAAATGTTATAACTCACAGAGAAAAAAATGTGACAATGAGTGTGTGTATGTCCATGAATAACTGAAAAATTGTGCTGAACACTGGAATTTGACACAACATTGTAAAATGATTATAAATCAATAAAAAATGTTAATAAAAAGATAACCTATGATATAATAATATCCAATTTTTCCAGAAAATGTTTTCATGACAGAAATATGGTAGTTTATGTAAAGCCAGAGAAAAACAGAGGGCCAGAGATGACGATTGTATGAATGATTCTCCAGGGCTGCAGAAGAGGCAGACAGAGTCTAAGAGGCCTGTATGATTCAGACAACAGGAGGATGCACAACACAGGAAGAAGGTCATCAGCCGCTACATCAGCCAGTCTGCATTAAACGTCCTGCCACATGACACAAATCTCTTTGCTCACCAAGCACACTTCTGATGAATCGTTTGATTGCCCCAGTATCTTGATGGAAGAAAGCATGGGCCCAAGAGATAAGAGGATGACGATGGATCCTGGGAGAGCCCTCCCCTCCCCTAGCAACCCTACATACCGCAGTTATAAATTAAAAACTGGCATGCATTTATAAATCATTTGCTTATAATTTGAAAAGATTTTTCTTTTGTTTTGGTTTTGGTATCATATAACCATTCTGTGTACTCTGATTTCCCTAAGTGAACAGGAAAAAAAAATAATGAGTTTCCGAACCAGAGAAATTAACCACCTGGGTGTCATTACCAAGCTCTTACATACACCAGTAATTTTAACCTGGAAAGTCAGCCTCCTGGCCTCTCTTTGTCAATATCCCTAAACGTTTAAACTGAAACAAAGGCAGCAGCTCATTTTACAAATCCCCGATGTCTTAGCATTTTTTCCAAAGCCTAAGTTGTCCTGCTTGCCTCTTGGTTTGACTAATGACAAGAATTGTAAATGTAAATATTATACAGATCCAGCTAGAATAATTTATTTTTATAAATATGTGGTTAGATAAAAAAATAGAAGTATTTCTTGAGGCTTCTTATGTGTCTCTTATGTGTGATGCTGTGTGGGAGAGCATGTATGAATCTGTGATAGAGGTCTTTCCTGTGACATGTGCTTACGAACTTCTTTATCCCTGTTGGGGAGACAATGAAAGCTGTAACAATGCTCAAGTTGAGACAGTATATATTTTTTGGCTTAAATTCATAATATATTACATTGATCTTAGCGAACTGTTTTGAGTTTTAGACTGCCACAACTTCTCTTGATAATTAAGGAAACTCACTTACCACCCCTACTTCCAAAGTAGGAGAAAGAAAACCATGAAGAAGTTAGCCTTGCTCTGATGGACAGTAGCTGGACAGAGGGATGTTGTACTTTACCAAGTGCTGATATGTAGCTACAAGAGAGGTTTTGCAAATTCCATCTTGAACAGATGCTGTTGTTACTCAGCATCCACTAACATCAAACCATTCAACTGAAATCGACATAGTGTGAACAACTGCAATGGCCCTTTACTGGTCTTGCCCTTCTCTGCTTCTGTCCCTCCAGTCTATCCTTCATATTGCCAATAACATCTTTTTTATTACACACATGAAACACGTCTCTACCCTTAGAATTTTGAATGACTTTCCCACTGACTATGGAATGCAATCTAAATTCTTTGACATGGCATATACAATTTTTCACAATATCGCCCCTGTTATACACACACAGAAGCCTCATAATCACCCTAATACCACACACACACATGCACACATACATGCACACACCCCTCTAGCCTATAGACCAGTATCTTCATAGTTCGTAGAACCACAGTGCTTTTCCCTGTTTCCACGTCATTGCCAACAGTTTCCTCTCTATCCCTTCTCATTTACTTGCCTAGCACACTCATATTCATTCTTAAACTCCAGTTCTCTCTGCATTCCTCTGACTTCAGGAAGACTTGGGTGCAGTATTTCTTATTTATCCCTTAACTTGATACCAAATCAATGAAAGCAGCTTTCATAATATCATTGATGTCATATCTGTTCACCTGCTAAATCTTTTTCTAGTGTGGTTGTCAGACCAGCAACATCAGCATCATCTAGAAATGTTAGAAATGCACATTTTCAGTATCCCCCTCTAGATGGAGTGAATCAGAAACTCTGGGAGTGGGCCAATAATCTGTGTTTCAACAAGACCTCCGGGTAGTCATTCAAGTTGGAGAACCACTGCCCTAGGCCAATACATCAGGAACAGAAGTTCAGATACACATAACAGAAGCTCAAATGGTGGCTTAACCCATTGGGGGTTTATTTTTGTCACATAAGACACAGTATGGAGGCAGGCAGCCAAAGGTAGCTCAGAGAAGTTGTTAAGGACCTAAGTTCTATGGAGCTTCCAGATCTACAATTATTAACATGTACTGTTCATTTTCAGGTTTACAGAATGACTGTTTGTCAGGTGAGTCTTTCCCTTTTATCAGCGAAACTCTAAATTTTTCCAAATGCCCTCTTATTAGGTTCCACTTACATCACAAAACTGTGCCACATTATAGCTATAACCACTACAAAGACTTGAGAAACCACGTTTTCCCAAAGCTGGATACTTTATCAACTTTGGCAAACACAGGGTCCTGACAGTAAGAAAGTTTGAGTAGGCAACTACCGTGTTTTCCTTAATCTGGAATAAATTTTTTCTATGCTATGACAACAAGAAGACAAAGAGATAGCTCATTTAAGAATGTGCTCCCAATTTTTGCTTTCCTTAGGAGAACTTTAATCACTGCTGAGTCGTTAACCTCATTAGTTAGGTTAAATTCAATGAAATTGCTGATGTTTTAATTTTTCAATTTACCAAAATGACAATTTTTACAAGGTTCTACTAAATATAAACATTTAACCTTGGAGACATATATTTAGTTATTAGTGCATTTATACACTACAAAAAACAAAGACATTTTTAAATTGTTTGGTCAAAGGAGAGAAAATGAATCCTAAACAGTAAACAAAACGTTGAAGTGTATGATTAGAACTCCTTGGGCAACAGGAATCACAATGTACAGTGCTGCACATTGTATCCTTTTGGGGAACTAGGCTAGAAAAGGTGATGAATCAATGCAAACTGTATTGCAGTTATTTAGAAGACAAAGCACACACTGACTTTTGGTCACTCAGTAGTACATTTATCTTCAAACACAAAACTTTATTTTTAATAGTTGAGGCACCAAATTCAAAATGTGGCTTGTACCAATCAGCATGATTTTGAAGAAATGCCTTTACTAAAGTGTTCGTTGTTGTCACCAGATTGCCCTGTAGAATGACAATCTCAGTTTGCCTGAAAGTTATGCAAGGAATGATTCATGGAACTATTCTGGCCCCAGATTCGTATTTTAACAAACTAACACCTCAGATTTTCAGTAAAGTCAGATTTTTGCTATGCATTATGCAGTGATAATTGATAGCCAATTGTTATTTCTTCATTATCCTTGATTCTATATGTGGTCTTTAGTATTATTTGTAAAGAATATTCATTTATAGCTCCCCACATAGAGATGGAGGAAATAACACTTTTTACAGAAGGATTTGATTGAATTAAAAAAAAGAAGTGGAGAGAAAATAATCACACATCTCCTAAGTGGAATGATTGCTAACATTTATTTTAAGAGCTGTGTATTTTCTTTCCTGCACATCTGTGCTCAGCATTTGGACTAAGAGTACTTTCAGGGTTAGAATTTGGATCAACTCAGGAAATCACTAGTTGAGTAAACGGGTCACTGTTGTGAAACCACTTAGAAAATGCCTTTGACTTCAGGAATCTCTGAGTAACTTTTAGAAGATTTTCTCAGTGGTGGATTATTGCAGTCTCTGAATGTAAGAAATATACGGCAAATGTTTTTAACTTTGAAAGGGAGAATTCTAAAATAAATTCTAAAGGGATCCAATATAAAAATAAAAACAAAAACTAAAGAAAGTGTGAGTGAACATTTAACTTATCTCAAGGTGAGTGATGACTTTCTAAATATGAAATGGAGTTAATTATATGAATGAATGAGTTAATGGGATTAATTCATATGAAATGCAATTCCTCACTGGCTGTTAGCCATAGACCTCTCTCAGTTTCCTTTAACATGGCATGCATGTGGCTTTACCAGAGTCAGCGAACAAGAAGAATGAGCAGACAGAGTCTTTGCAAAACCCAAGTCCCAGTCTTTTGTTATCTAATTTCAGAAATGGCGTCCCATCATTTTTTATGGATTCTATTGGTTAGAAGTAAGTCACTAAGTTCAGAATATTCAAGGAGAGAATATTTCATAAGGGCCTGCATCTCAAAGAGTAGGTATCATTGAGAGCCATCTTGGAGACTTTATACGATGAATCCCAAATTGGTATCTGTTTATTAGTATTTAAAATCCTTTTAATAATCTCTTCAAAAAACTCACTTGTAAACTCGATATTCTTCTCGATTTAAAAAATCATAACTACAATTGTCCATCTCCAACCATTAATGCAATGAGCAATCCCAGCTGCAAAATATTCTGTTCAATGGGAATCATTAAAATATTCATGTCATACTTAACTTTCAATTTTGCAATGTATCGCATGTAGTCTTCATTGTATTTAACATATTTAGGTTATTTGTATTTTATACTCCCCCAAATTATAAAATATTTGGACATTTTCTTATACTATTTCTGTGAGTGTTTCTTGCTTTCTTTCATCCTGTGATCATAGAACTTAATGATTCACTATTTGCAGAAACTTTCTACATATAGTGACGCTTTCCTAAATGCATATTAAAGAATGTAGGCTATGTCAGTTTCGGAATGGCTTCCAGGCAAGCATTTGAAAATCATCAACTTGGTGCTTCAGGCTGAATTTTAACAGTTCTCTTCCATGACCTTCAAAGGCAACTCCTCTATCTTTCAGCCACAGCTTTCCTAATATCCACTCCTCAATAACTTCCAAAAGTCCTGTAATCCATAAACCCAAATCAGAATATATAGAGTGGTTTCCATTTTCTTAACTGAACTCTCAATGAAGCAACATGTGCTATACTTCTCTCTGCCCTCCCAGAGGACTGACTGGAAGCAATCTTGCAGCACAACACCCTTGTCCACATATTTCCTCTTTTCTTTGCACCAGAAGTTTTCTGCCTCTGAAAAAATCAGAGTAACAATACTCTAACACTATACATATTTTTGAATTTCAAATGTCTATCTTATTTGATCCCCTGTGAATTATTATTTCTGTTTTACAAATGGAAGAATCGAGGTCCCAGGAGATTACATGAATGACCAAAATTTCATCAGTAATAACTAAAAGGACAAGAACTTGAACTCAGGTCTGCTCACATTAAATTTAGGGTTCTTTCTCCCATATCATAGCAAATACCATAAAGGCATACACGTAAGGTATGTTCAATAATGTTTTCAAATGATGACAATTATGGGCCCCTACATCAAGGACAAAGAGCGAATTCCTTACCATGGACATATTAAGCCCCTCCAAAATCTGGCTCCTTTCTATCTCTCCAACCTCTTGCCATTCTTTCCTCCTGCTACATCCTCTTAAATTCTAACCTCACAGAACTGCTTTTAACTCACACTTCCATGCCTTTGCTTCCTCTGCCATCTCTACCTCTAGTCCCTTACCCCTTGCTTCCTACTTCTATCCTCCCACCTTCATCATCCTTCCAAGAGCATCTACTCATTGTTCAGGACTCAAAGGAGAGGTTACTGTCACCATGAGTACCTTCCGTCTTCCTCTTTCCCACTTCCACTCCCTTTGGATCCATACAGTATTATATATTTATATATATTTATATACATATTTACAGCACCTATAATGTTTAAATTGCATTTAATTGATGATTTTGACTATATATTTACTATAATTTACAATTAACAGAGCACTTTCATAAGATATTACAATTAACCTTCAGTGGATGCTAACAGCACCTTTATAAGCAAAGACTGGATTGTAATTCATCCATTTTCAGTTCCCAGTATTATGACTGGAATAAAGTACATTTTTAAAGAATATTTATTGGCTAAATAAGGGATAAAACCATATAGTTATAAAATAGAAAAATAGAAAAACCTGGTGCATTTGGAGAACAAAAAATCATGTCATGTAAAAAAAGCAACATAATCACCAATATCAATAACTGGAAACTTGATTCCAGGTAAAGCAATTGCCCTGTGGGTTTTAAGGACCAGTAAGAGGCCCCATAGAGAGCCAAAGGGGCTCCAGTCACGAGATGTCTGCCTGCGCCCTAATCACTTAAGTTGTGAAGACATAAACCAGAAGACATAAAGTACATTCCTCTCCCAACATGTAATTGCTTTAGCCCACCTAAAAACCCTGAGTTATGACCAAACAAATCCCCTCCTCAAAATTCCTCAAGCATACCAAACCACCTACATACTCCTGAAGACAACAAACAAGCCCTTAACTAATGATCAACTAATGTCTGGAAATCTTCAACATGACCCCCTTTCTTAAAGCAGGTAGATGGGACTTCTTTACAAAAGACTCTAAGAATCTACCCCCCGTTGCAAACAGACACCTCTCATCTGCCTGCTGTTGCCTGTAGCAGTGTATCTAATAAACGTTTCTTTCACTTTTCTTTGTTTCCGGTAAATTCTTTTACCACCGGTGGTATCAGCCTGCCTTATCCCATGACATGACCCACTTTCTTCACCTGCATAGCATCTCCTGTGTCTAAAAGGTAAGAAATAAATAGATTCAGATGTAAGGAGTAAGAGCTATTTATTTAATTAAAAGAATGATGTTAAAAACGGATCTAATTTTTCTGCGAGAATTGACAACAACTTTGGCTGTTTATGAGCACCATTTTATAATGTAAAGCACATTCAACACTGAGCCCTGAAACTCAAATTCTCCCTGCTTTGTCACTAATAATTAGCTAAGTGAAATTGAAGAACTCATTTAACCCCTCTGGCTTCAATTTTCTTTCACACAAAATGAAGAGGTAAGAACAGATTATTTCTAAAATTATTTGCAGTGCTGAAAGACCTCATACATTTTTACATCTTCATCTTTTGATTAACATGATTATGTGAAATCACTTTTCCCTGCTCCTTAATGAGAATCACCAGCAAGGAACAGGATCTATAGTGGTCCTGGGGCCTCGGAGCGTACAGAATCTTATTTTTCTCTTCAACTTTCCAGGAACAGGTCACATTTGAATATAAATCTATTGTGTGTAATTTAAAGCTATTTCTTTAGCTGTGGTTCTCAAAAAAATAATCTTTGGAAAATCGCAGTTGGTAAGAGTGGCATCTATTTTTATCCTTCGTATTTTATTTTATGAGAAATGTTCTCAGGCAAGCACAGCCACACACTGTCACGGTGACTATTTATAAGTATCATAAAGTTGCTGAGTGCCTAGGATGTATAAAGCCCTAATCCTGGGTCTTTCACAGAATCACAGGAGTACAACAATTTCTGCTGTCATAAAACATGTGGTCTCTTTTACTGTGCCTTTTGATTCTAATTTGCACATTAAAATTAGCTAAATCATAATCCATGTGAATTGTTAAGAAGATTGAAATGACTGAGGTCAGTAATATCTTGAGAATAACATACACATGCATGTAACTACCACCTGGTATTGTAACTGTCTGATTTGTGTATTTTGCGTTGCATTTCTCCCTCAGTAGAATGTGTTCTACATATAGCAAACAGATGGAATTTGAAGCCATGGGAAGAGTTGAATGTGTATATGTAAAGAAGACAGAGGTTTTCCTGAGACAAGAGACAAGAGAAGCCACTCTGGAATCCTGAGATTCAGGAAGTAACCTCTGTGAGGGGAGCCTGTGAAGATGCTTGAGAAGGAATATTCATAGAGGAAGAAAGACAAACAAGAGAGATTGGTAGCGTGGAGGCCATGGGAGGGAAAAAGTTTCATAATGGTGGCTTGCTATTGTTATAGAGAGGGAAGGAATAAAAATACTTAAAATGGACTATGTGATTAAAAAGTCATCAGTGCCCCTGAGAAGAACTGTCCCAGGAATAAAGCAGTATCAAACCTCAAATTACAGTGGGTCAAAGTTAAATTAATGGTGAGGAAATAGAAATGAAAATGTTGGCTAGCCTGTCGATAAATTTAATGATACAGGTCAACAGAGATGAGCTTCAAGTTGAATAAAAGTATTTTGGGGGGAAATGAAATTAACGTTTTAGGAGGGAGAAACTTGAGCCTTATTTTTTAAATGAATTAAAAATAACCTAATAAAAAAGAAAATACTAAATCTATATGAAAGAGGAAATATTTACTAGAATAAAGCTTGGAAAAGAGAGAGAACTTCCCTCCAGGAGAGGAGGAGGGATGTCTGAATCCGTAAGTGCAGTCAGAAATGGAAAGTAGGCAACACGGAGGGCTTATAATTGATATTTGCTCAGTTGAGAAAGGTGGCTAGTGCTGTAAATGAGGAACCCAGCATGGAATTAGGATATTTCAAAAGTGATAAAGGTTTAGAGCAGCTTCTGCGGGGAATGGGAAAGGAAAAGTAATACAGATGAATAGGAAAAAGGAAGAACATAGCACTATTATGAATGTATGACACAACCAATGTTTTCTAAAACACTCTATATTCAAAAGAATGTGTTCAGTTTTGAAAAATAGTCATTTACGTCACTTAAAAATAGATTCCAACAGGTAACCAAGTGAGACCTATGGATCAGTTGAAAAAGATGCAGATCAGGTTATCAGGCTTGTTTAAGGAAAGTTACACAGCATGACGCAGACCACAAGTTCTGGCATCTTGGAAAGTTCTTACTTTGCAGTCAGAGCAGCCAGTCTAGAGACAGATGAAAGCCTTGCCCTCTGTGCTACCCCAAGGAGAAGAGCTGAAACTGAGAGTGAAAAGAGCACTGGCTGAGATTAAGGGTTTTGACATTTAGAAGGGTGTGCTTCAGATTTTCTTCAGATACTGCAAGCACAAGGGACAAGACTAGAAAATACCCTTCAAAGGACCGATTTCTCCGGCAACAAATTCTGTAATGTGCCCCAGATGATTAGCTTCAGGAGGACATGGTGGTAGGCTCAAGAATTGTAAACAAATTATTTTGGAGTGGTGCTTTAAATCATCTTTTGGCAAAATTTTACTTTTCAAGTGTACCATGTTTGCTTTTAGGAGAATGTTTTGCTTCCAGATGATGCAATAAATGCCACTGTTGGGTTTGCTGCTTGAAATGTGCATCTCAAAAAAAGGATGTAAGGGTCTGAATTATTTCAATTGTTAGGAGGTACATTTAATGAATACAAAATTGAGTAGCTCCCTCTGTAGCCTGACAGCCTCCAGCGCTGTGTGAAAAGGCATCAGTTACGACAATAAAAGCCCCAGCTACTACAATAAAAGCTCTGATGGAAATAGGCTTGGTCTTCCAGTCACAGGGGTCTGTCACTGAAGAGCTACAGTCCAAGGGTCCCGCCACTGCTCAAGAAGAAAGCAAATAACTGGCATCTCCAAGCCTCAGACCCCCAGGCTCATCGCTCTCTTCCCACCTGCTGCACAGACATCAATCAGTGGTGGAAATAGTGGGGTGGGTAGTTTAAAGAAAAATGAAGATTGCCAAAAAACATTTGAAAAACTTCAGTCTAACTATTAGGCAGTTAGATAGAAATGAGCACCAGGCAAGGGGAGAGGAAAAGGAAGGTAGCAATCCCGGAAAACACCTGTGCTCAGGATAAGGCGTTCCACTCTAAATGAGGGCCAGTAAAGGAGCCGGTTGAAATCGAACAGCATGGCTGCACAGTAGAGAGAAGGACCCGACTTAACTTGACCCAGTACTCATTATAATGTAATTGGCATTGCAGTTTGCGCCCCCTCCCATAGGTTTCTCTGTGTGCATCATGGGTAAGGACATGCACAAAGGGGACAAACATGACTAAGTATTCCAGGAGCAAGAGCCATCAATCAATCAAAAGACCACCTCTACGAGCAGCTATAAGAAAAGGGGCAAAGACTGCTGATTTTTCCACCTTTGGATCAGCCTGCCTCCTGTTCTTGGAGGTGTATTTTCCTTTTGCTAACAAATTCTTTAAAATCTTTTGCTACACAATGTACCATCTCCTATCCAAAATCTCATCTTTCGAATATGACAAGAACTGGAGTCTTTACCCTTCCCCTTTTGGGGTAACATAACTAGGAATAAAAGAAAAGCTACTTACAAAAATGCAGTAGTATGTTTCACCTATAACAACAGCAAAGAGTCAAAAGTAGGAATCAAACCAGTGTTGGTGAGCAGTGAAATGAAGTCTCTTTCAATGTTGGTGGGAGTGTAAATTAATAATTTCATTGAAAGAAAATGAAAGTATGTACCAAGAGCCTAAAATGACTTTAGATATTAACTCATGAGTTTCACTTTTAAGAATTTATACTAAAGGAAAAATAATAGGTGTGCACAAGAATGTGTAGAGAAGACAGTTCATCAGAGAGATCTGTCATAGAAAAAATATATAAACAATTTGAATATTCAATGACAGTGGTATTGTTCTACACATGCTGGTGTATCTATGAAATTGGTATATTATACAACTATTTAATATTATGTTTTTTTCCAAAAATATCTAATATCCTAAAATTTTTCAAGTTAGAAATTTCCTACAACTGTAGGCAGGAAATCCCACAAAATATTTGTATTAAGGTTTTGGGGATGGGGGAGGGGCAATGTATATAAAAATTGAGAAACTAAGCAAAACAGAAGCTTTTACTTGTGCTCAGCCCCACGGTGATACAAGATATGCGTCGTCTAACTGGAAAATGCAAAGCTGGCTAACTTAAAAGACTTCACAGACCTTTATTCCTCACTTTGGTGAAACTACCTTGCCATCTTTTCTCACAGGATTAGTAATCTGACTGTGTTGGCACCCAGTAAACAGAGGCATCTTTCACAGGCAGAAATCCCCATGAACTGAATTCAGAAGACTATGATACAAATCGGAATACAAATTTATTAATTCACAATAAGAAATAAATGTCACAGAAACCAGAATCCTGGTAAGCCCATGCGTAGGTATGCCCTATGTGAGAAGCTGGATGCTAGGCACAAGGTTGTTGGGTGAGCCTGGAAGCTGAAGAGGGGAATTAGATGAGTAAAATGTTTAATGATATTAAGGGAAAACAACCTGTTCCCAGATTCTATCCAAAGGGATGGTCTTTCCAATAGGACCAGAATATTCAACTATAGCTCCCTTCTTTTATGTCTAAGCCAAAAATGGCCTTGCTGTGTCAGGGTGACAGAGGGGAGCTAGAGGAGGTTCCCGTCCCCAAGATGAGGGAACTTCACTCAAGGCATAGGCTTACAGAACGTGGCTCAAACAAAGGGAGCTTTCAAGCAGGCTCCCAAGACCCAGTAGAAAAGAAGAGGATGCCTCCTAGCTGGAGAGGAGAGGTAAGGGTTACAGTGTGTCATCACTACAGAAACGGTCAGGTACACGTAGACAGCTGAGTCTGGAAGACAGATTTCTCCCCTTAGTCCATCAGTTCTTGAGGAAGCTGAGTCCTTTTGTACCTGGCAGACGGAGTAGCAGCACCTGCATTAACCAGTCTCAGCTGGCTGCCAAGGGGCCTCAAGGCAGGACCTGTTCTGTTCGTTGCCTTCAGCCATCCCGAAGGGACAGCCTTCGCACTTGGCCGGCTGGCTGGAGCCCTCTCTGACTGTGTGGCCAGCCAAGCAGAGGCAGGTGGCCCACTCATAGTGAGCACAACTAGGTGCTTAAGTTTGGTTGTCCAGGCTTTCGATGAAGCCATGTGATATTGCCAGTACTGGATCATTTTGACCTACAAAAATGGCAGTTTCATCTGGTTGAAGCTATAGATGAAAACTGGCCATAAAATCAAAGACTCTGTACTCTGCCACTGAAAATAAGGCAGTGATTCCTTTAAAGAATAACTTCGTCAAATGCAAATCCAATTTAGATTTTACACCTAGCAAAGGAAACTAAATCCCAACTGCTCTATGAGGAAGTCAATTGGCCAAACTCCTGCTACAGGCTTGAGCTACTTTAGAGGCCTATCTGGTAGCCAATAAAAAAGAAAGAAAGAAAAAAAAAGTTTTTCTCTTCAGGCATAAGTTTCAGAGGACTTGCTCCAGGGACCCCTACCAAAACAGCAGGGAATACTGGACAGAGTTATCAGGCCAAGACTCCCTGCTTCCTGGGAGCGTTTGGTAGGTAGTCCCAACATTCACCCTGTAGCTCTCTTTTCTCTACACATTCATTGCTAACAAAGCCCACATCTGATTGACATAGTAATGTTTTACCTATATTAATCTATGCAAAAAATTACAATATAGTCCTTTTGCCCAGGAACACTATCCTTTGTTTTTGAGAGAATTTGTATCTCTACTCTGATGTATTGATTTTGCAGTTGAACAGTGACAACAATCTTATTTCCAGGTTCTCAGAAGATTCATCAATGTGGCATCCTTGTCAAATACTAATAAAAGTAACATATTACTTATTGAGCTCTTACTATGCGTAGGGCAAGGTTGTAAGTCTTTTCTCTGTGTTAACTCATTCAGTCTCCTTTTTAGTATCCAGCTGGGAGTAGCAAGACTCAAACCCACGAAGTCTGCTTTTAGACTTCCTTAATCACCAGTAGTTAACTTTTCTTAACCACCTTGATACTAACATATAAAAGAAGACAGCAACGGTAACAATAGAAAGTCTATTAATTTAGTTCTTTATAATAAATATATCTAATTTTTATAAGCAGGAAAATTCATTTTTAATGGTTAACCTTTTATTGCTTGTTTATTGTATCTCTCCTTACTTCAGCGAAAGCTCTTTGTGGGCAGGGACTTTGGCTGTTTGGTCATTCCTATTTCTTTGGTGTCTAGAACAGACATAGGAGGCACTCATTAAATACAATCACCATCCTTTGTCTATATTTTCCATTTTATTTCCTTTCAGGAAAAAAAAAAAAGGTCAGGGTCATGATTTGTACAATAAATAAGGTCGACCTATTCATAAATATTTGTTGAACAAATAAATTATCTGAAAAAATTTTTTGACATTTTCAATTCTCACGTATGTATATGGTTTGTACCATCTCCCCAGATATCATCAATTCCAAGAGCACTATATAAACAGAGATCGGTGCCTATAAAAGAAGGAAAAAGGCAGTTGGACAGCAGGACCTGTGACTTAACTCCAACCCAATGGGACAGAATTCACAAAGAGCAAACCAACAAGCTCTGCCCTCTCCCCACGTTTTGATGGAGTCCTTTGATGAAGAGTGTCTATTCCCCAGAAGTCAGCACCTCATCTGACCTCAGAGGCAGAGAGATGGGTCTGCCACACTACAAGATCAGCTGTGACTGGTAGGATCTCAGAAAATGAGGAAAGAAATTCATTAAATAAGAAAAACACACAACAAAGTGTATTACTCATATGTGATTACAGGCAAAGAGGAGAGAGTATTTAAAATGCTCTGGTCAGTAAAATAAGGACAAAGAATCTGAATGGCTGCCAATATAGCTGAGATGAGGAAGAAGACTTAGTTGTATCCATTTGCAGATAAGTTAAGGTAATCGTTGAGTTCAGTGGGTAAAGTGCTCCACAAAGATTAAAATGGACATGAACTTTCCAGGTCACAAGTCAGGTAACAGCCCCCTCACCCATGTTACTATTATTAGAAAATCTCCACGCAAATAAAAGAAAAAGTAATCAGGGATACAACTGTATAAGTTTTAGCCAGCTCAACCTTCAGAAAATGTCTGAAAAAAAATCTGGAAGTATTTAAGAGACAGTGTGATATCAAAGGGAATGGTTTGGGAGCATTGTATATAATTTAATGAGCTTTTATATAGAGGATTCTTAAATGATGCAGATTCAAACCTATAATTTCACTCACTGACTTCACCAGTTAAAGGAAATACACTAAATGTATTATGTGGCCAAGACCGCATAGTTGGAAATTCTGGGATTGGTAACACTCATTCTCCTGTTCTGGTGGCTTTGGATATTGGCTAAAAAAATTGAAAACAGCCTTGTGCTTGGCCCTCTCTCTGAATGCTATCATCAAGAAAATACCAGCAAGCCAAAAAGTTTTAAAAGCAGAGTCTGGCAAACTATAACCTGTTGGCCAAATCAGGTCTGCCCTTGTTTTTATAAATAAAATTGTATTGAAACATAGTCACTCCATTTGTTTATTATATATGCACCTCTAATATTACAAGGGCAGAACTAAATAGTTGAGGTGGTAAGAGGGTGTAGTATGGCCCACAAAACTAAAAATATTTATTTTACTACCTGGCCTTTTTTAGAAAAAGGTTTTTGATCTCCTGGAGAAAAAGAGGACAGGAGATTTATTATCAGGTTTTTATAAAAAAGCCTGTCATCACATACTTAAGGCATTCTCTTTCCAATGTTTGAGTCACTTTTTGGTGACACAATAAATATCTTGAGAGATACTTTTGTAATAGGGAAGAACAAATCTGACTCCATATGAGATCTGTTCCTCCAGCTCTGACCATGTGCTCTGTTCCAGGTATTTAGTCATGCCGGTTCTGTACCTTTTGTAAAAGAATCTTGCCTATAGCCTGAAATACACAGAATAGCCCATTCTCAAGGCTCTGACCTTTAAGGGTTTAACACTTTCTCATTCATATAGAGATAAAAAGTTGAAGAACAGAGAATAACATTTGTCTTGTCGGAGGTTTATAGGAACATCATGACCTAATCTACGTGGACAGCATCAAGAACAAAGGATTCCAACACCAAGAAGTTTGTACCAACCAACCACATTTCCTCTTTTTAGTGTAAAAGGAGCCTGAATTCTGACTTGGGTAAGATGGTTCTCCAGGACGTTAGTCCCCTATCTTCTCAGACTATTGGCTTTCTGAATAAAGTCACTATTCCTTGCCCCAACACCTTGTCTCCCGATTTATTGGCCTGTCCTGTGGTGAGCAGAATGAGTTTGGACTCAGTAACATTTTTAATTTTTCACACTTTAGACCCAGGCACCATCTTTGCTCATGTATGGAAAGTGGTAAGCTTGTGATCTGAAAGATTCACTCCACCGAATGCTCAATGGAGAAAATCTAACTCATCTCAGAAAAAAGTTCCATAAAATATAGTGAGTACTCTATTTAGTATTCCATCAAACAGTTGAATTTTATAGGGCTCTCATAAAACTTTAATGTTCCTCTAATGCTGTGATCAGATGAACAAAGCCATATATTAACTTAAAACACTTTGGTTATATGACATATTAAGATTTTTAAAACATATGTTCAATCTTCAATTCAAAAGCAACAGGATGGTGTATAGTTGATGGCTTGTAGTTAAATATGTCATAAACTACATTATTCTTTTTAAATCTGAATAAAATTTCACTGACAAATGTGGTTTATGTTCAGCCATTAATGTGAATAGGCAGTATTAGTCAACAATAATGTATTAAACAAGTCACAATTGTGAGCTGTATTTATTAAGTAATTTATTTTATGCTATGTTTATCTCTGTTACTCATCAAGACCTCATGAGATGGAATTTCATTTTCCTTTCTCTGAATGAAAATATATACATATTTACAGTTTCATAATTTTTCATTTCCACCATGGAAGAAGAAAGACTTTTTAATCTTCCTAGATTGTTCAATGTAAATAAAACATTTAGAAATATGAAAAGATCTGCACTTTTCACAATAAGGAAAATGTCATTTTTAAATGGGTTACTCAAAGAACAATGAAGAAACAAAGAAAGAGATTACTTTCTCTCATTTAAACATTCTTCTGTATTCAGCTGAATGACAAGAATAGGACCTTGTCTGTGCACAGCAAGAAATATATCCAGATTTTTTATTAAATAGTTTATTAAAGCAACATTCTGAAAGGGATGAGTCTTATATCAGTTTACTTTTCTTTGGCTCACCAGAATCAACTTATATAGATGAGAAGAATGTATTTAATATCTATTTTTAACAAAACCTGGAGGGATTCTTTAGTTAACAAGGTAAAAGAATTACAAAGGATTCCTCAACAATGACTGAACACTCCGGAGTAAGACCTTACACATTTTCCTCT
Organism: Camelus ferus; assembly: GCF_009834535.1. Lineage (NCBI taxonomy): Eukaryota > Metazoa > Chordata > Mammalia > Artiodactyla > Camelidae > Camelus > Camelus ferus. The sequence goes on from NC_045701.1 coordinate 47,491,252, forward strand.
AAAGCTAATAAGCACAAATTCTTCAAATATAACACAATGGGAGGAGGGAAAGTTTTAATACAAACTGACAAAAATGCTTAACCTACTACAACTGAAAGAATAGTCTTGACTCTGGTTGGGTCCAGATTCTGTGGTCCTCTCACAATACTTCCTTTTCTAAGTACTCTATGCAGGTTTTCTACCTCTCTGTTTTCCATACAAAGTTTTTGGCCTCACTTCCCCAAGGTTCGGTTTGTTCAGGGTTGCAGCTTTATCCTGCACTCTTACGACTGGCTCTTTTGTATTTCTGGGTTTTTTCTGCCACTACAGGAAAAAAATATCATCCTAATTGGCATCTTGGCTTTCCTTGATTTCCTCTACTAGAGAGTTATGTTGAATACTATGCAATTCAATTACACATCTTTGAGCTACTAAGATCATGGAGTGGGGACCATGTGCTGTTTAATCATCTCAGACTCAATGTGAGGCCTTCATCTGAAAACCAACAGTTCACATACCATAGATGGAAGAGTATACTTCAACCAGTTTTTAGATTTTTTTTTTTAATTAAGCCCTATCCAGGAAAGAGAGAGGATTTCCAAATAAACCAAGTAATCTTATTTTTCTATAACATACTTTCCAAAGGGAACAAGAAGCAAATTGTCTTAAAGGGACTCTAGAGAAAAGTACTCCTTTAAGACAGTAGAAATATACTTTTTGCTAGTTCTTTTTAGACAATATATTTCTATATTTTTGTCGTAGCATGAGACTAGCCATGCCACTGTTTTGTTTTGAATATCTTCTTTCATCAAATAACTCATTTTAATCTTATTTCTTATTTTGATATATTAAAATCATTACCTCTATTATTCAGGGGTCCAACAGGCTTAAGTGAGGTGAATGTAATGAAGAGACCATAGTAGATTGAATAATAATCCCCCAAAACATTTCTACCTGGAGCCTCAGAATATGATCTTATTTGGAATAAGGATTTTTGCCAATGTAATTAAGGTAAAGATCTCAAGATGAGATCATCCTGAGGTAGGGTTGGTTCTAAATTCAATGACAGGTGTCCTTATAAGAGACAGAAAAGGAAAAGACACAGAGGGACACAGAGAAGGCCATGTGAAGACCAAGGCAGAGACTGGAGTGATGTGTCCATAAGCCAAGGAACACCAAGGATTTCTGACAGCCACCAGAGGCTAAGCGAGAGGTATGGAATAGATTCTTCCTCCTACCCTCCAGAAGAAACCAAGCCTAACATTTTCATTTTGGACCTCTGTCCTTCAAAACTGTGAAAGAATTTCTGTTTTTTTAAATTACCAAGTTTGTGCTAATTTGTTACAGCAACCCTATGAAACTACTACAAAGACTATTTACAAGGATTTAGCAAAAGTTAAGCTATCAAGGCATGAAGCAGCACCCTGTTTATTGAAATAAGAGAAGAAGACCATTACCTCTCCTAGGTCCAAAAAGTCAAGGGAAGAAGTTTCTATAATCCAGATAAAAGCAGTCACAATCGATGACCCAGAAAGGAAAGAAGGGAAGAAACAACCCTCCCCTTTCTTCTACCCTCTGATTCCTGCCAATCCTCCCATTGGTCAAGTCAAGGGAGATGAGAGGACAAGGTCACAAAGCAGGGTGGAGAAAAGGAAAGAGCAGTTTTGAAGGAGCAAATGAAGAGTACCTAACACTGAAATATGGACAATACCACAGAATTATCTTTGCAGCAAATATTTCCAGCCAATCCTTTTTTTCCTGAGCATGAGAAGGAATGAAAGACATAAAATATAATAGCTTTTTAAACTGTCAAATGTCTCAATTAATGAAAATAAATTGCCTCTATATACATTTCTGTCAAGGCCTATAGACTGATACAGAATATTTAACTACAAATTTAAGGGATTTGCATAACAAATCAAAAGAAACTGTGTTTCCTTTACAAACACTATATATATATATATTTTTTTTTTTAACAGAGCATTGACTTTTACAGAGCATATATAGAACTAATATTATGTGCAAATAACATGAAGAAATTGACTTTTATTTAAGTACTTACTATATTGAAGAAGCATTTAGTATTGCTTAGAAGTTTGTAAAGTTAGGCATTTTTAACTTATCTTGATCTTTTTCACTATACTGAAAATCTTATTTACTGGCAAGTGGTGGATGATATGTTCTTTATAATCAAGCTGTGTCAAGTACATTTTAAATTATCAACTAATAACCCCCCTGTTTAGCTGATATGTTGTTTATAATCATTTAAATACCCCAGCAGAGTAATGATATTCACTATATCATTAAGTCCATTCAAACTCCACAATTCTCACTTTAAGTCAATAGCTGGGATTGTAGTCAAATTTTAAAATATGGTACCAGAATGATATTAATTACTCTATTTTGAAATTTCATTTTATCATTTTAGTTCAATACAATCAGTGCTTCTACCATCAGCTGATATGATGACTTGAAACAATAAAAAGTATAAACTAGGAAACATGTTATACCAATTTTGTTCCCAGTACTTCCAATTTCTAATTTTAAAAACTTCCCCAGCAGCACAGAGAGGTTAGAATCAAACAAATAATATAAGCTGTGAATAAGTGGAGAAGAACTATGAAGATATTTTCTGGAGATAGCTTCTCAGCTGCAGATCTCTGATAATACAGAGCTCAGGTGGAAAAATGGAATATTTTACATAGGGAGCTTTGTCAGCCACAATCAGGAATTATGGCCCCTAGACCATTATCAAGAAGGAAGAACTGAAAAGAGAAAAAGAATGAAGATCAATGCTTCCAGCAGAGAACACATTGCAGAGACTGACTTCCTGCCAGACTATGTTTTGAACAGTCTATTCCAAAAAGAAAGAAAGCACTTTCATCAAGCCAGCAAGAAGACAAGGCATATCACTGAGTAGTGTTCTTTTGGCTCATTTGTCTTAGCTGAAAGATGTTTCAGATAAGAAAGGAAAATCAATTTCAAGGTCTTAAAGTAAGGGAAAAAATGAGCTTCACTTCAGAAACAAGCAATTAAACAACATAAAAATTGGGCTTTCTTAAAATTTAGCAAGAAATAAATATCCAACAATAGATTTCTGAGACTGACCCAGAATGAATCATAATAAAGGCAGAGGGGAGAAGCAGACTCATGATCATAGCTTCTCCAGCTGGATACCCCTCCAGGGCATCCAAGAATCAGGGACTTGTAACCACTCTTGCCCCATGGCCTGCTCAATGGTTACAGTAATAAGACATCTCAAGCCAAAAACTATGGACATAAATAATTATTTTCTCAATTTCAACTCAGAACAGAAGCTGAACAGCAGGAGCATTCTCAGTAAGAAAACATTTCATAGTCTCTGTTTCTGGCCCTCAAAGGAAAATTGACAATATACCAGGGACCTATGAGTCAATACTGTGTGCAAAAAGGCAACATGTAGAGAAAATGGTATCAATAAAAAGCAATCCAGAAGATCACACTGAACACAAAAGTTTTAGGATTCAACAGGAGCACCCTTAAAGGAAACTTAGTAGACCAGTCAACTTTAAATATGCTACATTTCCAAGTCAGAGTGTCCTCAGGCAAAGACAATTACAAGTCAGAAGGCTCAAGGAGAGAGCCAACAGCTATTCCTGCCTGCAGGATTAGCAAACAGACTTAAGGTACTATTCCCATGTCCAGTAGAAATCAGATGACCATTTTCTCCTTTCCTCAATTCTAAGAAGTAATTGAAATCATCTCCAATTTGTTAGATACCAAGTAGTCTCTCTGCCTCATTCTATTCAATTTTTTTATGCCATTTTTGTTGCAGTACTAGTCGAAATACTTAAAATATAACTAATACATAAATAAAAAATTAATTTTATAAGATTATATGAGACATAGTTTAAACTTGGATTGATAAGACTTGGAAATACTCACAAAAGTCAATAGCTAAATGATTACACTAAACTTTAAAACCAAATGAATGTGAAAATACCAGTTGCTCATTAACTTTTATAATGGTTCTGTCCCAGAAATTTTGTTCAACTTGGTTTTGTATAATTAAAAAAAAAAGTATATGTATTAGCCAAGGCCTTCAAATAAACATAAATTTTCTGAATGCCAAACAAGTGATTATTTCAGTTTTCAGTGCCAACTGTGTTAATTTCAAGGAAGAGTATAAACTTATCTTGTTTTTATAACGTAGCATTGTTTTTCCTTTTTAAAAAATAATTTTTAAAAAATCCAGTTGTATTTAATACTAAGTATACCTTGTACTATTCTATAATTCTATTTTTTCTTATTTCAGTATTTAATTTTGCACTTTTCATATTAGAACAAGCAGCCTTCACCATGCACTTTAACAACATAAAAATCGCCATGAGATTAAAATCTATTGTAAAAACCATGATTAATTAAAACATTTGATTGACATCACTGCATTTTTCCACCATAGCACCCCCCCCCCAAAAAAGGATCTTGTTTTGTTTGAATTAGCCTTAGACCAGGCATCACAGAGTTGTATATTTGATCCTACACCTACATTGTGGGAAAACAGCATGAAACCAGTGGACTAGGATGTTACATATGCATAATGTAGTACCTAAAGCAAACAGTGAAAGATCTGGACACAGGAATAGACTCAAAAACACTATCTATAGATCAAAAGAGAATTCTAAAAAAATGTTTCACCCACAGGAAGGCAGGAAAAAGATAACAGAGAACCAAATACAAGGAAATAAATAGAATATTAAAAAATAACATGGCAGACTTAAGCCCTAACATAGCAATTAGATTAGATATAAATTGTCTAATTATACCAACTGAAAGACAGAGATTGGCCTGAGTGGATGAAAAAACATGACCTAATGATATGCTGTCTATAAGAAATTTTTTCAAATGATGATATTATAAAAATTAGAAAAATATTCCAGTTAAAAGAGACTTAAAACATATATAAACACTTTTTAAATGATCAACACCAAACTAGGGATCTATGCTTGGGTGCTAAATTCAACAAATTTAAGAAATAATTGTTTTAAATGTCAAGATAATGGTTAATTAAATTATGAAGCAAAGATTGAGACAGGGCACATGGTGGTTAGGGGGAATTTGGAGGGTATGGGGGGCAGTCCTATTCCTTTCTTCTACCAAAGTTCTATTCCTTCCCTTAGATGGTAGTCATGGGGTGTTCACTTTATAATGTTTATTTAGCTCATTTTTTTTGTGGCTTTCTGAATCCATGTTTTATTTTAAAATTAAAAGATTGATTTGAAAAAAAAAAAAGGAACATGGGATAAGGAAAAATACTGCTAACATGATCAGAAGGAAAATCAAAAGATCAGGCTTCAAAATATGTAAGAACCACAGCAACACTGGGAATCATAGTAGAAAAACTAATGAGACCTTTTCCATGAACCCCATGATTAATCATCCAACTATTTTCTGACCTAAGGCCTTATGACTCAAGATTTAAATTCTGGGAGAGAGATTCTGATTGGCTTATCTAAGGTAGAATGACCATTCTTTTACTAAGAGAGTGGAGGACACTGGCAGTTCCAGTAAGATTGCACAAAGTGAGGAATGGGTAAATCCTTAGAGAAACCAAGTTGCTCTTACCAGAATAAGAGAAAATAAAAATGAGCTCCAAAGAATCTTATAGAGTAAACTGCAGGAGTAAAAATGTATTACCCAATCAAACAGGCATTTATAAGCTAATATTGAAAAATCTGTTGATAGAAAAAGTCCATGTGCCATTTTAGTAATACTGAGGGCTATTAGAAGTCACAGGAGAAAATTTACATTTATCTTCTAGATTCTTGCATTTTAAATTGGAAAATGGTTAATCCTGAACAATAGCAGTCTATATGGGGGGAAAAAACCCAGTAGATACATATGCTGCATTTTTATAGAGCAACACCTGTACTTGAAGATTTACAGGCAGAAGTTGGTTTACTTTCTTAACTTTTGTATTATTAGATTTTTAAAATATGCACACACAGGCAAAATTAAACTTCCTCTATCAACCGATTTAATTTTTATCCGTAAAATGTTTATGTGGAAGGGTGGGAGGTAGAAAAGGTACATTCAAAGTCAAATTGAACACAGTAAATATAAACAAATGGTATTCCTATCACTGCCTGTAACAGTTATCATTAATCTTCCAAGGAAAAGAGCTACGCTGAAAATTCTTTCAATATTTTTGATTAATTATAAAATGAATATATATTTATTATTAAAAATAAGATGATACAGAAAGTTTGGGGGGGGGAGTGAAAATTATCCATAATCTCATCACACAGAATGCAAAGTCTGAATTCTCTCAGCAACAAGTTAACTGTCCTACGAGTTATGAAAAGTTTTATCAGAAAAGTTTGAGATCCTACTTCTAGATCACTTGGAAACAAAATTCTCCTCTTGATTTTAAAGTATCTTAAAGATAAAGCAGAATGCCTGTATAATTCTCTCCCATCAGGAGAATGAAAATATGATGGGGATTTATTTGGAAATTCATTTTATTCTTAGTCTTATGAAATAGGGAGGGTTGGGAGAAAGAGAGAAATCTTTGAATAAAAAATATTATCAAAAATAGTACATTAATGTAATTCCCCAAATAAAATGTTCAACAAAATCATATCAACTCTCCCTAGAAGAAAATCCCTAGTTCTAATTCTTCCATAGAAATATAGACACAATGATGTCTTCCAAACTAATTAGTATATTTGTTCTACTTGTTTATTTTTAAATAAGAAGGGAAATAAAACTGCATCTAGGGAATTTTAATACGGAAAATGTATTCATTATAAAACTCATTGGCAAAAATTATCCAAAATTTTCTTTAAAAAACCACTTAGCAAATAAAACTCTTATCTGCTCTTCTCACAAAGGAGACTAAATGTCTGTTCTCCTTTACCCTTTGAAAACAGCTAATTGAATGAGAGATTCATAATGGGATTCTCTTGCAGTGTGTCTAAATATTTGGCTTCAAACCAAAATGGAACAGTTCTATGGCCTTAGAAACTGAAAAATCAAACTTAGGTTGAAATAGATGACTTCTGAAATATTTAAAAATTACTTGAGATGTTTAATATCACTCTATTCTCAAAATAAGTCACTTTTCCACATATTAAAGAAAATTTAAGATTGTGGAACAGCCCTAAATGTATGCCTCATGAAGAGAAAAAGCACAGGCTATGGTTTCCATGGTGAAACCTCCCAACACATCAGGACATCAAAGACTCCATCTAACGACGCTAAGGGAAAAGTGTTTAAATTGAAAATACAAAATTTATTTAACAAAACTAAAAGATATCAAAGAAGAAAAGACAAGATAATCTGAAGAAAGAGAGGCTGTAACCTGCCACTCACTCAATGGAAACTACTGACTACTTAGCCAGTAAAAATAGAATCAGACTGTGAGAAAACATGATATTATTAGCTTGACTGTGTGAAGAGGTGATGAAACACCTATAAAAATAAAAATTTATTGAATTTAATTGAGAATAAAACTTGTTGGCCAGTGTTACAAAGAGTATTGGCATAGTCACAGTTGATTGACTAGTCAACAGTAATAATATAAACTACAAGACAGTGTTTTCCATCTGTGGATAGATTTAGCTTTAAATTATAGCAATGAAAATATCTGTACCTCTATCTAATGTTTGGACACAAGAAACAGAAATCCAAATTAACTCTAAAAATGAATTTGTAAAGAGATACAAATCTATCAGAACCTTAGGAAAATCTCAACAATCCAGGCATCTGATTGGCATAATCCATTAGCCTATGGATTGATTTCTTTGGAGCCAGGTATCTAGGCATATCTACCCATCTACCCAGCTGTGGCCAGTGTTAGGGAGAGTTATGTGGTAATAACAGGAGTGCAAAGACAGGAAGAAAAGGAAGTTGGGAGTAAATGAAGAGGGAACTTATTAGAAAGGAAATGAAATAGAATACTATGATCTGTTTATCTAATAAATTAAACCCCCATGCTTGATTTTCAAACATACCTTCTTCCAAATTTCCCATAATTCCCTCCTCTATTATGGTCTAATGATTACATTTATAACTGTAAAGTCATTCTTCTAGAATAGAATAGAATAGAATAGAATAGAATAGAATAGAAAAGAATAGAATAGAAAATACCAGTGAATGAAACATTATAAGGGTTAGTGTTATTTCTGGAAATTTTTATGTCTGTTTACAAACACCCCCCACACATAAGTACGTGCTAAAAACATGATGTATACTCCTTAAATATCAATTTCTGCAAATTTTTAAAGAAGTTTCAGTGCACCAACTGCAGCCAGAAATAAATTCTTGAAACATGGTTACATAATGTGTTTCCTTTCCTTCCGTGTACCAGATATTTTGGGACCTGAGTTTGTCCTTTTCATGCTGTAAGTTACTCAATGTTCCAAAATTGACCATTCAACCTCACCATCCTTGCATTTTCCATCCCTTTATGATATGATATGATTTACTCTATGATAGTAAATTCCCAAGCACACAAAATAAACCATAGGCAACATAAAGATCATTAGCCTCCCATTTTCAGATATGAAGGGATGCTCCAGTGCCCTCTTGGATCCCAGTGAAATCCAGTAACAAATCTAAGTACTTCATATTCTCTATGCTTCTTACTCCCCAGGAACATTCTCTGCCTTAGTCTCTGCTCATGTGAAGATACAAATTTCTCAGCAGTTTAGAGCAAACAGAACAACCAACCCTTAGTAAGGATGGGGTCTGAAAGGCTGTGGAGAAATAGAATCAGGATTTTATGTTCTTTCTCTTAAGAGACAAAATTTAAGATTCAGTTATTTTTAAAATTCTGAATTTTGCACAGTGGTTGAAAAAGAGAAGTCTCTGAAATTGGCATTAGCTGCATTTCAGTGTCCAATAAGGTGAAGCAAGAAGATTAGAATATGCAAAATCAAAGTCAGTGAACATTTCCCTCAGGGAATCCTAATCACAAATTTCACCCATGTCTTAGCAGGTAGGGACTAAAAGATACTCTCTGAAACACCAAGGACGTAGGATGTGTAGTCTTTTGCATGTCTTTATCATAGCGCTTAACTATATCATAAAGAAATTCTCTGTGCACAACTTAGTAACCTTCATTAGACTATAAGCTCATTGGACAAGGATTCATAGCTTATTCAGCTCTGTCTAACATAATACCAATCATATAGTAGGTGGTCTGTACATTTATATATTCCACATGCTACGTATTACTCTTAAGTAACTTTTTGCTATATTTACAAGTTTTTGAACTAAATAATTCTTTCAGATATTATAACCACATGGTTGGTTATAACCAGATGTACTGCAATTGATAATTTAGATTCTAGTGCCCCCAAAGGACAAGAACACTTCTACAGAATGTCCTACAGAAGACTCCTGGTACCCAGCAGAGTGACTTACACAGTATAATAGCACAACTAATTATGTTGTACATTCCAGAGTACATGAGTCTGTGATTTCCAAAATAGCACATTACAGCCAATAAGAGGCAAAAAAAGCTAGATCCAGGATCTAGTTTCATCACTTATTAGCTCCATGACTTGAGACAGATAAAAACTTACCTTTGTTTCAGGTTACTCATTTATAAAATCACAGCTAATGAAAGTTTATCTCATATAACACAATAAAATAATGTTTTTAAAAGCACATAGCACATTATCTGACAGATAGTGAGCCGCTGATAACTATTAATAGTTTCTATTATAATAATAATTATTATATAACAATATATTATTATAATAGTATATATTATATAATAATAATGATTATTATTATCATTATTACTATTAGGACAGGAAGAAAAAGGAGGAGGAGGAGGAGAAGAAAAGTGCCCTTGTTATATTTTGAAGTAGGGCAAGTAGTTACTTTAAAGAATAGACCATGGCTAAAACCTTTACAGAAGTCTTCTATTGACATGCTATTAGAAAAATCTGTAGGTATTAACATGCATTGATATGAGAAAAATTCTTGGTGGAAGAAAACTTACTGGTACAGGTACTTCTTTTTAGATTCAGCAGTAGCTCATTTACTGATTACAGAGTTGGGTTTTATTTAAGGAACACATAATTATATATTTTCTAATTAAGATAAGCCTTTCAAAAGTCTAAAACTACACTTCCAGAAGTGAAAGTTGTGGAATATTTGTATCCAAATTATCACCGTGGTCAAAGGGATAGTCTAATAATTTTGGCAACTACACAGGGGAATGGCCAGCTCTCCAAAAGACCACAGAATCATACTTTCACAGATAGGAGGTTCCACAGATAGGATAAGATTCTTCCCTCCACTCCTAATCTTGAAACTAAAAAGCCTAAATTTCTTTTTAAATTCAGGGATAAAACAAATATATTTCAAGTCAGGCAGTAACATTGGGACTAAAATAGTTCTAGAAAAAAAATTAAATATGGGCAATGATTTAAACAGATAATTCACAAAAGACATGCAAATAGACAATGAGCACATGGGAAAATGCTCAATGTCTTTAATAATTAGGTAAATGCAAATTAAAACTATAATAAGATATTACTAGACACACACCAGAACGCCTAAAATCAAGAAAGACTGAGAATACCAAATGTTGGCGAGGATGCAGAGTAACCAGAATTGTCAGGCATTATAGGAATGTAAAATGATTCAAGCACTTTGGAAAAAGGTCTGGCAATTTCTTACAAAAGTGAACATATACTACCTCATGAACCAACAATTTCATTCCCAGGTATTTACTCAATTAAAAAAATTTTTTTTTAAGTATTTACAGAAGAAAACTTTTACAAAAAAAAAAGTTCATAACATACAAACATAGGGACAGCCCAGATATCCATCGATATGATAAATAAATTGTTATATATTCATACAATGGAATACTAGCCAAGAATAAAATGCCTACTACCCCCAAATTATGGGTGAATCTCAAAATATTATGCTGTGTGAATAAAGCATTATACAAAAGAGTACACACTGTATGATTTCATTTATATTACATTCTAGAACAGGCAAAACATTACTCTATGGTTAAAAAAAAAAAAAAAAAAAAGCGAGAGCAATTAATTCTCTCGGCAGTGAGAGTAGAGACTGACCAGGAAAGGACATGAGAAAACTTTCTGGGGCAAAGATAATAAAGTTCTACCTTTCTTTAGTGCTTTAGGTTACAGAGGTATATGTGTTTGTCACAACTTCTATGATGTGGAATTAAGACCTGTGCATTATATTTTATGTAACTTTTGCATCAGAAGAATATAAATAAACTATCAACTCTCATTTCATGATATGCGTGCTGAAGTATTTAGGGAGAAATGTACTCAAGCCTGCAACTTACTTGGAAAGGTATCCAACAAACAAGATGGATTGGTGGATGTTTACAGTGGCAAATGGATAGACTAATAGATTCATGATAAAGCAAGTATTTGTAAAGTATTGATGAAAGAACTTTGGTGGTGAGTGTACAGATGTTCGCAATAACTTTTTTTCCAAGTCTGCTGTATGTTTTGACATGTTTTATGGTAAAATATTGGCAAAAAAAGATATTGCTGATAGTTTAAATTTCATTCTTATCTCTCTTAGAAATCAAAATATCAAATTCCTTGCTATTGGCAGCAAACTATCATAAATGCACCTTATCTATAATGTTATAGTAACACATAATTTAAAAGAGAAAACAAAATATATTTTATTTACATATTAAGCCTGGGTCACAATATTTCAGATAAGGCCAATGAAACTAATATTTAGAAAAACAAAAGAGGAAAAATTTTAATTTTTCCAATACTAGAAAGCTTTCAAATATTATCTCAAATTGCCCTCTGCCAGTACATTTTTTTTCCTTTATCCAGTATAGATACATACAGAAGATACAAAAGAACAACTTTGAAATTACTGTTATAGTATAAAACTAAATTATGAAAATTAGAAGAAAACTCTTATTTAAAATTTTGTTTTACAGAAACATAAAGATTAGAGTGTTTCTCTCATATACTATAAGGTTCTGTATCACAACCCTGAGATTATAAAAATTTGTAAACACTGACAAAACTATTTTTAGAAAACATGGGGAAATTTTATCATGATATTGCATTGACATTCTGATTATTTTATGAATAAACTGGAATCAGAATTCATTATATCATTGGATAGTTTTCATTTCAGATTACAAAATGAAAAAGTAAAATTGGTCTCAATAAAAAAAAATTTAACTAAAAAATTAAAAAGTGAAATTGGAATTACTTACCTTGTCAAGAAAACAAAACACATATTTACCCCTTATAATTAAGAATATCAAGTCGCCATACACCATGATAGTTGTTAATGGTCAAAGTTTCACAACTCACATCAGAATGATTTAATATGATGAACTATTTTAGAGCTTTTGCCTTCTTACCCAGATATTCAAAGAGAACAACTGAGACATTTTTGTAACGATTGTTATGTTCATCAATAACATGTGATTTAGTGTTCTGGTATATCCTCCTTGTCCAGGAATATTCAAAAGCAGAGGTTTAAATTTGAGCCATTCATTGTCAGCTTGACTGAAGTAATAAACAACCACCCCCAAATCTCAGTGATTTGCAACAATATTTATTTTTCATGCACATTGACCTTAAGTTGAAATCAGCTGTGCCTCTCCTAAATGGGTTTTCTCATTCCTGTACCCTCTCTTAGACATACCACTCTCACTGCAGAGGGTAAAAGCAAGAGAACTGGCCAAAAACTGGTGCCACCTCTTAAAGCTTCAGCCCAGAAGCTCTGAAATATCACATCTGCTCATCTGCAACAAATAGAGAGCATTAAGGACTCAGAAGCAAAAGTCTCATGGCCAATATATAATTCAAGAAACAGGCAACCAATAGCTTTTAAAGTAAAACAAATTTGCTGGATTTGGGGAAGACTTTAATATAGAAAAAGAAGGATTACAATAGAACGAAATTACTATTTTCTTTCTTGGGAAGGTGATTTTCCTGTTTCCTCTCTGCTAGGATGCTGGTAGTTTTCTGTTTAAATAAAGGGTACTATAAGAGAATATAAATATCTTCTTGCTTATGACATCTATCGGACAGCAAAACATCAACAGGAACAAAAGCAGAATCACAAAATACAAGAAAAGGAAAGTATGCAAGAAAAACTAGCTATAAGAAACAGTACACATATGGAAGAAACGTCTTTTCTTTAGCCTCGGAGATCTCTACTAAACTAAGCTCTTTGAAGAATGGGTCAAAACTGAAGAAAATGAGCTCAGTCAATGGTGGGGATGAATGGTGTAGAATGAATTGTATACTAGGAAACTCTGGCTCTTTTAGATGCAAAATCAAAATTTTAGATTTAAAAAGAATCAGAGGAAAATAATCAAATTAAAAATCAGTTTTTGGAAGACACCACACAGAAAAATTACTGACTTTCAAAACCTTTCTCAACTCTACAAGAAGACATCAACCTTGCTTCCAGTTCATTATCTGAAAATCAATATAAGTATGAGATTTTTTGCTTTTTTCATAAATATCTTAATGTCAATAATAAAATTCTATTCTATTTTTTATACTGAATGTCCACAGTAGTTAAAGGAAAATTCTCTTTATTGTATTGGAGACTGAAGGACAAATTTGCCCAATATTTGGAACACCAAGAAGAAACTGAATGGACTTACTGAACCTAAAACTTTAAAGAATAACTGACAGCATCAGGTACTTCAAGTATTCATCACCAAAACCAGCTATGTACATAGTAAATTAATGCTGTTTGTTTTTCAGTTGACTTAATGAAACTCTTAAAGTAAAAGTTTTCAAAATAATTTCAAAGAAAAACATCAAATACATGTATATTGGATGAATTCAAAATCCCATTGGGAAATGTGAGGGGAAAAATGTTTTATTCCTGATTGTCATTCTTTACTGAAAAAATCTTCTAAGAAAAATGTGAGAAAATAAAATTGGATTTAATTACTAAAGATAACTTTCATAAAATTACTTTGGAGAATTTAAGAGTGAAATTTTCCCCTTATTACTCAGGTAACAATTTTTATGTATTTTTTTTCCTGTATCACTACAAATTTTATTCAGAAACCCATCTTACATATCTTTTTCAAGCTATGTTTCCAAACTTTTGCACATGAAAGAAAAATTGCACTGTAGACTTGGCCTTAAAAATGGGCTATTCTGTATTTATCTTCTATACTACTTATGGGCCAAAAAGCATAATCATGGCTCACAGAAAAATATTCTGTGATGATGAAAAACAATCTTATAAAGACTGTCTTTTTTTCCAAAAAAAATCACTATTTATTTGGTCACTATTTTTTTTTTAAATTTCAAATATCACTTAATGGCTCCTCTGGTTCAAGATGGCATCCTGAGCAAACAGATTTATTTCTCTTGCTAATTTCCCTGAAACTTATAACAAAGCACAAAAGAAAAGAAATATACAAATGTACTGAAAACTAGAGGGGCACCTTATTATTTGTGGCATGCCCACTATAAATTCAAAGCCTGTTCTAAGGTCTGCGGACACACTAGAGGACAATTTGGATCAAGTCTGTGCTGTCACAGAGCTTTCATTTCCATATGAAAGATAGAAACACAGTTGGCCCTCCATATCCCCAGGTTCCACATCTGTAAATTCAACCAACCACAGATCAAAAATAATCTTTAAAAAAAAAAAAAAAAAGACTTTCAGGACGTTCCAAGAAACAAAACTTGAATTTGCCATACAAGCAATTATTTACATAGCATTTGCATTGTACTAGGTATTATAAGTAGCCCAGAGACGATTTTAAGTATATAGGAGGATATTCATAGGTTATATGAAAATGCCATGTCATTTTATATGAAGGACTTGAGCATTCTTGAATTTTGGTGTCTGTCAGGATCCTGGAGCCAACATCAAGGGGTACCAGAGATGACTGTATATTTTTTAATGAACAGGAAAAATATCAGAATCACAACAGGTACCACATAGTAAATTGTGAAATGTGAGTGCCAGGGACTTGGAAGCCAATTTATATAAGATATTTAGGGATGACGTCTTTGGAAAGAGAGGCACCAAAATTTTTGTCACCAAAGCTGAAACCTGCATAACCACAGGTGAACCAAAGGAGCACACTCTCGGAACAGGTAACAGGTAATTATAAAGTCCTAGAGTAGGAATTAGTTGAGTATGCTTGAGCAACAGGAAGAAGGCTACTGTTCCTGTAATATACTGGATGAGGGGAAAGAGGTATGAGTGAGGTGAAGGGGGAAGCATGACCAAAGGGGCTCTCAGGGCAGAGTATAGCTTAGCTTTACTCTAAACCTAACAAGAAACTATTGGAAGATTGTAAGCACCGAGTGCTGCTTAAAGCCATGGGAATGCATAAGATCACCTGGGGAATAGGTGTGTAGATGACAAAGGAGAACTAATCCCTGCAGCGCCCCCATATAATTGTGAAGCAACAGAGGAGAAAGGGGCCAAGAAAGAATTTGAAAGGAGCCAGCGAGACAAAGAACCAGCGATGTTATTTCAGTCACAGTCTTGCATTCGCAAATGTGAAAAGAACAACCAAAAATAGCCAATTAGTACAAGAAAAGTGAATGAAAATGAACAATGAGAACAAATGACTTTAGAGGAAACAGATAATTTAGGGAATTAGAGGAAAACTGAAAAACAGAAGAGCCCTCTAATCAGAGGGGTTCTGATTATATCTATTATATCTGGGAACAAGAATAATTTGCAATGATAAATTGCATTCAGAAAATAACAAAGTTTTCATGGTTAAAATAAAATGATTGGCGAAATAATTTTTTCTCAGAACACTAATAAAAAGCTAAAAGAAAAAGACAAGGTATGTATCCCAGGACAGAATCATTTCATAAACAAAGCATGGATCCCTTGATGATAAACAAAATACTATAAACTAAGGACTAGACACAAACTCAGATGTTTAAAGGGACAGAAAGGTAAAGAAAATTCATCAAAGTGACTTGGAAGAAATGAGCATAAGCCTCATCGAAAGAGGGCAGTTATTATTCTGCTCCAACCAATTATAACCATGCAGAAATGTGGGCCCAATAGTACCAGCTCTTGTTCTGTTTTTCTAGAGAAGAAAACAAAGAATATTCATATCAAATCTCTGTATTTTCACATACTAGCTATTAGTTCAACTTCTTTTAAAAATAAAGAGTCATCATGTAGGTCAAACGTAATACTTCTAAACACTAGATTTGGCCCTCCAACCGTAATTTTTTTTTTAATTGAAGCAGAGTTCATTTACAATATTGTGTTAGTTTCTGGTGTACAGCATAGTGATTCAGTTATATATACATATTTTCATATTCTGTTTTATTATAGGTTATTACAAGACATTGAATATAGTTCCCTGTGCTATACAGTAGGACCTTGTTGTTTACCTACTTTATATATCGTAGTTTATATTTGCTAATCCCAAACTCCTAATTTATCCCTCTCTCACTTTCCCTTCTGGTAACCATAAGTTTGTTCTCCATGTCTCTATGTCTGTTTTTGTTCTGTAAATAGTTCATTTGTATCACTTTTTAGAATTCACATATGTGATATTATATGATATTTGTCTTTCTCTGACTTACTTCACTTAGTATGATAATCTCTAGGTCCATCCATATTGCTACAAATGGCATTAGTTCATCTTTTTTATGGTTGAGTAACTATAATTCAAAATGATACATGCACCCCAATGTTTATAGCAGCAATATTTACAATAGCCAAGACATGGAAGCAAACTAAATATCCATCAACAGATGATTAGATAAGGAAGATGTGGTGTATATATATACACACACACACACACACACACACACACACACACACACACACACTGGAATACTACTCAGCCATCAGTTTTTAACATCTATAAACACTAATTATGGTTAAGTAGGGTAGAGCTGGCAAACTGGGAAGAGGGGGAAAAGAAAAGGAGGAAACGGTAAGAGCACTGATTTCTCTTTTTTGTTAGGGAGGAGTCAAGAGATACTGTTTCGAGGGGATGGATCAGGAAATACAAATTTAAGTACAATTTAAGCTCTTAAGTCTTCTCAATAAAAGAATTAAAATATAATAATATGACTAATAAAAATGGGTGAAAGAGTGAAAGGAAAATGCTGGCAGAGTAAATGAGTTTCATTCCTTATCAATAGAAGGAAGTATCAATACTGCTTAATTTGATAATCAAGAAATACAGCATGACTATACCATTAAGAGTTTGAGAGACAACCAGTGTGAGAGATTGAAACAGGATGTCAAAAGCTGCTACTTGTGAGGAAGGGACAGGAGGTACGAGAAAGTAAAGATACTAAAGACACTTTAACGTTGAATGTTATGCCATTTTGGAAAGTTTAGAATTTTATTTCCATACATGTATATGACTTTTCAAATTAAACTGTTAATGCAGAAAGCATTAAATGAGGACATGGGATTTTATGATTATATTTGAACAGAATGAGTGTATTTGTCTTAAATGAAGCAATAATATTGTTCTGTACCTTATGCAATGCCTCTTAAGTTATCAAAATATAACTTGAATTTAGGCTCAGTTTTCAAAAAAAATCCTAATATGGAAATGCTTTCTCTAGTAAGAAATTTAAATTCTATACGTCCATGAGCTTTTCCTCTCTGTCTTGGCCGACAGGTAAGTTACAGCCAAGATCAGTGCCCCAATTCTAAAAATCACCTCATCTTGGGTGTCTGTCTGCCTCATTCCCTCTGCTATATTTAGATGGTATCTTTTCATTCCATTCCTAATTGCCTTATTTTCCATTATGCCTAATCTGATAAGCCACTTCATCTTTTCAGAAATAGGCAGGATGTAAATTCTAAGTAAAGAAGATAAAACAAAAAGTTATAAAACTTGAGAAACTTTTAAGAACTTCTCTGGTGACCTAATATAGCCTTTTTGGTTAAAAATTTGTAAAACAGACAAATTTTATATAAAAACCACAAAATGCAAAACTGCTATAAAAAATAAAGCCTATTAAAACACCTCACAAAATGAGAAATAGTAATAGTGCTCAAGTGAAATCATATATTCATTAGTAGAAAGATTACAAATAAAAAGCAAAAGCAATTTAGTGCTTTCAGATATTTTTTCAATGTAATAATAAAATCTACATATATAAATATAGATCACTACTCTTACTATTACATATAATGTACATTATACATATAACATATATACACACATATTCTCTTCACTTTTGAAGACAATTTTTTGTAATTGAGTTAAGTATACTTGGGTTTATTTCTTTGGTATGCACAGTCTTAATAGCCTCAATACCTAAATAAGTTCTTTCATTATTTTTCCCTAAGGTAAGAAAGATGCTGTAATTATTCTATGAATCATTTTATGTTTAATTACTTTGTGCTGTTTCATGTACTATTACTTTTTTTTTAAATAGCAGTTTGATCTTTTTAAATCATTTTTTTCTTTTCTGATAATGAAGGTACTGGGAATTGAACCCAGGACCTCGTGCACGCTAATCATGTGCTCTGCTGCTGAGCTATACCCTCCAACCCCTGTTTCAGATATTATTAAGAGTTTAGTAGGGAGAAGGCTGGATTCAGGTTTCTATCCTTAGGTTTTGCAACCAGAGTTTTTTACTTACAATTTTCTAATTAATTAAGTGAAGTATTAGCTAATGATCCATGTGACTGAGGGAAAAAAAAGTTCTATCTAAATGTAGCTGCTACTCTTTACATGTATATAGCCACTTTTGCTATTGCCATTTTTCTTAGAAGACATGATTTGATTCTCATTCACTAGGTTATACCGAAAAATAGATTAGCTGAGCTTAAGAAAAGCTCATCATTATTCAACACTTCTCTTTGGCTAGAACAATTCCAGTCCTATTCAGGCAATTTCAGAAAGAACTCTCTCCATAGGAATTTGAAACTTTGACTTGGGTTTAAACTCAAACACTAAATTGCCCTGTATTTCTTCTGATTAGTCTCATAAACAGTTATATAAAAATCAACCAGCCCATGCAATGACATGATCTCATCCCATATCAAGATAATAAAATCATCAGAACTAAATCAACCAAACCTAAGTTCATTTTTTTTAGGTAATGTAGATTGGTTCCATTCAAAGCAATAGTTGTAGAAAATAATACAATCAAGGGTATTCACAAATGTGTATGTTATTCACTTTATCTTCACATGTAAAACCTAGTTCTTAGAACATTCAGATTACTGAAAATGAAAGAACATACAAATAAAACAAACAATAAAGTGTATTTGTACTTTCATATCCTACTGGTTAGCCTGTCAAAATTATATAGATCATCTATAAAAACATCCTATTAATAATTATATTTTAGTAACTTAACACAATGACTGGTAGTAGAGTTGTCTTTTTCCAACCTCTAACAAGTCAGTCATCAATTGCTGTAGAAGTTCCAAGGTAGAAAATTCAATACTTGAAAGATGTCAGTTCCTCCCTGGTATCCTCTCTGGCCTATCCTCCTTGCTAGGGCTACCAATCACTCATCTTCCATCTCAGCCTCAACCCAACATCTTGAACCAACTCTGATGGTAAGAATAAGGCCTATCCTAACATTCTGAAATTTAGTATAAGATTATTTGTACTATTAATCTTTAAACTCAGAATTTTTAAGGCTTCCCTTGAATTTTAGTCCTTACTGTCCTGCAAGGTTTCCTGTGTTTCTAGCAATCTGTCCCTTTAATTTGACTAGGATGCTATAGGTTTGATTTGGATTCCACACCTAGACATACACCCATCTTAGGCTCCTGTACCCAGCTTCCTCCAAGATGGAAAGATTAAATAGTAAGAGAAACAGATCAGTTAGAAATTTTGGTCCATTCTTGATACACTCCCAAAGAGATCCATTCCAGTTTCTTTGCCCAGTCTTCTCTGAGTAGGAAGGATTGGAAAATAGAAGAAGAGTAATAAGGAATTTTTGACCACTCTTGTTGGGCCCTCAAATTTATGACCTTGAATGTATGTAAATCAGTTGGCTTGTAAGTAAAATACAGACACATTTCACCATATTTATATTATTCTCTTCCTGTCATCATATGCAAAGCATGTCTGATTAGGTGCCATGGTTCTTTTGGCAGATCGAATTTCTTAAAGATGGCTACTATAGCTCCCATTCTACATGCTCTTGTGAAATATGACCTTGGTACTCCCCTAGTAGGATGTGGAATCTATTTCTTCACCTCCTTGAGTCTGATCAGGCCCTAAGCTACTTTAACCAACAGAAGACAGTGGAAGTGATATGATACTAGTTTTAGCACAACCTTTAATTAGCGTGGAAGAGTCCACTTTGTGCATCTTGAAACCCAGGCACCATGTTAGAAATTTGAGCACCTTGTACCATCATGCAACAAGAAGGCCAAGCCATATGGATAGGCTAGAAGATGAGACACAGGGTGAACAGAGAGAAGCCAGGCAACTCAAATGCACTAAATATGTGCAAGAAAAAACCTATATGGTACAGTCTACCCAGTAGAGCTTTCAGATAACTTGGGTCCCAGCTGCTAGCTGAGCACAACTGCTTAAGAGATCCTTATTGAGAACCTACCACCTGAACCTAGTCAATCACGGAATCATGGGAAATAGTAAAAATTTGTTATTTTAAGGCACTATTTGGTGGTGGTGGGGTAGTAGATAACCAGAATTGTGATATTCATGAATTCAAGATTTCATAAAGTCTTCTCCATTGCCAGCTTCTACAAGGCTTCATTGTATATGTATAGATTAAAAGATCTAAAATTGCAACTTCCTAAGCAATGCTCTAAATATAATGTCACTAGCAGTATGTAAATAAACAGTCATCTAAAGATTATTTAGAAAAATAGCATAGAACAATCATCTCAGTGGCTTTCAACTTTCCTCAGCTAAAATACACCTGAGGGATATAGCACACTACCATCAATAACATTTGATTCACCACTGTAATAATCACTACATGTGAAGAAAAAAGCATATGGAATAGATGTGAGGAAACAAGATTTTTAGCTTGAAAAGACATCCACATCATCTGATATCAGCTACTCCATCAGTTAATCATCACTGAAATATTTAATAAAAATTAAAGCATAATCACATGTTTCCTTATAGACAGCAAATGATGCTTGGTAAGTTTGAAAAAAGAACTTATCAGTGATAAATTTTCTATAACTTCTTAATAAGGCGGCAGTCATTTCTAAACCAAACTTTATTTTGTGACTTTTTCTACCCCTATATATCATAAAATGTTAATTTATGAAATTGTGATGTTAATAATCTCAGTTCCACTACTTGCCAGCTGCATAATCTTGGATGAGTGATTTAATCTCTTTGTGCCTCAGTTCCCTCATTTGCCAAAAAAAAAAAAAAAAAAAAAAATAGTAATGGTACCTGCCCTGTAAAGTGGCAAGAAGACTGAGTTAATAAAGCACTCTGACTGTTTCTGGATTAGCCACACCATACAAGAGTTAGCATTATTATTTTTCATCTCATTCATTGTACTGGGAGCACTTGACTGACTGCAGAATGACTGCAACCGATCTTGATATCAAATGGATTTCATTAGACAAATGGCCCAAATTCTCCTTAGAGATTAGATAAATGGGAAGTATTTGTTAAATAGGATTCTAAGTAGTGATTGCCGTTATCACTCTTTTAATCAATTTTATCAAAAGCAAGCAGGTTGGTTTAATGACAACTCACTGTGTAACTTTTAAGGGCGATACCCTAACCCAGAAATGTCAAATGGAGCTGACCTGAGGAAGGAGCACACTGCCTCATTCAAAATGAACATCGTTATCCCAGCTCCCTTGAGGAGGAGTTTCAGTTAGACTTTGAGTTTTCTTTAAAAGGGAGTAAAGCTGGTCACTGAAATGCACTTTGCCTGGTCAAACACTGGATGCAGACATAAAAGCTAAAAGCAATTAAGACTCAGATCCCACGCCTGTCATTCTGAAAAGCAAGCACCAAAAGACAGTTGGCTAGAATTCTGCCGTTTATTTTCGGGAGAACATGATAGGAATGCTGTACTTGTGGTGTACGCTTCATGATTCAGTGCTTCTTCCTGCTAGCTACTGAAGCTGAGCAGCTCAATATTCACCAAAAGAAAACACTTCTAACAATGACAGACTTGCTTGTTCTTTATCCAACATCTATTCTCCCCTCCTCTCTTAGTAACTGAATCCCAGCTTTAAAAAACACTGAATATATATTACAAACATTTATTTTAATTTAAAATGTGTAAGGGTAGATTTAGTCTCCTTTCTTTTGATGTAGTGCCAAAGTCCTTTCTTTGAATGTCTCCAATGATTGCAATCCTCCATTATCTTTCCTGCATAAATCACACTCATAATTTAGCTTCGAAAATTCCCAGCTTTAGTTTCTCAAAAGAAGAAAGAAGACATTTGGGAGGCATCCAATGTACATCCTTTTATGGTCTGACAATTTTTTTCAGGCTTTCACAATTGTTTCCCTACATCTAATTTGGCAGTTTTTTTTTTTAAATAAAATTTGCCTTCCTGTTGTATTTCCAATGCATAAACTTTGTTTTCATAGAAACAACTTTATTTTTTTCCCACATAAACATTGTGAGTTTAGGTAATATTTTGTTAAATCACATAATTATATTGACATTTCAGGAATATACAGTTTTGGGAGAAAACATAACTGAATCTTGTCAAGGAAAAAAGAAATCTCAACTAGAGGGAATAAAAGTGCACAGCTGTATTTGAGGTGAGCCCCCCCCCCCAACCTGGTGATTCAGCACACCCATTCATCATCAGAATGTTTGAGAGAGATAATGGAGAGTTAAGTTTTACCTAGCAAGAGATTAAGTGGAGATTGTATATGAGAGATTTTACTATAAAAGATATCCTATAGATTCTTTAAAATATTTACCTACCTCTTCATGACCATAGGAAATATTTTTAATATATATTTCTAAAGCAGCCTAGCTTATCACTTTAATCTTAGTGTTCAGCAACAACAACAACAACAACAACAACAACAACAAAATCCCTGCGACGAAATCTCATGCCTTTATCTCTAGGAGGACATTCAGCTATAGGGCACTGTGATGGGTTGAATTGCATCCCCTAAAAATTTTTTTATGTTGAAGTTCTAATCCCCAGTACCTCATAATGTGACCTTTTTTTTGAAATGAGGTCACTGGAGATGCAGTTAGTTAAGATGAGTTCATGTGAAGTAGGGTGAGCCCCTAATCCAATGTGACTGGTGTCCTTATTTAAAAGGGGAAATTTGGAGACAGACAGAAACATAGAAACATGAAGGTAGAGGTGGAGGTGATGGATCTACAAGACAAGGAATGTCAAAGATTGCCAGCAAACCAGCTGGGAGGCTAGGAGAGGAGACATGGAACAGATTCTCCCACATAGCCCTCAGGAGGAACCATCACTGCTAACACCTTGATCACAGACTCCTAGCCTCCAGAACTATGAGACAACGAAGTCCTGTTGTTTAAGCCACCCAGTTCGTGGTACTTTGTTATGGCAGCCCAAGGAAACTAATACAGTCACTCTTTGGACCAGAATATCCTCAAGCTAAAGTCATGTTAAGCTTAAATCTGATTCCATCTGATTTCCATGTATTTGTCCTTTTCCATTCTTCATATTTGTCCCATCTCTTTAATAGGCAGAGTATCCTCTTCTCTTAACTATATTTCTTCATATGATATTCCTTCAAGTTCATTTGCTACCTGATTTCTCTTCTCGTAATATATTCCTAAATACAGTCTAGTGCCTAAAGCCAGAAATGGCATATGTTCTGGCTAATGCAAAGTAGAGGAAAGAATGAATCATCTTTGCTCCAGACATGATTCCTTCCGAGGACACAGCCCAAGGTGGAGATTCTGGGAGCCACATGAAACTGTTCCCCCACACTGAAAGAAAATCTTTGTTTCCACACACACCTCGCTAAGCCATGTGTTCTACAGTTTGTCCTTGTTGCAGCTGATTTTTTTTCTTGATCCGAGGATAAAACTTTGTTTATTCCCATGAAACTTCATTTCATTGCTTTGCCACATCATTCTAGCATATCAAGTTTGACTTAGAATCTAATTCATTTATTTAAGTCACTAGTAAAATTGTTGAAATGTACGGGGCAAGAACAAATCCTAAGTTACATTACCAGAAACTTTCTCCAAGCCAATGTTTACCTGTTAAGTAGCAAACTGGGATACAATCAGTTCCCAAGAAACATGACTATGCTAACACCGAGCCCACATCTCTTCATGAGTTTTAAAGAAACTTTCAATTACTTTAATAAAATCCAGATAAGCTTTTTATCTACCCTTCCTGTGACTTACTAGCCTAGCAATTCTGTCAAAAAAGGACATGAACTAGTTTGGCATTACTTGTTCTTGAAGAAAACAGGGTGACTTTTAGTAATCCCAGCTAAGTAATGTAACACTTCTTCATTTCTTGAGAAACTGATCTCCAAATTTAGATGAAATCATATCAGAATTCATTATCTGGCTTTCTCTTCATAAATCTAAATGAGCTTCAAAGTTTAACATATTTCATATAATCACGATAAAATTAAATCTTAGTTCATTTTAGAAAGTCAGCCTGAAATTGCCTGAAGGATGGAGAAGGAATGTTATTCAATGAAAAATATGTTTCTAGCTTGCACTACTGCAGTTGTTTCAATGATGTACAAAGAAGCTACCAAACATTTTTTTTTAAATGTGATTTATCTTAGAATTGAATTAATGACTTAGAACTTTAGTGCTGCCTTCCTAAAAGATAACTAGAGTACTTTATCCTGATCTTATTTCTAATCCTTCATTTACACCTTCTCCTTAGACTGTCCCTCAGCTCCTTCTAGGATTTTGTTTAAAAAGAGCTCCTTTCCTCTCTCTAAAAAAAGCACATTCCATAACTTTCTATTCCCTTCCTTTTTTTCTCTATAACACTTATCACTTAGCATTATTTTTTATATTTGCTTGTTTATATACGTTCTGTCCGTTTTGCTAGAATATAAACTACACAAGAGCAGGAAATGTATCTCTTGTTTTCACAGCTATGTACCCAAAGTTTGTAACAGTGTCTGCACATAGCAAGTTCTTAACAAATATTTGCTGAATGATGAACGAAAAAATGCACAGACATCCCAGTGATACTGTTAAGTAAACACTTCACAATCAGTATAGTAAGAGAAGATGGGAAAGAGGAGACAATCAAAAATGCCAAATCAGAATTGAAATAAAACTCTTCATGTTACAAAATCAGTTAAATATAAAATTGTTAAGTTAAAATTACATCCGATGTTTTAGATACATACTTCCTCCCTAAGGAACATACTCTGTAAGTATAAAATGATATAGTTATGAAACAAGCTAAATATCACATAAATTGCTTACAAAATGCAGTTAAAATGTCACTATGTTTGTAATTAATCTGTGTTTTCTCCCATTTGTTATGTAAGTTCCTTCTTTAATTCAAACACTAGAATAAGACCTGATTTGGGAAGAAACTCAGTTTTAGCTGCATGCTCTACCTTCCCTTTGACCTCTAATTTCCCATCTTCACCATGTTGGAACTCACCCCCATAGATATATCTTTATTGACTATGCTATGAATCATTACCTTTTATATTCAGAAAAAGAATAAAGTTATTAAAATGAGTATTTATTTAAATAAGTGCCTGGTTTGGGTTTAATTTTAGTTTCCAACTTTTTTTCTTGGTTTATTATTAGCATTGTGTTTAATATTTATTAGAAATACATAGTACCTTTGCACAATAGATACTTAATAGCTACCACTCTCTTATTGATAATGCCTAAAAGTTCCATCACTCATTTAAGTGAGAAGAAAAGATGGTACTATTAAAGATTTGCACAAAACTATTTTAAAAAGAAATAGACTCTCCTCACTGAAATGTGGGAATTTCATTAAAGTTACTTTAATGCGGTGTTGAAACTGAACCAACCAGCCAAACTAATGACTAAATAAGCAGCTGATAGATATATCCAATATTAATTAGTCAAATTATTCTACTATCAAGTTAACAACTAATATCTTTCAATGTAAGTGCATTTTACAATCTACAAAACACTCCCACATAGTTTCAACTCCAAATTGAGTTACTATATCAGGAGATGCAATTTTTAGAATTTAAATTTCTCCAAAATGCCCCCAGCCTTGGCATTTACAGCAAAATAGCTCTTGTTGATCCTGAGACAGGAGGAAAGGGGACAGAGCACAACCACTGAAGGGATGACACATCAATTGAGGACAGGACAAACTGGTTAGCACCTTGATGGCAGAAGATTCAACTTCCAGTAGACCTTGAGCCTCACGGCACACCCACAGGCACCATGACAGTTCCTAGGCTGACTATAAAATGTAAAAAAGTGGTTGAGGGCCTGATTCCTGGAAGTCCCTGCCCCTTCCCCAAAGCAATTGGAATAATCCTCCCACTTGTTAGCATATGAAATTCCCAAGCCCGTTAAAAACTAACAATCCCTGCACCTCGTCGTCACTCTCTCTTGCCTTCTGAGATGGCCTGCGCTCTGTCTGTGGAGTGTGTATCTCTCTAAATAAACTTGCTTTCACTTTACTATGCCGTGCTCTTGAATTCTTTCCTGTGCCAGAACCTATTCTCCGACAGCAATCCTTTAAAATCATTCTCCAAGACAGCAGAGTACTTTCATTGTTATCATTTGCATTTCACAAAAAAAAGGGAGACGATGGAAGGTTACATAGTGTGGAGGAAGACAGGAGGTCCAGGGAACATGAGGGCAATCAGCTGGCTGTAATGAAATAAAAATCTATCACTGCCCCACTTCTCTGCCCATCTTGACTCAGAACTTCAAAAAGATATTGGCTGATCCTTGCATTTTAGGCCATTACACAGGAGGCCTAAAGGACTCTAGTTGTTCATGGACCCCACTTCAGAAGGCATTGTGATAGAATAATACTGACAGTGATTAACTGCATTAAAACTAGAGAACAGGTAAGGACATGAATGTTAACAATGTCTCACCCTCAGATTCCTTTATAAACCAGGTCATAACTCTTTACAACACAGTAAGGACTGAAGCTCATATTTTCTATGCTGCAGTAAGGAGCAAACATGTAAGAGAGTTTCTAGCTATTTATTTCCTTCTGAGCATCACCTTGATTGATGTTAGTATATTAACCCAGGTAAGCAAGTTTTTAAGCCAGAAAAAAAATAATAATAGTTTTGCTATTGGATATTTTACTCAACCACAGCATAAAAGAGAAGGAAAAATTATTAGTATTGAAAAGTGCTGAGGAGAAAACATATTTACCCATCTATAAAGTCTGTTCCAAGGTTTTCTTATTTTAAAAGAGCATTATTGATCAGGCTGTGCTAACACTGCCTTTTGGCAACTTATTTAAAGGACAACATTTCATTTGCTGTGACCTAAAGTAATGTTTACCACTGTAGTTTACATTTCACATACTGTAGTTATTTCAAAACTTATTCTATTTTGTCATGTTGAGATATTGGTTTTTCTTTTTTCTTTTCATTTTGAACTGGTCAATTCTAAAAGTCCCTCACTTAAACTTCCCAGAATAGACCGATCTTTTTTGAGAGCCTATTAAACAAATAAAAGAATAAAATAATGAGCTCAAAGGGAGATGAAGAAATAAACATTACAGAAGGTTAGACTGATACCACTCATGGAAGAAAACCATAAATTTCAATTTCTCAGCCAAGTAAAAAAAACTGATATGATGCTTATTTTACTGATCTTTAAGATTCTACAATACTCTAGAGAAAATCCAATCCAGATGTTACTACAAAAGTAAAAAATAATAAAAAGGATTAGTAAAAGATTTGCCAAGGATGCTAGTACAATCTTCTGTTTCTATTCATGGAAGGAGGAAAGGTTTGGGGTTAACTTTAATTTTAGCTTGCTTGCTATCAGTATTACCTCATTTGTTTGGAAATTCTATGGATTCTGTGGATGGGTTTTCATGAATGAGGCTTTCCTTGATGGAAAGTGATGTCATCATGTTAGAAGGGTCCCCATGAGGAAATCACAGGTATCTCTTTGTTTCCAGGCAGCATTTGTTTTTTAGATTTCCCTAAAAGGTAGTAGGCTCAAATGTTCCCAGAAATAGACATTTCACCTTAGCAACAGACTCCCTTGCAATCAGTACTGCACAGGGGAAGAAGGCAGGATTTATAAGCAAAGAGATCTGAGTGACTGGAAGAAAAAAAGATATTCAAAGAGGAGAGAGAAGTGAAAGGAGCATAGGTGGTAAGGATTTAAAGCAGAGAAGTAGAAGAAGAGAAAGAAAAAAATAACCTGTTGAGATCATTACTGACATTTCAAATAAGACTAGACATATTTCATTCATCTCTAAAAATGTTATTTTTTAAAAATAATTGTAAGGTGCACCTTTATAAAATACTTACATTCGTTTGAAACCCGACCGCACATGGCAAAGCAGCAGCTTACCATGCGATCGATGTTCTTGCAGAAGGGCAAGTCAAACCTTAATGCCTTGATAAAGGGATGTTCTCAACTAGACTAGTTGCTACAAGGTAACTTTTCAATCTCACACATTAGACATTATTAACAAATCCAGTAATATAGGAATAATCAGAAAATTTTTACTATATTCTGAAAATAGTCTCCTGTAGAAATATGGCAAGGAAACTGCACTCTATAAGGAAGACAGATTCTATAACATATTTTACCCATACTGGGTAAATTTTTGCTCTTCTAGTAGAAAGAGAATGAAAAATCCTTTTGCTTGGAATATTACCCGCAGTCATTCAACCTTGCAAAACCCTTCCCTGGATGAGATGTGTTTAGTCAGCTTTTCAGTGTAGTGCATTGAGTTAGGACTAAGAGTTCTACAGAAACTTCAATGGCACAAAAAAGCATGTTTCCTTGTCCTTGTTGTAATCACACAGTGACATGGAGTGGTCTTATCTGTATGACCTGGAGAATCTAATTTCTAAAATTGGTGAAGTGCTCCTTTTGTGTTCAGGGTGCTTAGTGTAATAACAGGTGTCCTCACCCACCAGTAAGTCCGATCCCACTCCATTTCGGTTGTACATAACGTCTGCCCCGCACCCGGGCTCAGAAATGGCAGAGACAGCACAGATCATGTGTGTGAGAGCACACGTGTGCACAGAGGCCATCTACAATACATGTCTTTATTTAAAAAAAAAAGACTAGAAACCTAGTAGAAAAGTTATTTTAACTTGTTTCCTGAAGACATAGTAGGGCGGCAGACAATGCATATAAACCCTCCTGCCTTTCACTCTATTGCAGCATATTAAATAAATTTAAGGATCTGGCAAGTGCCTCTCAGTGCCAATCAGCAACCTGAGAAAGAGGCGTTGCTATTGACAACTGGAAACTTCAGGGTCCAGAGTCGCAGAAGCTGTCTTTAAAGAGTTCCAGCTGTCATCTTCCTCCCATCAGTGAAGCATATTAATCTGTTCCATATTGCTTGACAAAGCTGTTGGTAATTATCTTCTCATCTTCACAATGTTTTCATAAGAATCACTTATGAAGTGGCAATGTTTAATGGCAAATCATAGCTGAACTTTCCAACTATGGGGGAAAAAGTGGGTATATAAAAAGCTTATACTCTTTCAGTCAGTGATTTCCCAAATTTGGACAATCACCAAACATGTAATTCACGCGGAATTTTACTACCTTCTGCAGTAAACAACCTGAACAACCATACTTGCCAACCCGAGACTCACTTAGGTTATTATTATTATTATTGAACAATAGGAGGCATTTTAAAAAATCTATTATCACAGTGTCATAAAGGAAAAAACATACGAACACTTAAAAATAGGAAGTATATTCAATATCTTGTAGTAACCTCTAATGAAAAAGAATATGAAAACGAATATATGTATGTATATGCATAACTGGGACATTGTGCTGTACACCAGAAACTGACACATCTTAACTGACTATACTTCAATCAAAATAAATACAAATAAATTAATTAAAAACTTTAAAAATTAGGAAGTACATAATCTCAGAATGTAACACACACTCTTACATTATATAACGTTAGCTTCATGAACAGGTCCTGGCATTATCCTCACATCACATTCTCCTCACATCACAGGCTGATGAAAGAAAATGAGTATTATCCTCCGTAGATCAGAGTTTGAAAAATACTGCTTTAAGTGAACTTGAGAAAAGCAAAAGGTCTTATGACATTTGGTGAAAATTAAGGTTTATAATTTCTGTAGCATGCAATCATGTCTCTGAAAGAGTGACTTACTTGTCACTACCAAAACCAATGACAGATTTTGACACAGGCTGCGAAAGAGGCATCTGTGTGACTAACGGCTGGCACACATTCACTCGATGGCTGAGTGCCAATATTTTATCCGCATGGCTAGCTTCAGACTTGGATGGTTTTGACTTAAACAATTCCTGAATGGAACTCTGAAAGCAACATATTTCCCATGGATTCTATTTTCTTATCATGTCTAGACTTCATCTCTGCCTTCCCCACCACAATTCTCCAGAAAAGCTTTCCTCAGTGGAGAACCAGAAAAAGCAAAAAGGGTCACTGGAGGTAGAATTTCTGAGTGCCAGACAGATAGTGACACATTAGTGAGATATAGTAATATGAACTTGATTTCTATGAAATGTTATTTACATGTAAATATATCTGTAGTCAAAGTATTATGCTGTAGAAGTGAAGTGAGTTCCTCTCCTTGATCTGGAAACTACTGCCCTTCCAGACTCCACCAATCAATTCTTCTTTGAAGACTTTCCTCGCCCTTCCCCATCTTACCCAGGAAAAAGGGTGAATTAGATAAAGTCAATAAATTGAGGCCAGATATGAAATTAGGCCTCAAAATACATGTTAGGAACCCCTGTATGCTTTCCAGAAAGGAGTTACCACTTGAGCTGTATACTTGCTAGCAAATAACTCAGAGGCAGAAGCACAGTCAGTTATGATTCAATGTTAAAGTGCTTATATACAAACCAGTGGAGGGAAAACATAATCATGGCTGGTACTGACATGAGAGAGAAATTTCTCCTGTGGACCCTCATAAAGAGAGAGCTGTATCATTCAGTGAAGAATCATTATCAATGGCCTCAAAGGGAAACAGTGGGTTTCAAAGATCTATTCCTTCTACCACCACTCAGCACAAGTTTACGGCAAAAAAAATACCACTCCACAATTTAGTAAAAGCATTCCTATGAGGACCAGATCAGTTTTCCAGAATTTCTGCTTGTCTGGCTTAGACGGGGTAGATTTAAGAGTAGCTGGGTGAATGGACAGACTGCATGTCCTTCAGACAATCTTTTATAAATATTGTTTCTCCCAGCTGAGCTTCTGATAAGTGTTGAATGACAGTGAGTTGAAGATTATATTCCCTGACAAGTACCTGGAGTGCAGCTATTCTATTTTTCCAGTTAAGTGCAAAGCCATATGTTTTAACAGCTCCTCAACCCAGAGGCTGGGATGACATTTTCTTATGAAAGTTGATGACTCTGACAAGAACAAATGCTCAAAGGGAAGGCCACTCCACCTGCACATGGAGATAAACAAGGGAGTAGCTATGGTTAGGGCCAAGATTCTTTTCAAAAATTACTTTTCTACTCAGAAATAAGAAGATGCTCAAAGTGCCAAATATCAGTGCCACATGAGAAGAGCATAACAGTTTAAGGCTATATTAATTTTCACATTTTAACAAAATATCATGCCCATTTGTGGGAATCCACCCTGCTTCCACCACCTGACTCTAAGGAGATTTCATTTCAATCTATTCTGAAGGGAAGAGGGTGCTACTCAAAGCCAAGATGATTTTTTGTCAATTCTGGTAATGGGTGGGGTATTCCTTGTGATAAGGAAATTAACAAACAAAAATGGCTGACTATTTTTCTTACACATGCTTGCTTATAAAAGACTGAAAAGTAGAAATAAGGTTGGATGTTACCCTTCTGGGAGAAATTCCAGCCTCTTCTCTCTCCTTTCCTTCCTTCTAACTTTCTCCTATACAGGTGAGGTAAGATGATTTGAGAAAGCGCTGGTCAGAGCTGCTGCTTCCATAAAAATCCTGGGATAGGCAGGTTACAATGGCTCTTCTCTTACTTCAAGGAGAAAATATTTTGTTCTCTCTACTGTCTCTAAAATGGGGGAAAAGAGCTATCCATTGGCCCAAACCTAAGTCCCCAAAGCTCCATCTAGGAATTTGGAACAAAAGCCTTTGCTTGCTGTGTCCTGGCCCTCTACATACAAATTGCTCACAGAGTTCTTGAAGAGACACTGGCCAAAGGCTCGCTCTCTTTCTCTCTCTCTCTCTATATATATGTATATATAAGCATAATATTATATGATAGTGGTTAATAGTGGAATGATAGTGTCTTGGACTTGTTCCTTGGAAAAATGCAAGATTGAAATTAATGAACCAAGAAAGAAAATAGCAAATATTTGTAATAAATCATCTAAGAAATAATATAATCATCTATAATTTGAAGGGAGTAGAATTGTCCTTAATAAAAATGGAGGATGGACAAGAGACTAAATCCCAAGAGACTAAAAATGGGATCTGCTCAGAGAGTTGATAATTACTCTAATTGGCAAAACAATCTAATTAGCAAACAATGATAGTTTGGGTAGAAAAACTTACACACCACTGAGGTTGTAGCTGGCCTGATTTTTTAATTACTTATACACTACAAAGAAGTATTATCAAGACTTGACCAGAAAGGACCACTACCTAAGTTTTCAGCAGAGATTTTCTTAACCCTCATTGAGGCCACAGAGTATATTCAGTTTGGTGGAACATGCTAGCTGGAACATGTAGGAGAAAGCTCTGATCATGGATAGGTAACATTACAGATCATGGGCTAGGTTGGAGAAACTGTGAGATCAACTCTGAGTTAAAAAAGCATCTGAGAAATGCAAATCAAAACTACAATGAGGTATCACCACATACTGGTCAAAACAGCCATCATTAAAAAGGCCAGAAATGATAAACACTGAAGAGGGTGTGGAGAAAAGGGAACCCTCCTACACTGCTGGTGGGAATGTAATTTGGTGCAGTTACAATAGAAAATACTATGGAGATTTCTTAAAAAGCTAAAAATATAGTTACCATGTGATCCAGCAATTCCACTCCTGGGTATATATCCAGAGGGAACCTTAATTCACCCCAATGTTCATGGCAGCACAATTTACAATAGCCAAGACAGGGAAGCCACCTAAATGTGCATCGACAGATGACTGGTTAAAGAAGTTGTGAGATATACACACACATACACAATGGAATAGTACCCACTATAAAAAAGGATGAAATAATGCCATTTGCAACAACATGGATGGACCTAGAGATTATCATACTAAGTGAAGTCAGACAAAGATAAATAGATGATATCACTTATAAGTGGAATCTAAAAAAACAACACAAATGAACTTACTTACAAAGCAGAAATAGACTCATAGGCATAGAAAACAAATGTATGGTTAACAAAGAGGAAAGGCAGGGGAGGGATAAATTAGGAGTTTGGGATTTGCAGGTACTAACTACTATATATAAAACAGATAAACAATGAGGTCCTACTGTATAACACAGGGAACTATATTCAATACCTTTTAATTACCTATAATGAAAAAGAATATATATATATGCAATATACGTATAACTAAATCATTATGCTGTACACCAGAAACTAACACAATAGTGTAAATTAGCTATACTTTGATTTAAGAAAAAAGGCATCTGAAAGCATACTTTGTGAGACAGAAAAAGGAAGGGACTTAATACATAGATTATACTATCATAGTTGAGGAATATTTACAAAATGAATCCACACACAAAGCATTATGGTACAGAACAGTTTTCCTCTACATTCTAAGAACATCCCCCTCAATTTATATAACTACATAAATAAATGTGTATATTCTTATATACATGTGTATATGTATCTATAAATAAAATATATAGGCAACATATTTTGTCTACTTTGGGTCATCATAAGTATATCAAATATTCATTTATTCCCTTTTTCACATGCTAAAGGAATATGTCACTCACCTTTCCCTCATCTATCTCATTTTCTAAGGTACTAGAACACTTGATCCATGGGAAGAATTTAAAACAATAAATAGTTGTAACTTTCAACTCACAAGCACTAGAATAATTTGTAATCACTTTATCAATGATAGTTACAGTCAGCTACCTCAGGCTAAAGTTAAGCTTTTTGATAATAAGCTAGGCTCTGGAGCATACATAAATGTCTGAATTTCTGGCAATAGCTCCACTCACTTATTTAGCGTTCAGGAAAGAACTTGGAATGCAAGTGAGTAAGAGTGACTTTATAGGGATATCATTAACATCTGCTAACTTAAAGATTTCAAAACTTAAGTTTAGATCAGAATGCTGTAGTGTTTCCCTCCTTGGAAAGACTAACCATGCACCATTTCTTTCGAAGCTCTTGGCATGCTATTGATACAAGTTATACTAAATTTTGGAGACCAAGACCATAGAAGAGGAATTTTAAAGTATTTACCATGTACCCTTACCTTTCTGGTTGAAAGAGCTGACTGACCATAAGAAAAAGCACATAGAAATAAGTTCTATTACAGAGCACATTGCTTATATAAATGAAGGAGGGAGAGGCATGACTATGTTCCATTCGAGGCTTCCTTGATTGGTAGAGCACAATGATTTGTTGTCACAGGAGCAGCTCCATTTAATTGGAAAGCAATGAGAAAATCCCATTGCAGTGCACAGCCACTGCTAACTGGAAGGCTTATCATTCAATGCCCAAGCACCACCACAGAAGGAGGAGTCTTGTTCACTGCAGGAATCTTCTTTTCCATTATTCATTCAGTTATTCACCATAACTATTACAAAGTATTCATAAAAATTAAAGTTGGTTCACTAAAAAAGTCATACGATAGAGAACTTCTCAAAAAAATCATTAAGTGATGGATAGAATTAGATTTGGTTCAAGTATATTCATACATTATAAATAAATACGAGTGAAAGAATATTAATCAGAATATTTAAACTTTTTTATTTAAGATTTATGTCATGTATTAGAATGTGGTATGAGAAAGCTTTTTTCTTACTAGAATTAAAAATACTCTTAAATTTTATGTCAATTAAGTATCAGTACACAATCATCTTATATCAGATTTCTACAAATCCACAAAGGAGCATGGTGTTAGAATTCATCTCAGTTCATTAACTTTGCTTCTCCTAATGCTCTCAAGGAAGAATTTTACCTTATTTTAAAAGCTTATTAGAAAAATACCTAAACACAGAGTAGTTAAAGAAAATAAGCAATACAGACCAGTTACATGGATTAACCCCTGTGATGGAGTAGTATGTTTGGAGGTGAGGAGGTAAAGTAGGAAAGTAGCCTCCAAAGGGAACTTTTGCTTGATCACTAACTCTTAGCACTTTTTAAACTTAGGTGTATACTTGTATTATCTGTATAATTGAAAGTAAATAAAATTGTATGACTACATTAAATGAGTATGTACAGATAAATGTAGGAAGGAAAGAAAGGAAGAGATTAAAAGTGTGAGCATATACCTCAGGCAGAAAACCAAAGATGGAAAAATCATGCTGAATTCTTAACTAGAATTAAGCATTGATGTTATATAAATTTTGATAAAAACTATAACACCATTATATATTTGCCCATATAGATAAATAGAATATGAAAGATAGTCTTACCTAATTATGGTCCCTTTTCTCATATAATCTCTCTGGACAGATGTTATGCTTCCTTCATTTTCTCTTCCAAGTTTCTTAATTGCCTCCCTTGTTTTAATATCTCTCCTAATTCAAGGGGTCTTTTTTGAACCTCATTCATCATTATCCCTATTGAATAATCACTCTACAGCATCTGGACTACCGTTTACTATTTATTTCACACTTACTTACAGTTTATGTGTCTCTCCAACATTGATGAATATAAAGGAACACACTCCTAGGACAACTACCTGACATGAATGCTGGGCCATGAAGCGGGGTGAGGAGCTAGTTTCTGGAAATAAGTTTGATTGGATAAGGCTCCAGGTTTCAAAGGTCTTTGTAATGTGGATATCTTTTCTCTCTCAGAATGCTTATGAAAAACTTTTAGGGAAGGCGATCAAGATGTCAGAGTAAGAATACATGGAACCTACCTCCTTCTATGAACACATCAAAAATGCATCTACATGTGAAACAATTCTCATTGAAAACTAACTAGAAACTGGCAGAAGTATTCCTGTACAATCAAAGTTATAAGAAAGATACATACACAAGTGGGTAGGAAGAAAACCAAAGTAACTGAGTCAGGACCTATGCCACTGGGAGGGAATTCAGAGGACAAGGGAGATTGCAGGGGCAGACACCCACCCTGGGGAATGAGCAGGTCAAGTCACATACTAGGCATCCCAGTTTGGGGGTCCTACACAGAGGAAACAAGCCCCCTTGGCTAGTTGGAGGACTGCTGGGACAAACAGAAAGGCTGAAAAAGCCTGGACTCCACTACTGATGAGCATAGAGGCGCACACTGGCTTGCCCCCAAAGCAGGGCAGAGAGAGGTCTGCTGGAGCAGTTGCTGGGGTTTCCCTCAACTGCTTCACCGTGCATCCCAACCCAAGGTGAGTGAATGTTCCAGCCCTATTTACTCCACATCATAGTGCAGCACCAGATCTGGGGCAGCCAGGACTGGGGAAAATACTTGACTATGGGTAGTGTCTGAGCAAAGCTGCAGATGCATCCACAGGCAGTGCATTGGACTTCTGTATGTGCATGGGTGCCACTTGCTACATCACTCCTCTCCTCTGGAGCAAAGGTCCTAGAGTAGACAGAGGGAAATATAAACACTTGAAGGGGAAAGAGGCAGTTCAAGCCCAGCTCTCAGGGCTTCTGCTCTAGCAATTTGGGATCAGACCCCTCCCCTGACAAGATAGTGATAGCCACTGAGCAGAGACAAAGTGCCACCTTGCACCCAGCTCTAGCCCCTCCAACTCCAGCTTCACCCCACACCAAGGTGACAGCTGCCAGCACACCCTGAGGAAAGACTATAACAGACATTCACATCAAATCCAGCCCTCCCACCAAAGGCATTAGGCACACACAGTCTAAATATGGATGTTCCCACATAAGAACACCCCTTCAAGATCACAGTAAGTTTTAGCTTCATATAGGCAGAAAAGTTAAGCAAAATGAAAAGGCAGAGAAACCATTTTCAACTGAAAGAGCAAGAAAAAAAATCACTGGGAAAATAATAAAACAGAAATAAGCAATTCACCAGATAAAGAATTC